>NC_132990.1:24104166-24795833 GCF_048564905.1 Vicugna pacos
GAGACAAATTAAAATGTTAATTTTTTAACCTAAGCTGTAAAACCCACGTATTCAGAAAAAAAAGTATTAAAATATAAAAATGCTATCTCCCCCTGCCATCAATAAGCCAGGCACTTAACAACATATCTTGAAACCTAACTAAATACGATGTTTTTAGGCAAAGATACAGAAATGTCCATCAGAAGGCATTCTAATGCTAACTCCAAAGCTGTTTCTAGAATAGGGGAGTTACTTTGAGGCCTTGGTAGTTCCTTCCTACATAGAGAATACGTGAAAGTTATAATTCTGTGCCCAATTAATCAGAACATAACAAATAATATTAATAATTATAGCAGGGACTTTATAGGTATCCTTTCTTTTAATCTTCATACAAGCCTAGAGAGAGAAGCTATGATGAGGAACTGAGGCATTCTTGAAGAGGCTGTGAACTGAGCCAGGATCACACGGTTAGCATGAGGTGAAGCCAGGGTGTGAATATTCCCACTCCGGAGTCCCCACACCCAGCCCCTGTGAATGGGCTCTCAAGGTGGACTGCCTCTCTTTAAACCTTTGCTTCCGCACCTGGGAAACCACACAATATGGAGATAATAATAGTACCCAAAATAATATATAACCAGGGGTGTCGTAAGTATTAATAAATTAACACATACTAGGTTCTGAGAATGTTGTTTTACACATGGGAAGTACTGGATAAATGCTAGCTAATCTTCCTCCTCTTTCTGCTCTGTACCAACCCTCTGGCTTGAAAACCATGTATATCCATAAGCCCTGCTCTTTTTCATGTTCACAGACTGTGCCTTTACCTGGAAGATACTTTCCCTTGGTCACAATGGGGTTTCAGTAAGAAAATGTAGAATGAGTTTGGTCAAAAAGTAAACTGCTGGCCACGGTGCTTTACTAAGAGCCGGCACTCTCGGCCCTCCGGCTCATCCGCTAGGTGGCGCTGCACAAACCATCCAACCTTTCTGAGTCTCATAAATAGTACCTCGATCCTAAGAAAGTTACAAGGTTGTATACAACGGTGTATTTTGAAAACTGTAAAGAATTGCAGAGCAAAATTATCATTATTATGGGGCTAAGGATATAAGGATGATTAAACACCATATCTGACTTCCAGACCCCAAGCCTAGCAAGATAAAAAACGTACCTAGGCCTGCAAGCCCTGACCTTGATATAGCTCTAGATGTACGGGTCTGGTCCGAACGAGGAGCCGTGACTTGATACACTCCTTGAAGATATTAAGTTGATTCTCGGGACCTGACCCTTTTTAATCTCTTTTCGTAAATTGTTAACAATCACTAAAGGAGAGCGTTTACCAGTGCTCTCAAGATTTTTCAAAACCAATGACAGTCCCTGGATCAGGCTGGTACCCTGGAAGGAGTAGGAGTGGAAACAGGATAGCCTGATAACTTGAAAATAAATTCATAACTCCAAATGCATAAAAAAATCCCTTCATAAATAACTGGGGGACTATATCTCAATTTGCTCATATGATCCCCAAATAAATATACAATTTTTTTAAGTTGGGATTTATTCATTTGATAAATATTAACTCATTGCTATTACATGCTTAATTATTGTATGATTTCATATCAATGAGCCAGTTTTTTCAAACATACAGCGTTCTCACCATTTACAGAAATAAAAGGAAGCACAATGTCTTATCATTCTCTGCATGATGTACTCCATATGCATCTCAGAGGTTCTGAATTCATCAATAAGTGTTTGCTTCTGGCACTGACCTTTAGAAGTCTTTTTACATTTCCTTTTAAAAACTTCTGTTCCTCTTGTCCTTAAACTGACGTCCAACTGCCAAAATGCCAATTCTAGGGTCACTGAATTAAATGCATCGATGACAACAGTGACAAAGCTGTTAACAATGCTGAGAAACACACGTGTACTACTGGATCGTTATTATGTTGCCATGAACTTGATAGGAAACAGGAAATCTTCAAAGGGAAAACTAACATCAAATAGAGCTGACAAGACAGCCAGCAGTTTAACTCAGGATCCATCTCCTTACTCTGTTTGGTTTGGGTTCAGCAGCTACGGTTCGGGGGTCAGGGCTATTCTTGGATGGGCTGACGTTCCTACTAGCAGGTTCTTAAGCTGCTTTGTTTCTTTTTTAAAATTTACTGTTCTACATTGCTACTAATGTTATGACACCACTTATAGTGTAGAGGCTCTTTATCAGAATTTAAAATTTCTAGAATACTCTGTATCTTGCTTATGGTATATTTCTTATGATAAGGAAAAATGAATCAATTTTTTTTTCTTAGTGACATGAAATGTCAACACATAAAGGTTATTTGTTGCAGAATTATAGTTTCTACTGAACTAAAATGTCCTGAGCACTCTTTTTACTTAAGCTTAGAACTTAAAAGAACAGTTCTTTTATTTTCTGTCTTCTTTTTAAGGCCTATAGATGGTCAACTAGAATATTCCTCACCATCGTCATTATTACCTATTTATTGTACTCCAATAGTCTGCTAGCTGCTAAATAAGACATAAACAAAGACACAATCCCTGATCTCAGGTGAACAATTCAAATACAACCACATATCAGAAATTTCTTTCCTTTTCTGTTTTCTTTCCCTTAAGAAAGGGGGGGTGGGGAAACCACAGAAGCAACATTTTCAGTAATAACTAGACATAATGAATGACTTAGTAAGAATTTCTTAGTAATAAAGAAATTCTAAACCCACAGAGATAGTGGACCAATCACAGCCACAAGCTTGGCTTTTTGAAAACTGAACTTCCAAACAAGCTGGTGAACTATAAGTTGGGCCACATAATTTGGAATTTGTGATGGAACTTTTAGCAAACTATTCCTTATGTCCAAGATTGTGTGCTAATATCTAGGAACAGAGCAATCTCCTATGCACATGGCACTTCTACTTTAATGGGGTTAGTCAATTAACAATCAACTACAGTATGGTATGATTAATGTTATAATAGTATAACAGGGTGTTTGGGGAGAGACTTGGGGTTTAAAACTTGGGGAAAAATCAACTAGGCACAAGGTAGAAAATAATATTCCAAACAAAGGAATCAGCATATATCAAGGCTTGTGAGAGAGACAATCTGGGACTAATTTTTACTAATTTAAGTAAAACAACTAAGTTTAAAAACACAACTAATAAACACTATAACTGATAACCTTATGTTAGGTCTTTGCATTTTGTCCTTAAAAATGAATTGCCTTATTTTATATAAAATGTGTACATTTTGTTTCTAAATGACTACTTAAAACACAGGGTTTCAAGCTGCTGTTTATTGTCTAGGATGTCTTTCAAATCAAACATTGTAGGTCTTAATTTTCAATAAACAAACAGCCAATTTTCTATTTTTAATACTGGATTTGAAATACTAAATACATCAAAATGTTAGTATAAGAATTTTGATACAATGAATGGAACTTATGGCTCTGTTAAAGATCATGTGAGATAAATTTCCGCAGCTGTTCTTTTTTTGATTCCTTACTACCATTGTATTTCAACATCAGTGTTCTTTATGCCTCCTATCTGTCCAGTGATACACTATGGGTGCAAATTAAGTATGAATAAGAATTAAAACAAGTTAAACTATAAAAATGGTCAAAGCTACAATGATATCCAGAAGTACTCAACTAAGTAATAAATTAACCAAGTGTCAAATCAGGAGTACTACCTGTGGGTTCCACTAGCCAACATACCAATTTTCAATGAATTCAGGGGTTATCAGTATTCTATTACAAAGGTGAAAATATTTAGATACTCATTTTATTTATTAATCTAAAAGAAAATAGGAAACTGAAACAGATGCCATTATCAGCATTATCAGCAAATTATCTGAATCCTCTGAAGCAAACTCCCAGACGAGTAAGGTAACAATGAACTGATACAAACCCATAAGAAGACAGCGTTTAATTTGTACCTACATAATTCTGGAGGTTACCAAGGAGAACAGAAAGTTATGACAGAATTGATAAAGTGAAAGAAAAAACATTTGTTTAGTGCTAGAAGGAATGTAGAGATCTTCTGCTCAAAATCTCCTCTTTTACAATTGTGGGAACTCCCAGAGAGCTGATTCACCCAAGACCATACAGCCAGGGTGGCAATGCCACAATTAAGTTCTTAATTTTTGGCTCTTCAGGCCAATGAGTTTCCACTGCACTGAATTAGAAGCATGTCCCTTCAACTCATCTGTACGTCAAAAATCACCAGTAGAAACATTGAAGAGATAAAGCTATAGTAGCAGTAAGTACATACGAGGTGTGGTAAGGAAGACAGAGAGGGAAAATCAGTGAAATGCTTGGCTGACATCTTTGTTGGTCTCCAAATTCAGTCTGCAAGGTTGGCTTTATATAAAGGTCCTCTCCTTATTCCCAATAAGGAAATTCTGTGACTGTCCCTACCGAGAAGGAGGCAGAGGCATAAAGTCAGTTACTATTGCACTTCTGTTCCATTGTAAATTTCCTTCAGTCACTGAAAAAGAGAAATGACTCTAACTGGCTTGGAGCTTAACTGGCTAAGATTTTGAAATCTACAGGTAGATCAAAGACCGTGCATAGGAAAGCCATGCTTTCACGTGGTACTCCGAAGGCTTTACTAAGTTTATGAAGTCAAGTAAAAGATGTAGACTGCAAAACATATGCTAATATACGCTAACATATGTTTTTCTTTCTTCAAAGGTTAACTATATGCTTTTACTCAAAATATGTATATCACTATTCTCCCCAAAACGAATGATGTAAAGTTATATATTTAATGAAAAAGATCAGCATCAACAATCAGTATCTTGTAACAGTTGTTCCTAAAAAAGTTTATAAATTAAGTAAAAATATTTGCTTGAAGAAACAAAAACAAATCTCAGTTTTAGGCTTTCAAGCAGCCATAAAACAAGTAAAAATGATTTTACGAAGTACACAAGTTATCATAACATTATTCACTGTTTTTCTTTTTCTTTTTTTTTTTGCCTTGAGTATATAGTCTATATTTTAGGACATGTTTAAATAGCTACTTATTTAACAGATCAATGTTCCTGGGTGTCTTCTTGATATAACATGGGCTTTCAAACTTTTTCAGTGCAGAATACTTCCATTAAATGAAATCGTATTCAGAAATTTCATTTCTAAATAAGGTAAAGTTATCCTGCTTAGAACAGGGTGGAAGTGAGAAATCTGTTCTCTAGGTTTCCCCACTCCCTCCCTGAGGTATCCATATGAGACAGGGATAAATAAGGCTGAAACTCACTAAACAGATGTTTCTAATAAATGATAAACCACCCCCCTTTACTTAGCTTTCTTAGTATTGAAAATAGTGACCAATTTAAAATTTTTTGAATATTTCTAAAAAGCATGGCTACATACCTGATGCTTTTGTTATCGGTGCCATTAAAAGAAGAAACAATGTAGTTATAAAATCTGAATTATTTTAGTAAGCTTACATCAAACTTCTTGGTTTTTTACCTGCTTTAGGAAAAACACAACTTATTTTAAAGAATTGGAGGATTTTATATTCAAATAAATATGGATAAAGAAATATAAGTACATGAGGTGATATTAAAAAAAGATTAATCCACAGACAAAATATAACTATACCCCCAAATAATGAATACCTATTTCTATATATACACATATATCTAGATTCAAAACTCTTTCCTAGGTCTTTTTATTTTCACCAAAAAAAAAAAGGCAAAAACAGTTAGGAAATACATAATTACAATTGTAAAAACCTATAATAGCCAATGTCATTTAATAAAATATTTTTAAATTAAGTCATAAGCCACCAGAAAGATTAACAAAATGATACATCAGAACAATCACTTTATCATGATAAAATTAGATATAATCTATACTGTATAAAATTATATGACAAATTTTTTTTCAACCAAATTCCTATTTTCAGTTAGAATTCATCAGAAATAAGATGGTGGAGACTAGAAACATAAAGCTGTAACCTGAGCTGGCCCCTTACATTCTGGAAGAGTATCTTTCCAATTGGTGTCAGACAAACACTGAGAACAAAAGGACCTCCAAAAAGAATAAGCCGAATTCAGATTCCATCAAAGTATGCCCTAAGCCAAAGTTCTGGGAAACCAAGACAGCTACTTCTTCCCAATTTCTCAGCTAACACAGAATCTTAAGAACAAACGCAATATATCCAAACTTCAAACCAGTATAACATGGAAGGATGTACACTTTCAATTCTCTGTGCAAAAAACAACTTCAAAAGGAAAAAGGAAGGTCCTTTTGTTCTAGGTAAAAGGCCTTAACCATAGGCCTAGTGAATATGTCACTCTTTATACAAGTCGTTTTTTACTGAAAGAAAAAAATTAGTCTTCTTTTGCACAGAAAACTATAAAACTATAAAACTTCTATTAACGTTTAAATGTTCTTGTCTCTAACAGCCTAAAGGCATACTCAACTTAAAATTTGGTCATTTTTAATGTTTCTCTACTATTTCATACCCTGGAATCCATTTTCTAAGAAAAAGATCTAATTTCCATCTTTGGTTAGAGCATGGGCTTTGAAAACACAGACAGCAGTTCCAATCTAAGATCCCAAACAGCATGATATTGGGCAAATTACTTATCCTCCCTCTATGGACTTATCTGCAATATGGGGAAATAATATTGCTCTTATAAGACTGACACAAAGATTAAATTAAATAATAAGTAGAATAGACATAAATATGTCTCTGTGGTATCTGGCAATTAGAAAATGTTACTGATATTATTTAGGGACTACTAATTTAAACTCAATTTTGAATTACTTGCCAAGACATGTGTGCTGAATCATCAACACAACTATTCACCCACCCAGGCCTCACAATCCATTACCTACACATCAACTCTTAATTCGATTTGAACAGGAGTTTCCTTATCCATACGAGGTCCTCAGTGAGTCTGAAAATTGTTCAATGAGTCTGAATAGTAGAAAAAGATGTGCCTTGACCACCCACTTTGTTGGATTTAATGTCTTGGGTGTGGGAGATTTCATTTTAAAGAAATCATTAAGCTTCCTCTTGAGTATTCGGTTTGGCACAAACCGTGCATTTTCAAGTAAAAATTTCTTTCAACATTATTACGAGAATCATGACTATGCTTGTTGTTTAGCTTCCCACCTTACTTTTTTGGTATTGCTTTCTATTTACTGTTCACCTTTTAAATATTGACAAATTAAAAAAAATTCATAGCATATAAGAGGAGTTTTAGACATCTAAAATACAATGACACTGGAACTATTTTAGATATGTAGCTGTAATATGTATGATCAGTGGCAATTGTGTTGAAAATTCCACAGTGTTGGAACAATCTAATTATTAAGACTCTTACTTCCCCTGCAGGTGTAAATACAAGAGTCTAATAAGCTTTCTCACTATGAAAAGACATACATATATTATATTAAAATATTAAAAACTATTTAATGAGGTCCGTTTCCTTCCAAAAGTAAACTGAGGTTGTGTCTGAACCAGCTTGAGGCAAGGGAAGTTTCAAATACAACGTTTTTAAAACTAGCCATTATTTCCCATGTTGAAAAAAATTGCAATTTTATTTCCTAACAGCAAATGAAACTGTCAGGAAAATTTAGGTGTAATAAAATTGGGTGGTTAAACCAACATGCTGGACTTGAAATAAAACTGAATTAAAGGAATTAAAATTAATTCTTATGTCAGTCAACCCTTTAAAAATACTATTCAAAACTTACTGTTTTTACAAACAGAACTTCCTTGTTCTTGATAAAGTACAAAGTTAACCATCTCCTTAATGACTACTAATGGTGCTACAGTTGAAACTGTGCATCGAACAATATTTTGCATAAAAATGTGTTGCTTCTGGCAACTTTTCTGCTTAAATAAAAAGTTGTCAAGGAGGGTGACTTTAGTGGTACAGAGTTTTAAAATGGTGGACTCAGTCCAAGGTTAGCTAATAACGGCTGACATGCCCTGGAATCTTGAGGCCTAAATCAACATTGTTTTCACAGCTGTAATTAAGCCACCTAATCAGAAGCACATTTTGACGGGACAGTTTCTGGAAGCCAGACATTACAATTTCTTATGCCTGGAGCGCAGTGGCTCATGAGAGGTCCTCGTTTAATTTCAGGTTAAAAGGGGGGGGCAGTAAAATAAAAGGACTCTTTTTTTTTAAGTAACATGCAACTGTTGAAATGAAGCAGGCCTATGTGTTCATGCCTTGACCAGCCTTGCATTCCACCCTCCTCTGGCTCTCTGCTGAGTCCCCCAACTCTCAAGTGGCAGCTGCACGCAGCGAGATGAAGGGTCTCTGCCAAGATCAACAGATGAGCTGGTCTAAACTGGCTCTCTGTGTGTTCTGATTGTAAATTGTGCTGGTGATGATTAGAGAACTCTAACACAGGATGTCGACTCTTAAAACTGTCCAGAGAAAATAATTTTTTTAAGTTCAGGAAAAATTTTTTTTCTAATTTTTTTTGTGGCTTGGTGTATAGTGTTGTGTCTATAACTTTCATATGATTCAAATGAATTCGCCCAAATTAAGCAACTTTGTTATTAAAAAAGAAAAAAAGAAGGCCATGGCTTGGCTCATAGCAAGGACCTTCATCTCGGGTTGTTTACATAACAGTGCTATAGAGGGTGGTTCTCCACCGGCACACGAGTCATGTGTTTCTACCACCTGCCAACAGAAGATATTCCTAAAATGATGAAAATCTAGGATGTGATATTCACATCTTATCAAGTAACCCTGTGGATGTCTTTAAAACAGCTAAATTGCCAGCAGAAGTTGTTTTCTGCAATGTTGTTGCGTTCTGTAACATTTCAACTTTCAACCCCAGAGGCCATTGTAAAACTATCAATATGAAGGCACTAGTCACTGGAGTCTGATTACATTTAGTTCTGCATTTTAATTACATATGGATTCTATTAACTAAACCTTTTTGCCTTATAGGCAACATTTTAATCAAATTACTATAATTTTCAAATATGTTACAATAGTTTGACAAGTTAAAAGTTCACATTCCTAACATATTAAATATCAAAAAAACTTTGCATAAAAAAAGGAAATACTCCTTACAAGTAATGCTAATACATTTTCAGATTACTTTGGGGACTTTCTGACTACCTAGTTACAAGTTATATTGTGAGATTTATATTACTGGTATACATTTGCAAATGGGTTACTGGTGTTGAATATAACCAAATTCAAAATATAATTATGTTATTACAAGTTTAGAAACACACATTCATTTTACTGTAAATTGAAGCAAGAACAAAACAAAGCATGGTTAGACTCTACGTATTAAAAATCAGTATCTGTAACTTCAGTCAAAGAATTTTTGAGCTGAGAGGGAATTTAGATTTCATCTAGTTGAAACCCTTCATTTTACAGCCAGGAAAAACCAAGACCAAAGAACTTGTGTGATTTATTTCCCAAAGCTTTGTGTTGAGTTGATAACAGAGGTTGTTCTAAATCCAAGTTTCCTACTTTCCAGTACAATACATTGCCATTCTGTGTAAGCAACAATCTAGCTGCCTATCCAATACCATCCAAGAACTAAAAGAAAGATGGCTTCACGTGGCAAAACACACACAACGTAAAATTTACCATGTTAACAATTTTAAAGTGTACGATTCAGTGGCATCAGGTACATTCATAAGGTTGTGCAATCATCACCACCATCTTACCTCTCTACAACTTCTCCATCACCGCAAAAGTAAATTCCATACCCATTAAGCAATCATTCTCCATTCCCTTCTCCCCCTCCCCCTTGCCCCAGTCAACCACTAATCTGTTTTCTATCTCCATAGAGAAGAATATATCTATTCTGGAAACTTTATACAAATGCAATCATATAGTATGTTGCCCTTTGAGTCTGGCTTCTTCCATTTAGTACAATGTTACCAAAGTACATTCATGTTATAACATGTATCAGCACTTCATTCCCTTTCATGGTTGAATAACATTCCATTGTCTCAATATACTACGTTTGTTTATCTATTCATCAACTGATGGATATTTAGGTTGTTTTCATCTTTAGGCTATTATGAATAGTGTTGCAATGAACATTTGATATTTTCCTTTATTTTTTGAAAAAATGTTTCATGGCATTACCAGTAGGTGTGAAGTGGCATCTCACTGTGATTTTGACTTGCACTTCCCTAATGACTAATGGTACTGAGCATCTTTGCATGTGTTTGTTGATCATCTATGTATCTTCTTTGAAGAAGTGTCTGTTCAAGTCCTTTGCCCATTTCAAAATTAGGTTGTTTGTCTTTTTGTTGTTGAGTTGTATGAGTTCTTTACACATTAGACCCTAATCAGATACATGAGTTATATATATTTTCTCCCATTCTGGAGGGTGTTTTTTAATGCAGAAGTTTCTAATTTTGATGAGCTCTATTTTTTCTTTTGTTATTTATGCTTTTAGTGTCATGTCTAAGATCCATTGTCAAATCCAAGCTCATGAAGATTTATATCTGTTTTTCATTAAGAATTTTAGGTCTTATATTTAGATCTTTGATCCATTTTGAGTTAATTTTTATATATAGTGTGAAGTAAGAGTTCAAGGAAATACATTTTTGAAAATAAGCTTTTTAGCGATTTATGTAAATTAGACTTCTAGTTCTAAAGTAAGTCTCACACACTCTAGGCCAAAGATTTTAATTTTAATTTGATATATCACCATTACCAACAAACATTTACTGAGTACCCACCATGTGAGTAGAAGGTATCACACTGGTCATTTTATGTCTTTGTGGGTAAAATATACAATCTGACAAAGTTTAAAATTATTTAAGTGTATACTGAAAAGAATGTTCTTCATTGTCACAAATAATTTTCAGTTTTGGGTTTTTTGGATTTGGGGGGATTTTTTAGGAAGAGCAGTAAAGAGGAGAAGAAATATACAATTTATATTACTTGAAAGTATTTACTTAAAATTTTATGTTGGCCTAATAATATATAGACTACCCTCTTCATCCACATTAATGATTTGCTAGAGAAATATATGAAATATAGTTTTTAACTTAAGACAATTTTGTGTGGGAAAAATTTGAGGTAGAACTATGGTTTGTGCAATGTGCCATGACAAGTGTATACTGAACAAGTATTACTGAAGGAGTGCTCTTCCCATTAATTTCAATTCAAATCAACCAGCATTTATTGAGTTGAGGTCATTATAATGGATTATAAAAATAATGAATATGATATCCCCCACAGACTCATGATATGGTAATATACATACACAACTAACTGGTTATGTAAGTCAGACTACTATATAGTTCTCCAACAGGTAAATACAGTGATAAATGAGCATAACAAAGGGAACGCTTACTTCTGCCAGCTGAGAGGTGAACTAAAAACCAGATGGAGTCAGGATATGCCTGGATGTCAATGATAAAGAATTTTCACTTTATCATGAGGAAAGTGCAGAGCCAAAATATGTTTTGGGTCAAGCTAGGGTCTGACCTTATCTGTGTGTGGGAAAGATAACTTGGGCATTAATGTGGCAGGCGAGATGGAAGGGGAAAATCTGCATATGGGGAAACTCACTGGAAGACCATGGCAATAGCCCAGGGAAACCTTAATGTGAACACAAAGGTAGAAAGGAGAGACTGGCTCTAAGAGATCTGTGGTGATAGAAACAATAAGACTTAGCAACTGACTAAATATTGGTGGTAGAGGGAAAGTAGAACAAATTTAAGGGTGCTCCCTTGGGCTGGGAGGTGAACAGCTATGTTGGAGCTAGGGAATGTAGGGAAAGCACAGGTTGGGAAAATGGGAGTGGTAGAGTCAGATAATAAATTCAGTTTGGGACCTCAGTGAGTTTGAGGTTTTTGCAGAAAATCAAAGTGGAGATTTCCAAAAACCTAGCAGGCAACTGAAACCTTCAAAGAATTTGATTTAGTAAGAAAAATAAAATAGAAGAGATACAGCATATTTAGTCACCACCACTCTGAAAAACTGGTAGGAATATTTAGAGCATCAGACTGTCAAATTACCATCTCTACTTTCTACAACTTAATTACTAATTGATTACAATGATCAGAGTTTGAAATTTTCATTCTTGCTATGCCCTGCTCCACCCTTAATATTTCATCACTGAAGAGTAGAATTATATAAACATATATTTATTACACATAAATATATGTATACATATATAAAAATGTATCTGATATTAAATGTTTATTATAAAAGTACATATTTATATGACAAATATAAATTATATATACTTAGATAAATTATATTTATATACTTATATAAATAAAAAATTTATAGTATCATGCCCCTATAGTCACTAACGAGATAAGTGAAGGTGGTTCCTCTTAAACTGTATCACACAAAAACCAAAAGGCTAGAAGGGAGCTGTTAAGCCAGTGGTATACACATTATTATCTCTAGGTCCTTATTTACTATACACAAAAAGCTTGAGTTTCTGGACTATGAGAAACTTTAAAAGTTTGGAAATTTATGTCAAGGATGAAGGAAAATGTTTGCATGTTGACTGAGCTTTCCCACATTTTGATATTTTTGTCTCCCTTATTTAACTCTGTTAGTTTCCAAAGGCCAGAGCTGGACCTCATGATAAAAATATAGGAGAACTTAATGAACACCTAAGTAAGCAGTATTTAGCACAAGGGTAAAACAAGTGTTGTTATGACAACAAACAATTTCGAGACAAAACAGAAAACAAAAAACAAACAAAAAATGTGGTTGAGAAGAGTAACTACATAAAGCAAAGGGAGCACGTGTTTTCTAGCACAGTTAATGGAGACATATGAGTCAGAGGGATTCTCAGAAAGCTGAAAGTCGCAGCTCATGGGCACAATGCTCCTCCCCAAGTTTCCATCATCTCTCACCATCCTCCACCTGATTCATGCTGTTCTAGTCACCTAGACGTCTTTCCATTCCTTCAGCATCCCATGCTTTCCCTTGTCAATTCCTGCTAATCTTCCCTTTCTCAGCTAAGACCTCAACTCTTCACCTAGACCACCCCAAGCCAAGGTTAGATCCCCCAGTTACGTGCTCTCATAGTATCTGTGATTCCACTTTAATGTCATTCTTTTAATTATTTGTGTAGCAGTTGTAGTCTCCACTATACTTGAAGGGCCATGATAGCAGAGACTTGTTTTAATCCACACTGCAGTCTCAGAGGAAAGCACGAGGTAAGAAATCAGAGGCCCTGTTCTGATGTGATTGGGGTCTAATTAACAACTTGGGAGCAAGACTCGAGAATCTGTACTATTTTATACCATTGAACTGCACTGGAGAGCCTGTCTCTACAATTATGGCTTGGTTTATGGCTCATTATTAAAAATTATTTTTCTTGAAGGGCTAAAAACCTCAATAATAAACAACAGGAATCAACTCAGATAAAGTATCTGAAAGATTATGAAAGCATTTTACCTAGAATAAGTTACTTAAATTCTGTCAGTTTTTTTATCCATACAACACTAATACTAACAAACAATACTTCCTCTCTCAAGAAAGTGTAATAAAAATAAATGGGACAAAATTTGGGGAACTTAATATAAAGGGGATTCTCATTTTTTTTATCTTAACTGAACCAAAATATCTAAACCTTTCAGGTTCACTGACCATATAATACCACTTGACAGCCATCCAATCTGACATAATGTGAAAAATGATGCAAAGATCTTTCTCCTGCAATATACTAAACATAATGTTCCTCTGATTTGTAACTTATTATTTTCTCACAAATAAAGTACTGTAGAATTAAAAACATACTGCTTAAACATACAATGGAAATGAGGCAAATCGACACTATAGCTTGAAGCATCATAACTCACAGCAAAGTGTTTGGGTTTGGCATTCAGTGTTTCACATACTGAAATATCATGTGTTTCTCCACAGCTGTGGGTGTGCCAGTCTCCGAACACCCACAAGTAATTGGTTCTGACTGCTGTACTGTTCTTTACTGGGCTGTATGGTACTCAAAAGCTCTTTACTCAAAGCCCTTTCTGGTTACTATTACTCAAGATAAAAGCTCTAGCACAGCCCAAAGTTAATGGGTCAAAGACCAACATACTGAAAATGTTAAAGTCCTGGCAAGTGTACAATTGATGAGAACTCTTAGATGAACTCCAGCATTACTATTATATGTTGCTGAACAAAAAATGAAAATGTCACCTAAAGAGGGAAAAAACTTTTAAAGATGACTATTCACATCTGCAATATGACCAGTCTCTTTCTATGCATTACAACGCCATGATATATTAAGTTTTTTATTAATAATGAACATTTATTTTTTATTCCCATCCAGTGAAATGGTGGGGAAAATACAGAAATGAGCATATATTGACTGTCCTCAGTTCATTAAATAAGTGATAACAACAACAACGAACATTAATACTGTATTTAGTATGTGCTAAAAGCACTGATTTAAGGGCTGTTTTAGTTCTTTTGCCTACTCATAAAATGATTTCCTCATGCCTACATGTATTTCTTAAAGCTACATGTATAGCTTAGCTAAAGGAAATATACGTAACTACCAGAAAAATTTTTATGTATAGTGAAGCGAACCAAAATATATTGAGTATCTGTCAATATGCCAGATTGCTTAATCCTCACAACAGTCCTAAAGGTAGGCAATTTCATTTACATGTTACAGATATAGAACTTGATGCTTAGAGTGTTGTGTGGGCAATAAACAACTGTGTCAGAAAGCACCCCCAGGCCTGCCTGACTCTAAAGCCTCACATGAGGGGAAGGAGGCAATGGTACGTGGGATGGGTATGGCAGGAGAAAACTAGTTCATCTGAGGACCCAGTAATAGAGTTTCCAGAATGGCCCAAAATAACAAATCCTAGAGAGACCAAACAAGAACATCAAAAGCAAAACAGTTAGAGGCAGAATCAGATCAGGTTATCAAGTAAGAAGCAGGGATTGGATGGTGCAAGAATGGAATAGAAACATATGAAGGTAGGGTTTGGAGTGACTGTTACAAGTAGTCTTGGGCTCCAGGGGGTACAGGCTGTTGGGTGACCTAGATGTCTTTAATTGAGGGGGAATGAAACTAAAGTAACAATACATTTTTTATTATACACAAAAACTCATTATATAATTTAATTCATTAAATATATGTACTATCCATAAGGTCTATTCCTCAAAACAAAATGAAGTAAATATTTTGACTGCTTCTCCCCCTTATCAAAGTATCAAATTGCTACACATTCTTCAAAGAGTCCTGCAAACACTTCACCTTCTCAGTACTTTCTTCTGTCAATGTTAGGCAGGATGAACTCCACCCTCATCTATGTTCCCACAGACTTTATATATGCTATTTCTATGATTTGCGTATGTGACCATTTCCTTGCTAGAAGAGGAATCCACAAAGGCAGAGATCGTGGCGTCACCTTTGTCCCATTAAAAAAAAAATAAAATGGTAGACAAACATCCAAAACTATCAGTAATTATATTAAATGTAAATGGTCTAAACACGGTAAAAGCCAGAGATCATCAAATGGATAAATACAACAAAAACAACTACATCTTTCTACAAAAGGCCTGCTGTAAATATAAAACATAGGTTAAAAGACAAGAGTGGGAAAAGATAGATCATGCAAACATTAGTCAAAACAAAGCTGGACTGTGAAAAGGTGGTAAGTGAAATTATAAAAATGGACAGTATAGTCAACAGGGGCCAACACCAGACTGCTGGAGTCTTATTATAAGACAATATTGAAACATGTTCAAGTCACTCCCATATTAAAGCAGAATTCCCTGAATCCTCTAAACGCTCTACTCCAATTTTTCACATTTAATAGCTAAATCTTTGAGAGAGATGTCTAAAGTCACTTTTTGGGGGGGCCAACTCCCATTCATTTCTCCACTTCTTGCTGAAAAAGACTTTGCTAAGGTTACCAAGGTCTTCCATGCACTAAATCCAGAGGCCATTTTCAGTCCTCATTCCACTTGATTTTCAGCAGTATATAAGACTATTTACATGTCATCTTCTTAAAATACTCTATTCTCATGGCATCATACTTTTTTGGTTTTCCTCTTCCCTCTGCCTGTTCCTTCATAGCTTACTTTCCAACTGTATCCTCTTCTACTCAAGCATTACATGCTGGAGTTTTTCAAGCTTCATTCTTAGGCCTTTTTCCCTTCTCACTTCTATAAACCATCTCTATGTAGTCTTAGTCTTATTAACAGCTTCAAGTTATATCTGTATAACAATGACTTGAAATTTGTATCTCCAGCTTGGCATCCTGCTTGAATTCCAATTCAAGCAGCCTTCTTGACATCTCCAGGTGGGTGTCTCAATGGCACCTCAAAATTAACATACCCCAAAATAAACTCACAATAGCCCCTCCTGTTTCAATGTTTCTAAGTAAATGAGATCATTTATCCATTTCCAAAAGCAAAAAACCTAGGACTTCTCTGACAAACCTCTATCTCATGTTCTTCACATTCAATTGTTTCTTCACACTACAGTCAAAGTGATCTTTTTAAAAATGCAAATCTGAGCACATCACTCCTTTTTGAAAAAGTTTTTCCATGACTCTTCCCCTGTTCTTAAAGCAAAGATAACAAAGTCTGACCTCTGCCCTTTTCTCCAGACCACTATTACCTCAGACCACTTTGCCTTTGCTCTCTTTATTCCAGTCACAGTGGTCTTTCTCAATTTCAATCCACAGAGCCTTTGTGGATGTCCACACTCCCCTCCTTCTGATCTGGAACACTACTCTCTTCCACCCCTGGTTACCTCCTACCCAGTCTTCAGATACTGGCTCAAGCATCACTAGCCCAGAAAAGGCTTTACTCATACCTCAATCTAAGGCAGGCTCATTTGTTCAAAAACTCCTATACACTTAGGTTCTTTTCTTTCTGTGGACTTATCCTGGTTAGTAATTATACATTAATTAGTGTGATTACATGAAAAATAATTAATTCCACTATTAGATTTTAAGTTCATGAGAGCAAGAATTGTCTATTTTGGTTCACATGACATCCCCAGGAGCAGAACTGAGCCTGCTACAGAGTAGATGCTGAATAAATATTAAACAAATGGATAAAGAAAAACACTAACAAACAATAATACAAAGAAAGCAGAGCTCGAGTAAGCAGAGGCCAGAGAGCCAACAAAGAAAAATCGGTAACAAGTGAAACAAAGGAGATAAGTATTTAAAGAAGAAAGTAAGTAAAGCCTCATACGTCACAAAAAATTAAGAGATGAGAAGGAACTAATGGATAAGCAGAGCAAACAGAAAATTATTGGTGACCTTTAAGAAAATAGCTTCAGTAGAATGAGCATATACAAGAAGAAAAATATAGACTACTTTGCAAGAATACGTCTATGAAAAGAGGGGAAGACTGGCTGCAGAAAGGGCAGAGAGCTCAGCCATGGGAATATACTGCTGGTGATCACAGAGCAGGAGTTACATGCTCAGGGCTACAGTAGGAAGTAGAACAAAATGACGAGGTTTGCAGTGGAAGATATTAGGCTGGTAAATAATCTTGTCCTGCAGTGCAATCCAATTACTTTCTATCCAGAGAATAGTGATAAAAAATAATAGCTAACTGTTTTTGGTCTACTCACTAAATGCAAGGAAAAGTCCAAAGTACTTTAACACTTCTCGCTAGACCTCCCAACTTCTCTATTAGGGAGTATTATCATTATCCCCATTTTACAGATGAAAAACCTGAGACCCAGGCCAGGTGATCACCAACTGACAGAATGTGAATTTGAATCTGGATTTATCTGACTTCTACAGCACATACCATTAACTGGTTAACCCAATATACATTTCTTCTGCATTCCCTTGTCCCTTGACTCATAGCTCAGGGTGGCCACATGACCCATTTCCAGCTGACGGAATGTAAGTGGAAATATATTTGGAACTTCCTTGGAAGGCTTTTTTAAAAAATATATAAACATTTAATTACATACTTAATATCTATTATCTATTAAATTTATATTAAAAATCTCTAAATACTTATATAACAAATGTATGATATAAATATTTAAATATTTTTTAAATGGAAAGCCTTCCAATGCTTTATTATATATATATATATATATATATATATATATATATATATATATATAAAACACAGATATTGTGGGCCATCCCATTCCTCTGACGTGAATGTGACTGCAGATCCTAGAGTGGGCTACTGTCTTAAGACAATCAGGGAGTAGCAGAGATACAGAGAAGTTTGCACCACTAAACTAATGACAATAGCCACCTACTTCTAGACTTCTTACTGTATGAGAAAAAAACATGTCTTTTCTTAAGTCATGAGTCAAGTTTTCTATTATTTATACTTGATTGCACTTCTAGTGGATATAATTCCAAAGCCCATGCTCTTGTCTACCAAACTCAACTGTATCTCATCTATGAAATAAAAAGATTAACCTCCCTCAGAGAGTTCTGAAGGAGTTCAAGTTAGAAAATGCATATATAAATGTCTGAAAAATAAAAATTATTGTACAAATTTTTTAGTGTTTTAAAAATACTGATTCTCAACGAATGGAAGTAACTGGAGTGCAAACACACCACAGACACATGGGACTGGGCAGCAGTATCCTGCAAGGACTCATCAGAATCCCGTGGGGAAACCTTCACATCACACATGTTCCCTTTTGAGAATCACTGCCAGCGTAAACCTCCTCTTACAAATAAGATGATGAGCATCTCCTGAGTATCTGTTCAAAAGGCTGAGAAGTGACATTTTATTATGATAGTGAGATACATTAAGCACATCTCCATTAAGACATCAATAGCTTAATAATTGGTAAAAAATTTTTGAACCCATGGGGGCACAGTTCACCCTACCGAGTTTGACTGTTCTTAAAATATAAGTAATTATTTTTATATGAATAACAGTAACAAAAACAACAGCTGATACAATCTAAACAGTATAATGTAGTATTAATCAATGGGATCAGAGAGTTAGCAGGAAGAAATGTAAATATACTCCAGAGAAAGGCTAGAATGAATTCCAAATACTTATTAAAATCTTTATAAAGGTTTCTTTGTTTTAATTTCTCTTACTTGAGGTCAAATTTACTACTTTCTCATTAAAAAATTAACAAAGTAATTTTAAAAATTGAACTCAACTGAACTGACATCTCAGGTTCCAAATAATTGGTTTGTTCATTTATTGGATAAAGTACTAGTATTTTTCATTCAGCAACCATTTGTTGAGCCCCTATTGTTGGCTAGACTGTTCTCAGTACTTCAGTGACTTTACAGCAATGAAGAAAATACCCTAAATTGCTTGTCTTTATGGAACTTATATTCTATGAGGGTAAGCAGCAAGCAGAAAATAAGCAAATAAATAAAATATATGTAAATTGGTAAGTGCTCTAGTGACCAAAATAAAGCAAGAAAGGCATAAAGTAGATAGGCAACGTGGGGGTGAGGAGACGGGTTTGCGGGATGGGAGAGGGTTGGTGGTTGCAATTTTAAATACCATGGTGATAAAGCTTTCATTGGGAAGCTGACATTGAAGCTAAGACCCAAAGGAGCTGAAGAACCAAGCCACCACTATGCATCTATCTGCTTTCATGATGACTCTTTTTCAGTTGAATCTATCATTGGAAATTAGTCAATATCTGAACAGCAAAACGATACTGTTTTTCCTTACAAGTCACCCTGATCCATTCTAATCAAATCAAAAAAAGAAAAACAAGATATTCCAATTATCGGTAACCCCCTGAACTCACTGTTGATATATCTGGCTTTGGAGAAAAAAGTTTAAATGTGTATTTTGTTCCTTCATGTCACAAATGTATTCATTTTTGATACTCTCCAAACACATATTTCAAATGTAGAAAATTTTGTTTAGTCTTAAATGAGCCCAAATTTCATCATGGGCTAAAATTTTAAGACATAAAATGACTGCTGAAACTGAATTTTAATCATATAGATGAATCACAACATGCATCTTTAGCTAGGCATGTATTATGGATAAGTCTAGTTTTCTACAGAGAATAATCACATGTTCTAATTACCATTTTGGTTATACGCATAATTAATAATATTCTGTCTTAATGGGACACACTGAATCTTCAGACAGTTGCAAGCTTTAACTATGCATACTGCCAAATCCAACTGTCAGCTGCACTGCCAAACACAAAGGAATCTTGATGTAGTGTTTTAGCATTGATAACAATGTGCATATCTTTACACCTGATACAATAGAAAAATTAATTGCTTTTCTTCCTTCAAAATTTTCTCCACACTTAATAATTTTATCTTGCTTGATTGATCATTTACCCTAAATTATATATACTGGCGAGTGATCTTATGAACAATAAAAACATGAATGTAAACGTGACCCAAGATTCAAAGAAGAGAAAAACACTGGACTTACTGATTGTAAACTTTCATTTTCACGTAAACAAGCTGTGTGAAGTTCTGATTTCAAGGTTGCAATGTGACTTCGATGAGATGTCATTTCCTTTTCTAATGTAGCAATTCTGTTGCTTGCAAGCTGGTAGACATCCATGAAACTTTTAATCATAGCCTTAAGAAATAAAAATAATGTCACATACAATTCAAATAAAGCTGTTCCCAAGGGAGAATTTCCATAATTTGAAAGCAAAATCATTAAAATTTTAAAATAAATAACTTTTCATCTTTCTTTAAAATAATAAAGCTAAACCTCACATTTTGTATTGAGAACAGTGACTATTTTAAGAAAGTTTGGGAGAAAATAATTGAGACCTCTTCCAGTGTATTTATTTAAATAAGGTGTACTTTGATCTATTGTGCTTAAAATTTAGAATGCAGTTTTTAAAGATGGCACACTTATTTTCTTTGTAAAGTTAAATTCAAGTTGTAATTTGACCTAAATTTCAATCTTAAAACACACAATGGATAGAAATACAAGACATTTCAAAATAAACTTAGTAAAATTTTCAACCCACGTAAAAAACAAATGGTTTGAAACAAAAGGAGCTGAAAAATCCTGTGATTTTTAACAGTAAATAATGTGATTCTTATATTGTAAGAAAAGCAAAATTACTTTCATTCATGTAACAGAGGAATGCCCTTGCACTATACTAGATATAATAAAATAAATAACACAAGGAAATGCTGGTAACTTTTTCTCTCTCCTAAACAGTATAATGTTTGGGTGATTGCTGGGCCTCTGAATTACAGTTTAATCATATTTTATAGGCTTTTTCTTCTAAAGCAAGCTGTGGTGAATTTTAAGTCCAAAAATACTATTATACCTTTTCAAAAAGTCTTTCCAAATACTTCAAATATAGCAAAGTAAAATCAAACATTTCAAAGACATATTTAAATATAATGTTATATTATTTCCAAGAAAAACACGTTCCAACTACAGCCACAAATTAGTACAATGGTAGACAGTCTGAGAACTTCCAAGTTATATTGAATCTGAAGAGTCTGGTTTGAGAAAGCTTTAAGAAAATAGATATTTGGGCAATTCTGAATGCATATGAAATAAGAATCTGATGAACAAAAAAGAAACAACATACACACTGTCTGAGAAGCAGAAGTAGGTGAGTCATTTGTAGTCAAAAGCAAGAAAAGCCACACCTTTTTGCCTAACAAATTCTTATTTGCCCTCAAAAATCCAGCTCAGAAACCACCTCTTTCAAGAAGACTCTTTTGAGCCCAAAAGCAGTGTTAAGTTCTATTCTGGGTCCCTCATGCTTACTTCTGCTATTGCATTTATCACATTAGCAGACATGTATTGGTTTACACGTTTATTTTTATTACACTAAAGAGCTACGAGGGCCAGATACTGTGCCTAAGCATGTCTGTATCTTCAGGGACGGTGTGAAAGACTGACTGAACAAATGACCAACTGAACGGATGAATGAGTGAATGAATGAACAAATGAATGAAAAACCGGAAAAGATGACAAACCACAAGTTAAATAGGCATATTCAACTTGGCAAAAAATACCTTATAGGAAAGGCAGAAGATATTTGGGAAAATATAACCTTAACACTGTAATGAACAAATTATTAACCATACTTTGTTCAAGTCAAAAAAAGAAGCAAAAGCGTAGCTGTAGGCATAAAAAGACAGAGTACGCAAAAGTGAAATCTATCACCCAATACTAAGTAAGCACGATACGATCTCATGTTTGGCAACATCTCCCATGTCCTAATGCACCTGACTTTGAGTCATTTTAAGGTAAGCCTATGGCTAGTACTAACACAAAATATTCAAAAGTATATATTTACATGGTATACTCACTTTATGCAGTATATAGAAATGAAGTATATCCAAAAGTATAGAAAGTATATAAAAATCACAAACTATGAAATCATATCTGTTTCTTCCTGTGCCAAGTCTCTCTCCACTTTTACATTCATTTATCTTCTCCATTGACAAGGTGGACCAGGAGTCACAAGTCGTATTTTTTCCTGGTTCTCACTGTGCCACTTGCTTAGCTTTATGGGCAATGCCATGTCATCTCTCTGAGCCCCCATCTCCTCCTTCCACAACATGGGGAAAAGGGTCGTTTTCTCGCTTACTGCCAAAACTATTGTAAGGATCAAAAAGTTAAAAATCTAATACAAAGCTATTCTCTTAATCCTTCAACCACACTGCATCTAATATTTAAAAAGCCCTCTAAAAATGGTAAACTAGTGAATTTCACTGCAGTATTACCACTGTTCTATTTTCAAATTGTCCACTAATATCTTAATGAGAGAATCTGTGATTGGTGGTTCACATACACGTGTTCTTGTTACATAAGGACCTAAAGTGTGTAAAAGGCATGAAAACTTGCATAAATGCTTATTTAATAAAAAGAAAAAAGAAAATACCCTTCTATCTATAGCAGGGTCTTGAGTAATTATTTCAATGTAAGTCATAATAGAATTGGCCTCTAACATTTAAGGATAAAAAAGTTCAACATTTTAAAAGTTATCCTGTTTCCTAAATTTGGAGAAACACATTTCATGGATTCTCACATACATAATATCCTACAAGGAGTAAACAATATAAATGATATCCCTTCAAACCTCTCTTTAAAAAAATAAAATACTTTTTGAGAAGTAATAATTGCATTTTTATATGATGGATGGAACAAAGGCCACAATTATTTTGGCTCCTTCCTTGACCTACTTTTAATAACTAAATTCTAATATCCAATGCAGTATTAAGAGAAATCACATATTACCCTTTATAACACTAAAAAGAGTAGAAGAATAATCTACTTTTTGCTTAGGATTTAGAATCTGAAATGCTTAAAATCATTAAAGCAGTACTTCATTTGAGAGACAAAAGAAATTTTGTATAATACTTACTATATAGGATATTTTTTTTCAGAGCAGCAAAGGTACATCAATCAATACAAAAAGCATGTTTCATGGTAAAGCGTATGTAAAATATACTACACGCTTCTCAAATGAAAACCTTCAGAACTGAAAGGTAGTGTCAGTGAAATGGCAAAGCTATTCAAAGAAGCCATAGCTCTTTTGAAGAATAAAGAATGTTAACTTCCAGTATTAAAAAGTGATTCAAACTATGTAATAAAAGATGCCAGTGAAATATCCAACTCTTTAATAAAATAGAGGCACCAACTTGGTAGAAGAAGTGAAAATGACAGTTGGAATCAAGTGAGGGCATGGGCGGAGGAGGGAGTGGCATCTAATGGCCTCTCTATCAATCTCCTGAAGTCCAGCCCTTGACAACATACCTCACTCCTATATTAAAACATCATATTTTTTCACATTAGGAAACAATGACAGAGCAGCATGATATTGTGTACAGCAAGCCCAGTATTTGTTATTTTTTTAATTTTTTAAAATAGCTTTATGCTTTTAAAAAAATTTTAAATAGCTTTATACTTTATTATTATATTAATTATTAATTAATTATTATTTAATTATTTTATTTTGGTAGGGGGAGGTAACTACGTTTATTTTTAGAGGAGGTACTAGGGATTGAACCCAGGACCTCATGCATGCTAAGCAAGCACTCTACCACTTGAGCTATACCCTCTCCCAAGCCCAGTATTTGTGAATTTATCCTATGACATCTTTGGCCCTTGGGATTTTGAGTATACCATGCAGTGAGACATTCATCTCAGAAGGGCTTACCCAGTTATATGACAAACAGAACAAAAGACAGTTTCTGGACAAAAACTGCCTTTTGTTTTAGAGATAATCTATAGTGTTTATAATCAACATAACAAGATGGAATTTATATAAATTCCACAACCTATCTATTTTAAGGAAAAGCATAAATGTTTTAGAATACAAAAAATTCTGAGATACAAATAGGTGACTGTCACTTGAGGACTAGAATATTATTCATATAATTTTTTATGTACATATTATGCAGTTTTACTGACTTCAAAATTGGACTTCAGGGAAAGTGGGTGCCTTGGGAAGCTGATGTCAGGAGAAGGAGAAATTAGTGTAAAATGTCATAAGACCTAGATGTAAACAAAATAGTAAATTTTTTATTTATATTTTTCAGTAAGTAACTGGGAAGCAAAAACCTCTGACATTTTACTTTAAATTATACAGTTATGGATATACTTCATTTATATACACTATATAAAGTGAGTATACCATATAAAATAGATATACCAGACATATCAAACATGTGAAATATAATAAATCCACATAAAATGGGGGTAATGATTCCTACCTTACTAAGATTTTGTGGGGATAAAATGAGTATTAATACATGAAAAGACCCTAACTATATGACACATAGTAACACTCAAGTAAATGTTAGTTATAATGATGACAATACCATCAAATTAGGAAAATTACTATTTAAACTCACAAAATATTCAATATTTCTGATGGGTGTTATTGGACATATTATAAGAATTTTAAATATAAGATATTCTATACCTATTGAATATATTAAAATTCTTTCAAACATAAAGAATTTTGGAAACTAATGAGTATTTACTTCCTAACAACAAACATCCCATTGATAATAAAAGATACAATTTAAGATGTCTTTCTTAAGGAAGAAAGTCTTACCATAATATTCTCATAGTTTTCAGTATCAAATTTTATTCCTTGGCACCTCAAATTAAACATAAATTATTTTCTTCAGTATCAAAAATTTACTCTGGTAAGGTTGCTCATTTAGTAGACTTGCTTCCAATCCAATATTTTATAATGGAGGAATATGGCAGAGAATGAGGGTTAAAAGATCTGTTACTAGTAGTCTTCAAACAGCAACTATGTCTACCAACCAAGAGCCAGTCTAAGATCTGGAATTGGACTCTTCAGTTTGAATGCCTGGCTTCTGGCCCTCCCTAAATGCATCATTCACCATGACATTCCAGTACAAAGTTATACAGGAAAGACTGGACAGGGACAGAGTGGCAGCCTGACAGCTACCTCCTTGCTTTACTACAGGGAATTGCATGCATGGATATATGTGTGTGTGTGTGTGTGTGTGTGTCTGTGTGTGTCTGTGTGAGAGAGAGGGAGAGAGGGCAGACTGATAACAATGTTATCAGCTGGCAAGAATACTGAGGAATTATTAAGGAATAGAAAGGGATAAATTAGGAGTTTGGGATTAACACATACATATATTTGTATATAAAATAGATAAACAACAAGGACCTCCTGTATAGCACAGGGAACTATATTCAGTATCTTATAATAACCCATAATGGAAAAGAATCTGAAAAAGAATATATACATATATGGATGTATGTATAGAGAATCATTTTGCTGTACACCTGAAACTAATACAACATTGAAAATTAACTATACTTCCATAAAAATGGTTAAAAAGAAAAAATATATAATCTAGATAGAATGCTTCTGATTGCCACCTGTCATCAAAGAAAAAGACCTATGGATTTGAAACTCTCTCTTTTTGTTAAATAAAATTGCATAATTCACACTCAAGTTCAGGAGTACCTGGAAGCAGTTTTTCCAGCAAACCTTATATAGAAGAATTTAAAGACTACTTCTAATCTCATTGTAAACCACTGTAAAGATTACACTATATAAAATAATTTAATCCACAAATGACCTAATCATACAGCATACGTAAAAGTTCATACAAAAGAAATTAAATAAATGAGTGAGGATACCATTCTTACTGCATTCTTTACCACATTATAAAGTCCTTCTTCCTTTCCCTTAACATACTTTGTAGAAACATTAATGTAAAAAATGGACCAAGTGAAGAAACCAGTGCCAATCCATATCAAAGAATAAAAATTTTCTCTCTTACTTTATGAAAAAAAAAGGAGCAGCTATTGTCTTGCATACCCACTGGGATGTATTCAGTTTCCAAAGTGAGTTAAAATGGAAAAAATATTGGAGACTTCCATATATAGATTTTTTTATTATATTTAATTCTTCTAATAGACTTTATTTTTAGAGCAGTTTTAGGTTCACAGAAAATCTGAGCAGACAGCCCAGAAAGTTCCTGTGTACCCCTTGCCCCTACACACCCAAAACCTCCCTCACTATCAACATCCCACCCAGAGTGGCATATTTGTCACACACTGACACTTCCTCACCTCAAACCCACAGCTTACAACTGGGTTGACTCCTGGTGTTGTACATTCTGTACATTCTGTCGATGTGGACAAATGTATAATGACATATACCCATTGTTGAAGTATACAAAACAGTTTCACTGTCCTAAAAGCCCTCTGTGCTCTGCCTATTCACCCCTCCCTCCTCCCCAATCCCTGGCAATTACTAATCTTTTTACTGTCTCAATAGTTTTTATCCTAACTTTTTAATCTTTTAAAAAATCTCTTAAAAATCTTACCTTTTAGAAGTTTCTATTTTTCTTTGTTTTATGTTACAGAGCTTATTCAACAGTAACAAGTACATGATTTATAAAGGTATAAATATACATACATATATACTGGGGACACTGGCTCAGAAATAAAAGTAATCAATCAACAAGTCTGGAGAGCACTCCTCTGCATCACGGGTGACTAACCCAGGGGAGTGCACTGGAAACAGCGGACCTGGACAGCTCTCCCCCTACTGGTGCTAAGCAGGGCTGCAGCAGCTTGGTTTGTCCCCAGAAACCAAAACAGCAAGTGGGCAGCCGAGAGCCAGAAAGGCACAGCAGGCCCTCAGGCAGCCTCCACGTCCAGAAGACAATCTACCAAGCCACTGTGCCTGGCAGCACGCATGTCCCTTTTCTTTCCCTAACACCCAGATGTGAGCTCCAGTAATCAGAATACTCATCTACATGAGCACAAAAGCAGCACCACACTCTCGATGCCAAAATCTTTTTTGTTGCATAATGGATCACCAAAAACTGAATGGCTTAGTATCTTACAGTTTCTATTAGTTGAGCAGGGGTTAGCTGGATCCTCTGCTCAGGGTCTCACCAGGCTGAAATAAGGGTGTCAGCTGGAGCTGCGATCTCATCTGAGACTCAGGGCCCTCTTCCAAGCTCACTGAAGTTGTTGGCAGAATTTAGTTCCTTCCGGTTGTATAACGAGGTCTCCATTTTTTTACTGGCTGTCAGCCAGGGTGACTCTCAGCTCCTAGAGCTCCCACTTGGGTTCCTGCCAAATGGACTCCTCCTTTCTCAGCATGCTCTTTCTTCCAGGCCAGCAGAAAAGCACATCTCTGACACCTCACCTTCTCTTAAAGGGCTCGTCTGATTAGGTCAATCCACGATAATCTCGTATTTACTGGTCTCACCCTCAAGGAGAGAGGGTTATTTATACATTGCTTGTACATCGGGGGAAGATCTTGGGGGTCATCTCATTAGCCATTAGAAAATGAAAAAAAAAACACAGTGAGAAGTCACTACATACCTATCGGAATGGCTAAAAAAAATCATGACAATATCAAAAGCCAGCAAGGAAACTGAGAAGCTGGATCTTTCACATCCGATGAGAATGCAGAATGGTACAGCCACTCTGGAAAACAGTTTGATAGTTTCTTAAAAACACACACACACACACACACACACACACAAAACAAAACTAAGCAATCACTTACTTATGGACTAGCAATTACATGTCTGAACATTCATCCTAGAGAAATGAAAACTTATGTCCACACAAAAATCTGTCCATGATTGTTCATAGCTCCAAATGTAATAGTCAATCACGAGAAATAACAATAATGTCCTTCAATGGATAAGTGGCTAAACAAATTTTGAAACATCCACACTGTGAATACTAATCAGCAATATAAAGGAACAAACTATTCACAGATGCAACAACTTGGATGGATCTCAAGGGCATCATGTTGAGTGAAAAAAAGTCAATCTCAAAAGGTCACATTCTGTAGGATTGCATCTATATAACATTCGTGAAATAGCAAGATTATAGAGACAAAACATTTAGTGGTCCACAGGGGTTAGAGCTGATTTTGAGGGAGGGGTTGAAATGTCTAGGAAGTGGTTAGTTGAGGGAGATCTTTGGGGTGATCTTTGGGGTGATGTAACAGCACTGTATCTTGATCATGGTGGTGACTACAAATATACACATGATAAAATGTCATAGAACTAAACATAAAATATCAATTTTCTGGTTATGATATTGTCCTAAAGTTACATAAGATGTAACATTGGGGGAGACTGAGTGAAGGGTGCATGAGGACTTTTCTGTATTATTTTTGTAACTATTGTGAATCCATAATTATTTCAAAATAAAAAGTGTGCATTAGGCTAACATTTAACTAAAAAGAGGGTCATATACAAATTCATATACATACCTACATATATTTTAGAAACAAATAAACAAAGGGAAATAAAACTTTTTTTAAAGTTTAAATGGCAGCTATTTATCTGGCAAAGGCCTGGACTAGTCTAATCAGTCTTCTACTCATACCTCCTAGAGACCCATTTATGCATATACTTGGATAAAACAACCTAGCATTTTGCTTATCACACTCCACCTGAGAGGATGTCAGACAACTATCTATATTTGCTCACTGACTGGCACAGCACCAGCTAATCAGTGCAATCTGAGGGCCATGTGCACTCAGCCCAACTCTCCACTCAAAGTCAATGCCACATCTGCCCTGAAGAAGCCCAAGGAGGGACATGAACCCACACTCTACCACCAGAATCACCAAATGAGCTAGAATGTATGGGAGTCAATACAGCCTAGGCTTGACCAATTCTTTGCCCAAGGTGGTCTCACTTCCTCTAGAGTTCCATTCTCCAAAGCTTACCAGGACCCCAGTTCTAACAACAATTACTATGTGCCAGACACCACATTATGAGCTTTGCATACTTTTCCAATTCTGGCAAGAACCCTGTAAGACTCATATTATCTCTATTTTATAGAATAAGAACCTAAGGCTCAGTGATGCTAAGTACATTATCCAAGGTCCTTGGATAATGAAGAATGGAACTAGGTTTCAAAGTCATGTCTGTCCACTTCCAAAGCCCATGGTTTGCTTTGGACTGGTTTAGTGTTTTTTTTTTTTTTTTTGGTTTTATTTGTTTTTGGCTATCTATCACACAAAGTTTCTCAGTTAAATCAGCAGAATTAATTTAGACTTTCCAAGTTTCACCAAATTGTGCAGATAGTCTATCACAACCTTCATTTTAATGAAGTGTAAATTTAATTCATATTCTGTCTGCTATTGACTGAGAAAGGTACAAGAGCAAAGCCCTCTTGAATTTTGCTAACCAAGATTTTCAAAGATCTCAAACTCATTAATAATTATTATACTACATTGACTCTGAGCTACCAATTTTTGCTTATGTATTGGAAATAAGTATTTATTTCAAGTAAATGAATTTCAGGTGTTATTTCCTTGGGGACTTCATTCATTCTGTAGAATAAGTACAATAATCATCTGTAACAAATTCGTGAATCTCTATTCTATCCCAATGTCATATAATTTCTACACTTCCCCCAAAGCATCTTTTGACTCTAGGAAAATGTAACATGAAAGATTGTGGGATTATTTTAATGAGAAAAAATTAAATTAAGATTACAACTTATAGCAAATTTTCTGTTTTCCACACAATAGGAGATTATGTTTTTAAAAGAGAGAAAATTTGGAAAACAATTTCTAGTGTGTTTAATTGACTTATATATGAAAAATGACAATGTGTTGTGCATCTCTCAGTAGCCTGACTTAAGGATCTGATGGCATCAGTAAAGGACTTATAAGCAAAATACCAAGACAGTGATATTCCAGTTCCTATCCACACAGGGTTGTTAACTCCCATGACTCAAATTCTCATTCTGAATGAGATCTAGGCACACTAGACATATGTACAGAAGGAATGGGATTGCAAGAAATTATATTTCAATTCCTTTTTTCCTACTAAGATTGAGGAAAGTTTTAGTTTTTATCTTGCCATGTCTGAAAAATTTCCTGGCATAAAAATGACCTTTCCTTCATGTAGAAACTAGAATTTTGGTAAACCTGGTTCCCCACTGATCTGCTGTTGCATGTAGGATGTTTTCCCATTCCTGGAGAACCCACGCTTGACCCTAAATGTCCCAGGGGTTTGTGTACATGTACTGGAATTACTATGTTTCCTTTAGAGACTGGTCTGGGCACTGATGTCCACTTAAGACTGTGTACTTGCATTTATTTAGTACAGGGAATGGTTAAAATCATGTGTAACTAGATACTTAATGCAATATGCACATAAATACTGAAGTGTTTTTTTGTGACAACAGTGGCAATAAGAAGAATAGTAAATGTGTCAACCTATCAGAAGAAAAAACTTTACTGCAAATGCACAACCTCCTGAAGTCAAGCACAACTGAAGACAAAACAGCATGAATTGACTTGACGTGATCCTGTATATAGTTCAGGATATGTTATGTAAGAAAAAGAGAATCAACGTTCATTTTCCTCTTTTTGCCACTTGAAATGGTTCTGGACTTGACTTATCCCATCACTCAAAATTTTTACTGGCACCACTCTAAAGGATGTAAATATAGTAGCTTTCCAGGTATGAGAAGGAGCCTCATGGGAAACCACGTTCAGCAAAGCTGTAGAATACTTTTGCATCAGATTTTTTTAAATGATGTTTTCTTTGTATCGTGTTTAGACTCTAAACTTTTTCCTGGCTTCCACTCAACCGTGGCATATACAACTTAAATGTGCCAAAAACAAGATCAATTCTTTTTCAAGTATGTTATTTCCAACCAGAATTGAATCAAGGCCAATTTGAGGCTAAATGCAGCCTCTAGTTAATGGTGATTCCTGCTCTTACTATGCTAAAGATTAATGTATAGAAAGTCCAAAGGGATAACAAATGACATCTTGGCTTCCTATAAGAATATGGAAAAGGGATCATTAGAATAATCAGAGACTAAAAAAAGTTCCTCTTGGAAACATATATGTACATGGACATATAATAATATATATCTGTAATATAATAATAATAATAACAGACTATAATAATAGTAATAGTAGTAGTAGTAGTATCCATAGTAGTAATAAATTCCCTTGCTTTAGGGACTGAAAAATTTTAAGTAATATATGAAACATTCATCATATAGGTAAATTATAGAACTGGCACTGGGTTTATTAATGTGTTGCAAAACAAGGTCTGACAAAGTGAGAGTAGTATAGCTAGTGGGTAACACAATTCATTGTGGGTCATAAGAAACCATGAGGAAACTTAACCTCATTACTTTAGCTCTCCATCAGAAAAAACATACACGGTTATAGTTAGCATTTCTTGAGCACCTACCATGTCTTCACATCACTGGGAGTTTTACAGGGGAGATTTATCAGCTTGCTTTGGATTCCACTGACAATATAGATAAGACTTAGTATGAGATGAGTGTAAAAATAAGTATTTTGATTTAATTGTGATGGTGGAAGGTGAAATTCAGGCAGTCTGGCTTTGTCCAAGTGTCAAAACTGTAACATCTGGCACTGATATGTAGAAATGTTTATATGAACTTTTGATAACTAAGAGTATATTCCCTGGAGATCACAGTCACTCTAATATTCTTTTAGTGTTACACCTCTGCAGGGTGACTTAGACTCCTCACCCAAAAGAAGGGCATTTCCTAGCTACACTAAATAAACTGTATGAAAATCTGAGCAGGGTATGTTTTCTGCAGCACGCATCATCTCTAATCTTCACACTGTCCTTGCAAAAGAGGAATTACTTAGCACAATTTTACATACAAAACCACTGATGTTCAGAGTCCCTAAATAACTTTCTTAAGGGCACATTGCTAATAAGCAGCACAACAGGAAATTAGGGGTCCATCTGCTTCCAGATTACCTACCCTTTTCTTTTATATGCACATAGTTCTACTTCTTAAAAAGCTCACAAGAGAGAAAACTCCATTTCATTAATCAACATATATAACAACATTACTGAGCACCTGTTATGTTCCAGGTGCTGAAGACACAGTGGTAAAGAAGACCACGCTCTGCCCTCACAAGTCTTACATTCTATTGAGAGGCAGATAACAGACACATCAGGTCGTGTGCTATGAAGCAGGCTCAGGGCCAGAAAGTGTGAAGGGGGAAGGGAGGCTATTTCAGTGAGTGATGAGAGAAGGCTTCCATGAGGTGACAATGAAGCAAAGACACGGACAAAGAGAAGGCCTGAACCTCCTGAAGATCTGCTGTAAGGTACACTAAGCAAAGGGACCAGCAAGCACAAGGCCTCAGGAATGGGGCTGTGTCTGCTGTGTTCAAGTTACAGCAAAAAGGCCAGTATTGCTTTATACACATCGATATATACGCAGTGAATCAAGTGGAGAGCCCTGGGAGACCTAAGTTGGAGAAAGACCAGGCCCAAATCAGGAAGAGCCCCAGGTCTTCCCAGGTCAAGATGAGAAGGTTGGAGCTGATTTTAGGGGTAAAGGGAAGCCATTTAGCTGTATATGAAGAGAGGAGGCAGGTTTTGATTCACATTGTGTAAGTTGGGAAAGTAATGCGTTTTAAAATTTCATATTGAAACTGAGTGGATAAAAACACTAATATCGTAGATTATCTCCTCAAAAAAGACAGGCTTCTTCCTGTTTAAAAAAAATTTTTGAGGAGGATATAAGACAAGGTTAGTGAAACATTCAGGCCCTTTCCTAACCTTCACACTTCCCAGAGGCTCACAGCACACATGCTGGCCCTTGACGTTTCCCATATTAGTGCTTGTTTCATTCCTTTTGTGTTAGGAACTAACATCTGAGGTTCTTTTTAACTCCTCTCTGAATGCACAACCATCGCAGTCATCTGTCAAGCACAGAGCTGCATACAGAGCAGGAGTTGCATACTTACTTGTTGAGCTTGTTGAATTAACATACAGTATGGTGTGGTTCCTCATTTTAGAGTTAGTGACACCTTCAATCTCAGTAATAATGTGGACTGTACTGTGAGTGCCTATCTAACCCCTTCAAAAGATACCTGGAGCTTAACAAAGGGCACTTTATATTCCAATAATTTCTTCCTGATTTCTACTTTCTGCAGACCAAAGTGATAACCAGCACTCTCAATTTGTCTTTTCCACAATCAACCTACAAGGATCCAGTTGCTTTCATCAAATTTGATAGTATAACAAAGACACATCCTAATTTTAATCTTTTGGGGGTTCAGTATGCAAATTTTCTTAAAGGAATGGTGTTAAGACAAAGAGAAAAGTTATAGAAATAAATTACTTACAGGGCTGAGAGCTAGCTGTTACCTGCCAAAGAAAAACTGCCCAATCTATTATCTCAAAACCAACAACTTTCAGAAAGCACACTTGATCTAAGCTAACGTTAAAGAGTAAATACGTACACACACATATACACACAATGTTGAACACTTATCTTTCCTCTTTTCACAGAAAACTGTTAGCTTTAATTATGAATCTCAGCAAAGGATATCCATAATTAGTGTCTTTACATTAATTTGTACACAGGTGCTAAAAAGTCATTCAGTTGGAATTGTAAGAATTCGATGCACTTGTTTGTGGTTTAATTAAATCCAGTAAGAACAATTTTCAACACACAAGAAAAGCAAATAAGAGAGAAGGAAAAATATTTTATGACTTTATTAAGAGCTAATTCTTGTATTACCATGATCCCATTCTAATTCTGATACATTTCACATTGGTTGGGGAATCTACAGGCTTCAATCAGGATTATCATCTACTTCAGCAACTCCTAAAATATCTATTCTATAACAAAATTAATTTAAGTATATTAAACCATATCACTCAAAAAATACTGTTACTATATTGTTTTAAGAACAAAATTGGTTTCTGATATTCAACTAAATCAATGAATCTACTTTTTGCACATTATAAAGAAATAAACAATAAGATTGCCATGAAATCTGGCAGAGACCATAATTTATTCACAATACCACAGAGCTTCAGTACCTGGAAAGAATCTTACCAATCATTCAGTTCAAGCCAGTCTGCAGATGAGACACTCCCATGTATGTCGCTGCTGTAGAGCTATCTAGTGGCTCAGGCTCACACTCCAGATATTTTCCATCTATATTTCCTGATAGTAACATTTTACATGAAAGGGGACTTTTAACTGCATAACTGTCAAGGCCCACTCGAATGTCAGCCTCTCTCAATCTTCCCAGCAAGAACGAACTTCATTCTTCTCTGAAGGGCAGACTATGTCTTAATGCCTCTCCTCCAGCAATCATGCTTTCCATCTCATTTCAATCTTAAATTTCATACTCCCTCCAAAAAAGAGCTCTGCGTCACCTCTGCATCCCAGAGCATAGCACAGTGCCCTGAATTTGGCAGATGCTTAGTACATCACTGAATGGTGTTAGCCATTCCCAAATCTATAGGATCAAGAGACTTGACCACTGTATGTTTTAAAGCCAATGTACTGGTTTGAACTGGTCTCTAAACACTCTCAAAAATATATAAAGAACTCATACAACTCAATAGCACAAAAACAAATAATCCAATTAAAAACAGGCAAAGGATCTGAATAAATATTTTCCCCAAAAAAATAGACAAATGGGCAATAGGTACATGAAACGGTATTCAACATCACTAATTATCATGGAAGTGCATATCAAAGCCACAATGAGATATCAACTCATACTTGTTAGAATGGCTGTCATCAAATCAAAAAGACAAAAGATAGCAAATGCCGGTGAGGATGTGGAGACAAGGAAAACCTGTGCACTGTCAGTGGGATTATAAATTGGTACAGCCACTATGGAAAACAGTATAAAGGTTCTCCCCAAAATGAAAAATGATCCAGCAATTCCACTTCTGAGACTATAATCTGAAGGAAATGAAAACACTACGTCAAAGAGATAGCTACACCCCCATGTTCATAGCAGCATTATTTATAACAGCGAAGACATGGAAACAACCTACACGTTGATCAGCAGATGAGTGGATAGAGAAGTCTATACATATATATATTTATATTTATACTTAATACTTTGTATATTTGTATTTACACCTTACATTCAGCCACTAAAAAAAGAAACTCCTGCCATTTGTGACAACACGCAGGGACCTTGAGGGCATTATGCTAAGTGAAATAAGTCAGACAGAGAAACACAAACACTGTATGATCTAAAACTCAGAAGAAAAGAGATCAAATTTGTGGTTACCAGAGGTGGGAAACAAGGAGAGGGGGAACTGAATGAAGGTGGGGTGGTCACAAGATACAAACTTCCAGTTATAAGATAAATAAGTCCTGGGGATGTGATGTACACCGTGACGGCTACAGTTTACACTGCTGTGTGCTATGTTTGAAAGCTGTCAAGAGAGCAAATCTAAAGAGCTCTCATCACAATGAGAAAAACATTTTTTTTCTTTTTCTTTTCTGGTATACAAGATGATGGATGTTAACTAAACTTGTTGTGGTCATCATTTCACAAAACTATATCTAAGTCAAATTATGCTGTACACTTTAAACTTATACAGTGCTGTATGTCAATTATATCTCAATAAAATTGGAATAAAAAATAAAGATAAATAAAGCTATAAACAATCCAATAAAGAAATAAATACTCTCAAATGATATTTCCACCTTCCCTCTAGAATAAGTAAAAAACGCTGACGTACAGGCCACCCTGGTTCCTAAACCTCTGGTGGACTGCCAGGAGTCAGAGACATGAACGACCGGCCCCTGGGCTCCCAGTGACCTTGCTCTCCTCACTGACAGCCTGTCTGGACACTAGGAGAGCTGGCTTCTCCACACCCTTTAAGGGTCTGCATTACCTTATCCAGTGGGAACAAATTAGAAGGATATGCAAAAGAAGAAAACTAGTTTATGCGACCAGAAAGTCCATCCATTCTGCTTTCAGAATATAAAAGGGAGGGGCCCTGAAAGAACGTCTCAGGGGATTCCTACTCACATGGAACGGAAATGTACCTTCAGTCTACAAACAGGTATTAGACTTGCGTAAAATAAAGCGTATTAGAGCCATATCTGATTAGAGTATAACACAATTGTTAAAGTCTCTTTGAGTTTTCAGGGGGCACAGACTACACACAATTCCTTTATGACTCAAAACACAAAGCAAGAGATACTACATATTAAATTCAAATTTCACTCAAGAATACCATCTCATGTGCCTGACTATAAGAAAAACAAGTCTTGCACTGAAGCAATAATATGTGCTAGCTTTGAGGGAAATGTTTTATGAATGCTGATACAGTTCCCACAATCCCTATCTGAAACCTTGGAACCAGATGTGTTTTGGAGCACAGGATTTTTTGGATTTTGGAAATATGCAACATATACCATATATTGAGTAACACTCATGGGGATCTGGAGCAAAACACTCTAATCAAATACATTCGACAGCAAAACACTGGAAAATCACACTGAGGGGGATATAAGATGAGCTTCAGTTGTCAGGTTTTGCCACAAAATTAGTTCAGGTCAGGTTTTTGCCTCCGAGTTACGCATTTTCGGAGCATTGTGTTGCTACCTACCACTCAGTGCTAACGAGAAATCATTAAACCTCTTAATTTGCCGTTATAAAAAACCCGGTAATAACATGAGACATCCAAAACTTTCAAAGAATCCCTTTTCACTTGATGAAGAATCATAATGTTCCTCAACCCCCACACACACATTCTTATTATCTCAATAATAATGACCATAATTGCTATCTGCTGAGGGCTTTGTGTAAGTCCCTGGACTGTGTCTCATAAAGAATTTTCTATTTTGTCCCATGATATACTTAATAAATATAAAAGGTTAAACTGCATATTTTAATTTAATCATGATTTCCTCCTCGATTTTAGAAAGATTATAAACATGGAGTTTCTTCTTTCAGATTTTAAATTTTGCAGGCAAATCATTCTACCAAATAATCATTCGACCAAAGATCTAAGGTTTGAGAACTTTTAAAAGCCTATTTACAAATATAGAAAGTGTGCCTCTTTCAAATACATTACAGATATCATTTAGGCTTGTGGTATGTTGCTTTGCTAAACCATGGACCACCAGAATAGAACCTAGGCGCTTTCTTCACTTTAGTGCTCAGTTCTCTGTGCTGCCCTTTTAATCCTAAAGAAATTACACCAAGTCAGGTTCACTTTGATGAATGCACATTATAAAATACACCCTGGACAAAATATTGCTCTGCAACACGGAAGCAAAGTCATACAGTCCACAGAGAAATCTACTGGTTGGGTGTGGGTGCACTACCCCTCACTCAGAACAGATAGTAAGATATTAATATTTCACGTTTTCCTTAAGTTAATTTTCTCCACAAAAATTACACCTCTTTTTTTGTCAGCACTATGAGACTTTTGGCCATTGAAAGAAAACAAAAAAGCTACTACCACTTTTACTAGAAGGCTATGAAACTGAAAAGTATTTAAACCTTCAAAATTACCCTACATTTCATTGGTTACTTTAATATACAGCACTTACACAACCTCAAATAAAATAATTTTTAAACAGTGATTCTGACAGCTCCAAGTTTAAGTGCAGAGAGAAAGAGTTACTGTAATTTGAAAAGATTTAGGATCACTTTTAGTTCTCTTTTTCAATTCAACACACTCTTTCTGTCTGTCTTTCTCTACACATATACATACACACACTCTTGAGACTAATAATAGTCTGTTTAATAAAACTTAAGGTATTTGTGGAATTATTACAAGAAATTACTTTTGTACCTATTTTAGACTGAATGATTTACTGCATTTCCCTTAATCCTTAAGTTGCATATTCATTGCTGTATTTTCCTCTATCTGCTGTCACTTATATTGTCATGTAGAATAGGGCAAATCAGGGTCAGTTTATATAAGCGGCATCAATCTGAAGAACTTCATCAGTCTTTATTTCGAGGCATTATGCAAAGAAAACTGACATTAAGAGAGCCTTAACTGACAGCAAATGAAATCAATCAGCAAATCACTAAGCCATAATAAACTCACTCAATTTGTAGATAACCCTTCCTTTCCCAGGTCTTCACCTAGGCAGTCCATCAAACACTGTTTTTTTGTCCAAGTAGCTAAAATGAATAGCAATTCTGTTGTAGCACTTGAAAGTTCAAGTGCTCACAGGCTTCATTCTCTCAATAATAAGCACTAAAAGGTATTATCAAATAGGGTTAGACTTAAATAGGCTTCAAAAATGAAAAAAAAAAGATAGAGGAAGGGTCAAGCTTGGGATTTAGTTTTTGCCTCTTAGTGTTAATGACAAAGAAATTATGTTCGTATCATTCAGCAGCTTTTCTGCTTTGAGCTACCTAGAACTGAAAATTGTAACCAAAAAAAAAAAAAAAAAGCTCTGTACTTTTATCGGTTTTGTGTTTTGATTTTTCACTAAGTATGTCTCAAACATCTCACATACAGGCAAGTACTGTCACTATTTCAGAGTTGGAATTTGAAGTCCAAAAAAAAATTTAAATGGTTTAAATACCAAAAAATGAGTTCAAAGAAAATATGAAAACAGCAGTAATGCTTGAATTACTTTGTAGAATAATTATTTAAATAGATGTATAAGGCAGGCATTTGCCAAAGTGTTAGCAATGGCTTTATACTGAGATTGTAAGGAAACACTAAAGTTGTGGAACATTTTATTCTTTCTATTGCACATGTTGCTACTAAAGTGAAACCTGTATTGAGCAGGTCATCAGTCAAAAGTCTCCAAGAGTCAAAACACTGAAACACTATTTAATGTACGTAGGTCACTTTCCTGAAACCCAGATCTGTCTGCAGTTCAGTCCAACATAGCTTATACTAATTCAGCATTTTACAATATAAAAAGCACCCTCACATGTTTTTTTCTCATCTGATCTCCCCACAACCCTGTGAGTGGAAGCAAGACAGGCTTCACCACCTCCATTTAAAGATGAAGAAATAGGAAGCTCAGGGCTATCGAGCGGCCTGCCAAGGTGGCTAAATTACAGAGCCAGGACCTCAACCCAGGTATTCTGACTCTTCACGTAGGCTTCCTCCAATATTACATTGCTTACCTCTCTCCACAACGGACGAAATTATTTCATCTCTTCCAAATTCCCATTCTGATCAACACGATGTTTCCAGCAAACTCCATGACATACAGAAAATTGCACAAATTCATGGTTGCCAACTTCCCCATAATCTGATTTACTTGCTTGTCTTTTAGAAGGGAAAAAATCTCAACCTGAGATTGAAAACTAAGTGAGTTTACACCCGATCAAGGAATGTTTATAAGCCAAATATTTATAGGAAAACAATGGGAAAATTATCTATCAGTGCTGTTTAATTTTCAAAGGTCTTTCATCCATGTCACGTGATCCTCACAACTGCCCCAGGTTACACTGGGGCAGGTACCATCGTCACCACGTTACTGACAACAAGCTGATGCACCAGAAGAGTAAGGGCTGAAAGCTCACAGTGATTCTAGGACAGAACTGCAGCAGTGCTTTTAGAGCCACACGGTTGACAATTCATAGTCATCCTTCACAAGAAAGACAATGTTGTTTTTCACGAGAAAAAGACAACAACTGGATAAAATAATGACAACTCCTGCTACCTGTGTAACTTGTGTATACAGGGGGAAGGATTTCATCTGCTGTGTGGCTAATCTTAATACTTTTTGGTAAAGTCGCCTAATCTTGTCAATCTTCTGTGATACTGACTCTGCTATGATTTTATTTTCTTTCTAATTATTCTTCCTTGCAATAAACAAAGGAAGGAATGATAAAAAACAAAACTGGGAGAAAGATTTTATTTTAAAGAATTCCTATCAGATTTTACTTAATGTCAGTTTAGATCACTGATACCAAATCATTCCCACAGGGAATAATTCGTGAGTATTTTCAGCTACATTGAGAAGTAAGGATTTATGAGATTCCTCCGTATAAGATTTGGTGTAGCAGAAGCTTTATACAGATGTATTTCCGTGCCCCAATATGTCATCCTGTCATTATCAAAAAGCAATGAGAGACAAAAGTCCCAACAAGAAAAACAAACAAGAAACTGTTGTTTCAGACCGCCACTAATTTGAAATAAACCCCATGATGCAAGATGCAAAATGTCTTGTCTGCCTAACATTAAAACACTTTTTAGAACTCCTAGCCTTAACAGATACTTTTTAGAAATCTTAGCTATCACTTAATGCTCAAGACTATGGTTTAACAATGGATACAAAGGAAAACATTTTTTTAACAGTAAGTCTTTTAAAATAAAATATGGAGACTAAGAAAAGAATGATATAGCATACATCACCTGGTAAAATATCTGAACCAAAAAACCCCATAATTTTACATTTTTACTCTCAAGATTCTGTCCTAAAATTCTGATTGATGCATCCTCCGCCCACCTCCACCACCACCACCACCACCTCTGCCAAAAAAACAAACAAACAAAAAAGCCCAAATCAAATAGGCCCAGGAAGAGAAGGGAGAAGGAAGGGAGTGTGAGAGGACTTAGGTGATGATACCTAAATGACTCTAATAATGACAGACGTGCAAGGCTGAGGCTCCGGCAAAGTCATCCTGGTCACTGGAAACTAAAACCTCCTAAAATCTTAGGAGAAGATACGAATTGAGTACAACAATGCATAACTCACAATGACTAAAAACCAATGTTTACATGCTTTTCTTTGATTATTTAATCACCGTTATCCCAATTTGCAACACATCCTTGAAACTAGTCCTTCTGTATACATGAACATCTTACTTCTTGTGATATTTTGTTTCATTTAGCATCGCTCACAGCTCCAACACCAGGAAGTTTTGAAGAAACTTAATGTCTGCTTGTGCATTATCCAATCTTCACAGTAGAATTCTAAAATTTTAACTAGCAAATAATAAAAGTATTTTCTCGGACAACATTATGTTAGAAATTGCCATTTATTCTTCCTGGTGTCAACGTGAAAAACAAAAGCACTAATTCTTACATTCATCCTCAAGTTAGGCCTCAAATCTAGGGCATTCAGATTCCCTGGCACAATTTACATTCTTTGGAACTAGAGGCTACAGCTGTCAAGCAGCTAGATGAAACAAAGGGTGGTATTTTTCCATCAAAATGCATTTATTCTCAGACAAACTATATGATTTTTCCAGCTGTTTTCCCCTACAAACACCTCTTCCCTGGGAAGTACTTTCCAGCCTTTGAAGAAGGTAGCATTTCAACATTCTGTTTGATTCCATAACCAAATTCTATAATCATTTTATGTTTTTTAGTTTAAAAGATATTTTGATTTTAGAATCTAAACAGAATTGCACATTCATAGATAACAACTTTAGATAACCCTGAAATCTTTTTGATACCTTATTACTAAAATGACCAACTTACCAAAAAGGTCAGATTTCCAATAATCTGAAATATTCAAAGCACAGTCATGGATCCATAAATACATGAAAAAGAATATCTGTGAGACAAACAGCTGTCACAAAATATATTCTCTTTGCTTCACCATAGAGACTGTTAGACTGAACACTTGCAACTCTATAAATTAAGGACCCAGTGAGAATGGACACCTGAAAAATTAGGTAAGACCTAAATTATAAAAAGAAGATAAAACTTTCTTTTAGTAACAGAAAATAAAGACCAATACTTTTAAAAGGAAATTAAGAGCCAACAGAAGCCATTTAGCTGTTCAGGGACAACTAGGGGATATGTATCAAAAGCTTTAGAAAGAGCATAACCTTAGATGCAAGTCCACTAATTCAGTCTAAGGAAAAAAATTGGACAGCAATGCGAAAGTTCATACAAGAGGATACCCACTGTCACCTTATTCACGATAACCCCCAAATTAGACACAACGTAAACACCCATCAATAGAAAACTGATTAGACTACAGGAGATCCATGCTGTGGAACATAACTCAATCATCAAAAATGTTGAGGTAAGTCTGTATTTACTGACAAGAAAGACATCCATGATTTGTTTTTAGGTTTAAAAAAAAATGCTTACAAAATAGTGTGATTCAATTATTGTTTGTATACATATATTATATGTAAAATTATATGTAAATGATATGTATATGAGTGTTTATAATTCTACTTAAAATGACTAGAATTAGGTACAGATATTTATTTCTTCCTTCTCTACATTAAAAAAAAATTCTTCTCAAGAAGCTTTTTATGATTTGACTTTATAAATACAACAAAATAGCTGGGAGAAATTTTTATGCCTGGAAAATAATACAGATGTAAGAAACCATGGTATCCCCAAAGCTGTGGGTATAATACGTAACAAACAACCATACCAAGTAAGGACTTTGTAATGACATGGGAGGTCATGGGTGGTTAAAGGATTACGGTATTTACGGCGAAGACTCTGCTGTTTAAAATCTTCATAAATAAATGGTTTCATGATGAAGCCTTTCTAATGAAGTGTTTATAAACATATATTTATAAAACACACTGCATTTCCAGAGGTATAGTTACTATGCACTAAGCCTTAAACACTTTAATGGGATGGCTTGGGGGACTTTTCCTTTTAAGTGAAGTGGGTCTAGAAGAAAAAAAAAAAAAAAAAACAACGATACCAAGTCTTCTAAAGGCACGCACAACCCAGGCACAGCAGCTTCCTGTAGTGTCTGAAATCCAGTGTTCGTTCACCCGTGCATACTGGGGGCCTCCTCTATGCTAGGCAGGGTTCGGAGCTCTGAATGCAGCAGTGAACAAAGGCAGGTTCCTGGCTTCATGAAGCTTCCATGTTAGTGGAGAGCTAATAAACACTGAGTATTTACAACGTACCTGTCACTATTCTAAGCACTTCAGATGTATTAACCCATTAAATCGTCACACTAACACTGAGTTAGAAACTTTCATTATTTTCATCTTACAGATGAAGAGGCCGAAATACACAGTTTAAGTAACTATCCCATTTAACCTCTTTTGGATTTCTATTCCCTCCAGTATTTCCTCACAAACGAAATTGTATTTTACAATAGACCTTATCTTTATTCTTTTTCTGTCTCTGCCACCATGAAAAACACAAATACACACATGCACACAGACACTATGCCACAGTTTTCAAAAGGCAGGAAGGCACGGTTAAAAGGATGAATGAACCAGTTTCCTTATTCACTAGATAAGTGGACTTTTGCAATTTACTTTATCTCAAAAAATTTCAGCTTCTTCCTTTGTAAAATGGATAAAAGCAGACTGCATATTACTCATAAGGCTGTTGCAGGAATTAAATGAGAGAGTAAATGTAAGGTTCTTAGCACAGTAACTAGTACAGAATAAGCACTCAATAAATGTGAGCTATTGATATTGTTCTGTGTTGTTTACTGTTGAATGGGAATGGAGATATAAACAAACATTTACTGGATGTCTACTAATATTTTCCAGACATTAAAAGCATTACAAGTCCTAATTATTGAAAAAACACAATTCAAAGTGCAAGACAATGAGTAACAGGTATTATCTAATAAAAGTACAGGCAAGAACGTTTTTTCTTATAAAGTCCTCTGCATTCAACACTGTACTGGACTTTTTAGCTAACGCTAACTTATCTAGTCTAGGTGGGGTTTTTTTCCCAGTATTGTAGTAGATTAATATGCTGTTATTTGGGAGATAAAAGCCCAGGCATAATAGTTCCAAATTTGCCACAGAAGCTTAGACAAGGAGTTTCGCTGGAGACATGGCCTCTTGGAACATCAAGTAACAAGGAAAAGTAAATAGGGAGCTAAACTTGATCTTGATCAAAATTACTTAAAGCTTGTGAAGAATCAAGGAAGAGTGAAGAAACCAAGTGGAACGATATAAAGATCCCAAGGAACTATTCCTAAATAAAGGTAATAAAATCAAGCTACTGTTGCTTATTTCATCTTTACATAATGCCCTTAACGATGACAGCCACCACGCATAGTCTGCTTCCTTTGTGCTAGGCACTGTGCTCTCCACATGCATCGCCTCAATCAAACTTACCACAAGCCCAAGAAATGGGTAGCATTACATGTTTTTGCAGATAAGGAAACTGAGCATGCACTTTTCTGAGTCAAGAGAGATAAAGTAATCCACTCGTCCTCGTCACCTTTCAATTGTGCTCATTGGCCTGCCTTCCGTCCTGGATGTTACCTATAATAAAGTTTGCTCCGTTGGAAAAGACAAGCAGTGCTGTCCAGGAGAACCTCAGCTCCTTCTATTCTAAATGATAGTTGTGCAGCTTGGCCAAATATTTCACCCACTCTACCACATCCTGCGTAGTCGTCCTCTCCTCATCATAATCAAAGGACTTGCATGCTTTGAATAGTCCAGTTCATCAGTACAGAGAGAGTACAAAGCTAAATGAATACTGAATTCCTAAATACGTAGCCACATTTAGTATAAATATACATATTCATATACTGCAAAAAGAGGTGAAAAGAGTTCTATAATATTAGCCTGTCAAATGGAAAAAAAAATTTTTATCTGCAAATTTGTCTACAATACAGCATAAACTATGACCTATAATACACAGATGTATAATGAATACTGTGTAAATGGAAGGAAAAACTCCACTATAGATTTCAAAGGTTCCACTCTTCCCATTTAACATAGGTGTCTAGATTTTTACTGTCAGATTTTACCAATTCAGGCTTTGCAGTCAAATGCACCTAGACTTAAACCCAGGCTCTGGGCCCTGCCATTTACTTGCTGTTGATCTGAGGAGAATTACATGCAATAGTTTTTGGTTTTCAGTTGTAAAATGGAAATAATGCCATCTATTTGACAGGCCTATTGTGAGAATTAACTGAGATCATATATTTAAAGAGCTAAGTATGATATCTGGTACCTAGTAAGTGCTCACTAAAGTGACAGTATTATTATAAAATCTTCAATTAATACAGTGCCTTTCTTCTCAAAGTACTCCACAGCATATTGCCAAATGTGTACGTGTGTGTATGTAAAACACTTATTATGTCCCAAATCACGTGATCTCCTCTGCATGGAATACTAAACCAAAACATATATTACTAAACTACAATGCATATTACAGCATGTCAATGCAAAACTCACCCATGTGTTTAGGTATATGGCAACCTGCGTAACTATTTTTATTAGAATCTGGAAAAGACAGTAGTTTAAAATACAGGCCTATACATTTCCTTCTTGCTATCCACAGACATCAGAACTATAGAGTTCATGCTTTGCCTCAAAAACTGGCATTCCTAGGAATCAGTCTCTTTCCAAATCATCAAAATCTCGAGTCTGGGTGACGTCTTTATTTGTGAATTATGACAAGTACTAAGCCCTGTTAGATTCTGAATTAAGATAACCAAGTAAAGGATTACTTTACAACCACTAGAAAAATTTCAAATCATATTGGGCTCGTGGTTACAACGAATTCATAAATAGTGATAATCAAATTTTAAATGTACATCTTAATCTTGTAATAAATAATGGTAAGATATTCTAGCCTATAACTAAAAATAAAAATGTTTTATGCTTAGTTTTATAATTACATATGTATTAGATAAACTGATGGACAAGCTAATGAAAAAACAAGTATTTTTTCTTTGTCAAGCATTAATTTGAGTACTAATAACAAATTAAATTAGGGTATGGAGCATGTAGAAAAATTAACATAGCCCCACTTGTACTGATATTAATTTTGTACAAAATTAAATTTCACAGGGTCATAAACTGAAGAATGAAAAAGTTTATCTTAAAGTTCAAAATGTGAAACATAGGTTGAGTTTTAAGAGATATTTCTCTTAAATACACTGAAAAATCTAAGGTGCTATTGAACAAGGACAATCTCTTTTGAAATATCAAGCTCCCTATAGTTCACATAATGTTGATATATTTTTCTAATAAAGAAATTGGGCATTAAAAGGAGAATAAAGTACATACTAAATTTTGTTTTTTCCAGTTAAAAAATATTTTTAACCCTAAGGAAAAAAATGAGCACAATAACATAACAGTAAACTAGAATAGAAAGCTAGCTACACCATCTGAAAATGAGTATGTTTTTGAAAATAAATATCCTTACTAAGTTTATTTTAAAGTTATTTGAGGTTTTACAATTTGGTGCTTTGAGTTTTATAAATGAAATAATACAGTTGGCACATATTACAATGTTCACTAAAACTAAACACTGAAGTATAAAATACTCTTCAATGCAAAGTACAGCTAGTTTCTAGATTTACTGAAATTAAATTACCACTTAAGAAATGTTGGATATACTTTGAAATTAACATTGAAAATGTCAAATATCTCTCCTGACAACTTTAACTAAAGTGATTTATTTTAAAACAATAAGAGGTACAAATTGAGACTAGCATAAAGAGATAAGCCTAGCGTCTTATTGTCCTCTGCTGCCAGGAAAGTATGTTCTTTTAATACTGTACTTAGCTGTAAAATACGTTTTTTTCCTTGGTAAAAAAAATACTTGCCTGGATTATTTAATTGGCTAGTTCTAGGCTTTAAAGAAAAAAACAATTATGTCTGAAATATAGAGTTACATGGCAGAAGAAAAAATGAGGAAAAATCACTTGCATCTCCCTTAAGTTAGTCACAATACTTTGAGGTTTTCATTCTCTCCAGTACTGAAATTTATTTTTCTACATGTCTTGGTAGCAAACAATGTTATTTAGACTCTAACCTGGCATGCTACAACCTCTGGCCCGCCCTTGAGCCCCTCCAATGCAAAGGTCTCCAGGTGCAGTCTGGGTAGCTGCAGGGTGAAGTCATTCCTACTTGCCGCAGTCCGTGACAGCGAGATCTGATCTCTGACCTAAAGGGAAAAAAATAGCATCAATGGTAATTCCCCTTCAGACACATTAACTGGGATGAACTGGGTCCCCTTGAGCCCACTGAGTGGACTTGCATTGATCGCTGGACCTGAAATCCATGAATAAATTTAGGACTAATTGATTTTTCGTTGCAAATAAATCTCTAATTCAGAGTGCTGGGGGAGAATGTTAAGAAGAAAAAGCATTCTCCTGCTTGAAATGAGGGAGGGAAGAAGAGTCACTGGAGCTCTTCTGATCAAGAGGTTTTGAATTATTTTTTTCACTGTTCCACCCTCAAAAGAAACAGGGAAGAAGGAAAAAAAACCCCACAAAATCAAAAATAAACAATAAGGAATCTCCTACTTATTCTCACTTTCTTAATAACATATTTAATTTAACTAGTATTAACTGATATATACTGAACAAGATACTTATTAGGTACTAGTCTTTAAAAGAAAACTTCAATATACACTCTAGAATAAAAACAAATATGCTCAACACACAAGAAGACTTAAAAATACACCAGGCAAGAGGTTTGTTTGCTCTTTTTACCCTTACTAAACTTGAGTCTTAAATGACTAAATACATATAAACCAACTTGGCCACACAACTTTTAAATAAGATAATGGACAAAATCAGTATTATTTGTACTATATTTTAAATATTCGGCAAGGTAACAATATACACATAGCACAGATACAGGAGAAATACCAATTCTCTTGCAATGCAGTTGATATTACACTGCCACCTTCTGGACAAATGAAAAATACTCCCTGTATAATATAAATAGACATAAGAAACTGCTCAGAAACAGTTATTTTCATTTTTGATATCCAAACTTAGTAAAAGCCTTAAAAATTTCAGAGCTTAGTTTCCTTTTAAGATCACTAAGCTCCAATCTTTAATCATACAGTTTAATGATAGGAATTTTCATATTTTCTAACTTTCCTTGTGCCTGAATAGGTTTTAAAAATTTATCTCTTTGACACCATATATTTGATAAATAGTATACAATTAGCTTAAAGCCACAAGAAAAAATGACTTTTTATGAGGTAGCAAAGGTTAAGAATGAGGAAAACTATAAAAGTAACACTAATTGCTCAAGTAAATGTATTTATATCTTTAGTTTTATTTGAGCAACTTCACATGTAACTTGGCAATCATATATGATAGAAAACCAATCCTTCATTTTTCTGTTCTTCTCAGGCAGCTTGTAAAACTTTGAATTATTTCCTACTTTATGAATGAACTATCGTACTATACAAGGTTTCCTTAAATCAGCAAACATATACAAACATACGATGACATCTTTCATTGTTCATGCTAGTTGAGGCTATAAAAACCCTTACATTCTCAAGCTGAGCTGAAGAATTTCTGTCAATAACTGAATGTCAAAGGGTGTGCTGTAAAACATACGCTACAATACAATTTTTATAATAGTGCGAGTACGATATGCACATTGGAGTCTCAATTCAGAATGTATATTTATCTGCAACAAACATTCTCCAGAGTCTTTAGTCAGGAGAAGAATGCTTTTAACTTACTTAATATACCAAAATAAATCATATTTTACAAATATATTTGCTTTATGTTTTCTATTTTATATGTGTGGACACTTTCTCTTGCCTTTTTTTTTTGTCACCAGTGTGCACTCAGATAAAAGAAAACATTAATGTGGATTAAGGTCCTGAGAATTTATCAACATCAAACCACTAGTGTTTTGCCTTCTACCCTTCTGAACAACAGTCAATAGATCTAAATATTTTACTGCACCCTGGCCAATTCATTGTTTGATGTTTAAAAACTCACCCAGAATCAAAGAAAATTTATTAAATTTGAGCCCCCAAATGAGATACTATTAGCTTTGAAAGTCAAGTTTAACTGCGATATTGATGATTCTCTTTTTTCTGTGACAAAATTCACTAGGGAAATCCTGGATGTCAAAGTACAAAAGCAGATTGCTAATACAGGCAGAGGCGGGGAGGGGGAGCCATGAGCAATGTAGGTACAATCCACAACACACTCCAAGCAATGGAGGTCCTTTAACCCGATTAATATCAGGCACCATACTTCATCTGTGAAGCCTGACATACAGGAACAGTAAGCCACATTTTATATTCTCTCAATAAACTTTCTGAACAACATTAAGCTGGGGCATCTGGCATTTAAAACTGTGATTTATTGTCAAATTAACATTTTCACTACAACATTATTTAATTTGCCAAATTAAATAATTCTTTGTATTAGATAGGGGAAAAAACTCAAAATGCAGTTGTTTTGCTAAACCAAACAACGGACATCATAATTACAGCATTATTTGAATAATCTACATGTGTTAACACTATCATTTAATTATAAATTATCTGTTGGATGTTGACAGTGCCATAGTGAGACAGTGTGCCCCATGATATATAATAGACACAATATCACAAATATTTCTACTGAAATTTAAGTTTTTTTACACCTTTAAATTAAATCAAAACTTTGAAAATAGGCATCTAAAATGTTCTCCACATGTTTCTAGAAAAAGGTGGGGATTTTTTTTAAGTCTTGAAAAAGGATTGACTAGGAATTGTTTTATTTTAATGGATAAAAGGAGTGAAAGCATCATGTTTGAAGAACACAAAACAGTGACACTAGGAAAAATAAAACTTAACAAAGCAGCAAAGAGCAGGAAGGAAAGATGACAAGGACCAGGAAGAAATAAAGGGTGAAAAGGGGGAGGCTGTTCAGGAAGAATGCAAAAGTCAAGTCTGAATTTCAGGGTGTGGACAAGGAGAAACAGGGAAACGATTCAACACAGAACAGTAAGTAAAAAGACTCTCATTTTATTGCATTAAATTTGTTCATGAGGAAAATAGAACAGGCAGGCTGAGAACAAAGTAATTAAGATCAGAAGAGGTAAGTGGGATTTCTTTAAGAAATACTGCCCACTGGATACAAAATGGTCCCTTTCAAAAATGAGAATTTAAAGTAAATTTCTTACTGTCAAAAATATTTTTGAAGTAACAATTAAATCGTCTTTTTCCCTAAAGGGAAAACTAGTTTCACCTTCTAAAATAAAGATTTTAGTGTGAATTAGGATTAGAACAACCATCATCAACTGTCTTTGGATTAAATTATAATTTCAAATTTTGAATTAATCTTAAATTTCAAAAGTCAGCCTTTAATTCTGCTACAGTACATCATTATTCATCCTATAATTAAGATTTTATACCCTTTTTAGTCTGATTTATTTATAAATGTGAGCAATAAATATATTAAAATGGCTAAAAGTTCACTTTTAACCTATAATGAAATTTTTTACAGAGTTCCACAATATAAATTTCAACTGTCAAATTGTATACATTTTATAACATTCTATAAAAAGTGTACAATTTCACAATATTCTGACAATCAAAAAAAACCCTATATTACTTCATTTAAAAATTTTGATTTTTAGAGAGTTTACTTTCTTCCTCCCTTATCACACTTTCAGAAAGCAAATATTTTAAGATATGCCATAAGAAACAAGAAAAACAGGTGTACAGAGAAAAATAAATGAAACTTTCTAAGAAGTCAAAACATCATTGTGAAATATTTATTTTATTGTAACAATCTAGTTCCAGATTGAAATGATTCATAAGATCTACACTATACTGCTCCTATTTCTGATTAGCCTTTACTCACAAGCCACCAATCTGTTTCCTAATTTTCTGTACTCCTACCAAAATACCACAAAAGTTATTTCTGCTAGATACATCAACTATGAAATTAAACTAGCTATTTTTAGAAAAACTGCTCAACTCTCAAAATGTGAACCTGTATGTTTTATCATGCACAACTATAAAAGCCCTCTGGACCCAATGTTCTAATTAATAAAAAATATTCATGAAATATGGTACTAGCTGTGTTTTTACCAGTAGGATACCAAGGAAGAAGCAGTGAGGGCTGTAGATACAAACTCAGATACATGTGAGAACACATGTAAGATGCACACAATGCCTGAATCCTGAATGCCTGGGAAAAGCAACTGATATTAGGACTTTACATCATACTCCTGATCTGCCTAAAATTTTACTTGCTCAAATCTATTATGGCCTCCAATGCTTCAAAAATCATTCTTACCAGAGATTCCCATCAAATACAGATTTCAACAATGCTTCTTGTAAATTCCACTCTTATCATTCTGTGTTCAGGTTTTACTATACTTCCACTCCCTACACTTCCTCCTCTGTACTTTCTTCCACTTCTGCTGATTCCTTATTGCTTTCTCTTCTCTCTTTATTCTATTTTTCATCCTATATACTAGGGCAGCCTAGCACTATTTTTCAACCTATACATTAGAGAGCAGAGTGTCTTTGGCACACAATATAGCCCAGGGACCAAATCCAGACCACCGCCTGTTATTGTAAATAAAGTTTTATTGGCACACAGCCACACCCATTCATTTGGCTATTGTCTTTGGCTGCTTTCCTGTGACGAGGACAGAGTTGAACAGTTGAGACAGAGACCATATGGTTCACAAACACAGGTCACAGCACAGACATTTTCTGGGTCCTTCTTTCAAGTGTTTCAGGAAATAAGTATACTATCTCCTAAAGTATTTTCAAGTTTTACATATTCTGGTACACAACTTGACTGGGTTTAACTTTCCTGGCGCCATGACTGATCACCCATTCTAACACCTAAACAGAAAATTTGATCAAACAAAGCATATTGGAAAGCATTTGTCAATATACAGAGAAAGGAATTGGAAAGGGTTAACCATATACTCTGTAGTAACACTGGCAGCAAGGAAAACTCTATGCATACAGAAATTCTTGGTAAGCATGTGATCGAATAAGAATGTCATTCCAAACTCACAAATTCTACAAGGCAGTAGGAAAGAAAGGATAATAAACAAGATATTTAGACAGTTCCAGGACCCTGGTACATGCCTAGTGATAAGTCAGGGTTTAAAGCACGTCAGTGCAATGGAAATGACATTCACAAACTGGACAGCTATATCCAAACAGATATCTCCCTCTTTTATCTTTTCTTTAATTAATTAATGAAATGGATAGAGTACAGTACTATTCTTATTAGTAACAATGCCATTAGTACTTCCTAAAGCACTTTATACTTTTCAAAGTACTATCCACACTATCTCAATTCATTCTGCCATCCGCCTTGTGAAACAGCTACTGCCAGCCCTAATATGAGGACACTGTTGTCCAGTATTCTCAGCAACAAATAATAATGCCTCTTTATATCTATAATGAACAGTTAGTAGATAGGAAACTGCTCAAGACTTTGGTACTTCTTCCATTTCCCTGCCTGAAAAACAACACTATTATGTATTTTCCCTTTTCTTTGTCCCTTGTCTGGCAACCTTAGCAAAAATGTGTAAGTTTCATAAAAGAAGTTTTGTGATAAGCAGTGGAGACTATTATTTAAATACCCTTATTTTCCTCAGTAGTTTCACTGAACCTGTGGGCATTTTCGTTCACTCATGTTTTCTCTCCCCGCACACACACACACACAAATTATCTTACTGTGAGACAGGTATCTGTGCAGCAGTCATCCTAATACAATAATCATAATCTCACATGGGAGATCCCCGAACTATGAGGTCCCAAGATACATGCAACAGGCCCTGCTGTGCTCCACACCTACGGGAGGGAGCCTTGGCACTCGCAGCAGAAGCAGGCGCTTCACTGGCGCTGCAGCAAGCACAGACACTCGTCACTTGAAAAGAAGGAAGTGAGAAACTAGCCTTGTCTTGCTGGCAGGTTATTTAACTTAACCTACAACTCTGGAGCAGAGCCAGAACTCTCCAATAACTGCAGCTGCTGTCACCAGCAAATGGGCAAAATCCACCACCACCACAACCACCCCACACATTATAGTCACATCCCAATTATGGAACTAAAACACTGATCTCTTGAATCAAATTACCAAGCTGGCTACATCCCAATTAAGAATCTGAAAAACTGAACCCTCAAATCAAATTATCAAGCTGGAATATAAGGTGATTTAATCACGGGCATCTTATAAAGGAACTAGACAGCATGATAAATCTGTGGTGTTGATGATATACCATAGAATGCACCTCACAAATAGATTACTGCGACCTTGGGCTATTAAAACAAACACAGAACCCATACTTGAGAATAGAGAAATGCACTTATGAATTATTATAGCTCTCCATACAGAGGTATTTTCTTTCCTAGGGTAAGTTATTTCAAAGGATAAAGACAGAGGCACATTGCAATTAGGCATTTGGGTGTTTAAGCTAAAAACTGTAAAGCACACGTATACGACATTCTCTAGTGTCTTATCTTTAGTTTGTCAAGGTTTTTAAATCCCTCTTGAGCTAGAGTACCATTTCTAGCTTGGCTAGGTCAGAATGACACCGAACAATATGAATGATGACACACAAGACAGCTATATGGACAAAGGTGTCATCAGCAAGCCAGCTGTGCTAACGACTGCATATCCAGCACAGCTGATCTTCATAACCAAGATCAAGAAAGTAAGAGTGGAAAGGAGCTCAAAGATCATAAGTAACATTTAGAGAGTCATTCATGAGTCACTTAAAACTGGGTTGTCAGAGGCAGAAGATCACATTTCAGCTTTAAAATAACTGTCAGTTTCATAAATTAAGAAATATTCTATGGTATTTGTACTCTTTAATAAATGCACTGAAAACTAAAAATCAAAGTTAACTATGTATTCTGGTTATTCTGGTTAACCATTTTTAAGATAAGATTATAAAATCACATTTAAAGATTTGGCTGTTCAGAGTCTTCACCTGTCAGATTCTGTTTGATTCTATTTTATCCCAGAATTCACTCGAACAATAGAAGTAATCATCTTTCTATTTCATAGGAGTCAAAGTAGCTATTGCCTATAAAATTCGTTGTTACCATCTCTCTCTTTCCTAGAGACATTCTTATAATTGAATCTAGGCTTTCTCCTCTAGATTTGATGAGGTAAAGTAAACACGCTTGATATTTTTAGCATCAAATCAAATAAATAAAGATAATACCAGCAAGACTTTCACTGGAATCCAGAGATGGCTTTAGTTCTGTTTAAAGACTGGGTGATGGTAAAAGTTCGACTCATTCAACAGACATTCATTAAGTACCAACTGGGTACCAGGCACTGTGATAGATGCTGAGGATATAAAAATTAAGGAGACAGAATTCCATCCCTCAAGGACTTCAAACTCTAGTGGCATAATTAATCTTTCAAAATGCATTTCCTAGCCTCCCATTTATCTACAATGTCTTGTTTCTCCTGTCAATTGCTATACTGCCTTCTTTCTTTGCCAGAGTCTTATGTTAATAAATCTCAAACCTTTATCTTTAGCCCTGACTTTTCCCCTGAGGCCCTGCTGATCACTCCACATTACCTTAAACTCGGTATTTCCAAAACAAAACTCATCGTTGTCTCCCTTCTTCTCCCTACCAAAAAGGAAAAAAAGCGAAAAAGCTTGCTCCTTTTTTTTTATTCCCAACATCAAATAATCACACTGCCCATCCTGGGAATCCCCCTCCCCTGCCTTTCTCACTCCATGTGCCATTTTACTAAATAAGCTTCATAGCCTTTTTGATACCACCTATCATCACTCTTTGGTTCAAACCTTCACCAGGACTCATCTAGCCTACATACTCGTAGTTCTTAAAACCACCTTAATTTCTTACTATTTCCAGTCTGCAGGTCTGCCCTCTGGAGTCCCAATTCAGTAAGGAAATCTCACCACATCACTCCTTAGCTTAAACCCTAGTTTAGTTCCATTGCCTCCATTATAAATATCCGAGGGTCTTAAAATGGCAAAAAAAGAGAGAGAGAGAGAGAGAAAGGAAGGAAGGAAGGAAGGAAGGAAGGAAGGAAGGAAGGAAGGAAGAAAAAACAATAGGAAAAAGAAAAAGGAAAAAGTCCTTCCATGACCTGGCCTCCCCCTGCCTCATTCAGCCTCATCTCTTGCACTCTCCTTGCATTTAATGCTGAACTGAGGGTATCTGGCTGTTCATGCTTCCATGCACTTGCACACATTAGTCTCTCTGCTGGAATCCCTTTTCCATCTTTCCTCATACTTCAAAGCCCTATCTAGGCATTCATTTTCTTCTAAGAAATTTCCAGCCAACCCTTGGGTTTTCTAAGTATGCCTCATAGATGAATAACTCTATTTAAATGGATGTGGAACTGCATCTTATGGATGCATATTTACCATAGTATACTGGAATTATTGTGTCTCTACCTTGAAGAAAAGGACAATGAGCTATATACGTATTTGCTGTTATTGTGTGTGTGCTTGTTTGTTTCCCCAAAGGATGGTATGATTTCCGGCCCATAATATACACTCAAAAAGCATTTGTAGGACTCAATCATTTATAGTAAATACTGTGTTTATGATGCATTTGAGGTTTTAAATAACTTCATAACAAATCCAAAAGAGTGTCAGCTTTTTGAAAACTCCTGCGACTTCCTAGTCATTGGTATACTGTCATTTCAGCCTTATACATTTACAGGATTTATAGATGCAAGGTATTCTGGAGTTTTTTGAGGTTTCTAGATTGAAACTTTTTATTTTATCTTTTAGCCATTTTATAGAAAAGGCATCTGGCACTTTTCATAAATGTTCAGAGGTAACTTTAAAGTTCATAGAACATTATGATCATACATAGAAAACACTTTAGTTAATCCTTCCAAACTTGTAAGACTCAAGCAATCTCTAAAAGCCTCAAGAATCTAACCATTCTGCTAATTCAAAAATAATTTTAAAATGACTACAAAAATGTTCACATTCTTCTCCATATTCCAACTTTACCTAAATCTACTTATTTTCACCCCCAGGTATAGTAAACCAAGACATCTCTCTATTAGCATCCAATAAATACTTACTTAATTTTCTCATACCTAACTCAAAATAATCCAGACATTATCCTATCCATCCAGTTGTTACTCTGAAAATTATTTTAGTATAATTATTGTACTTTCTCTTTTCTCTTCACAATAGAAATACTTCAGCAAGTTTGGAGATGCTCTTAGTTTTTTAAAACTTTCAATTCCTGACAGGATATATTATCTGTAGTATTAGAAGCCTGCTGGTAAAATTATTAGGAAAATAAAAGTATCAGATTTTAGACAGTGATGTTAGCAAAAAGGCCAAGTAAGGAACTCCAAAAGCCAGTCCCTCCACAAAAGCAGTGAATAAATGGCAGAATTTGTCAGCATCAACTTTTTCAGGATTCTGAAACTAATTGAAAGTTTACAGCAACCAGGCAAAATCTTAATCTAGAAAAAGCACCTGAATCACAGTATTTAAGGAAATCTCTGTTGAAACACTAGCAGACCACTAAGTTAACAAAACAAAGATTTCAGTGGCCACACATGACCAAGAATATAGACTTTACAAAATTAGTTCACAAAGTCACTAAGCAAACAAAAACCACTAGAGTAAGTAGCAACAGCAAACACTAGGGTTGGGGAAGAATCTGATTTCTAGAGTTGTCACAATGTAATGTTCAAAATACCCACTTTTCAACATAGAATTATGAAGTATGCAAAGACATAGAAGGTATGGCCTACACATAAGAGAAACAGACATTAGTAAGAAATGTACCAAACAAAGCCTAGTAATAATCGGATTTATTACACAATAACCTTAAATCAGTTATTTCAAATGTGCTTAAAAAGTTAAAAGAAACCATGAGAGCAACATCTTCCAAAATAAGAAATATAAATAGATTAAAAACACAAAAAGAAACCAAACAGAACTTTTGGAGTTGACATATTCAAAGTGCTGGAAAAAAAAACAAAACTGTCAACCAAGAATTTGGTATCTAACAAAAATATTCTTCCAAAATGAAGGAGAAATTAAGCCATTCCAAGATAAACAAAAAGGGGAGAGTGCACTTTACCACTAGTCCTGCTCTAGAATAAACGCTAAAGAAAGTCCTTCAGTCTGAAATGAAAGGACACTAGACAGTAGTTCAAACCCACAAGAAGAAATCAAGAGTACCAGTAAGGAAACTGCATACATAAATATAAAAGTCAGTATTGATGTATTTTTGATTTGTAATTCCTCTTTTTTGCTATATGATTTAAAAGACAACTACATAAAACAATAATTATGAACTATTTTGATGGGCACACGATGTACAAAGACATAACTTCTGACAAAAACATAAAAGGGGATGATGCTATATAGAAGCAACATTTTTACATATGATTGAAACCAAATTGGTATTAATTCAAAATAGATGGCTATAAATTAACATGTTAATTGTAATCCCCAAGGCAATCACTAAGAAAATAACTAAAAATATACAGCATTATGTATCTTTGCATTATACCATATACAAAAATTTATTCAATGTGGACCAAATACTTAAATATAAGAGTTAACACTATAAAAGTCTTTGAAGAAAACATAAGGGAAAATCTTCATTATACTGGATTTGGCAATACATTCTTAGATATGAGACAAAATATATGAGCAACAAAAGAAAAAACTGGACTTCATCAAAGTCAAAAACTTTTGTTCATCAAAGGACACCATCAAGAAAGTGAAAAGGCAACCCACAGAATGGGATAAGGGGATATAGGAGTGACTGCATAATGGTTACTGGATTTCTTTTTGGGGTGATGAAAATATTCTGGAGTTAGTTTTGATGGTTGCACAACACTGTAAATGTATTGAAAGCCACTGGATTGCACATATTAAAATGGTTTAAATGGTGATTTTTTAAAAAATGTTCAACACTTATGGTTTTTCCAAAACACAAAAAAGTAGTTGAGAATTCAACTAAGTAGAGAAGTGCGTGTATTTAAAAAATGCACTTCATGAAAAGTTGTAATGATTTTGTTTTTCTTTTTGTCTTATTTTTCCTAATTCCAATAACCTGAAATTAGCCCAGAAAAGTTTCTTTTAAAAAAAGTTAACTTCTGGCCTACATTTAAAAACAGCCATTTTATTTTACTTGAATTAAAATTTAATTGAATTAAAATAAAATAAAATAAAACTTCCATTTCTTTGAAAAAAAGTAAATAAATTACTTAAAGTAATTAAAATTTAAATTTTAAAATAAAATAAATTAAATTAAAATAAAACTTCTGTTTCTTTGAAAAAAATATATCTTTTAAAGAAAAATGACTGGCCTTCTTTATTAAATACTAGTATCAGTCCCAAATGAGATTTTTAAAATAATATATAGTTAACTGCTATGTATAATACAGTTTTAGGATTTAAAAAGTTGAATGTAATGTGTCAAGTTTAAAAAATTAACAAATATCAAAAAAGTAATAGCTTTTCCTCAAAGCAAACATTTAAGTTCTTTAAAATACAAGAAAATAATGTCTACATGAAAGTAAATTCTTTTTATTTGATTATTGTGTCAGAAGGTAGCACTAAAATTCAACTCAGCAGGTTAAAAATTAGTTTTATTCTAGAATAACTGGTGCATACCCTGAAAACACACAAAATATGAACAGCTATAATTTGACTACACAGAATAAACTATGCTAAAAGAATTTGAATATAACCACAATCATTTTTACTGTACCATGAAAGAGTCTGGACCCTCCTTCTGCACTACTCATAGTTTCTCCGAGATAGTAAAACACCACTGGATAGTCCACTGTGGCTGGAAAATAAGCCTGAAAACTCTGGCACGAAGACAGGTGGGCTTTACCTCCCGAGAGCTTCCGAGGGACTCTCTGGGCCTCTTCCTTATCACCCATTTTTCTCACCCAAACTTCTTAGAAAAGAGAATTAGCCCAATAATCAATTATCCCTTCCTAAATTTGCACATCAAGCTTCAAAAGTAATTGGCAATTTAATAATCACTATACATATAGAAATTTCTAAAGACATACATCAAAATAGTTAACTATTACATCTGAAGGGGAAAAAAAATCCCATAAAGCAAAAGTAAATCTACAGTGGTTATAGGCCAATTCTACAGACATCTTTCTTTCCATATGACACAAAAATCAAAAGAACTGCAAGTGACTAACTGTATGATTATAACTATCCTGTGGCCATCAGTCTTGATTATATTTAAAATATATATTTTGCTATTCCTCATAATGAAAGGGTAAGGCACAACATTTATATTTCATATTGATGATGGTTTTCGTCTGATGTCAAAGTCTACTCTCAAGACAGCAGACATCCAACATTATTTTCCTCTAGCTGGGAAGATGACAAACAATTAGATTTCAAAGGTAACATTAACTGGTATAAAAAGGTATGTCATATACATGACATCATTGATTTTTCCTATACAAAGTCTCACCATACACCAAAAAAATCTAATCAAAGATGTCTCTTTTCCTACAAATCCAAATTTCAGATTTCTAGCATATATGGATTTTATGTGATTGTACCTAAACCACACTGACTGGCTAAACTTTTTTAAATGGGAAGAAGGATAAATCATAGTTTCAAAGAACATTACTTAAATATAGCACTCAGAGTATTAGATTTTTTTTCAGAATGCTTTTGGTGATATGAAATACTGCTAGTTACCTTTAGTATCAAAGAATACAGAGGCTTAGTGTTTCTAAAATGTTAAAACATATTAAATATTAGTTTGCTAATGTTATTTAATATCTCCTTAACAGGATTCGTTTTTAGGATATTTTAAGTGATTTACAAACTATATTACATAAAAAAATGATTCACAAAATTATTCTAAATATGATTCACTTGTAAATTAATATATCTTAAAAATATGAGGTATTTATATTTCTAACAAATTGTCTATCAAACAATAACAGAAACACATAAATAGTATTTCTCTACTTTTAAATAATGAAGTAAGGTGACATCTTTGAACCTGGAGTGATAACAAAATACATAGCCAGTATTAAATCAATATTTAATGCACTAAAATTTTTAGTTATATCATAATATCCTTATTATGCTACTCATCACTACAAATTAAAAGTCAATTTATCATACAGAAGTAATCAAACTGAAAACAATAGACTATTATTAAATATATTCCATTTCTACTTTAGGAATGCATTCTTACAAGAAGGTAAAATTACAACTTGAAAAACATTACTGCCTAGTTAAGGTATATGAGTACTGTCAAATACAATACATTATGTCTCTATATATGTACATAGGATAGTACGTCTAAGAGTGGTGAGAGGTTAGACAATGTGGTCAAACATTTTATCATTATGAGACACGTAAGAATCTTAATGACCTTTGGGCCAGTCAGCAAAGACCACAAATAACTCAAGTGCAATTATACCAGTTTGGGGAAACCACTATTTTCATAGTTTTATCAAGGACAGAAAGTGAATTCTGATAAAAACTATGCAAAATAGCATTGTACAATACAAATTTTCAGTCATTTGAAAGGATCTTTTTCTTAATTTACTTCTTAAAAGCTACAAAATGAATTAAAGTACTTCATGGTTAATAAAATTAATGACTAGGAGAACACTGTTATAATACTAGTTGAACAATACTAAAGAAAAATTAAAATTATAGTACCTTATGAAGCATATTTTCTATTGTTCTCATATGATTAGCAACACATTCTTTGTCTCTAGAAACAAAATAGAGATAAGGTATTAGTAAAACCCAAGCCTTATTACAACTGTTACACATTTTAGTATGTCACTATTATTGAAAAGTAAGAGTTGCTTCATTGTACTTCTTCTAAAAGTGTAAAACCTAACTGGTATATTTCTACATTTAACTATTATCTTCAGTTATATTGCCTGCCATAAATCAGAGGGAGAAAAATATCTTAAGGATACCTTCAAAGTTAAAAAAGAGTGAAAAGAAAGAAAATAAAATCATGATTACCTTATTGATTTAAAATGTACTGAAAAGGCTAAGCTTGTATTCTTTTGGTTTCCAACAGAGGACTTTAGAAATCTTAGTAGTGGAGATATAAATAGCCACACTATGCAAAATAATATTTTCCTTTCTACACAGGCTTTTTGTGCAATAATAATTACACAAAAACCCTCTATGGCCTTGACTAGAAATATGCAAAGTTCCTATTTTCTTCTATAGCTTTGTGTATTGAATTTAGCCTTTATAATAAAATTAAAAGTTTGGATGAAAATGCTGAAGACTAAAATTTAATGGTGAATTAAAAATTGAAAACTGTAAATAATGTTTTAGCTCTCCAAATTTCAAATTAGCTTTCTTCAGTGTTATAAAAAGCATGTGCCCATGGTCACATATCACAGACATGACAAATTTCTGAATTAGCAGCAATGTTCTGAAGACACTATATGAATCTAGAGGTTTTATAATCCTGTTTTCATTAATCTTGGAATTTTCAGTGCTCTGAGACATACTAGAAATTACCCAGGCTAAGATTCTCATTTGACAGAAGGAAACTGAGACTGAATTAATGACAGCAAAAAGTTGATTTAGTCAAAGTTGTATTTTTAAAAAATGACAATTACATATACCTAATATGGTGGCACAATGTTATACAGCTTTACAATTTTCCAAAAATGTACTTGGGGTTTTCAAACACGCCAATATTGTGGCGTTGTGTAAACTAAGTGTTTTAATTATATGTGAGCAATTTTCCAAGCCCACTGACAAAGCTGTGGATATTCTAGGATTGCAGATTGCCCGTTCTGTGATTTAGTTTATAGACTGTATTCATATTTTATATTTATGCTTAATAAGAGAGTTTGTTTCCAAAAATTTTATATGTACATATATTTACAAATATAGGGATCTAGAATCCAAATTAGGAAAACACTGAGTTTATTAAAATTAGATGTTTCTTTAATCCATAAATAGATTTTCTTTAAGCCATGCTGTTGTACAAAGGACTGGCTTAAAGTACTCCATGAAATTTGATGTGGGGAACAAATGAAAATACCCAAGAGAACTGTTCAATTTGAACTTCAGAGTGTATGTCAACTTGATTACCTGGTAAAAGGAAAAACACTCTCATCACATTTACATAGTCGCCCACTCTGAAAACTGCATATTTTTTTTCCTATTTAACATATTTGAATATAAAGCTATAAAATTAAACGAATTTTCCATAATCAATATGTTTTTATTGCACTTGAAAAGATGCTACAACACACATGTTGATTATATACTAACATTGCTTTATGGAAATAATCACTTGCAATAATTTTAGTCTATTATAATATATGCAGAACAAAAATTGGGAGGCAGTAGGGCAGAAAGAAATGAGAAATACGTGATAGAAGAAACTATTCACAACTTTATAATAAAGAGTCTTATATCTCATATTACTGAAAATATTGTTTTAAACATGTAATACTACAATCGAGACTAAAATACACACAAAATTATATAGAAACTTATTCTTTTCTGAGGTTTCTCAATAAAATATACATTTAGTATGTTGAGTTAAGAGTTTTCCTTTTTGAGGATATATCCGAGAATTTCAAAGAGAGACAGCTGTACTTTTGTTTTCTAACACTGTATTATCCAGGGCTAAAACCCAGAGCATGAAAGTAAGAATTGATCTTTTGTCTGTTTTAAGTGATCTCCCCAAGGTCCAAATGCTCACTTGGCTGCCATGCGGAGGGCACTCTCTGCATCATGGATGTTCTCCTCTAGTCGACGCTTGTCCTGCTCCAGCTGGGTAAGATGTCTATTGAGCTGACGCAGAGATTGATCTTTTCTTCTCAGCTCCATCTTTGCCTCGGAGAGACTCTGCAAGCAGACAGAAAACAGAGTTACTTGTCAGCCCTGATAATTAACTTCAATTTATGCCATAGGCTATTAAACAAAGAAGGATACAGACTGACTGAGAAGTAGACTTGGGTCATTACACATCAAGGCTTAACAAATTTTCTGCAAAAATTTTACATACTTACTAATTAGAAATGATAGACCTGATATGATTCTGAAAAATGTTTAGCTGCAAAAACAACTCTATTTTAGTTTTTAAAATACTGCAAGGCAAATACATTCTATTCTTACTAAAAACATCTAATTATAAAAACCTCAGGTTGCACTTTCTTTTAATGATGAAAAACTAAAGATTTCAATGGTAAAAGAACATGAAATTTAGAGTCTATTTAAAGCAAGAATTACTATATGCCCAAAGTGTATGTGTGATTGAGAGGACGGTGGATTAGGATACCTATAAGAGAATGGGGAACCCAAGATTTAAAGTGCCAGTACTGTCTTCATAAATGTGTCTATAATAGTTAGGTTGTCATAGACATCTCAGTGAACAAACACTCCAAAATAAAATTCACTTATTTCCCATTAAAAACTCTCATGTCAGAGATAACAACACAAATGTGATCAACATGTTTCAATAGAGAGAGCTATAAATAATACTTGCATTTGGAATTATGTTCCATAAATACTTTCCTAGTCACAGAAGGATAAAATCTGTCAACTGATATTTGCTATGTGCTTTAATCTGAAATATTCACTTAGCACAAAGATTTCAAGATGCAAGGGTATACCTTCATCTTGGAACTTTGAGGCTAAAGGTCTTAGAATCAGACACTCTTAGGTTAAAGGAGTATTTTCTAGACTTTACTTTAAATTTTAGGATGTAAAATAATATGGGGATCAGAGGATCCCTTAGCACTAAAAATCTGCTCATTCCTTTGCCTATTAAATTTCTAGACTATGAGCTTATCAAACAGTTTTTCAATTAAGTTTGTGAGATAGTGAGCTAAATAACTGATTTCATACACATAATATTTTTTCTTCTAAGAGTTTAGCCACACATTAACATCCACAACCAGTAAAGAACAACCAAAATGCAATAATTTCACGTTTAAAACTCTTCTAATAATATTTTAATGCACTCACAATAGATAAAGAATTCAAGATGCCTGTATGGAGCTGAAACAATTAATTCATTCTACATGCTAGTGAATTAAAAGTAATCATCAGCCAAATCACCTATTTTTAAATGCTAAAAAAAACTTTAATTCAGTATTTCACTTTTCAAACAATCAAGTTGCTGTCAAACACGTTAAAAAATAAAAATAAACAAACTATGACCACTTATTAGATATTATATTTTATTTTAAATTTTTAGTATTAACAGATCTTCAAGAACATCCCACTATGTAAATAGTCACTGATTCAAACAAACTTTAAAAAGACAACAAAGAATAGATTTTAAAAATCATGCTAAAGTAAATCTACTTATTTTGCGCCAATGTTAAGATTATTAAGACACTGAAGTACCATGAGATTTCTTTCTTTAAAACATAAAACCCATCTGAGTACTTTTAAAGCCACTATTTCTGACAGATTTTAGGCAATAAAAAATGCTATTTTTCAGATCTGAAGATAAAATTAATGATCCACCACCAGTTATACATAAAGCTTGAGTTCTTTTTCCAACAGAAATAATAGATTTGTGCCAATCCATTCAAATTCTCTTGCTCAGTAATTCTTATGACTAGAAGTGTCTATCAGTGAGGGATATTCAGGATACTGACTCCAGCCTTGCCCAGACTGACGCTCACTGGTCCAATCTGAGAGAACCCATCACCCTAGAATCACTGAAAAACTACACTTGACTTTTCAGCAGTTCTGATATCCTTCCAAAAAAGATACAACTCACAGAATTAGAATTTCTACTGTATATCTAAATCTTGTTTCTGTTGGCCTTCATTTTCACCTCTCAGGGGGCAATGGTAGGGAGCCACCAAACTCTCCTAACGCTTGCATTATTTCAGAAGCATAGCTGAATAGCCTATTCTAAGAAAAATTATGGGAAACAGATAAAAAGTGGTATAAATAAAGTGATATGGATCACAATTCCTTACTGTGAAAATGAAGAGATAATAGAGTTTTTGAAAAAAGAATAATCACAGTTATATAACTTACAGACACAAAATTCTCATTTTAAAGAACTGAGGGACACCACAATGGAGCATTACTCATCAATGGATCCTAAGGTTTGTCGTGATGTGTGCAAAACACCAAGACATAGAAAGTGATTCAATAATATGTTTTTTCCCTGATATTCACCGTTTTTGTCTTTGAGGACAAAAGTAGAATCTTTAAAAATCCTAACATTGAGTTTAACGAAAGAAAAACCTATTTACATACGTGTGTGTGCATGTGTATATATGTCCCATGAATATACTTATGTACCTACACCATATATAATACATATTATACATACATATAAAATTTTAAGTCCAGCTTGTCTTTTCTCCTGTTCAGATTTATCTAATTAAAACCCATGATAAACTTTATGGACTCTAATATTTCCAACCGAATGACTGAAACCAAGAGGGTGTGCCTCTAGGCAGCAAGGCAACAATGATAAGCAGCAGGTTAGCCACTAATTTCTCAACCAGGGTAGACTGTGAAAGTGTGATGTTCTGATATCCAAGAAACTGTTCAGGAGAGAATAGGATAAATCAAGTTTAATAACTCTGCTCCTAATTGTTCCCCCAATGCTCAACTCTAATTACTTGGAGAACTCTCCTGACTGTCACCTGATATTAAGTTGTTGGAGGCTGAGCCTGGAACAGCAAGATAATCAATAAACATTTAGTGGGGAGAAGAATGAAGATCCTGTTAAGCAGTGGGAACCTGCAGCACCCAAAGCCCTTCTGCTCATGAGAAAACCTATGGGACAGCCATAGTGATTGCAAAGCAATAATCCAAAGCACTGTTTTTAGGCCTTGAGGCCTTTAGGCAACAGTACATTTGAGGAAAAAAGGTTAACACGGTCACCCTAATTACAGCCCACTTTCACATACTTCATATATAAGCGAAGACAAGCCAATTAGGTAGAAAGGAAGATAAGGGAAGTTTTATTTGTATACTAATTAAACCCCTGATGAAATTAAAGGAAAAACATACAGCTCTGTAATTGTGTCTGAGAAAGGTCACTTCAGGTTCAGTTATCAGAACAGCACAGCCTTGAGATATTTCACTTAATCCACAATACAGCCCTCATTTTGTACTCAGGTCTTAATATTTACCAAAAAAAAAAAATATTCAAAGCCTGATACTGCATTTATCTTTAAACTGTGTTGTGAACAATTTTAGCTGTTAGAAAGTTAATGCTAAATATGATAACAGGAGTTTTTTAAAAGACAGAAAATATTCCACCGACACAAGTACCAGTACCACAAAATTATTTATCGATTCCAAGTTTCCACTTCAAATCCAAAATGTCTTAAAGCAAAGTTTTACAAAAAAATCCCAAGCTGAATGTATTTCAGAAGCTATTCTGCAATATATTTATTTAATTTCTTTTTAGATAATAATGTCATTGCTCACTTTCATTTACACCTCTCATAGTCCAGGAAAAAAGCCAATGTTTTCACTGAACTCCTCTAGTAAGAAGATATTTTTACATCTGGTTGTTTTCCTAAGATGGTCATGAAAAGCTATTTGCTATTAATGAAAGCTGGCAGGAAAAGTATGGATACCAAGGAAGTAGTTAAGCACAGAGGAAGCTTAGGGACAGACTATAGGATAGATGTGAATTTTAAACTACCCACACATTTTTTAAATTTCTTTTTTCTTATCTATAGTTTCTGAAGTTTCTATAATAAACCTGTGTTACTATTGCATAAAAACACAAATTATTTTCTTAAGTCATATATAATTTCATATTTCTAAAGCTTTAAAAGTTTATTAATGTTAACAATTTTTAAAAAGTTAATTGTGAATATAAATTGAAATTCTGCACCTATGAAAACATTTTGTGCAGTGGAATTTTTAAGTAACAGCTTTATTGAGATATAATTCACACTTTTAAAGTGTACAATTCGGTGGGTTTTACTATTCACAGAGTTGCACAACCATCACCAGTGGAGGTCTCTTTTTGAAGAGAAGTTCATTTAAAAAAAAAAACTTATCAAAACAATATGGCTACCTAAATATAGTATGTCTCATTATTTCAGCAAATTCTAATTTTAAATGACACAAGATATACAAGGTTTATTATGTTGTTCAGTAATAGTTTCAAAGTGTAAAATTTATAACATGAATTCCCTAAACCAGAATATCTGATTAGTAAGTGTGGTGTTTCATACAAAAGTTAAAGTTATCTGAAAAATGTGCACAGCTGTCCAATGATTATTTCTGGAAGTTAAGGGATCATCCAAAATAGTTCTTTCTCATAAGGGTACAGTACTGCACTACTATAGACCATTAGGCCAGCTAGGAAGACCAAGCCCCAGGAGATACCACTACTATAGATTTTCTTTTGTCTAATGGGAAATATCTATGGATCCACATTCCTACAGACTAAAAGCTAATGGCTTATTCAATTTGGAATAAAAGTTAGTCATACAAAATGAAAGGCAAGACAACAACCCATGTGTTATAAAGAACTAAGCCACATTTCCTAGGTCAGAAAAAAAAAATCTATAACATTTTTTTCTAAAACTTTACTACTGTCTGACTGCAACTTCAGAATAAACATTCCTAGATTGTGATAAATCAGGCAAAACATCTCAGGGTATAAAACTAATGTTGGAAAAGGAAATGGCACTGTCCTCAGCCCTACCATTATAATGTGACAACAAGCAAGTTATACTAATCAAGAACTGAGTAGCTGCTGGGTGGATCAAACTATCTACACTGCCGTAGAAAGTATAAATTTAAAATGATACAACCATCAAATTTGCAATTGGGTAAGCAAGTTAGGGATGAAACTAAAGAATAACATATTTTACAATAAAGTGAAAAATCTGTGAGATAAGCAATTAGAGAAATCACAATGAATATATAATAGTAAAAGATGGTAATATGGGGTAAAATTAATACATGAGTAAATTTCAGTCTTGGTATTCTATATTTTATATGGATGATTTTAATTCAAAGTTCTGTAATTTTAAGTTATCTTCCTTAGGGACGTTGCCTTTTATTGCTCTCCGATAATAATCCTATACACAACATAAGTGACATTAACAAACTGAAGTTAAAGATCAAATAATTAACCCACTTTGGGGTTGAATAAATGACAGCTCTAGTTAGAACTCACAAGTCTAGTAAGACAACAGATGTGAAAGTGTCCTACAAACTGTAAAAGGCTACAGAAATTGAATAGGTATAATTAACGCAATATTTATACTTCTACATGTAGTGTCATTAGTCTTCTTTAAATCCCTATCTATATGTGGCAACGTATAAGTTTCTACATTATTTCTACATCATTTATATATACACACATATATAATAAACATACATCATTTTAAAAAGAACTATTTCTATTGCACGTGAAAAAGATAAAAGAACATTAAGAAAAACAAGTGTAAGATAAGTCACTTTTATAAATAGGCCACATGGTAGATGATTATCAAAAAACAAAGCAGACGAGCAGTGAAAATTCACCTTTAAAGTTTCAAAGTATGCTATAAGATTTTGCTGTATGATGCTTTGTGATTATTGGTACCATATTCTCCCATGTTCTTTTGAAAATGTCCTCCTAAATTCCATCAACATAAAAGGAAAAAAGTTAATCCTTTTCAGTAAACTAACTGAATACTAAATCAATAGTAAAATATAGTGAAAATAAAAGGAGCCTCATAAAAGTGTCAAAAATGTATTTAACGCTGTTTGTTCCAAGCCTCACATAGGTACTAAAAACTCTGGCAGGCTAAACGTGTTAGATAATAATGAGGTAAACTGAGAGAGAAATAGTTAAAAGACATTTTTAAATGACAAAAAAAGGGGGGATAATAAAGAGAATTATGAGAGCCCTCTCAGCTGGAAAACACTCAGAACCTAAGTACAGAATAGACAAGTGGTAGTTAGACTTACTGTGACACATGGCATGTAAGACCTTAGGTGACAGAAACTAGCTGCAGGTGACAACCATCATGATGCTGCTATAATAAAATCAGCTCTTACATGACCTCTAAGTTCTCTCGGCCAATACCTAAGAAGTGAAGCGATAAATACCCTAAGTCCCTCTATTAGACTTTATCAGCTACAGACTACTCAGCAGGTTCCAAAAGCTTCCCCTAGCTGACAGCCCTAGCTATGTGTTGGTCCAAAAAACTGCAGAATTCCCCAGCAATATTTTAAATGAGCCAAGCTATGAATTACGCTGCAAAAAATATCATTTAGAATTTAACTGCTGTTTTAAAATCATTAGAGAATTACCTAAAACAACTGTCTACTAACAATTGAGAACATATGAATAATTTATAAAGGGTTCATATAGCTGGGATCCTGACATTTAAATAAAAGGAACTTACTGAAGGAAAAATGTTTCAATTTCAAGAATTCTCTTTGTGATATAACTGAATAATGGGGTAGACAATCCTATATAATAATTAAAATACCTTCACATTTATATTTCTATTGTACTACAGAATTTAAATGACTATCTTGAACTTATTTAATATATAGCATATTAAATAATACTAATAAAAGTAAATATGAGTTGAGTAAAAATCAATTATTTGAGAATCTGAAGTCAAATCTACATTAGAAAAATAAACAGGTTCTTTTAGACTTAAATGAAGAAAAAACACAGAGTTTATTCTTAAAAAATTTATTCACTGGATAAATTTTTTGTATTAAGTATTTCACCTCTGATTTCTTTCTTAATTTTAGAGGGGACAAATTCTGAACCACAGACATTTTCTACCTTTCTCTATCTGACACATTTCATCTTTGTATGAAGGCACTAGGCCTGTTCTCAAACCATGCTTGTCATACTATAAGTGTTCAATGAATGTTTGCTGTTTTAATTTATTATTCCAAAATCCTGGGGAGGAAAATAGCTTGAGTAACAACTGAACCATATTATTTTTTAAAACCATATTCACATCATTATACAAGCATTTTATAGTTACATTTATTAACTCATTTGATTCTTCATAGTCCAATGAGGTAGATCGCATTATTGTTCCTATTTCACATGCAAGGAAACTAAGAACCAGGAAAGTTAAGTAACGTTCCAAGGCCGTGTAACTACTAACTGGGTTTATGCCAAAATGTGAGCCCAAGTCTTCTACAGCTAAACCCTTACTCTTTTTTTCTTAATTGAGGTAACATTGTTGTATAACACTATATAAGTTTCACATGTACATTTTATGAAGATACCTACATACACTTCAGTGTGCTCACCACCCAAATTTTCATTTCCATCCATCACGATACAGTTGACCCCTTTAACAATTTCACCTTCCCCCCACCTCCCTTCCCCTCTGGTAACCATACCCTGTTCTCTGTATCTATGTGTATAATACTTTATTCTTAATCCCACACCGCAATATTAGTAACCAACTCTTCAGATTGTCCATAAAGTCTACTAACTGGGGAAAACCCATGGAAATGTAAAAACAATAGTTCACCTATTTATCAAGTTCTTGTTAAGGTCAGAATAAGGTATCTCAATTTATTTAAATGTCTGCTTTCTATTTATATTGAAATAAACTCCAAAAAGAACTTTAATGTTACATATGGCACACTTTCAACATCAAAAATCAAAGCATGTACAGTTCAAGATTCCCTGTATAAAAGCAGGATCACTGTCATCATTTGTTAAATGCTGATTACTAATGAAATAAGAAATAAATACTTGCCATAGTAAGGATGAATTATACAGCATGCCATTGCAGTACAGAATTTTATGTAATTCAGGCCACATTGGGTTGCTGTTTTTTTTTAACCTTTCAAAAAGCAGTGAAGTTCTCTATGTCTCTTTCCTTTATAAGTCTGCAACAATAGCATTGAACTTTCCCTGCAGACCTTGATATTTGGTTGCCTAGTATAACCTCAACTTTTAAAATATTTATTATAGGAACTCCACACTATCACAACAGTATATCAAGCTCTATAATATCAGCACTTGTATCTAAATCTTCCTGTCAAGGAGATCTTAATTCCTATGTGAAATACCATCTTTGTGCCTAATTTTTAAAAATTTGTGTGTATATATATATATAAAATTGAAGTATAGTCAGTTTACAATGTTGTGTTAATTTCTGGTGTACAGCAAAATGCTTCAGTCATACACGAACATACATATATTCATTTTCATATTCTTTTTCACCGTAAGTTACTAAAAGATACTGAATATGGTTTTCTGTGCTATGCAGTATGAACTTGCTGTTTATCTATTTTATATATATATTAGTTAGTATCTGCAAATCTCAAACTCCCAATTTATCCCTACCCACCCTTTTCCCCTCCAGTAACCATGTTTGTTTTCTATGTCTGTGAGTCTGTTTCTGTTTTGTAAATAAGTTCATTTGTGTCTCTTTTTTTGTTGTTGTTAGATTCCACATATAAGTGATATCATATGGTATTTTTCTTTCTCCTTCTGGCTTACTTCACTTAGAATGACAATCTCCAGGTCCATCCATGTTGCTGCAAATGGCATTATTTCATTCTTTTACAGCTGAGTAGTATTCCATTGTATAAATACACCACAACTTCTTTATCCAGTCATCTGTTGATGAATGTTTAGATTGCTTCCATGTCTTGGCTATTGTAAACAGTGCTGCTACAAACATTGGGGTGCATGTATCTTTGTGCCTATTCCCTCTGGATATATGCCCAGGAGTAGGATTGCTGGATCATATGGTAAGTCTATTTTTAGTCTTCTGAGGAATCTGCACGCTGTTTTCCACAATGGCTGCACCAAACTAGATTCCCACCAGCAGTGTAGGAGGGTTCCCTTTTCTCCATGTCCTCCCCAGCATTTATCCTTTGTAGACTTTAGAATGATGGCCATTCTGACTGGTGTGAGGTGACACTTCATTGTAGTATTGATTTCTGTTTCTCTGATAATTAGCAATACTAAGCACTTTTTCATGTGCCTATTGGCCATTTGCATGTCTTCACTGGAGAATTGCTTGTTTAGGTCTTCTGCCCATTTTTGGATTGGGTTTTTGGTTTTTTGTTATGAAGTCATATGAGCTGCTTATATATTCTGGAAATTAAGCCCTTGTCAGCCTCATCTTTTGCAAATATTTTCTCCCATTCCATAGGTTATCTTTAGTTTTGCTTATGGTTTCCTTTGCTGTGCAAAAGCTTATCAGTTTAGTTAGGTCCCAATTGTTTATTTTTGCTTTTATTTCTATTGCCTGGGTAGACGGCCCTAGGAGAACATTGCTAAGATTTATGTCAGATAATGTTTTGCCTATGTTTTCTTCTAAGAGGTTTATAGTGTAAATCAATCAAGTTAGAATACTCCCTCACACCACACACAAAAATAAACCCAAAATGGCTTAAAGACTTAAACATAAGATACTTTGTGCCTAATTTAATCCAAAAATACCACCCTTAAAGAACTGCCACCATATAGATCATATTATGTTATAGTAATAGAAGAATTAGTAATTAGCACTGAAATTTGTTAATCTGGGATATAAAATAGACTTGCATTTGACTTAAATCACTCTATTACGTTTACTCTGAAAGGGATAAGGGAGAGGAGATGGGGGATAGGAAGGGAACTGAAAGAGAGATCAGCAACTCAAAGACCACAGTTCTGATTCTCCTCCAGGTCATCACCATTTATCCACAGCAAGACTGTGACAGGTGACACGAACAAAGCACAGAGTAGCTACAACAAAACCTGCTGTTTCACCTGGATGCCCTCACTTCCCAGTATCCCTACTACTGCAAACACTCTAACAAGTAGGTAAAAGTGGGACCAGTTCTCCTGTATAAAAAAATGTACCTTCATCTAATTTGGCCCTTGAATGCAAACCAACTTCTTTATTTGATGTCCAACTAAAGAAATGGTAACATAGTCCAGCCTGGAAGAAAACCTGGCTGTTTTGGATTTGTCTAGAATATGGCATCTCTAATTTGGCCCCTCAAGAAGTGATGTTTTAAAGAAACAAAAACAAATAGGAACAGTTTATTGAATTGGGTAGACTGAAAGGGGCTAAAAAATCAAGTGGCTTAATCATTTTTCCACTAATAACTTCAAACATTCCATTAGATTTCCCTAAGGGCTTCTTAAAGTTACTTTTGACTATACAAGATTTTTGCCTATAGGCTCATCCTAAAACCTAACCTCAACACAGGATGTGACTCTGCTGTATTTATTTATTCACTCAGCATACATTTATTGTATGCCTATCCATGTCGAAGTCAAAAATAGTAGTAGTAGTAGTAGTAGTAGTACTAGTAATTGCTAACACTTCTTAAATACTTACTTTATGCCAGACATTAACACAATTAGCCCTCATAATGACTCTATGAGGCAAATACTACTATTATTTCCATTTTACAAACGAGGAAACTGAAGCATAGAGTTCAAGTAACCTGCCCAGATTACACAGAGCCAGAGTTCAAAACCAGCAGTATGACATGTAAATTAATGAATACTAAGAATATATTCCTCTTGGAAAAGACTTCCTATCTAAAAAGGTGTGGTTTAAGAGCAGCTTGTGTTGTGAAGAGCATTCTCAGAAAAATAAAATGGCATGTTCTGAGAAATCCAAGAGGTAAGTTACGGCTGAAGATAAGGAACTATTAAGAATGGTAGAAGAAAAGACTAGAAAGGTACATATAGGCTAGATATGGTCAGAAAGCTAGACTTTTCCTTGTAAACGATTTTATAAGTACTCCACAAAGTTGCATCAGTGATGGGGAGTGTATAGCTCAGTGGTAGAGTCCATGCCTAGCACGCATGAGGTACTGAAATAAATAAAATAAATAAATAAATAAATGTACCTAATTACCACGCCCCCCAAAAAAGATCTCTCAGGGAGAATGCATGAATTAGTGGACTCCTAACCCCCAGCCTCCTTTCAACCAGAATGTGCTTTAATATTCTCAATGAGCTTTTGTATGAGATTTTGTTCACAGATTCTATGGCTAAATACTTGCCAACTATTGTCACAGAAAGCCACGGAAAGCTGCTGAAGGATTCCCAGCCACACAGCAGCATCCTCTGACCTCTGTCTCAGGGATCGTATTAACAAACTATAACTGCCAAATTAGAATGAACACAAGACACCATTTTGGCCATACTGCAATCACCCATTTACATCTTCAGCTGGACTCTAGCGAAGCTTTAATAAGATTTCGCCTTTGAGTATCAAGATTCACTAATACACTAGATAAAAAGGGATTTTAGAAAGAACTGGCTTCTAACATCATTTTTCTTAGTGTACTAAAGAGTATTACCTCAAATTCACTTTCACATTACCCAAGCAGAGAGTATATGTTAAATATTTACTTTATATAAATGCAGCACCCTATGCATATGTTTTCTATTTCTACTAATAACTACATGAAATTCTGTAAGTTTTTTTGAATCATGTGACAAAGAGCCATAAACTTAGAGTTACAACAGAAATACATGTTGAAAAGAATATACTATTATAGGAGCACCAAAAGTGGATTAACAATTGAAGTTCGTGATTTTTTAAGGAGAACTAAACTATTTGGTCTATAGTTTCAAACATGTTTTTAGATTTTACCAATAATAAACTGATTATTATGTTAGGTTCTTTTAAAGAGAAAAGGTTAGAACGAAGCTACTACTGGCAATAACCATTATGTAAGGTTTTAAAATAACTACAATGGTTGGTACCAGCTTTCCCATCATGTGATAAATGAATCATGGAAGTTATTTTTTAACACACCTGAATGAAATATAAAATCTTTAATCCCTATTCACTCCTATTAATTACAGAAAAAGAGATTGAGGCTAAGTAACATATAGGTTGCTAAAACAAAGATGAAGACTCACAACTAAAACAACCACAATTTCAGCAACAGCTAGTAAATTCGAACAAAGTATTAGGAAAAAGCAGTCAGACGGACCCAAAGCTCAGTACAAGTTCTTAAGAAACTGTGCTTAGGAAAACTTTCATGTTTGTTTGGGTGATGTTTGGAAATACCTGTATTTTAAGGAAGTAACCTAATATAGCAAAACATTATTTCGTACCTTTGCTTCAAATGGAATTTTTCTGCATGATGATATGCATGTGTACACAAACACACACACACACACACACACACACAAAATAAACAGTACCGTTTTGATTATAAAGAGCTTCCCATAACATTAGTATGGTTTACATTTCTGGTCCCTGTGTAACCAACCCATTCACCTGAAGAAAAACACACAGCTGTTCTAGCCTTCTAAATGAGCAAGATCACCATCTAGTGGTGACTCCTTGAAATGCCAAGCAGAAGGCTTTTGGAGCCTAGAAAATGCTTTTTTGAAATATGGTTAACAGAGTCTAAATAGTCTAGAATATTCAAGTTCATCTAAAGAAAAACAGAATAACATGTTGAATAATGTTTTTATACTAATAAGAACTCTATAGCAAGAGTGAAAAATACCAACCAGACATAAGGCTCCCTGTTTTCAGTGCCCCTAACCAACTAGAGGAAAAGAGTTACAAATGTTAAAATACAAAGTTATACAAAATTTGGTCAATATGGCTAACTGGAAAACAGATTCTTTATCTTTTATGTATTTTATAAAGTTAAAAAAAATTAGTTATTCCAGTGGATTGCATTTGTTCCACCTTCCTGAGAGGAAAGTATACTTTCCTGTCTCATTGACATCCAGCATGATCATGTAACTAGATGGCTCCTCTTCTGGAAAGAAGATGATATATTCCCTGTCTTGTCAGAATCAAGAGTATCCCAGTTATTTTCTTTGGCCGATGAAATGTAGGCAGAATTTAAAACAATTTCACCTCTTAGCAGACATAAGACCAGCAATGTCCTATCTAGAAACACTTACTATGAGACCAACAATGTCCAAGATAGGGGCTGCTATATCAGCCTTACTCATAAAGTGAGGAACCCATGGAGCAGAAGCACAACTGACCCACAGTGAGTACGTATGACATGTGAGAAGTCACTTGTAAGGCCACTGAAATTTTGGAGTCATTTGTTACTACAACATTACGCACGGTATACTGACTGATACAATTTTATTCCCACATTTGGCAATTTACTCTAGAACTTATATAGCTATGAAATCATCTGTGGACACTTTAGAAAATCATTTTCTAGCCTGACTTAATACTGGATCATCTGTAGAAGAAATTAATCATAACTAAATAATAAAAACCATAGCATATTATTTGATTTTTAGTCAGTACAAAGGTATGATAAATGTATATTGCTATCCTACAGAAAAATATTGCATTTGCATAGTATAAATTAAAATACATTTATCTATACAGCTATAATTCATAAGGAATTTTTTTCTTCCAAAGCCTTCCCTAACTTATAGACACATATTTTAATTAGCACTTTTCATTCTAAAAGATCTAATGAGGAGAAAACATGTAACAAATGTAAAGCATGATACCATATTTTAATATATATATATGATGTATACATTACTAATATGCATGTAAATTTACAAATATATACATTTAAAATTCTGAAAGGTATACACCAAAATGGTAACAAATACTGTTAGTAATATTTTTCCACTATTTTCAACATAATATGTATAAACTTTTTCTAACCAAAAATTGCAATTTACACAACTCTTAAGATCAACTTTCATCACAAAATCTTAATTTAAATTTATATACAACATATCATAAAAATAGTAATTGAAATTGATTCTTTAATGTACTCTACTAAACAAAGGGTAGAGAATTACTTATAACCCTTTATAGAAAAAGTATCTATATATATAGAGTTATATGTCATATTGAGTTAAATTTAATCACTATCATTTATCTTATTTACTTCATGTATTTCAATGATTTGTTTCCCTTTCAGAGAATAAGTACCAAGAGCCTTAGCATTTCTTATGCTAACAGTCATATCATAATACTTATCCATCTGATTCAGAGGATTTTGTCAAACTCCCTTCATAATTAAAGATGCCTCTTTGTATGACTTTTAACTATGACATAGCATAGAAGCCCTAAATCCACATTCTTTACAGACAAATGATTTTCTAAATTCCACAAGGACTCTATGCCTGTTTGTGTCACAGGACTTAAATCAGAAAAAACAAATGAATTCTATTTCCACCACAGAAATGTGCTTGATGATTTTGGTCCTCCACTTTGATACTTGACCTTCACTCCTGAAATAAGATAAAACCACTATAAAGGTGTTTCCTGTTTCATCTATCATAGCAATTTTCCCTGTTGGTAGTCTTAACAATAATCTTTATAAAGGACCTATACTGCCCTAACTACATTTTGGAATCTGGAGAGGTTTTTGCTATCAGAAGACAAAACTGATAAATATGTTTTACCCCTTTATAGTTTCATAGAATAACGATATTCTAATTTTGGAGAGTTAATACTACCTTACATATGTTTCTGGAATTAAAACATAGAAAATAATACTTAACAGCATTCCTTAAGATCAAAGCACTGCAAAGTCATTTATTAGGTAATTCTTTAATTGTGAAAACACTAAAAATGCTGATTTTAAGATTAGTAAACACTAGTGCTTTCTGAAATAGCATGTTAAATTAGTGATGTAACAGTGAAATTACTAAACTTCCAAGTAAAATTTGAGAATATTAATTAAATGTTTCCTACAAACAGAAAGGTATAATGATTTAGAATACACGGCCCCACATAGGGGTAAAATTACCTCTAAAATGAATTAAACACTGTCACCTAATCATGTCACAAATACAAACATATAATTAGATAATTTCCTCCAAAGTCTAAGACATTTAAACTTATGCTCATTGCATTATAAATGTAATGTTCTAAAGCTGGTTACTATAATTGATCACAAGTAAATTAAATATTTCTGAAACAAAACGATGACTAAGCCTCAGACTAACGGAAACTAAAACTAACACATTCAGGCAATAAATAAATTTCAATTATCCCTTTAAGTTATAATGTTCTCTTTATGAAATAAAATGGGCCCAATGAAATAACAAATAACCATCCTCATATTTAACCATGGAATACTTGTAATTAAAGTCAATATTGGGGTCATTTTTACAGTGCATTCAAAGGAAATAATACTTCTAATAGAGAAAAGTCTTGATATTATCATCATCAATAAAGATCTCTGAGTTCACTCCTTGTTCCACCAATTACTATGACCTGGGACAAATTAAATTCTCTGTGCCTTGGCTTCCTCATCTGCAAATTATAGATAATAACAGTTATCTCAAAAATTATTTTAATGATTAGGTGAGATATTATCAGCAAATTACTTAGCAGAGTCCTGAGAAAATAATATCTAATTCAAGGACAAATGCTAACAAAACTTACACAGTTCCTAAAGCCACAGCCCACAATGGAAGTTTATAAGATTACAGAGAACCCCCTCTGTAGTTAATAATAAAACAAGTCACTGAGCAAATACGAGTCATAAAATGATAAAGTTGCATATCTATATTACATAAAGTATTTTAGCATATGATCAATTCAATTACTCACAGAGGAAATTCTTTAAAAACTTAAGACTCTCATTTAACATGGCAAACATCAACTTCAATGATTATATATTTTATTCAGCATAATATAAATGATTATCATTTACAAAATTCCAAATAGTTTACATAGACTTGAAAACGCTTTTTTCAGAATGAAATGTCTATTTCAGACTAAAATGTAAGTTTATTTAAGGATGGAGGCCAAGAGATCAAATGCCAACCACAGCCGAATAAGGTCAAATTAGAGGAGAAAGAGATTTGACTTGTATGTCACTAAGTGGTTTCAATATGTGAATGCCCATTGAAGATTTATGTGGCCTTTCTATGGCGCTGCACAACCAAAACCTTAACAAATAAAATCTTTTTAGACTTAAATTTTAGTGAAAAGGAAATAGAGATCATAAGGATAGCTGATTAAGTTTAAAAGTAAAGGCACCCGAAGGAAAATTCCTTGTAAGTAGTGTTCTTCACAGGAAGCAAGACAAACAAATAGGAGGCCAGGGCAAGGGACAAAAAAGAAATCAAAACCAAAATACTCAAACACCCTCTAACTATAAGGGACTTTAATATTACAACAAAATCAGAAAAAGAAACCCAGAGAAGTCATATACATTGATATTTAGGCTACCAGGAAAAACATGATTTCAAACATTTTCTTAAAAGGCAGTTTTGTAGGCCTATTGATTCCTTTTGCACATTTCAAGGTAAAGTAGTTACTTTGTAGTTGGCTCAATAATATAACAAAGATCTCTCAGGAATCTGAACTTAATAAGAACATTCTCTATTTTTGAAAGCAATTCTAAAAAGTTAACAGTTGAAACTAACTGGATTAAATGGTATGCAAGTACATATGCTTAGCATGCAATCTACTTATGCAATAATTCCATTTTTCTTCCAAAGCATACGTCAATAAATCTTTTCTACTGCACTATAAATTTCAAGGTCATGGACAAAAATGTTTATTAGTATAATTACAATGTAGAAATAATACAATTAAGCTTCCAGTTCCAGGTTTCATAAGTTAATAGAAATAGAAGATTAAGAAAGTGTCAAGTGTGGTTTTAATTCTTAGACACTAAAAATAGTCCTAGAGTAGCTCCCTTTTTTTTAAAACATGATTTAACTTCGTTTCATTTTCATTTGATCTTTGAAGTTGCAAACATTTTTTAAAAAGTACTTGCAAAATGCAGTTCTGTGATCATAAAGATAAAGATATGGCCTTAAGAAAAGATGGGGAGAAGAGCCAAAATTTGTAAATGGCTGAAAGGAGTTCATTTATAATATGATGAATTACCCAACTTTATTTTCTTTTTTTTAATTTTTAAAATGTAGGTACTGGGGATTGAACCCAGGACTTCATGCACGCTAAGCATGCACTGTACCACTGAGCTATACCCTCCCCTCACACCAAACTTTAAACAAATTCTACAATAGGATCTCTGGTCAATTTCTAAATACTTAAGATTCTACACAATTCTTAAACAGTGTGTGCAGTCTACCTCTATAGAACTGCAAAAATGTACAATACCATTAGGTTCTTGATTCCTCCAATATCCAATGGCTTGACTTTCTACTCCCAATAACAAGCAGAGAATCAGTATTTCAGAGAAGAAAGTTTTTAATATTACATTCAAAGATTCTGGGTGTGTAGTTTCACATGAGAAAGAACTGCGTTAAATGAGAATATCTAAACCTCAATATCTTCACTTCCTATTATTGTGGACTTTGTTATCTTTAGAATTGATTGGAAAGAACTAGTGGTTGTTTGTGAGTTTGTTTTGTTTGGGGAAATCTCTTTTGTAATATGCTTGCTGTTTAATAAAGCAGCAAACAGTAGTACAGAACTTAGAAAATAAATATCCCTGCTTTCTTCTGTCACTGGAATAACATATGAATTATAATACTATGGAGGTTGTTTATGTGTCCTCTGTTTACAGCATATGTGGAACATTTAAAGTGAATCTCAACAGGTCATCAGGATCTGGTCAGTCTTCCATGTCTTACTTCTCAGAACTTTTCACCACCTTAGACACAAACAACAATAAGAACACTTTCTTGTAAGGATATTTAGTTTTACAACTCACTTAATGCCTTAAGCATTTACAAAAATATAAAAACTTGTGGTTGCTAGGGGGGCGGAGGGTGGGAAGGGATAGACTGGGATTTCAAAATTGTAGAATAGATAAACAAGATTATACTGTATATAGCACAGGGAAATATACACAAAATGTTATGGTAGCTCACAGAGAAAAAAATGTGACAATGAGTGTGTATATGTCCATGTATGACTGAAAAACTGTGCTGAACACTGGAATTTGACACATTGTAAAATGATTATAAATCAATAAAAAAAGATAAAAAAAGAAAATATAAAAACTATCCCAATTATCATGCCAACAAGGAATTTTCTGAGCACGATCAGTTGTATCGCTGCTGGAGGGCCACTGACCTGGCTGCGGGCTGACCTGGTCAAATCTCAACAAGTCTATAGAACACCAACTTTTCTATCAAAGATGACAGATAAGCTCATTATCCTTAGCAATCTCCACAGATTTCCCCAATCTCACTCATTCAGTAATGAGCTTCTTTTCATGTTTGCTACCCTATGACACATAGTTCTTACATATAGTTTTAACACAGTTCTTACATATGTTTTAACATACATAACATGAATCTCTTGCATAGCAAGTTTTGCAGAGTCTTCTCGGCAAGGGAGAAAACACATGGTAAGCAGATTAATAGCAATTTAAGTTTTAGATGATTAGCCCTTAAAATTAGTGCCTGACTTTCACGGTCCCCTATTTACCCAATTTCACATCTTCAGATCTTTCATCTTTTTCTTCCTAACTTTCTTCTCATTCTCTCTCATCTTTATGTATTTTCAGAATCACGGCTTTCAATTAAAACATACCAAGGTGGCCCTAATTTCTTTAAACTTCACTTTACCATAATATTCCTTCTTCAGGTTATCAAGTATCATCTTTTCTTTTTGTCCCTGTTAATTCCCCAAAAGTAAAAAATCTCTATCTATACTATTATCTATATCTATTCCCCAACCACACACCAGATGTAATAAAAGAGTAGGAATTTTAAAGCCAAAAGATCTAAATAAAAATTCCTACTTTAATATTTACTTGCTGAGGAAACTTGGTCAAACTACTAACATCCCTGGGTTTTATTTTCCTAATCTGCAAAAAAAATAGGAAATTATGCCACCTATATCACAGGTTGCTGGGAGGACTGAACGTGATAATATAGTTGAGGTAGCTAGCAGAGAGCCAGACACAGTTATCACTCGATAAACAAAACTAAATGTGTTCTACTTCTTGCCATGTGAAATATGGCCTCTGGTTCCACCATTTTCCTAGCCAAGGCAGAACTCAACATGCCAGTGTCCACTCCCCAGCCCCTCTATGTGCTAGTCAAGAAGGAGAAAGCTCACTTATGAACTAAGGGTACACAATCCCTGGAGATTGCTTTTTCAAATAAACAGAAGATAATTTTCTGATCTGTTTTTAGAAAAGAACAAAATAATTTTACAGAGAAAAATAGTTCTAATGAAAATCTTAACAACTCTCTAACAATCTACAACTTTTACAATTAATACCATCCAGGCTTCTATAGTGCCCTCTGCCTCTATAATGGTCCTCTGTATTCTGTATTACACGTATGTATAACTTAACCTGCTCTTCCTCAGTAAACTGAGATGTACTTGGGGACAGGAATAGTTACTTGTTGAATAAACTTTTCCTTTGAAAAGTGTCTTCTTTTAAAGAGTTTCTACATATAAATCTGAGCCTATGGAGAAATATTTTAAACAAAGTTTTCAACATGGATTCAAACTTCCTACATAATATTTTGGGACATTTGACATATTGAAAATGCTTTCAATGAAATTCTTCACGTATGACTTTTCTAAGTCCTGTTTCTCTGTACCTCCTCTGTCTTACCACTTATCGAATTTAGGTCTTTCCTATATTTTGTCTGTTCTTTCTTTCAAATCTTCAAGATATTTCTACTACTCCTTCCATCTTTAACAGTATTTTACTACAACCACCAATTATATATTTCCTCACTTAAATTTATGATCATCTCAAATTAAATAAAACCAAACTAAAAATCTTTCCTGGATTCCCCAAACTGACCCCACACCCTATCTCTTTATGTTATAAATACTATTAATCTTACAAAGTAAAATATTAATTCATCTTTTATTTCTCTATATATTGTGGCCTCTAAATTCACTCTGCTATGAAGCTCTACTATTAAAGACTTCTAAGAAAGAAATGTCATCATCTCAGATTTTTTGAAGTGGGTAATAAGAAATAACAAGATTAATCCTTTTCCTTCATTCTAGGCTGGAGGAAAGCAGATCCGGTATGGAGAATTCTAATATTAACTGGTCAGGCATAGCTTAGAAACAGAAATGCCTGTTCAGCTACAACAAATTAGAGGTTCAAGTATCACAAGATCTTTAAATCCAAGTGGCCTATTCAGTCTACAAGGAACAAAACTTAGGACACTCTCACCCAACTAGCTTAATCAGGTTAAAAACACATATACACAAAATTAGGAATAAAAAAAGTGTTAGTATCAGATACATGTAAGCTTTTAATGATTATAAGGAAAGATATGGCATACTCCTGGGTGTATACAAACACGTTTTCAAAGTTGGATGAAATGAAAGATTTCTATAGAAATACACAGTCAGGCAACTGATTCAAGAAGGTCCAAAGTCAAGTGCAAGGTGACACTTCTTCTCCCTACCAAAACTCCATTTTAGGAAGAAGTATCAACAAACAACAACAAAAATAAAGGGAGAGGGACCATCAACAGAAGAAAAACTTTCAAAAAATACATAAGCAAAGCAAAAACAGCTGACAAATAAAGCGCAACAGAGGAAGATTCACCACATGGAAGAGATGTGGTGGTGCTTTACAATCTAGAAGAGACTCAACACAGAAAACACAAGGTGCAATGCAGGGCAGGAGGAAGTCATGGAGCAGAAGACAGAAGTTAATTGAAAGACTGCACTTAGAGTGACCAACCACACTCACATGCCCTTCCCCCAACCATGCAGAACCCACTAAACAGGCATCTACCTGCAAGGGAAAAAAAGGAGAGAGAAATTTATTCCATAAAACAAACTAAAAGAAAAACAAAGAGTTGGATGAGTTCTCTAAGAGAGAAATAGGCACGTAGGTATGGTGACAGTGCCACAGAACAAAGACCAGCACACTCATTTGGGTGTCGCACACCCCAACAGCCAGCTCACAGCACATTCATTCTGAAGGAAAGCCAACCAGCCACCACGTCGTATCTCTGTACAAAGAGCTCCTAATTCGCTTTTCTTTTTCTTCACTCGTAAATGTGAATAACCAGACAGATCATACCATAAATCTGAGGAAAGCCTTGGTTCCAGTTACTAGGGCTACATAGAAAATTACTCCAAAATGCAGTGGTGTAAAACAACTATTTATTAGGCTCCAGCATTCTGGGATCAGAAAATAAAACAGCGCACACCAGGAACTGATAGTCCCCTCTCCCTGAAAACTGGGGCCTCAGCTGAAGGCTGGAGTGTGAAATCATCTGAAGGCTCAGTCACACGTGTCTGGCAGCTGATGCTGGCTTGTTGCAAGAGACCTTAGCTGGGGCTGTCAGCTGAAAACTGCCTGACATAGCTCACCACATGACCTGGGCCTCAGAGAATGAGGGCTGGATTCCAGCGGAGAAGACTGAGAGTCCAGAAAGAGAGGAGAGACAGAGTGACAGAAGGAACGGGCGGAAGCCATGCTGCCTTCTATGAGCTGGTCCTAAACATCCTGCAGGGTCACTTCTTTCTTATTCTACTCAGAGAGGCAGACAAAAGGCCCACCCAATCTCAGAGAGAGTGAAATAGACCTCACTTCTTGATGTGGGAGTGACAAGGTGCTGGAAGCATTTGTGGGACCAGAAATACTGCTGTGGCCATTTTGGGAAAATGCAATCTTCCACACCTCCAATGTGAAAGAAAGCAATAGAAACAAACAGAAAAAAACAAAACAAAACAAAACAAAACCAAAAACATAAAGACCTCAGGAGAAAGAGACCTTAAATAATAGTGTATTGTCTATTAAACACAGAATTTTAAAACCACAATTTAAGAAGATGCGGAAACTCTCTTTTAAAAAGGATGTTATGAAAAGGGAACCAGAAAATGAAAAGCAATTCTTAGAAATTAAAAATATGATACTGATATAAAATATTTTTTAAACATTTTAGAAAAGTTCATAGAAACTTAGACTTTCCCAGAATCTAAAATGCAAAGACAGAAAATAGAAAAGAATATATAAGAACCACAGAGGATCAAGCCAGGATATTTGACTTCCAATAGACTAACAGGTGTTCCAGAAAAAGAGAAGAGGGGAAAAAAGGAGAAAATGAGATTGAATTTTGAAGCATCTATCAAGTGTTACTGCACAAGGGAGGAATGCTAATCCTCCAGAGGCTTGCACCTACCTCACTGTGGTGCTCTCCTGCAACCAACACTGAACTGAACTTCAGATAGTCTAAATTATAAACACTCAGTTGAAGAAAAGCTTTGAAAGCTAAACAGCTGCAGATTAAGATACGTCTGGAATTATTCCAATTTCCATTTCTAGCTACTTTAACCAAATTTTCCTTTTTTTAATCTCCCATAGAGAGAAAATAAAATTCCCCCAACTCTGAAAGAAAATGCAGACTATGAAGTTGGGGCAGATTCTGAGTTCAAATTTTGACTCCAGATACTATAGAGGTGGCTACATGTCATTATGCATTTGTCAAAATCCATAGAATCTACAACAAGAATGAACCCTAATATAAACTATGGACTATGGTTGATAATAATGTGCCCATGTTGGTTCATCAATTGTACCAAATATGCCATACTGATGAGGGATGCTGAAGGTAGGGGAGTATATATGTGTGAGTGGGGAGGGCTATGTGGGAACTCTATTTTCTGCTCAATTCTACTGTGAACCTGTAACTGCTCTAAAAAATAAAGTCTATTAATAAAAAAGATTCTGACTTCAAAATCCACAAATATGTGATTTGGGGCAAATTTATTAATAACACTGATCCTTAATTTCTATTCATGTGTTATTATATGTTATCTTTCCAGGTAATTGCAAGGATTACAGAAAATGTGTATAAAGTGTCTAATCTGTAGTAGTTATATTATTAGCATGATTCAGAATCCTCATGAGAAGCCACAGGTGTGACAGTCACATTCCCACTCTACCTACATCATCAAAGAAATATTCTCTGAACTAATGCTAGGATGACTGATCTACCCATTGCCTGGTCTCATCTACTCCTCATCTGTACTTTCAGTTACAAATTATAGGACTGATGTAATTAAGGCAGATGACTGTAGCAATATGAATTCTGTAAACATGAGGCAAATCAATAGGTTCTACTTCTAATACTGTGAACTAGAAAAGTATTCTCATCTGAGATTCAGTCATAGATAGAGGGAGAAGAAAAGCTGGGTGATTCTGTTTTCTGATTCTATGTCATGAGAAGAGAGACTTGGGAGAGTTAAGACAAAAAGTGAAAAAGTAAACTCCTCTAACTTTTTAATGAATTTTACTTCTCTAAGTATAGATGGATTACCACCATCCAAGTCTGAGAACCCAAGAGGAAACAAAACATTTTAATAGCAGACTGGCCTGAAGTCTCAAAGCCACGTAGATAATGACTAATCTCGTAACAGTACTGTGAGCCATGTTGGGATTCAGACAATGGTTTGCCCACTAGAAACTGTCAGAGTAAATGAGAAGGCCCCATTTCTATCAAGGTGCAAAGATGAATCAAGGGGTAAATAGCAAAGGATTAATAAGAAAGATATCTAATTGTACACAGATATTTGTTTCTTAAAAGAGTTTATGTGACAGACATCAGCCAGCTTCCTGTGTGAACTTTGCTCTGTTCAGCTATTTTAGTAAAAGATTTTTGTTAACAGCCAAAAAGGAAAATCTGTGAAATCTAGGTCTCAGGTAAAGCACAAGCTTTGAAAATTCAGACCATAAGATCATGTGAATCACCTCAAAAAACTAAAAGTAGACTTACCATATGATCCAGCAATCCCACTCCTAAACATATATCTAGAGGGAATCTTAATTCAAAAAGAGGCATGCACCCCAAAGTTCACAGCAGCACTGTTTACAATAGCCAAGACATGGAAACAACTTAAATGTCCATCAACAGATAACTGAATAAAGAAGTTGTGGTATATTTATACAATGGAATACTACTCAGCCATAAAAAATAATAAAATAATGCCATTTGCTGTAACATGGAAGAACCTGGAGAATGTCATTCTAAGTGAAGTAAGCCAGAAAGAGAAAGAAAAATACCACATGATATTAAAAAAAAAAAAAAGACAAACGAACTTATTTACAAAACAGAAACAGACTCACAGACATAGAAAACAAACTTATGGTTACCAGGGGGAAAGTTGGTGGGAAGGGATAAATTGGGAGTTTGAGATTTGCAGATACTAACTAGTATATAAAATATAGATAAGCAACAAGTTTATTCTGTATTGCACAGGGAACCATATTCAATACCTTGTAGCAACCTATGGTGAAGAAGAATATGATAACAAATGTATGTATGTTCCTAGTGATTGAAGAATTGTGCTGTACACCAGAAATTGACACATTGTAAACTGACTGTACTTCAATAAAAATATATTTTTAAAAAATTAAAATTAAAAAAAAATTCTTTTAATTAAAAAAAGAAAAGACCATGTGAATCAAAGCACTTGCCACCACCTGGGGGCAGTATACTACTAACTGTTGGGACAGACCTAAGGGAAAAGAGCCAATAGAAGACTGAACATGCAAATGACAAAGACCACACCCAAAGCACATCATAGGTTTCTAACCACATACATTCCAAAATTCATTCAGGTACTCATACATTATAGTTTATATATTTACACAGACAATTAATGTAGTAGAAATATATAATTATATATAAACTTGTTATAAATTATATTTTATATCTGTATATAGCATATATAATTTATATATAATGAAATATATAAATATGTAATTAAATATATAATGCAATTTATATATACATGAAATACACCTAATTTATTTTTATAAAGTATATAATTATATAGTATGCATATTTATATATATATAACTGAGTATGTATATATATGTATATATGAATATGGTTGAAAATTGGAAAACCAATATGCTGTATTTTATTTACTAAAGTGGGAATTTTGAAAATAAATTGTACAGGGGGGAGGGTATAGCTCAAGTGGTAGAGTGCATGCTTAGCATACAAGAGGTCCTGGGTTCAATCCCCAGTACCTCCTCTAAAAATAAAAATAAAATTCCCCCACCTCACCCCAAAGAAAAACAAACAAACAAAAAAAGAAAATAAATTGTACAATTTCTTTTTGTAAAGTTCAGGAAAAAATTTCCTCTATCATGTAGCCTAATTCAGAATATGATTAAGAAGCTTCATATGGGAAAATCAGATTCATTACTACTGAGTTTTCCCTAAGTGGACAACATATGACAGGTGATAGGAATATGCATATTTTCAGGTGCAGAAGCAATGTCTGTTTTAAAACTAATCTAAGAATGAATTTGGAAAACGCAAATAATTTTTCACCCTGTCATGGAAATATTCTTATAATACACAAAGAAAACATACAGCACTTCTCAACTTTCCCTTTAAATCAGTGTGAAACACTTTATTTTCCTTAAATATAAATTACCAAAATTTCTTGCTGTGACAAATTAATATTATGATTTTTGCAACAGTAACATTCTTTAAAGCTATTACGGCCCAAAGAGAAGTGTTTTAAGCACTATTAACAAATATATTTTGCTTTTATATATTGCAAATTACCTTTACATAAAATTATGTGAACAAAAAATAGCTGTGTTGGGGGAAATTCATTGTTCCTTTTTATACTCTGTGCAAAACAAAACCAGACTTTTCCTTATCTGCCACACTGGCAAAGCTTCCTGGTTTTGAGATGTCATTACTGTTGTTTTCACAGTAATACTTAATGAAAGCCAAAGCTGACGGTATGGGGTCAAGTAGGTACTTGTATACATCCTTTCTCATGTATACACTCTGTGCAAACAATGGTTCTGAAAAAATATTCACAGCTTTAAAGACACACATGCCACTTTAAAGCATATCTTTTGACCCAAGAAATTGGCTTCTTGAGCACTATCTTAAGAATATAATCAGTTCTGCGGTCAAAGACTTAACTGTAAGATGTTCATCTCAATATTTAATAGTGAAAAATGCACACAATCTAAATATCCACAATAAGAAAATAGTTAAATACATTTCAACACGTTCTTACCATGGTTCATATATGGCTCATTAAAATAAGATTTTAAAATCATCTTAAATGTCAATCCCAGTGCTGAAGATCATCCTTGATTCATCTCTTTCACACTTCACATCTAATCCATTAGGAATTATGTAAGTTTTACTTTCAAAATGCAAATAAATCTAGAATTTTCATCACTCTTTACCCCTACCAAACCCTTCTAAGCCACTATCATCTCTGGTCTAGATTATACTGTTGGCCTCTAACTGGTCTCTTTGTTTCTACTTTTATACATGTACAGTCTATATTCTAATAGATCTTGCATGAGATAAATGTAAATAATGTCACTCTACCCTCCAAAAAAGAATACAAAACTATATATATATTTGTGTGTGTGTGTGTGTATATATATATATATATATAGCATACTTCCAGTTTTATTTACCAAGATATTAATAATGGTTATCTATGGGTGATGATGAGATTACATACAAATTATTTTTATTTTTTCTGTATTTTTAAAGTTTTCCTTACTGAGAGCATGTTTAAACAGAAAAAGCAATTTAAGATAATGCTTGTGAAAAAATTTATGCAAAGTTGAACCATATGATTCAAAATATTTTAAGTAATATTTTAAATATAATCTAGCCAAAGGTTAGTACTCAATTAAGTAATATAACTCTTATCTAAAATTACTATTCATTGAGGACAAACTTAAACGTGGAAAAAAAGTATCTTAAACTTGAGTACCTATTCTTCAAAAAAAGGAAAATGTCATAATAAATTTAAAAGAAAATGTATTTTATTTTTTAAAATATTTTTCTGCTGTGTTCAGTCTAACAAAAATGGAAAAAAACTTTTTTAAAACCTTCTAGCTTCTGGCTTGAATCTTCTCTGTTAAATTATTATTTTTAAAAAATTATCTGAGAGCTGTTGTTTTCTTAATTCTTTTTACTCTGACCTTGAAATATAATTTACTACTCTATAGGTCTCAATGGTATAAGTCATTAGGAAGATAAAAAAATATATATGGGATTAAAATAAAAAATGATAAGACTTTTAAATTAAGTAATGACGTTAATAATCCTCCTTTATGAAAATGGGTTATGTGATAGATGTTAATTATTATTATAATCAGGATTTATCAACTAAAAATGTTTAAATTTTTTAAAGTAAATGAATTTAAGGGCTCTTTTAAAAGATTACTGGAGAAAATATGGCTATTTATTTAAAATTATGTAAATAAATGACTTCATTGCAACATTCTCATTCTATAAACTCAGAGTATGACAAATAATGTTATTAATAATATAAAGGTTAGGATACTTTTAAATAAAAAGAAGGTAAATATTCATAAAATGTGACCTTTTGCCACAATTACGACAGCTTCAAAATATCTCTGCAAATTATTCCACCTGAAATTTGAAAAAATCCCCTTTTTCTTCTTACTTCTTCTTTCCTATCTATAGTGTGAGTGTAACTAAATTATGAGAATGGAAAATAATCAAGCACAGAGTTCATTTTCTATTAAAATAGAGACATGAGGAAGAAAAAGCCAAAGCGGCTGCGAGAAGGTGAAGGATGATATGGGGAGGGGGAAGAGGCATGAGCCTTGAGATCCTGCTAGGCTGCTAAGCCACATGAGAGGAAAGAAAAGATAGCAAAGTTAGCAGATGACAGAGGATGATGATGAACCTTTACATATGAATAAGAGCTGGATCAGAGGCAGACAAAGGAACTAGTATTGGGGAGACTTGCTGTGAATAATTCTTTATTTTTCTCCTCTCAACCAATGCCTAACATTTTGCATGGACAAAAATTACAAGACTGTGACAGTTCCAGATTATTTAAGGTTTTGTAAACAGTTTCACAACCTCTCCTCCATTGTCACTTCATCACTAGGATGTAGGTAATTTTTTTAAACTTAAATTCTAATATATTCTTCATAAAACTAAATACTGTACTTTCCACAGTAAAGACTCAAACATATATGTTAATTAATTAGATAACCAGAATTTATTTTTTAAAAAAAATAAATCAGGAAGGTTTTTTAAAACTTTACAGGAAGATTCTTTGCTTTCTTAAATAATCCTATAAATATTTAATTTTTCTATAAATAATAAAAACATCTAGAATATTTCAGATATAATTGAAAGTTAGAAGAATTTAATAGTTAACTTTGCCCAAGAAAAAATAAGGAAAAGCTCTAGCTATAGGTTTACTCTAATCCTAAATGAATCAGTCCTTTTTAATGTCAGATTTACTAGAGAAAGAGCAAAATAGAAAATCTCTTTTCATACAAGCAACGTTATGTCAGAAAAGTCATTATGTCATTCCATTTCTGTATCCTTTCCACTATTTGCTACCAATTCATAAATTACTATCATTTCCTAAATTTTTATTTATAGACATCTAATTTACTCCTATACTCCCCATCAGCATATTGTCCATAAGCCTATGGTCTATTTTGTTTTTAACATATTATACAAACATCAAATATAATCTAAATCAAAGAAGTGCACCATCAAATTACAATTTGTAGGACAACCAGGAGAAACCAATTCACGATGGGGCAATGGAATGGATTTTCAGAAGATGAGCCCAGCCCCAGGTTAGTACGAGCTACAGATGTCAAAAATATTTGAGGAGATCAGTGGGCTATTTCAGATGCTTTGTTTTTCTTTTTTGTTTTGTGTTTTTGTTTTTCAGTATTTCTCTAACTGACAAAGTTGATTAACACTAGGAAAATTATCCCTTTCCAAAGGAATATCTCAAGTGCTAAGAGGAATATCTACAAATGCCAATACCATAGAATTCCCAAGGCCTTCCATTTATTGGAACTGCAATTCACAGTCCCAACTCTAAAATTTAATTACCTTGATCACTTCTTAATTCACTGTATATGCAAATGCAAACAGTAACTCTAATTTTTGACTACATTCAATAAAAAATTACTGAGTTTTGGATCTACCAGAACTAGATCTACCATGGCCCTGTCAGGAATTCAGCCTCCTTACTCCAATCTACAATATTTTAAAAATTGACACAAATCTAATGCCTACCAGCAGATGAGTAACTAAATAAAGGATGACTTATTTACAGTATAGAATACTGTGAATCAATTAAAATCATAAATGAATAGACCATTTAAGGTTTGTTGTTTAAGACTCAAAGAGTCAGTGGGGCCACTGTGGAAAACAGTATGGAGATTCCTCAAAAGACTAGGAATAGACTTACCATATGACCCAGTCATCCCGCTCCTGGGCATATATCCAGGAAGAACGCTACTTCAAAATGACACCTGCACCCCAATGTTCATAGCAGCACCATTTACAATAGCCAAAACATGGAAACAGCCTAAACATCCATCAACAGATGACTGGATAAAGAAGAAGTGGTATATTTATACAATGGAATACTATTCAGCCATAAAAACCAACAACATAACGCCATTTGCAGCAACATGGATGTTCCTGGAGAATGTCATTCTAAGTGAAGTAAGCCAGAAAGAGAAAGAAAAATACTATATGAGATCGCTCATATATGGAATCTAAAAAAAAAAAAAAAAAAAAGACAATACGAAACAGAAACAGACTCATAGTCATAGAATAAAAACTTGTGGTTGCCAGGGGGACAGGGGGTGGGAAGGGACTGGGATTTCAAAATGTAGAATAGATAAACAAGATTATACTGTGTAGCACAAGGAAATATATACGGGATCTTGTGGTGGATCACAGCGAAAGAGAATGTATGTATGTTCATGTATAACTGAAAAATTGTGCTCTACACTGGAATTTGACACAACATTGTAAAATGACTATAACTCAATAAAAAAAGTATATGTATGAAAAAAAATTACAAAAAAAATAAAAGAGTCAGTGGGGAGGGTATAGCTCAGTGGTAGAATGTGTACTTAGTATGTATAAAGTCCTGAGTTCAATTTCCTGTACCTCTGTTTTAAAAAAAAGTAAATAAATAAAAATAAACCTAACCCCCCCTCCCAAAAAGGGGGCAATGTAAAATAAATAAATATTAAGGAAAAAACACTCAAAGAGTCTAAGACTTTTTTGGTCCAGATTTGTGGTTTATTGGCAACATAAAAGTCGGTAGGCTTTTCATTTGTTTTTTCTAGTCAGTGCCATATGCCAATAAACACAATATTCTCTCTTAGAGATTATTCTCACTACTGTTTTTCCTGTTTCCATTTAGCCATATATGCATGCAGTAATAGTGTGTGTGTACCTGAACTTAATAGTGGTTATCCTGAGGCCATCTAAGATAGCAGGTTAGAGTAAGAAGGCCATACCCCTAATTTGTTCTTTGCCATGAGACTGAGTCAAAATCAGCTCCTTCTAACCCCCGATTTCTAGACTCTTTCTCTTCCCTTTTATTTGTGCTCATATGCCAACTAATTCCTTTCTGAGTTCATTTCTTTCTTTGTAACTCCTTGTTCAAGGCAGAATATCAAAGCCAAAACATATTATCATCAATTAATTCTTTCCAACCACTTCCCCTAAAACCACAGGGGAAGTTCGCTTCCTAAATTACCACAAGAACAATTCTATCAAATGTTTCACCACAGCTTAGCAAGAATTTCCATCTCTGATATCAGTTTCCTCACCTCAGACTGCCTGATGTCTATGCCAGTGCCTCGTACTTTAGGTACTGGTCATAGCAGTAACCCATCTTCAGGTGTATGTTTCTGTATTAGCTCCTGCAAGTATTTTATTCACAGGTTCACTCTCTCATTAAAGTAACACTGTTTATTTCAATCATTCTTTCACCTACTCTATTAACATGGAGTGTCTAGCACTAAACAGAATCTGAGCTCTATTAAACAAAAACATGTAAGGCAGGATCTAAGATAAAATGGTTAGCCTAAGTGGTTACTAAATTTAAATCCAAGCTTACTGGAAGTTGAGAAAAAATAAAATACATTAGATATGTAGCTTTCATTGTTTTACAAACTACCCATGTTAAATACAGAAATGTTGCCTAAAAAAACTGCCTCAGAGGTCCAATAGCACTAAAGATACAAACAATATATTTTCTCTATCTGTGCTGCTAATATGGCAGTCGCTAGCCACATGAGGCTATTGAGCACTTGAAATGTAGATAGTGTGACTGAGGAACTAATTTTACTTAATTTAAATTTAAATAGCTGCACATGGCTAGTGGCTACCATATTAGATAATGCAGCTCTAGACGCCAGACTCAACTACATACATGGGAAATACTACTCCTACAAATACACTTATGCTGATTCTCAGCTACATTTAACTGGCTCACAGTTCTGTCTCACTCCAATATCTACTCCATCATTCTGGGTAACCTGAAAGATAATATGGTCAATCCATCTAAAACTATGACCTTTCCATTTCCTTGACCTCTTCATGTCCTCTCCTTAATCCCATTCCATACACAAACCCTGGATCCTACTATCCCATAAACTAGTTCTGCATCCAAAATCACTGATTCAGGCATCCTGCTCTCTGCTGTCTGCTAACAAACAACTATTCTTTCAGATTTATTGTTTAACCATAAATTACATGACTATTCATTGATCTCCTAAGTCATTAGCCCTCTCCCTTCTTCATTTCCCTTTTAATCCAGTGTAGATCCAATGGCCAATTAATCCAATAATAATATTGTTTGCACTCCATCATCCCTTGCCCTCTCATCATCCTGTCTAACATATCTAGCAAAACCCCAATCCTTCAATCACCATGTGTACTCATTTTTCAGTGCATACATCTATGCGGTCAAAATGCCTTAAGGCAAATTAGTATTACCATAGATTAATGATTGCTCTCAAAGAAGCCCTCCAATTATATTTCTGCTTAGCACTCTGATTATATTCTTACTGTTGACTTAGTCTCCCACTCTCTGTAACGACTACTTCAAATCCTCTCTATTCTCCAACTGCCTTCGTCCTCCAAATTCCCTCCTTATTCAAAGCATATGAGTTTACCTCCTTCACAAAGAAAGAAACATCAGTAAGAATATTTACCAACAACTGCCCTCATCTAAGCCCCTCTTTTTCTACATACACAATAAGGGAGGTCCTATGTAAAGCCAATTTTGCCACTCATACTTTGGCTCTTATCTTTCCCAGGTCTTCTCAAGCATTTCACACCAGTGGTTCTCAAAGTGTGGTTACCCATATGGCTAAATACTAAACACTTTTAAAAAATAAAGATATGTACTATATGAAGTGCTAAAGGAAGTTCTTCAAGTAGAAGGAAAATGATACTAGATGAAAATATAAGTCTTATAAAAAGGAAACATGGTTTAAATATGGGGGCACTAATGAAAGACAATTTTTTCTTTTGTAAAATTTCTTTAAAAATCTACTTCACCATTTTAAGCAAAAACAACAATATATCATGGGGTCTGAAATGTGTGAAAATAAAATCTATGACAACAGCAATAGAGAGAATGGGAGAGAAGAAATGAAAGCATATAGCTGTAAGATTCTTACATTATACGTAAAGTGATATAATATTACTTGAAGATAGACTATGATAGGTGAAGGAAACATATTGTAAACACTAGAGCAACTCCTAAAAATAAAAAGGAATCCATAATTAGCCAACAGCAGAGACTTCTAAAAGGTCTGAAAAATACTCAGTACTTCTAAAGGGTTAGATAATAAATATTTTAGACACTGCGGGCCATACGGTCTCTGCTGCAACTATCACTGTAATACAAAAGCAGCCAGAGACAATATGTAAATACACAAGTGTGGCAGCATTCCAACAAAGCTTTACATATAGATGGCAGGCTAGATTTGACCACTGGGTGATACTTTGCTGATCTCTGACCTAATAAGCCTATCCTTAAATACCTAGAAAAAGAAGAGAAAAACTAACCCAAAGTGTATAGAAGAATGGAAATAATAAAGATAAGAACAGAAATAAACATCATAGAAAACAAACAATAGTGTACGTTAACAAAGACAAAACTTGTTTTTTGAAATGAATGACAAAGCTGATAAATTCCTAATGAGAGAAAAAAAGGGGGGAGGGGAAGGGAAGAAAGAACACAAAGTACCAAGATAAGAATAAACAAGGGATTATCACAGCAGATCCTAAAAACATAAAAGAATAATAATGAAATATTAAAAGTAACTTATACCAATAAATTTGATGTCTTACACAAAACTGACAAGCTGATTCTAAAATTTGTATGGAAATTCAGTGGACCTAAAATAGCTGAAACAATTTTGGGAAAAAAAAGTGGGATACCCACAGTACCTTGAAAATAGGAATTATAAGACTTCCTATAAAGGCACAGTAAATAAAACAATACAGAATGAGCATAAAGAAAGACAGATTTTTGAAACAGTAATAAAGTTCAAAAGCAAATAAGTAAACACACACACATACACACACAAGTGATTTTCAATATAGGGGCCAACATAACTGAAGAGAGAAAGGACAGTCTTTTCAACAAATGGCACTGGAACAAGTAAACATCTATAAGGAAAGAAAAAAAAAACTTCAACCCTTACATCAAGTTATACATAAAAATTAACTCAAAATGAATCACAGACCTAAAGGTAAAAGCTAAAAAAAAAAGTTTTCTAAAAGAAAACACGGGCAAAAATCTTTTCTGCATCACAGTAAACATTTCTTAGATAAAAGACAATAATTAACTGTAACATTTAAAATGCTTCTAAATTTAAAACCTCTTCTACTTGAAAGACACTGTTAAGAAAATGAAAATTCAGTATTCTGACTGAGAAATAATATTCTCAATATTCTGACAGAGGACTTGTATCCAAAAAAAAGAAAGAATTCTTGCAACTGAATAGGAAAACAAACAACTCAAAGCTAAATATCAAATGATTGGAACACATATTTCACAAAAAACGCATATGAGTGACTAACAATAATAAGTATACTAACAGATGCTTAACATTATTAATCATCAGTGAAATGCAAATTAAAACCAAAAAACATACCATTACACACCCACTAGAACAGATTAAAATTAAAAAGACTGACAGTACCAAGTATTTGCCAGAATATGAAGCCATGCAACCTACTTCCACTGTTGTTAGAAATGTAAAGTCATGCAGCCCTTATGGAAAAAGACTTTGACAATTTCTTAAAAATTTAAACTTACTCTTACCATACAATCCAGCATTTCCACTCCTAGGTATTATCAAGAATAGTCAAATCATGTCTCACCCCAGGGACTTGTACAAGAATGTTTTTAGCAGTGTTATTCATCATAGCCCTAAATGAAAACAATCTAAATGTCTATCAACAGGTGAACGGATAACCAAATTTCTGTATATTCATATAATGGAATACAACTCAACAATACAAAGAAACAGTGTAGATGAATCTCAAAGCTGTTACACCAAATGAAAGAAGTCAGACACAAAGAGTACATACATATTGTCCGATTCCACTGATGTGAAAGTCTAATAAAAGCAAATCTAATCTAGAGTGATACCAGATCATTGGCTGCTGGGCTAGAGTGGAGGGTGGGGCCAGTAAAAAGGGTAGCTGAATGGGAAAGAGCACAGGGAAATTTGAGAATTTGAGTGATAAAATAAATGTCCTATATCTTGATTGTGGTGGTAGTTATACACGTATACATTTGTCAAAATGCACTGAGCCATGTATATTTTTCCTCAGCTAATTTCAATTCGCTAGTATCTTTTCATCAATGTCTCTGATGTTCAAATCAATCACTGAGTTTTTCATTTCAATGACTATATTTTTATTTCTTGTCCTTTATCTATTCATAAGCTATTTCTTAAAACTTTTAAAAATATTTAAAGTATCTTTTAAAGTACCTGCCAATACTTCGAGTATGCCTACCACCTCAGGCGTAAACTTTCCCATTTGATGTACAACTCATTTCTTCCAATGGTTTGTAATACTGAATTCTCCATAAAAGTCTTTGGTGTGTTCTGTGAGCTACAGAAGCATCCTCACTGAATATTTTCAAGGTTACTTCTGCAAGGTCACACTGGTTCTACAAGGATTGGACACCCTGAAGATAATTTCCCAGCTGAACAGTCCTTGGACCTAAAGGTAGCATAACTAAAATCCTACATTCATGTGTGGCATAGGCCTGGGGTGTATTTAAAAATATTTTAACCCTGATAATATAGAATTATTATACTTTTACTCAACATCATATCCTAGCCAGTACATTAAGGCAGGGGAGGAAAAAAATTAAAGGATTATGGTTTGAAAAGGAGAAACAAAACTGTTACTACAGAACAAATAAAATGATGGCCTACGTAGAAAATTTTAGAAAGTACAGATAAAGCATTATTAGAATTTACAAAGAAGTTTAGCAGTGTGGATGAATATAAGATTAATATATTTATTCACGTGCCAGTTAGTTGGTTGATCTTAGTCTGTGGATGCTCTTGAAGGAACTAAATTAGGCAAGCTTTCTTCCAGAGAAAATTTAATATTAGTTTCTGTCTAAACACTATTGATCAGAGATTATCCCATTCAGGTTATTAGGCAATTTCTTAATGGGGGAGTCAAGGGTTCAAGACCCAATCTGCTGGAGGCCAAATCTTAGTTCCCTACTTCCAGCACTGGTTTTGGTATTTGCCTGCAGGGTAAGCCCAGCAACTATTCACAGTGCTAACTTTGATTTCAGCTCACTGGGGTTTGCTGGTGTCACTTGTTCTTAGAGATTTCCTTTACTCTTTAATGCACGGCTGTAATACTCAAAATGTCTTATCAAAATCTAGCTGTATCGTAAAGGAAAGCCATTCTGAGCATCAAGTCCAAAGTAGGATTTATAAAAACTATTGTAGATAGAAAAATGATTAAAAACAAAGCCACAAAATGTTAACAGTGGTGTTTTCAGATGCTAAGTTATGAGTAACTTGTTTTCTCTATATATTTTCCATATCTTCTATTCGTCTTATTTTGTTTTTAAAAAGAAGCAGCAATAGTTTTTATTAAGTTATGCACAGGACACACACAAAAAGCTACTTGTTAAAGTATTACTGAAAAGCACAAAAGAATATTCACCAAGCATATACTTGTTTTTCAAACAGGATCTTAATTAATTCTCATAAAAATTCTGCAACTTCAGTATCATTATCCCTAATTTTGCAGAAGAGGAAACTGAGGCTCAGAAAGGTTAAGTTATTTGCCCAAGTGACAGTACTGGGATTTGCATTTGGAAATACTTATTCCAAGGCCAGTGCTTTTTGCACTGCACCATGCTGCCTCCCACAAGAGAGCATTTTCACATTACCACCTGCTCACTCTAATTAAGAGACAGTAATTAAACAATTCTCCATTCTTGACAACAATATTTAAGCTACTGGCATTTTAAAGAAATTAATATGAGCAGCTTTTTATCTGCTGGAAAATACTATACCTAAACACAACTACAAGCTATTTCAAAAAGAGAAGACTCCAATGTGAGTTCAATGCTTTATCAAAGCATGGTTAATTACATTATCTATTAATGGGACATGAAGCATAAAAATGTTGTTCAATGACCAATATACTTATAAAAATATTCAATTTGACTAGCAATCAAAAAATATAAATCTGAGTAACAATAATATATTGATCAAATTGGCCAAAAATTTTTTAATCATAAAAATCAGCTTGGGTAAAAAGTAAAATTCTCATGTATTTTAGGAATGTAAAAGTTTCCATAGGCAAACTTAAAATTTACTTTAAATTTTAAATTCACTTTAAAACATATGTGTCTGTAGACCTAGTAATTCTTCAACTAGGAATTAATCCTGAGGAAATAATCATAATATGTATATAAAGATTTAGCTATAGGGTTGCTTATCTTAGAATTACTTATAATAGAAAAAAAGAAAGTAATAATAAAGAAAAGGAAGCTGAAGCAAATTTAAGTCTACCTAATTAACCTAAGAAAATAAGTTAATCATTTTAATACAGTTTTCTAAAAACTGAATTCCAGTTTCAACGTGTATAGGCCGGGAGACCCTGAGCAAGTCCACTGAACTCACTCAATTTCATCAAAAAAGAATGGGAACAATAATGGTGCCTATTCTCAGGGGTAGTTTAAGAATGAAACAAAACATTCCACACAGAGACACAGTACAGAGCCTGGCCTATGTATGCTGTCAATCAACAATACATTTAATGTTGTGATTAGGAAAGCAGATGTAAACTCTGATTCCCCAGGTTTGTAACTTACTAATGGTTGTGCATGTGCCTCTCTGTATCTCGGTTTTCTCATCTACAAAATGAAAATAATCCCATCGTTTACGTGAGGATTATGAGATAACATAGTATTTAGTGCTTGGCAAACAGGAAGCTCTCAATAAATTTTGATTGTTTTCTTAGTATTCATAACAGTATTTAGCTATTAGGATAAATACATATTATTTGTATAATAAATTATATACCAACTCTGAGTTGCTTACTGTATTAGGTATGACACACAATACCTACTACACAGGCTGTGCTGTATCATGTTGGTTTCCCTGAAATTAGTTCTTCCATTCCAGTGTGTATAACCTTGCTAGTGAAAACTAGAATTCAATTACATTTTATAGCCAACATTTCCAAAAGGTATCATAGTCCTAGATACCGTTACGAAGTTTTCTAAATGACAGCCATTTTACTGAACTTCTTTTTCCCCTTCTAAATACCTTTCCCACAAACAAACGACAGGGAGAACAACTCTTCCTAACCAAACCCCACCTCCTCCTCAAACTCACACTTCCATAAGAATTAGACAGACCCAGACCCGTAACTTCCAAATCTGAAGGATACAGGGATTTTCAATGTTCCGAGGGCATAAAACAAGAAAAAGAAAAGAACTAAAGAGAGGAGGAGCTAAGTAAAACAAAGAATAAAATTATTACTGGAAAAATCTCCACTTGGTTTCCAACTAGCAAAGCCTACTTTTACTTTTCAACACAGCTAAATGCAAGCTTGGAATTGAGGTCCTAGAACTACATTTCATTCCATCCTTATAAGCTCTCATGGAATAAAATTTCATATTTTGGCATCTCTTCCCTATTCAAAAGATTCACCTGAGTCCCTCAAAGACCCACACCTAGAGGAAATAAACCATTATGCAAGGCATGTTTTCCTACCTTAACAGCTTCTCCAAGAGTTTGGTTTTTGTCGGCTTCCTCAGTGGAATGTAATTCAAGTCTATAATTCAACTCCTGTAGTTGTTGCGCCTGTTCATTCAATAGCATTTGTGCCTGTTGTTCCCGAAGTAATGCATTATTCAGTTCTTCACACGCACTTTCAAACTTCTCATGGGTGATCAATTTCTGAAAAACGGAAAAAAGTTAATTATAAGCTAACTGCATTGTTGTATCATTTAATCTTCAGAACTGTATTTGTTAACATAAAAAGTGCAAGATAAACATTTCCAAATCCCTGATACATGACAAAAGTACAATTTGTTTTTCTTGATTTCATAAGTCAAGATAAAAAACATCACTGATTTTTAAAGCACAACAGCTATACTCCCCAAACTCTCCTTTTAGTCAAACAAAATCTCTGGAAACTTATTTCAAGTTCTGCTCTTCTCTGGAATCCCTTAAGGGGTGTGGAATCCAGGGCAGAACATATTTGCATTATCTTCTGCGCAAAACATTTAAACAAATGAAAATTACACACAACAAATGACAAGAAACATCTTGATCTTGAAGTACAAAGAAAAGGAATGCTTCACAAATGGTAGGTAACATGAGAAATACATGTGGAAAACTAAAAGAAACCATGCAAGTCACTTAATCATACTAAGTGTAAATATATATATACACATTTAAGATTGATAACTCTTCCATTATTGAAAATAATTTGAGGTGGATTAATATAATTAACACAAATATAAAGACAACTGATTTAAGATTTTTAAAACTCTGAGGATGGGGAACAGAATAAAAATCCTATTGATTCTAGGCATCTGGAATGTGTGAACTATTACAGTAGAATGGGGATTTCATCTCTGAGTGTTCTGACAAATCAGACAAAAATACAAAGGTGCTCAATTATAGCTTCCTCTTGGGCCAATAATACCAAGTATGCAGTTCATGTAAAAAGAAAAAACTTTTGCTGAAACTAAGTTTGAGGATAAGTTTATTACATGAGTTCTTTCTACGTCATAATATATAAGCATTCAGTTTTACTTTGGCACTATGTACTTGCCTGTTACCTCCCGGAAGCAACTATCTTTTACTATTATTTGCCTTTTCAAAGGCATATATAATGAATATCTCAACAGTATGGCATAAAAATAAATGTCTAATACTTACATCTAAGTTAATCTAAGTAATGAGAATGATCGCAAGGCACGTGGGGCAAGTTCCCTCATTTCCTGACAGTCATCTAGTAAAGGTGTGTCTAACAGATCACTGATATTCATACAGTGTTTAGATTTGAAGAAACATTTATTTTTTCACTCCCTCTTAACAGTTGCCTTGTTCCCTACATTGTCCTATTGTAATCAAACTCTCCACTTTCAAAACATCAATTCTAACAGCCTCCTCTCAACACTCCAGCTTCATTTCAACTTCTTAACATCCCTCCATCCCCTGATGCCATAAAACGCCTCTGGGTCTGGCGAACAGATTATTTCTGTACTTCTTATACCTTTTATTTGTTATGTTGTTTTAAATTATCACTCCTTGCCATCAGAACATTCTGTCCTTTGCAATTCACTTCACCTCTGTAAATGAAGATCCCTATCTTTTGACTTCCTACTCCTCCAAAATGTCTCCTTTACCAAAAAATTAAGCAAATGTTAGACTCTCTCTTGTCCATCCATCCCTAGCAGAGACTGGTGCAATTCTGTTCACTCTTCTGCAAGTAAGTGGGGTCAAATAAGCATAGCAATGGAGAATAAGAAAGAGATAGTGTGTGAAAGAGGTTGTAGGGAGCTAAACAAACAAACAAACAAAAAAATCATGGGCATTCGCTACTGAATAACTTTCAGTAGATGAACAATGAATTCCAAAACATGCAAGGACTGACTCACTTTTTGACACATCCCTTTATGTTACAATTTTAGACCAACTCTAAGAAGCCATTTTGTTTCCCTCCTATATACTTTGCCTGAAATAAATGAAAGATGATGGTTGCAGGCATGGTCCCCAATTTTTAAAGAGGAAAATAGCATCATTTTGCCATCTATTTTGATTTTATTGAAACAATCCTTTATTAATATAGCTAGATATGAATATTAACAGTACTGTGAACTGTATGAGTTTTAGAGTATGAGTTTTAGAGCTAGAATACCAAAGTTCAAATCCTGCATTTCCACTTACTAGCTGTGCAACTTTGGGCAAGTTACTTAGCTATTCTGTGTCCTACATTCCTCATCCATAAAATAAGTTTAATAATATTATTGAACCCTTACTGATATGACAAGACTAAATGAGTCAACATCCTATAGTGCTTAGGGTTAGTGCTTGATACATGGTCGACATGGTCATTAGCTGTTAGAAATCATCACTTTTTAACTTTATACTACAGAATTGTATATCGAATATAAAAATTACATATCTCATTCCTTCAATTAATCCTATTTTTATTTCTACACTTCAGTGGAAATAATTCACAATGAACATTTCCTGGAACACGTTTTTTGCTTTTGCTGCAAGCTAGTCACTCAATCAAAGTTTACTTGATACAGCAGTTAACCATCCTAACTATAAATCATTTTCTACTCTTTTGGTCACAGTAGACTTTTTAACAGGGCTGTGAGTTCTGCTGACACAGAATCAGTACTCCTTTAAGCATCTGGTATAACTCTTCTTTTTTTTTTCATTTCTTTTCATTGACATGAGTTTTAATGATGCTGTGCTTTTTATTTAATTGACATATAATATTGTGTAAGTTTAAGGTGTACAATGTACAATCTGAAACACTTCTATACTGCAAAACAATTACCACTGTAGCATTAGCTAACATCTCTATCAAGTCACATAATTATTACTTCTCTTTTTGTGGTGAGAACATTTGAGACCTAGTCTCTCAGCAAGGTTGAAGTGTGTAATACAGTATTGTTCATGCATTTTGGAAGGAAAGTTTCCTAGAATTCCCATTTCTATGAATGGGATTTTGATTATTTGAAAAAGAAAACATAATAAAAAGTTAAGAAAAACAAATATATATGCATTTGTCCTCTGATATTTTAAATATATGTTACATGTACATAATACGTATTATATGTATTTAATATTATAGGAAAGTTCACCAAAGCCGTAGTTTTTTAAATCATATATACTTACAGACTGCTTAAATTCATTTAATTGCATTTGGAGACCCTGGGCTTTGTCAAGCTCCTTTTTCATTTCATTCACATTTCGTCTGAATTCCGTGACCTCCAAGCGCAGTGAGCGGCGCTCCACTTCTGCTGCGTGCAGTCTTTGTGTAAATGCAAATATTTGCTTCTGTAATGATGTGGTGCTTTTCTATTGTTAAACAAGAGCAATTTTACAAGTCACTACAGATTTACTAGTAAATCCATAACAATGACCATTTTACCAAATTAAACATAACTTCGGTTATACAGAGAACAATACCAGCTATCACTAAAACTTATAAGTGAAAGCTTTATTTTTTATGTGAGTGATAATTTGGCTTATATGAAATAGACAACTGAAAAAAAGATGTAATGTAGATGGCTAGAAAATGGGATAGTTGTTTATGTCTCACACAATTCTGCTGCAGTATACTTGTATAGAACAGTAAACTCAGAACTCATGTCAGAACTTTTGTTATTTTGATATTTTGGACACTTATTTGGAGGTACTTTTATTTACTGTATTAAATGATTACATGAAATCTAAAGCAAATATACATACACTCGTGTACAACTAATTGAAACTACAAATAAGTCTAATTCAGAATTAAATTTACAAATCATAAAATCCTTATTTAATGAAACTGCATACATACCAAAATGGGCAAATGACCAGGCAGACCATATTTCAGGGCCAGTGTGTTGACTTTATGAAGTCCACGGGCCAGCCTCTGAACCAGGGAATCTTTTTCTACATATGTAATACTCCTATTGCTGTGCAAAGGTACACTGTCCATTGCCAGACTAATTTTATCCATGAGTTTTGCAAAAGAATTCTTGGCTGCCCCTATAAGTAAATGTCCACAAATTCTGGAATTTGGATCTTCAAAGAAAAAGAAAAAAAGACACAGAAAAATGTGAATTGTCTCTTATTCGTTTCACAACACTGCCAATCACAACAGGGTGAAAATATTTTCTCAATTATGTAACTCCCATTCACTTGTAGTAATTCATTCAAAAAGTTCCCCTTTTATATCAATTTTCATTATGCAGAAAATAGCCCACCCACTAAATCATGTATCTAAAGAAAATCTGCATGTATTTACAATATGTCATTCACACTTAACACTATGACACTAAAAATTCATCATCACTCTTTTCTTTGTTTTAAAACCTAACGAATTCATTTTCTACTTACAACTACTGAAGCTTGTTACCTTAATGTCATACTATTTATATTCTCAGACAAGAAAATATAATTTGCCTTATTCCAAGGCAATTAAAATTTTACAACTACAATTACTCATTTCCCCACAGGATTTTGGTAATCATCCCTCTCATATAATGGACTTAAGGTCCCAGCATATCCAACGTGGCCTGCTCACTGCTAGATTCATCAGGTCTGTAATTAATAATTGTGTTTAATGTTGATAAATAAAATTGTCAGTGCTCTTTCTACTAATTGGTATTCCAGATAATGGTTAATAGGTTTATTTATGCCTTAATAAAAGTCATGTAATTTAGTTTTCCCTCTGCTAGGCAGGTCTTAATCTGTCATTACTTGTCTTACGATACTATCCATGTAAAATGACAAGCATGGAGAGACTGTTTAAATTCAGTAATATAGGAGTCTATATTTCAAGAGCTACTACTATTGGAATTAAGTTAAATCTTGTCTTTACATCAGAAGCACAAAAAGCATATCTGTCTAGTTTTATCCAATAGAAAAATGTTTTATAATTCTAAGAACACATATGGTTCAACACTGAAAAGCGACACTGACTGACAAAGTGATCAGTGGTTTTCTAAGTCATAAAGGATCATCTCACAAAAGCCCTGTGTTCAGAAATTTGAGCCTTGTTTTGTTTCTTTTATTCTTCAATGTATAGAAGGAAAGATTAATTTTTTTAATTTACACAACAGTCATAGAATTTGAAAACCACATTGCTTAGAAGTTATACATAAACTAGAAATTGTTAATTGGATAAAAGCATAATATCTTCCATATAGAATTGACTTCTTTCATTAATTGATGCTGCGACTTCTAAGAATATAAGTAAAATAAGTTTAATTCCATATGCCTCTCACAAATATGTTCTCTGAGAATCCCATGAACAGAAGGCATACAAAGTATAATTAAAATGCACAGGTCCTTTCTTAATAATTAGACTCCTTAATAAATCTTGAATGAAAAGGAAGTTAGTAGCTTTTTATAGAATCAACATATAATGCAGAACACTGAGTAAAGAGTAACTAAAGTACAGGATGCATTTAATATGTTGAATAAATGAACAAGTAGTAAAATTTATTTACTTATCTATAATATTCAATATAATGCATCATTCCAATGTCTATATATGTACTTTCCGTTTCTCCAACCAGCTTGCAACTCCTTGACTATGTCTTTTTTCATCTTAGTTAACTCTTTTTATCTTCACTGTGCAGCCTAGAATATATATGGGTATTTTTTACATGTTTTTTGGACTAATTGTATTTCTTTTTACTTCTGTAGCAGCTCCAACAATGCTGAATACAAGAATGCATTCAATAACACCAAGAGAAATTAGTTAACATTAACTTTTATGGTATGTCGAAAGTTATTCTTTTTAAACAAACAAGATAAAAGCTTACTGTTTTAAGATATTTTCAGGAATATAAAAGTAATAACATTTTCACATATAAAGAGACTTTAGAAGCAAAAATCAACTTTAATTAAATTTTAAATAGTGGTTTTTTATTATATCACAGAAATGTGTCATGTAGACACTAACCACTCTGAAAGGTGAAATGAAGTGGCAATATAATTTCACAAGACATTCTTCTGAATTTTTAAGAAGTGGGAAAGAAGCATACACTGAGTTCCTGACTGCCACACTAAGTGAATTACAGAAAGAGTACTAAATAATTTATGCTTTGATGAGTAAGAAGTGATATGATATACTTCACATTATACAGTACAGAGTGCAATTAATTCAATATTAAATGAAGAAACAAAAAAAATCCTCTAGTGACATAGTTGTAGAATTACTTGTATAATGATACGGAAATAAGAGAAAAAATAAGGTCACTAAAATTCCTCATGTCTAAACCTGTCTAGACTGTTTAAAATGTTTGACTTGTTACATTTAACAAATTCTTGTTTGTGTTAAACACATTTGTTAATCACTTTTCCCTATTTAGTAGCATGTGTCTTTCAAGAAAGAAGAGGACTTTGTTCTGCAGTTACTTTTCCCAGTAGAAGGGGCAGTATTGCACATCTGAGGTTAAAGTCTTCAAAACAAATTCATAAATAACTGTTTCGACCAGCAGTTCCAAACCTGTGGACTACAGATCTTGGGGCGGGGGGAGGGAAGGCTGAAAAACTATCATAAGAGTTCCACCACTTTCAATTGCAGTAACCATTGCCATTTGATCTTTATTTATCCCTAAAAGAATACAGCATGAATAATATATGCTGATGATGTTGTATGTAATAAAATTAAAAGTCCTTCAAAACATTGCAGAAGTCAGCTGCTACTAAAAATAAAACTATTGTGTGGGGAGAGCACAGTCTGCAATATGTTTTCTTATTAAAATGGAATCCTCACATTCAGAAACATTCCTTTAATGAAAAAAGGGAATAATAATTATTTAATATGTATGTAAATATGTAATTATTTAATTTAATAATAACGTTAGTCATGAGGATAATAATAATGAATACTGTAAATAATAATGTTAGAAGTGTTAATCATGAGTAATGTTAACTACATTAAATTTGACTCAGTTCTAGGCAGTTCGGAACATTTTTCTCATCCTTGAAATCTCCATTTCCCTTGCCATCTCCCCCACATCCTGTGCTTAATATTTTTCCAATCTATTCAATTTTCTCTATGATCATGGCCTTAACTCACCTATCACTCTTGCAAGAGTCTGCCTACTTTCCTCCAGTCATTCCCCTCTTCAATCTATTCTCCACTGTAGAAAAAGTGACTTCTAAAACACAAATAGGATCTTGTCACGACATCTGTGTTTACGACTCTCTTTGAAGTTTATGACACCTCAATGACACTCTTCAGGTCTATGAATAAATTTCAATCTCCTCAAAACATGGCTCATGTTATAATCTGATCCCTGCTTACTTTTCCAAGAACATCTTTCACTATTATCCCTTTTATATACAATTTCCTTCAAGGGGCCCAAACACATCACAATCTTAGAGCATTCCTCTGAGCAGAAATAGTGCTTGTGTATTCAAATAGCTAATAATTTGGGAAATATCAATCGGTTTTTTAAACTTGGTAGCCAATCATTAAGATATGATTCAAAGCAGTGTTCTATCTAAAAACAAAACAAAACAGCCCAAAATACTATTTTTAAAAAGTAATGAGAGAATGTCTTACCATATTTTAAAACACCAAGATATACTCATGAAAAGAGCAGTATGACACTGGTACTAGAATAGATAAGACTAACGGAATAGACTGGAGAGACAGGAAACAAATCCAAGTATGTATAATAATTTAATATATACTAAATGGTATATATCTTAATTCAGTAGGTAAAAGATGGATGACTGAATTTAGAAGTGTTGGGACTAGCTGGTCATCGGTACACAAATAAATCTTATTAATTTTCTCACCACTTCTCCAAACATTATCCCAGATAAATGCAAAATCTAATGTAGAAATCAAAACTACTAGACCAAAATATGAGCAACACAATCTGAAGTAAGGCTAGCCTTTCTAAGTAAATCATCAAAAGTAAAACCATAACGTAAATGACCAATAATTTTAATTATATAAAAATACACTAAATTAAAATACAAACTGGAAAAATTATTTACATTATATATGAAAAAGTGCTAATATGTGTGATACACAGGAGTTCTTGTAATTCCATAAGAAACAAACACACGTCCCCATATATGAATGTAATGAGATAGTTTGTAAAATACTAATGAGTGTAGAACCACTGAAAAGATAAGGAACCTAACAATAGAAAAGGCAAATAAAGAATAATATAGTTTACTTTGCCTTTCAAATCAATAAAGATGAAAAAGACTGCCAACACTTCATGTGTCAAAGACAATATGAGGAAACCAGAAATCTCAGTACTGTTCATAGGAATGTAACGTAAAGCAGCTTTTTTTATGAAAGGCAGATTGGCAATACTTTCCAAATATAAATTGTGCAAAGTCGTTTCTCAGGAATTTAGCCAAGGAAATAGCTGTACAAGTGTAAAATGATTTTATGTACAACCTATTAATTACAGCATAGTTTATTACAGCATTGCTTAAAATAGAAAAAAGAGAGAGAGAGAGAGAAAGAGAAAAAAGAAAGAAAAGAAAAGAAAAATGTCAATACCGTCAATAGGGAATTCTCAGAGCAAACTATACTCCACAGAGTGGAACAGTATGTGACCAAATACAGTAAATGACACACACCTGCCTTACTGACATGGAAAGACGTGTCTTACCCGGTGAGGAGAATGAAAATATCGTGAGGCATGACTGTATGATTCCCTAATATAAAACTGGGTGTGTCTGTGTGTACACATGTCTTTTACACATGTCTAGAAGATTTGTAGAAATCATCAAAGTGTTAAGAATGACTGGGGATGGCCTTTTGGGTGGTTTTTATTTCTTCTGTGCAGGTTTCTGTACTGCGTGAGGTTTTTACACCAAGCACAAGTGCTTTTACAGAAATAACAAAACTATTTTAAAAAGCACTGTGCAAATGCCTTTCCTCATTCATTCATTAAACAGCTAGCTGTAGAGCAACTCATGGGGATAAAGGCACAGTTAGGCACCTTGTAACACCTATAACACTAATTAAGAATCAATATCTCTTGTTTCTATCAGTATTATTTATCAATAATACTATAGACATAAATGCCTAATAACAGGACCAGCCCAAAGCATCCTGACTTAGACAAGTGATTATTCGCGGGAGGAATTATCTAAAGCAAGGGTTCTTGGTCATTTTTGTCCTATGAACACTTTTGGTAGCCTGGGATCCCCTTCTCAGAATAATACTTCCAAATGCATGAGTCAAAACACATAGGATTACAAAGGAAGCAAATTTTACTGAAATGTAGTTACCAAACTATTTTAATTATAAATGTATTAAGTGTAAAACAATACATTTTAAATACAGACTAAAATTAATTTTTCTAAAGGCATGGCATGGTGAAACTTGTTGCTTAATGAAACTAATAGCATTAAACTAGGAGGTTATCTTTACTAAGGTAACATACATGTCATGTTGAACATCAAATTTTTTTATAGTTAAAAGTGATGAAAATCCTTATTCACGAATATATACTGCTGCAAATGTAATTAAAGCTTCACTTTACAAGGTAGAGGTAAGCTTCCCTCAAAAAAATACCCGAATTCTCCAAGGCTTTTAAATTCACAACCTACTGTGGAAAGCTTTTTTGTTCAAAAGTCAGTCAGTTCATCTTTGGCTAGATCAACCTACTCAATACAATTTACATCAGAAAGAATCTGAATCTACGGTTCAAATTTGAGGTTATGAAGATAGAAAGAAATTTAGTGACTCTTTTGAAAGGGTTCTGAAGTGTTTCCAGATGCCTGCAGGTTGCTCTCTCAAAGAAATAACAGAGCATTTTGTATTTAGGGAATACTGAAAAACAACCCAGACATGAAGAACTCAAGAGCTCAGCTGGATGAATGAACAACTACCAGGTGCAGAGTTGTCCTGATACTTGGCCAGTTACATTGCACATGTGTACACAGAAGACTGATCACACACCATGTATGTGATGAGTCTCATGATGACTGATCAGTAAAGATGAGCATAAACTATATCTGGAGACAGCTGAAACAACTATATTACAAGATGAAAACATCAACGATCTCTATTAGTAACAAAATCACCATGCCATTGATATTACCTTGGTCTGTCATCACCATTCCTAACTGAAGGAAGTGTCAAAGTTCACTAATGATTAATGAAACAAGATGTAATTTTTTTCCATCCAAATCCACAGACCCACCCTGCACCCCCCTCCAAATTCCATCCATGGACCTTTTTGGGATGGTTCTGTGAACTCCAAATTTAGAGACCCCTTTTCGAAGAATATACTGCTGAATCATAAATCTATACCCTTGAGCCTCTACTTCTGTGCCAACTTAAATAATAAGAAACCTGCCTACCTGGACTACTCCACTTAGAGAACTATAACAGAATATGTTCTCAGTTTTCACTGAAGATGAGTATGAGTAACGCTCACAAGAAAAAAACTTCCGCATCTTCTATGAAGTAGCTTTTAAAGATATAAATTGTGATGTTATTCAATATTTCCAATATGATAGTCCATGTAATAAATTCCTCTTAAGGTCTGGTAGCAAAAAAACAGTTTGCTCCATATAATTGGAGACATTAAGAGAGCATCTCACTTCTGGGCAACAAGAAAAAGCTCGGCTTAGCTAAGTTACAGGTTTATTAATGAGGGTACAGGGAAGTGAGAATGTACAAATAAATGAAAATCAGATCAAGAAGGGTCTTGTATACTAGCTAAAGAGCTGATTCATAAAGGAAGAAATGAGGAACAATGCTGCTGCTGATACAAAGACCTGTGACAGACTAAGCACTGCCCATATGCAATAACTCCTTTAAACCCTCACAATAGCCAGTAAGATGGTACAATTATTATAGCCATTTGAAATAAGTGAGAAAAAAGAATAATGAAAAATGATATACAGAATGACCCAGTGACATTGAAATACACACAAAACAACCTGAAAGACGTACACACAAATATTAATCATACTCTTGGATAGGGAGATTATAGAAGCTACCTTATAGTTTACAATGTAAGCTGCCACAGTTTTTGTTCTGGAACAAGGTGGGGGTTGCAATTATTTTTAAAAACACATGCATTATTTTAGTATAGATTTGAGAGGAATTTTTTCCTTCTGTTCTCTTAGAAATTCCTGAAAAAATAATTATATTGATTTATTATAGTATCTGGATAACCAACCAAACCTTCTAAGAAAAAGGGTCTTCAGGCTCTTAAAAGTTTGACAGACTACCTACAAGTTGCAAAATATGTTAAAGTTTCAAATACATTTCTTAGAATAATTTTGATTTTATATATTACTTTAACAAATAAATATATCCTATGAAATTTCTGACACTGGAATTTTACACAGTCATGAACACTTCCAAGGATAACTTATCCATTGAAAAATTGTTCTTAGAATGATGGGCAAGTAAATTTTAATTTGAAAATCAAAATAGCTGTTCACCATAAAATTCTTTCAAATTTTTATAGGCTTGAAAATTCTCAGAATAAAGTGTTTAAAAATACGGTAAAATGCAAAAATAATAATTTTTAAAGTTACAAGATAAAAGAACATTCAATAAGTTAAATGTGGCTTCCCCCAAAATAGACACTAGTAGCTCAAGTACCAAAATGATTCATAGTCCGATTGCACTTGTTTTAATTTCAGATACGGGTGAAATTATGTGAATAACAGAACTCTCTAAATTACTTCTTCTCATATGTCATCTTGTTAAAATGCAGATTCTGGGCAAGTAGCTCTGGAGTGGAGTCTGAGATCATTAATGCCATGCTGCTGGTCCACAACCACACTTGGAGTAGCAAGTCTCTTTTTACTATTTATGAGGATTCAACAAAGCCTTAAAGTTTTAAACTATATACCAACAACTACTGATTAATATAAATATCTTTACTTTCTGCTTTGAACTTCCTAATATGAAACCTCTCTGTCACGCCAAATACAACCTAGATTTCTGAGTTTTGCCATAAAGAGTTGCTATGACCTCTACAGAGTTAACTCAAAGTATACAGTGAAAGACAGTTCTGAGTAGTAGGAGCAAGGGCATGTATATTTGGGTCATCTATCTTCTAGATAATTAAGACTCAATTATAACTGAAACGGGTAAATGTGTAACAAAACGTATGTACATTCTATTCATAATCATCTACTCCTATACTGTTCAGAAGTATTTCAAAGCAAACCAGCACATTTGTTGCCATCTTGAGAAATTTAGTCTGAACCAGTAATATGAGAATGTCGAGCTATCTATAGAGTTCTTTAGTCTATTCCCATAATGATTGATATCCCAGCCCTTTGGTGAAAGTAACATTCTCCCCTGTTTGAGGTAAATGATCTCTTGCAGGCACACCATTTGGATACCTGGAAGAGGTAATTTATCTCAAGTGGGCAAACACTTTAATGAAAGCAAGAAGGTTGCCACCTGTCCAGTATTTATAGAGGCAATATAGAAACTGGGGTCTTTGCCCACTGCCTGGAAATATATCGTCAAAGTTTAAGAAGGCAGTAGGGGAAACTACCTTTAGCAACCATCTCAATTTCCTAGCAGTGAATTTAAGATAATACTATTGAACTTCCAGTTTCATGAAAAAATATAAAGTAATACAGAGGTTCCACTGAGATACCAGCAGATAAAAAAAGAGAGAAAAACAGTATTTATTGGGCAATTACACATACAAGGCACTTGGCTAAGAAAGTTACACTTACTTCAAATCACCCTATGAGCTAGCAACTTCTCTTAGCCAAATTTTACAGATAAATGATACTGAGGCTGAAAAAGGAGTTGATTTTCCCAACATCGCACACATAATAAGCTGTAAAACTCATATTCAAATCTAGAGTCCTGGTTCTTAATCCATATTCCACTAAGTATCCAGCATGTTTCATTTTCTCTCCTAGACAATTTTAAAATTTTCTCTCCTAAATAGTATGTGTACAATTCAGAACTTATTCTAAAAAGATAAGAACCTAATTTTTAAAGAGTAACATTGATTTTTTTTTAACCTTGGAACAACGATAATAGGAGAAGCAACAGCTACTATTTAATATATTAAAAGCTACTACTTGGTATTGGCATACATGTACAAGTTTTCCTGGAGCTAAAAAGAAAAGTGACAGTGATGCTATCAGTATGTAGTCCTGACAAGTAACATGATTTAAATTTTCAACAAGTTCTTCAAAAAGAAAAAGAAGCAGAAAGAAGGAACAGAGAACAAACACAATTCTAAGCAATATTCTTTCAATTCAGAATTTTCAGATTTCCTAAATAGACTTTCCAAGATTTTGCCATTTCAGTTTCCCACATGGCTGAAAGAATTAAGATACTGCTCATAGTATTAGATGATTCAAGGGACAAGGAATTAACTACAAATCAAAGCTGAACTGATATTCTTGATACTTGTCTTATGATGAAAACATCCTATTGTTAATTGGTTAAATAGAATGCCCAACTGATAAATATTACCCTGACATTATAATCATTCTGTAGAAGAATATCAACAGAAATAGAGAAAAATTCTCAAAAAGTATGTTTTTTAAGAACACTATAGTTATGACAGTATATCATAAGCAAAGAACAGCATCACTTTCGAGATACTCTTGTTGAAAATGATTAAGCTAAATCTGATCATGAGGAAACATCAAACAAATCAAAATTAAAGGGTATTCTACAAATAATGGGCCTGTAATCTTTAAGGTCATGATGGCCAAGGAAAGACTGAGGAACTCCCTCACACTGAGGAAAACAAAAGAAATATGAATAAATGCACACATATTTCTAAACCAGATCCTCTTTCTAAAAAAGACATGGTTGGGACAACGAGGGGAAATTAAATGAAGTCTGAATTAAACATACCGTGCTGGTTTCCTGATATTGGTTGTTACATTCTGGTGATACAGAAGAATGCCCTTTGTTTGAAATACACATTAAAATACTAGGGAGTGATGGTGCATCACGTGAGCAACTTGCTCTCAAATCATTCAGCAAAAAGAGTTCTCTGTTGTGCACTTGCAACTTTTCCCTAAGTTCGAGGTTATTTCTAAATAATTTTTAAATGAAGATATTAAACAGTATGTAGCCTATGATATCATTGATATCATTTGTTAATTCTGTTAGTGGATGGATGCATGCGTGGAAGAAGGAGAGAAGGAAGGTAGAACGGGAGACAGGGAGGAAAGGAGGAAAGAAGGAAGGGAGGAGGGGTAGGTGAATGGATAGAGAGGGAGAAAGAGGAATGAAACAATTGGAGGAACACATAAGAAAATACAAAAATGTTAACAGTAACTATCCCTACATGATAGGAAAACAACTTTGTTTTTGTTATTGCTGTTCTCTGATTTATTTTTTCCCAAGTTTTCTGAATTGACCAGTTTTCTTTTATAACAGAGGCAGTAAAAATGCAACTAATTAAAAAAAAACTGATTTTTCTCTACTGCAGATGTTGATTAACTGATTCAATCCATCCACGCACTCTTCCTTCTCTTCTGCCAGTCTCCAGGTAGCCAATCTAAGGATAACCATGTAATCCAGTTTGGGCCAATGAAACAACAGAAAAAGCCTGCTGGGGAGGCTTTTTGGAAAGCTTTTGCCTTCCTAATATAAAGAGATATATTCAGCAGCAACAGGACTTCACATTTTTAACAGCTTTCTTGAGATATAGTTCACACACAATACAATTTACCCATTTAAAGTATACAAGTCAATGGTTTAATATACTCAGAATTATGCAACCATTACCACATGCAATTTTGTAAAAATTTAATCACCCTCAAAAGAAACTCCATATCTATTAGCAGCCACTTCCCGTAACACCCAACTCCCTCACAGCCTTAAGCAACCCCTTATGTACTTTCTGTCTCTAGATTTGCCTAATCTAGATATTTCAAGTAAATGGAGTCATACGACATGTGATCTTTTGTGACTAGCTTCTTTAACATAGCATAATGTTTTAAAGGTTCATTCCATGTTGCAGCAAGTATCATTCCTTTCTATGGCCCAAAAATATTTTATAATTTGGATATCTGTCCATTATCCATTCATCAGTTGATGGACGTTTGGGTTTCCAGTTCTTGACTATCATGCATTATACTGCAAAGAACATTAATGCACAAGTTGTTTTTTAATGTGTATTTATTTATTTTTATTTGAGGAAATTGAACCCAGGACCTCATACATGATAAGCATGCATTTTTACCACTGAGCTAAATCCCCTCCCCCAACCAATCCTTTTTTTTTTTTTTGATAGACTTTACTTCTTTAGAGCAGTTTCAGGTTTACAGTAGAATTGAGCAGAAAATACAGAGTTCCTACACAGTCCTCCCCACCCACACATATATACTCCCCTACCCTCAACATCCCTCATCAGTGTGGCATATTTGGTACAATCGATGAACCAACATGGGCACATTATTATCAACCAAAGTCCATAGTTTACATTAGGGTTTATTCTTGATGTTGTACGTTCTACAGGTTTGACAAGTGCATAATGACACGTAGCCACCACTATAGTATCATACAGAATAATTTCATTGCCCCTGTGCTCCATCTATTCATTCCTCCCTCTCTCACTCTCCCCAAACCCCTGGAAACCACAATCTTTTTACTGTTTCTATAGCTTTGCCTTTTCCAGAAGTCATTTGGTTGGAATCGTACAGTTTGTAGCCTTTTCAGACTGGCTTCTTTCATTTAGTAATATGTCTTTTAAGTTTCTTCTATGTCTTTCATGGCTTGATAGGTCTTTTTTTTTTACTGCACACATATTTTTTAATTTACATGCATGTACTGTTCATTGTTTCTAAGAATGTTTAGAGCTTTAGCTTTTTAAACTTACATAGTTATCAAAGGAATAAAGCCAACTGCAAAATAAGAATTAATTCAAAAAGATACATACACCCTGCTATTAACAGCAACATTATTTATAATTGCCAAGATATGGAAGCATCCTAAGTGCACATCAATAATTGAATAGATAATGGAGATGCAGTATATATATGTGTGTGTATATATATATATATATATATACACACACATATATACACACACACACACACTGGAATACAACTCACCCATAAAAAGAAGGATATTTTGCCCTTTGCGGCCCTTCCTTCCTTTTTTTTTTCACTTCAAAAACCAGAATTTTATAACTGGCATAGACATTTCCATTACATCAAAAACAACAAAACAACTAGAAATATACTTAACCAAGGAGGTTACCTATACTCTGAAAACCAAAAGGACACAAAGAAATGGGAAGATTTCTTGTCCTCTTGGATTGGAAGAATCAACACTATCAAAATGGCCAAACTACCCAAAGCAATCCATAGATCCAACCCAACCCCTGTCAAAATACTCATGACATTCCTTACAGAACTAGAACAATTCCAAAATGTATAAGGAACCACAAAAGTCCCTGAACAGCCAAAGCAATCTTTTGTAGGTCTCTTTTTTTTTCCTCTTTCTTCTTTTTGTTCTCTTTTCTTACGGTTTGATGACTAGAGAAGGTCCTTTAACATCTGTTGTAAAGCTGGTTTGGTGGTGCTGAAATCTAGCTTTTGTTTATCTGTGAAGCATTTGATTTCTCCATCAAGTCTGAACAAGAGCCTTGCTGGATAGAGTATTCTTGATTGTAAGTTTCCCCCTTGCATCACTTTAAATATATCATGCCACTCCCTTCTGGCCTGTAGAGTTTCTGCTAAAAAATCAGCTGATAACCTTATGGTAGTTCCCTTGTATGTTATTCGTTGCTTTTCTCTTGCTAATTTTAATATTTTCTCCTTATCCTTAATTGTTGTCAATTTGATGACTATGTGCCTTGGTGTGTTCCTCTTTGGGTTGATCCTGTGTGGTACTCTCTGTGCTTCCAGGACTTGGGTTGACTATTTCCTTTCCCAAGTTGGGGAAGTTTTTGCTTATTATCTCTCCAAAAATCTTCTCAGATCCTTTCTCTCTCTCTTCTCTTTTTGGGACCCCTATAATGTGAATATTAGAGCACTTCATGTTATCCCAGAGTTCTCTTAAACCATCCTCATTCCTTTTTTATTCTTTTTTCTATTCTGAAGAAGTGATTTCCACTAATCTGTCTTCTAGCCCACTGATCTGTTCTTCTGCCTCATTTAGTCTATTCTTGGTTTCTTCTAGTGTATTGTTCATTTCAGTGATTTTATTCTTCAACTCTGTTAGACATTCTTTGTATTTTCCAACTCTTTGCTAAATTCACTCTGTGCATTCTTACTCTTCTTGAGTCCACGAACATCTTGGCCATCATTACTTTAAACTCTTTCTCAGATAAATTACCTATCTCCTCATCACTTATTTCTTCTTCTGGGATTTTATCTTGTGCCTTGGCCTGGGATATATTCCTTTGCTGCCTCATATCGTCTATCTTTCTATGTGTTTGTGGATTCCTTCCACAGGTTTTGGGTCTATTGTTTTCTTATTTCTAGTATCTGCCCCTGGTGGATGAGGCAGGTTTCCTGTCAGGAGGAGCCAGAGCCTGCCCACTGCTGGGTGAAGCTTGGTCCTGGACCTCTGGTGGGTAGGGCTGTGTCTAGAGGCCTTTGTGGCTTAGAAAGTCTGATGATGGATGGGGCCATGTTCCCACCCTGTATGTTTTTGGCCTGAGATTTCCCTACAGGCTGTGGGTGGGCTAGGTCTTGGTGCTAATGATCCAATCAGGACGTCAGCCTCCAGGAAAGCTCATGTAGATTAACACTCCCAGAATGTCCACCACCAGCTTTTATGTCCCCTAAGTGAGCCACAATTGTCCCCCAGGAGACCCTCCAAATCCAGCAGGCAGGTCTGGCCCAGGTTCCTACGAAATCACTGCCTCTGCCCTTGGACCTGGTGCTCGCAAGATTCTGTGTTCGCTTCTCAAGTGAATGGTGTCTCCGTTTCCCTCAGTCCCGTGGGGCTCCCAGAGCCAAGCCCCTCTGGCCTTCAAAACCCAATGCCCTGACCCAAGCTGGGAAGCCTGACATGGTGCTGTGGGAGGTTCTCTGCGACTTAACAAATCTTTAGCCTGTGGGTCGCCCACCCGGGGGGTATTGGGCCCAATTATATCGCGAGCACGCCCCTCCTACCGTCCTGCTGTGGTTCCTTCTTTATGTTTTCAGTTGCAGAAGATCTTTTTTGCTAGGTTCCAGTTTTTTTTCGATGGTTGTTTAGAATTTAGTTGTGGTTTCATTGTAGTCGTGAGGAGAGGCAAGCTCATGGTCCTACCACTTTGCCATGTTGACTGGAACTCCCATGTACAAGTTTTTGTATGCATGTATGTTTCCATTTCTCTTGGATATGTACAAAGGAGGGGAATTGCTGTCTCATATGATAATTCTATTTCTAATACTTTGGGGAACTGCCAGACTTTTCCAAAGCAGCTGTATCATTTTTCATTCTCACTAGCAATGTGCCTCATATTTTGTCCTTCCCGACTCCTTCCTGCACAAATACAATCCTGATGTCTGAAAGTAGAGTAACCACTTCAAAACTAGGAAGCCACTAAGGATGGCTAGACAGAAAGACACAGTCTGAGTTTCTACCTACCTCCAAACTTCCTATCATTTAGGAGGAAAAAAACTTATATAATTAACCTACTTTAAGTGGGGATCTTCTATTAGTCACAAAGGAAGCAAACTGTGATGCCCCCAAACATATAATGCATTATATTCAGAGGAAGAAATTTCTTCTTGATTTTTGTATGTATACTATTTTATAACAAAACTGTTTTAAAAAGTCAGAACTATGTATGATGTGTAAATCATCTTGAAATTTTAAGATAAACTGGTATATTTTGATTGATTCTAAATTTTTATCAAATCTCTTCATTATTATTTAGTTAATACAATAATTCTTAATAATGATCAATATTTGAACTAGGAAAAGTAGTAAAGTAGTAAACAAAGACATTCTAAGCACTTTACAAATTAACTCATTTAGTTCTCCAAACAACTCTGAGATAAGTAATACTTACAATTCCCATTTTACAAATAAACCGAGGTAGAAAAAGTTTAAATAGCTTGCCCATGTCACAGAACCAGTATTCAAAGTCAGGCAGAATATCTGCTTAACCATATGTTGCTTCATTCAGTCACCTACATTGCCTCCACAGTACAGCACTTCAGCAATTTTAAAACAGACAATAACTAGTAGTCTAAAGTGTATACAGGAAAACATGTATGTAATCACATTTATTAATGCTATATGCTACTTTCATGGTGAGATGGGTGGTAAGGGTTAGGGTTAGGGTTTTTTTAACAGCCACTATATAGCAGGTAATGTACAAAATGTTGAACAAACATTATCTCATTAAATCCTCATAACAACCAGAAAGGTGATAGATACTATCTTCACTTCTAGGTAAACAGTGTGAGGCCCAGTAAAGTTAAGTAATTTGCCCAATTTCACACAACTAATAACTAGCAATGTTGGATACAAAATCAAATCTGCCTTGTTCAAAGTTAATGCTCTTTCTACTATAGAATAATGAATACCTATGAGGTTTTCCATACACTTAAATTATAGACTCCACATGACTATATAAGTTGTTATGCTTCACATTTATTACCCTTACTATTATCTGTTGAGAATCACTCATATACTTTGTCTGAAAATATTTTCCTATCTTCTTTGCTAAAATATCCAAAATTTCTACTACTAGGATAGACTTAAAATCAAAACACATTACCTGGAAAAGATAATATATTAACTCTTCATCATGTTTTGAAAAAATTATTCGATAAGCCCAGCTTAGCCAAGTCATTACAGCAGAAAGTCCACACGGATCATTTTTGTACTAGTTCAGTAATACTTATCTATCTGCCTGAACCACATCCTTTCCAATACTCTTCAGGACTTTAATGCACCAATTATTTTCCCCTTATAAGCAACAACCATTTTCTCTTCTCTTAAGTAGCGTTCCTTATCCAACAACATTTAAAGCCTTCCCTACAAACAAGTCATTCTGAACTTGTTGTTTCCTCCAGCTAGAGGCACGACAGGTTCTAACATCAACAGCAGCTTTGTTCCTGGAGGTAGGCAAGTACTAAAAAACACCACTCTTGCTCTCTCTACTACTTGACAGGTCTTATCGACATGTATTTTTACCAGGTCCTGAATAAGAATTTTGTCAGTATTTTAACTTAAAAATATTACAAGGAGCTACCTTTAGAAAATGTGCTCAGGAGAAATCGCCTCCTACTTTTATAAATCTTCCACAATCTGATTCCATGCCAATGACCTACCCTTTCCTTTATTATTTCTCAATATGGTTATAATAGAAAAAACATTTTATCTAGAGGCCAGGCCTGATACGCATGGATTTACATTCTCGCCTCTTTAATGTCCCTTCTTTCCATTCTATGCTTATTCTCACGTCTGCATCTCTGCTTAAGCTATGCCCCGCACCTGAATGCCAACTCTCCTCTCTTACTTACTATCATTCTAGGCCAAACTAGATCACCAGTTCCTCCCTGAAGCCTTCCCAGTACTCACAAACCCACATTAGCTGCACCTTCTATGGATTAAAATCTGTTCTTCCTCATCCAATCCTTGATTTCATTCTGCCTAAAGCTGTTCATGAGTTGTCACTCTTATTCTCACAACCATTGTGTATGTTTTTCAGAGGGCCAGATCAAGTCACATTTTTATCTCCTAAAGTATACAGCACACTGATAAGGGAAAAATGCATTAAATAAGGTAATAATATAAACAAGATTACAGCTTAAGAAACCAGTCTACTTTTAGGTCTACATACCTAGAAAGTATATGACTAACACAAATCATCTGCTTACTAAACCAAATGCAAAAACTTACTAAGTTCTGTCAAGAATGTAAAGTTTTGCTTTGAAGTTACAAAACCAACATTCTTAAAATACATTTATTTAGACTTTTGTTTCAGACTCCAAATCCAGTACGTTGGCATTTTGCCAATACATTAAAGCTGCATATTCCTTACCAACATCAATGGCCACAATCTAAAAACAATCTTTGAATCATAAGTTTCATACTACAAGAGCCTAGGTTAAGATATTTGAAATCAAAATAAATGATTTATATTTATTTAGCAGAATTGTCTAAAAAATTACATCTCAACTTATCATTTCATTAATACTTAGAATAGTTCATTATACAGGCAGGTATTAACAAGTCCATTATATTTTTTACTATTAATGTGTCTGAAATGGCCATAATTAGTCCAATGACATAGCTTAACTAGTAGGTAACTGTATGTTATTCTTTTAGCATAGAGAAATTAGTTTTCATTGTACCTTTCACACAAACATGTCACACAATCATGAGTCATGAAAAAAATAAATGAATTTTAGACCTTTGGAAATTATCGATTATAGGTGGTTTCATACCTACTATTCAAATTAACTCTATTTAAAATTAAACAGAAAAAATAAAGACACATCACCAGTGAGAGAGAAAATTTTTCTACTGATCCAGTTATTACTTAAATTTCTTAAGTTTATAGCCAGAAACAGAAGACTGAAACATTTGAAAGAACATGGCCAGTATTACCTAATAAAAAAGCTAATGATGAGCTTTCTATAGGAAAATCAGATCACAAAGGAAAATAAAAAGGTGGATATACGCACCAAGAAATGTCATTTAATTTCCCCATAAATGAAGACAAAATTATCCATCAAAATTTACATTAATACACTATATTACTAAATGTAGATTTAGCAATCTCTCTATACCTGAATAAAAGAAAGATAAGAACAAATACATTTTCTTCCTTGAAGGTTTATTAGAATTTATACCATAAACCATTTCTGGACATTTGCTTTTTAAATGTATTTTGTAAGGATATAAAAGAGGGAACCATACCTGTTTTACTAATAGCTTCCTGTAACTCAGCCATAGAACTGATTATTGCAGCATGAAGGTCAGAACTGGTGAGCCAGCTGAGAGCTTGCAAACAACGTAACTGCTCTTTTTGATGTTCTGCAAAAATAGAAAAAAATCCATTATGTGATGCTACAAAAATTAATTAAAATCCATATTTAAAATTCACAGCAATATTTAGCTATTTAAGAAGTAGATCAAAACTTATACATAGAACTTCACCTAGTGTGAAAAAGTCTACAAGAAATTAGATTTTATTGACTTTAATTAATTAATGTATATAGCTAATGGTTAACTGATAACAAATAGAGGGAAAAGGAAATCTTTGGCTCTACTCATATTACTTGTTTGCTTTTTAAAGTTAAAAATTGAAATTACTGTTTCCTCAGAATAGTCAAGCATTTAAAAAAGTGTTAGCTGGAAAATTTACATTTGTCTCATTTTCATTCAATTCAATAGATTTTTAACTCTGATCATTTTATACTAATTCAAAGAAAGCGAAAATATACTGCTAATTAATTTTAAATAGAGTAGAGTTTCTGGATTGACTTACTAGAAAACCACTTGTATAAGCTCTTCAATTTACTGCGAAAAGAGCATTCAAATAAAATAAAGCTAGATGAAGTTGAAATTATACGTATTTGCTACCTTCTTTATATTTTAAGGTTTACAACAAAAAAATCAAAACCTAATTTATACATAGATAAAACATTTATTCATACACACATACATATCTACACATGTAAGGGACTATGCTACATGATTTGACATGTGAAATGAATTTTTAAAGTTTCTGCATAATGGCCAAACGTATTCACTTTTATGTTACTTACAGTCAACTTAGATTTTAAGAAGCACAATTTATCTTACTTGGAAATTTATGCTTGTCTTTGGGCTCTCCCGTACATACTAACATGCCTATGCCTTCTTTGAAACTCTCCATCCAGGTAAAAAGAGAGGCACATGATTGGCCCAATGTCTTGAATCTGTTTGCTGCCAAAATTGCAATAACACCTTTCCGGAACACACGTATCAATCCTTTGAAGGGTTTTTTCTTCATCTTGGCTTCCTCTTGCTTCTTTTCCTCTACAGTTGACAAAGCCTGGGCTAGAGTTCTAACTTCCAATTTGAACAACTCAAAGGTGTTGACCTGCTCCTGGAGGAAGTCTCTCTGTGTAGATAAGGCACATGATCGGCTATAGAGAGGATATAAGGCACCAGACATCAATGCACAGGCCGCCAACAAGGATGTTTGTTCCCTTTTAGTCTGTGACAACAAGTTTTTGAAGTGTGAATTTTCAAGAACCAACTGCTCATGTGACTTCTCCATACGGTTCAATTTTTCCATATTTTTTTCAGCAATTTCTTGAAATTTCTATAAGAGAAGTCAAATAATATGTTTGATCATGAAACAAATAGGCATTTATTAACTCCTCTTTAACAAAAGAAAACAAATTTCTGCCAACAACTATTTCTTTTTCTTCAAAAGATCTGTGTTCTAAAATATCCAAAAATATATATGTAATAGACAACAGTAAGCCAAACACCTTAGATTTAAATGTGCATGGTGATTTTAAATCTTCTTATATAGAAGCTTTACATAGAGTACATAAATTTTAAAATACTTCAGAAATTCCCTGTGTACTTATGCATAAATCTACAAGTTTATTAGAAAATGAAAATTTCTCTTCTTCCATTCCTCAGTAACTTTTATTTCCTATTTTTCAACAGAACTCACACCACCAAAAGAGGCTTTCCTACATGTAAAAAGGCTTACTCTAACTTTTTGTCAAAAGAGCAAACAGGTAAAATAAATAACACAACACGCAGCACCCGACTGTCTGACATAATTAGATGATAAGAGACTGATTATCAGAGCATACTCTTTTACTTTGGTTTCTTTCTTCTTCCCCAAGACAGAAGGCTGTACAAAGTACAGCTCCAGCACTGAGAGGAAATACTAAGAGTGAGTGGGGCCTCAGCAGCTGTCTGGTCCTTTTCTCCTCATCAAAGTGCTTATAATCCAAAAGTTAATTTGCAACACAAAGAAATTTTAACTGCAGGCACCTGATTTTAATCACTAGCAAATAAACCAACTCTCTATGAAATTTTATGCCTAATCATTAAGGAATTGCTGAAATAAGAGTAAATTTTCGAATATAACATATTCCAGTTTCTTTTACTGATTCAGTTATCATTCAATAAACATTTATTGATTACTCACTAAATTCCATGTGCTAGGAAAACAGACAGGTAAATCAATTATTGTGGTATAATAATATGATGGAGCTATGCTAGGTTGCCAGAGGTACACAAAAGGGCATTTTTGACATTGACAGCTTTTCGAGGAAGATGGTAAAGGACAAGTGGTAATAGACGTATAATAGAAAGAACAACAACAACAAAAAAACCCTCAACTCCACCATCAATTAGGCTAGCCAATAGCTATCCTTACAGTAATTAATCTAACCTTTTACAATGCATGGTGATTTAACAGCTTTAGTTGGATCTTTACTCAACCAAATAAGCTGCCCTGACTTGGTCATGGACTTCTTTCTTTTTAAAACAGGCCAAGGGATTTCCATTTGAATAAGGGGGTCAGTCAGAGACAAAGAAAAATCATGCTCTGTATATGTATGATAAAGTGAAGTGCTGTCTTCATTATGAGACAATCCTTTTGAGGGCATTAAAGAAAATATTTCTCTTTGTATTATTGGTTCAGACCACACTCCATCTGAAATTTAATGTTGGTCTTTGGGACAGGTTTATGGTGAACATGTATCTGATTCAAGAGTTACCCACAAATAACTAAAAGAATCAAATGCATTTCTAAAGTTTACATTGGTAGGAAGACCTCAAAGGTGATCAGACTTAGAAAAAAATCACACAAACTCCTGAATACTCTGCAAGATTTGGGTGTCAAAACCTACCATGAACAGTGTTGACAGGCAGTGGCCAAAAGGATTCAAACTTGTCAAAATATTTGGCTGAAGAAAGTAACCCCTGGACTAAAACCAGTTCTGAGGCTAGAGGATGACGATCCTAAAGGTGCACAGCAAGTAGAAGTGGGCACTCAGAGGTACAGTCTTGAGTACAAAAGAGTAAAGGAAGTATACAAGGGGCCACTCTCTGATGATTCAACTTCTTGAATGCTTTCTCTTGGACCAGGTTGAGGGTAGGGGTAGATTTTGGATTTAGACATGGTTTTAAATGTTTCTCTACTGTACTTTAATTCCCTTTATTTTCTCCAACTGATCCAGCCATACCTGTAGTGGTACTGTGAGAAATAAAGAAATGGGGAAATAAGGGAATTGTAGCTTACCCCTAACTACATCCCCACTGATGGCCAAGATCTGTCAACAGTACTCTATCAATGGGACTGTATTCCATATAAAGACCACAAATAAAGGATGGATGTCCCACTGGGAGCAGCTGAAAGAAGCAAGAAACTCTGAGAGCACTAGCCAAGTGGATGGCTTGGAAGCAGATGTGCAACAACCATTAAGAAAAGGGAAACTGACATGAGTTGCAGCTAGAAAAAGCAGGAACACTAGCATATGGCCAAGTAGGAGTTAGAAAACAGAAACCTGTTCTAAGGAAGTACAAATACTTGAAAAGGAAAATGATGGAAATTTGAGAAGTATGTAGATAATAAATGATTAAGCTAAAGAATTTAAACTTTACCTAGAAAGGTATGAGAAACCATAAAATCCTGGGACAGTCGCTAAGCTTTAGAAAAGTGGATGGGAGAATTGGCAACATTAATAAAGACTCCCTGGGGTAGCAGTAGGGTTGCAGGGAGTAGAAGGAGCAAATGGAAATTACAATGTTTAATTCCATATTCTCTCCAAAATCAATCCCACGAGTTCATTTGAGGGGAAAAAAGGGAAATTACAGAAAGTCTAGGATAAAACAGACACACTGGTCATAGCTAAGTAGTGGAAATAAAATAAACTTAATCGAGATCTAGGTGGCTGCCTATTTATGTTTTTACAGATCTCAAAGTCTAAGGCAGAAGTAGATTTTGAACAAAAATTACTTTCTTTGATCAAAAAAAACCTGTAAAAAGATATATTTGCTAATGGTATTTTAAATGTTTCCCAAAAATTCAGTCATTGGTCAAAATCAAATGGAGTGTGGAAACAGATATAAAAGTAAAGTAAATCTATTGCAAGAAAAATATTTAATTTTAGTGCATGATAAATCTCAAATTTCTCTACTGTATATGGCTGGTCTACTTCCACAGAGCTTTAGGTTTAAGTTAAAGCATTTTAGAGAGGCAGCCAGAAACAGATAGTCCTGAGATGAGGATAACAGAGTAATTAAAACATGGCTAGAAATGGATAAAAATCAAGAATATATTACCAAAAATCCTCTACTTCTTTCTATATAGAGAAAAACAGGAACATACTGAAATTTTTAGAAAAGAGAACTGAGATTCTGGACTTAACAAAGCCAATTTTCATTTTAGGCTACCTAGCAGAAGCAGTAGTGACGTAACAAAGCAATTTTTAAAGATCCTCACATCATTTTATGGTCCTCAAATTTTGATTTGTGCTGATTAATTACTACCACTATGAATGATTTCAAGAGACTTATCATATATATTTGTATTGTAAAAAAGAGGTGCTATTCATGAATTGCTATAAGAATAAATAAAAGACTAAGAATATACATGAGGTGGTAAATTCTACCAAACAGTCAAAGAAGATTTAATACCTATTGTGCTCAAAATCTTCCAAAAATTTGAAGAGAAGAGAATACTTCCCAACTCATTTTATAAGGTCAACATTACCCTGATACCAAAACCAAATAAGCACAAGGCAAAAAAAGAAAATTATAGGCCAGTATCTCAGATGAACACAAATGCAAAAATCCTCAACAAAATATTAGCAAACCAAATACAACAAGACATTAAAAGGATCATACACCATGACCAAGTGGGATTTATTCCAGGGATGCAAGGATGGTACATCATCTGCAAATCAATCAACACAATATATACCACCTTAACAAAATGAAGGATAAATATCCTATGATCATCTCAACAGATGTAGAAAAAGCATTTGACAAGATTCACCACCTATTTATGATAAAAGCTCACAATAAATTGTGTATAGAAATGTGCCTTAACATAATAATGGTGAAAAACTACAATCTATCCTTATAAGATCAGGAACAAAATAAGGATGCTCACTTTCACCATTCTTATCCAATATGATATTGGAAGTCCTAGCCAGAGTAATTAGGCAAGAAAAAGAAAAGCAACCAAATTGAAAAAGAAGAAGTTTAACTGACACTATTTGCAGATGACATGACTTTATATATAGGAAAACCTGAAGACACCACCAAAAAAAAAAAAAAGCCTACTAGAAATAATAAACTAATACAATAAAGTTGCAGGGTGCAAAATCAATATACAAAAATCTTTTGTGCATTTCTACACACTAATAACAAACTAGCATAAAGTGAATTCAAGGGGAAAAAATCCCATTTACAATTGCAACAAAAAGAATAAAATATCTAGGAATAAATTTAACCAAAGAGGTGAAAGACCTGTATACTGAAAACTGTAAGACACTATTGAAAAAAACTGAAGATAACACAAAGAAACAGAAAGATATTCCATGCTCATAGAATGGGAAGAATTAACATTGTTAAAATGTCCATATTACCTAAAGCAATCTACAGATCCAATGCAAGCCCCAACAAAATCTCACAGACATTTTTCACAAAAACTGGAACAAAAACATCCTAAAATTTAATGCTGAAGGTATCACACTCCCTGATTTCAAATAACACTATAAAGACATACGAGTCAAAACAGCATGCTATTGGCAGAAAAACAGAAATATAGATCAATGGAACAGAAATGAGAGTCCAGAAATAAACTCTCACATATATGGACAATTAATTTATATCAAAGGAGTAAAGAGCATACAATGGATAAAGGAGAGTATCTTCAATCAATGGTGTTGGGAAAACTGGACAACCACATGCAAAAGAATGAAACTATATTACACCATATACAAAAATTAACTCAAAATGGGTTAAAGACTTGAATGTAAGAACTGAAACCATAAAAATCATTGAAGAAAACATAGGCAGTATAGGCTCTGACATCAATCGTAACAACATCTTTCTGGATATGTCTCCTAAGGCAAGGGAAACGAAAGCAAAAAGAAACAAATGGGACTACATCAAACTAAAAACTTTCTGCACAGTGTAGGAAAACATCAACAAAACAAAAGACAACCAACCAAATGAGAGAAGATACTTGTAAATCATATATATGATAAGTGGCTAATATCCAAAATATGTAAAGAACTCATACAACTCAACCACAACAAAACAAACAACTCATTTAAAAAATGGGCAGAGGATCTGAATGGATATTTTTCCTAAGAAAACATAAAGATGACGACCAACAGGCACATGAAAAGATGTTTAAGATCACTAATTATTACATAAATGCACATCAAAACCACAATGAAATAGTATCTTGTTACAAAACCAGACCCATTTGATCTATGCACAGCAAGCCAAACACTGAGACACAAAGTTGTAGAGCAGAGAGCGTTTACTCTCGAGGCATCCAAGCAAAGAGAAGGGAGAACAAATCTCAAATCCACCTCCTCAAAGGCCAGGGTCTTGCAATACTTACGGGTAAGCCGAAGTTTGGGAAGCATGGGGAAAGGTAACTGGAGACAAGAAAAATGTGAGGTAACCGTCATTCTGCGCAGGCACAACTAACCTATGTGCTCCTCCAAGGGACGCATGCTCTGAGGGTGGAGGTCTTGGCCCTCTGATGTCAGAGTCACTGATTGTACGTTCACGCATGCCCATTTGGAGGGCTGGTGATCCCATCCAGTCCCAACTGGCTTAAACGCTAACTGGACACAGCTGACTCCAAGTTCTGGCAAACACAGTTTAGGCTATGTGATGCTCAGAGGACAATTAAAGCAAGCTTGAGTGATGGCAGGCTACAGCTCATTATTTATTAAGCAAGTTCCAGTCTGATGGATCTAACTGATGACCACCCTCAGTATCAATCTCATGCCCATTAGAATGGCTATTATCAAAAAGACAACAAATTAGAGTTGGCGAGGCTGTGAAGAAAAGGGAACCCTCGTGCACTTCTGATGGGAAGGTAATCTGGTGTAATCACTATGGAAAACAGTATGGAATCAAAAAATTAAGAACAGAACTCCCAAATGATCCAGCACATAAACAACAAAGGACTTTATTTTAAAAGTCTTACATTTATAAGCTACATATCTTGTCTTTTTTGTGATGACAATATTTTAAAATATAATAAACATAAATTTGCCTGCTTTTCCTATGATGTAAATATTTCTCTGTTAAAAATAAAGCACATTTCATGGAGAAATCAGAGCTTTCATACACTGCAGGTGGAGATGTTAAAATGATGCAAGTGGCTTTTGAAAATAGTTTGGCAGTTCTTCAAAAAGTTAAATATAGAGTTACCATATGACCTAGCAATTCCATTATCTTCACATATACACTCAAACCCCATAATGGCTATTTACTCAGCTTAAAAACAACACCTTCATTTCATAAGTTTAGCACATAAAAAGATAGTAATATGCCAAAAATGGTACATGCCTGTGTTTACTCTTGTTTCTAAGGCAGTACAAATTATAAAATTATCCAAAGGGAGAAACCAAGCCCTCAGAAGAAAATGGTTCTCTTTATCTTTAGACTGAGAATAAATTGTTGATATAGGCAAGATGCTTGAATTACTAATTATTAAAAGATACTACCTCAGACTGTCGGAAAGTCAGCCTACTCTAACTTCTAATCTGTCTCTTGTCTCCCTTCCTTCTGGCTTTCAGATCCTGACAACAGGGCCCAGGGTGGCTGCAGTCCCCTCTACAAAGCCTTCAAATTTTGACCACCTCCTCTTCTAAGGTGATAGCACTCTTCGGCAATTAATTACATACTGTCTTGTGTGAATTTTCCATGTGTTGATATAATGCGTCCCATCTAAATTTGAAACTTTTTGAGAAAATAACTATTATGCCTATTTACTAGTACGAGAGCATTAAACACAGGGCTCTACATATCTGACATATAATATGTAAAGTATTTATTTAATATTAACTACATTATTTAAAAGTGACCTTGATATTCCTACCTATAGTAATAATTTTGCAATATAGTATACTAAAATTTCAGTCTCTCAGAAAAAAAGAAGTCTGAGGAAAAAAAAGAGATAGGGAACTACCATTTTTTGAATGGCTGATAGTATGGCACTGATTAGCTTCATCAAGATCATGTTTAATTAGTAATTAATCAAGAATGTGAGTTCAAGAAAAAAGAAACTGAGTTGTCACCAGACCCGTCTTCAGATGTCACTTTATAAACAAAAATAGCATGTTTCTAAATAGCATGTTTCTAAAAAGTGCTGCAGTATAATTTTAAAAAGGACTAGAGGATAAGGATGATGATAATATATTCAAACAGCACATAACTTTCACTTTGTAATTTCTAAACACCAAGCAAGGTGCTAAACATTTTACATCTGTTATCTGCATTCTAATTCTGGCCCTAGAGCTTCCTTGCTATACAAATGAGCAGTATCAGTTCTCTGAACCTCAGTTTTCTCACTTGTAAAATAGAAATGATGCTTAAGTGACCTATGTCACATGGTTGTCGTGGGGCTCATGTAAGAAGAGGCAAGCAAAGGTAGAAAAAGCATTGAAAAATCTATCAAGCATTATAAAAATTAAATGGATAACATTATTATTAAGAAAAACAACTTCTAAATCAATTATTTAAAAGTCAGGAATATGAAAATGAATATATGTGTGTATATGTAGGACTGAAGCATTATGCTGTACACCAGAAATTGACACATTGTAAACAGACTATACTACAATGAAACAAATAAATAAAAAATTTTTTAAAAAGTAGTCAGAGGATTTTTCTCTGTTTCATTAAAGGTGTCCAGTCACACCAACTCACAGTCCATCAAACACGGTGCACACAGGATTGTGTCTAACTCGCTGGGAATCATCTCAGAAAGGCATGTATCCCTATCACCTTCAACAATATAAACAAGCTGCATTTTATTTTTGAATATTTTTGGAATTCAAAGAAAAAATTTTCAACATCTAATGACAGTTTTATGACTAACTCAGATTTCTTGCCAAAAGTACTATTAATACTGTGATATAAGAGGAATAAAATGCAATATATGATGATGAACCCAAGCTTTGTAGATTTTTGTTCATTCTTAACTCATTTGATTTCACTAAAATGTCAGATAAACCAAAAGTGTTTACCATAAACATTATATCAAGGATTAACCATACTTAACTGACCGTGAAAAATCTTTACTTCTAGAAAGGAAGTTCTCATTTCATTAATTTCATCTTTTTCAGATAGAAAAGAAATAAAAACATAAATACTAAGATTACAAAAGCAAAGTTAGGAAGGCAATGTAATGTGGCACTCAGCCCAGATGCTTCAGTACACATAGATGCTTGAGATATATTTACATGTAGGCTCCAAAGTATTTAAATTCAAGAATTACCCAACCATGTGGCTAGCACATTTAACCTAATGGTAAAAACATGCTATGATCTGAAACCAACCTTCCTGTTCTACAAGTTTCATTAATCTAATAGCTTTTCCACTAATTGTTTTAAAGCTTACACATCCAAAAGTCTTGCAAATAACTATATTTTTCAGATAAAAGCAATTCATATCCCAAAATTGTTTTTTACTTAACTACCTGTCTTTTGCTAACCACTTCTTTACAATAACCAAATATTAAACATACGGCTCTATAGATCAGTCATTTGTTTTCCAGCAGATGGCATCTATTAATGGCTATGTTCATCTAACACCAAATATCCTCTCCAACACACAATCCTATGCAAAATTGTGGATTTTTCCCTCTCAGGTCCTTATCAACATAACTGAAAATTAAGTAATGTTAAAAAAAAAGAAAATAAGATAACATAAAATGAAAATATATTTATTTGCATTGCAGCTTTGGGGAAAAAAGCACAAATATAGAATTAATCATAGTAAAATTTCCTAAAAATTTATAGGTCCTGTAATATGCACCATAATATCAATTTACCAAATATAAAACCCAAATGAATTGCTGCTGCGTATCCAATTACATTTTATGACAATTCAAATATGTACATAAATTATATAGGCAATGTGCCAATATATAATATTAATGTACTTTTAGGAATAATGAAAATGATATTTTCAATTTGCATATCCAGGGATCAAAGCCAGGAAGTTACACATTCTTCAGAGAAAAGTCCTCAGTGAGCTTCTCCTAAAACATTAGCATTTGTGATGACTGACTCCCTTACTTCAGAAAGTGAATTGCTATGCCTTCCTGACGACTTAGAATAAAGAAAATGAGTTCAAAATACTGATAGGACAGTTTGAATTCAGGAAGTGTGATACCTCCCATTTTGTTCTTTTTTTCTCAGGATTACTTTTGGCTGTTCGGGGTCTTTTATGGTTCCACACCAATTTTAGAGTTGTTTCTTCTATTTCTGTAAAGAATGCCTTTGGTATTTTGATGGGGATTCTATCCAACCTGTAGATGGCTTTGGATTGTATGGTTATTGTTAACAATATTACTTCTTCCAATTCATGAACAAGGGATGTCTTTCCCTTTGTTTATGTCTTCTTCAATTTTTTCAGGAAAGTCTTGTAGTTTTCATTGTCCAGATCTGTCACTTCTCTGGTTAAATTTATTCCTAAATATTTTATTGTTTCTGATGCTATTGGGAATGGGATCTTTTATAAAATTTCTTTTTCAAATGCTTCCTAAGTGTAAAGGAATGCCACAAGTTTCTGTAAGTTTATTTTGTAATCTGCTATTTTACTAAAATCATCAGTTAATTACAACAGTTTTTTGATTGACTCTGGGATTTTCTATATATAAGATCATAGCTTCAACAAGCCATAGTAATGAAAACAATTTGGCACTGACACAAAAATAGACACTAGACCAATGGAAGTGACATATACAGCCAACTAACAGTCAATAAGGTAGCCAAGGACGCCCAGTGGGGAAAGGACAGTCTCTTCAACAAATGGTGCTGGGAAAACTGGATAAATACATGCAGAACAATGAAATTAGAAGCCTATTTCACACCACTCAAAAAAATTAACTTGAAATGGATCAAAGATTTAAACATAAGACCTATACCATAAAACTCCTAAAGAAAACATAGGGAAGAAGCCCAAAGATACTGGTCTTGGCAGTGATTTTTTGGATATGACACCAAAAGCATAACCATTACAAACAAAAATCAACAAATGGGACTACATCAAACTCAAAAGCTTCAGTGCTACAAAATTAACAATTAACAAAATGAAAAGGTAGCCTGCAGACCAGGAGAAAATTTTTACAAACCATATATCCAATAAGGGGTTAATATCCAAAATGTATGAAGAACTAACACAACTTGATAGCAAAAAAAAAAAAAAAAAGATTAAAAAATGGGCAAAAGAGCTAAATAGCCATTTTTCCAAAGAGGATATTAATATGGTCAATAGGCCCATCAGATGATGCTCAACACGACTCATCATAAGAGAAATGCAAATAAAAACCACAATGAGGTATCACCTCATACCTGTTAGGGCAGGTATCATCAAGAAGACAAGAGACAATAGGTGCTGGTGAAACCTTTATACACTTTTGGTGAGAATGTAAATTAGTCCAACCACTGTGGAAAACAATGTGGAGGTCCCTCTAAAAATTAAAAATAGACCTACCATATGATCCAAGAAATCCACTTCTGGGAATATACCCAAAGGAAGTGAAAACAGAAATTCAATGAGATATATGTACTTCCATTTTACTGCAGCATTATTCACAGTAGCCAAAATATGGCAACAACCCAAATGTTCATCAACAAATGAATGGATAAAAAAAAAAAAGTGTTATATATACACAATGGAATATTATTCACCCATGAGAAAGGAGGATATCCTACCTTTTGTGATAACATGAATGGATCTTGAACACAGTATGCTAGGCAAGATAAGCCAGACAGAAAAAGACAACTATATGACATCACTTACACATGGAATCTAAAAAAAAAAAAATCAAACATAGAAAAAAAAAGCAAGAATAAAACAGTGGTTACCAGGTGATGAGGATTAGGGCTAGAAGGCTGATGTGTTTAAGGGTACAAACTTAAAAGAAAGAGGTCTTAGATACAACACTAAAAGCACAATCCGTAAAAGAAAAAATCGATAAACTGGACTTCATAAAAACTTAAAACATTTGCTCTGCAAAAGGACATTTAAAAGAACAGGGGAGAATACTTGCAAATCACATATCTAACAAATCACTTGCATCCAGAATATACAAAAACTCTTGAAATTCAGCAACAAAACAAGCAACCTAGTTACAAAGTAGGCAAAAAGATATGAACAGATAATTCACCAAAGAAGATATTCAGATGGCAAATAAGCAAATGAAAAAATGCTCAACATTATTATTAATTAGAGAAAACAGAAATTAAAATCACAATGACATACCACTACACACCTATTAGAATGGCTAAAAAGAAAAAGGAAAAATGATAAAAGCACATGCTGGCACAGACGCAGAGCACTTAGAATTCTCTCACACGGTACTAAGAAGGCAAAACAGTACAGTCACTTGGGAAAACAATCTGACAGTTTCTTATAAAGTCAAATACATATTACCATATAACCCACAAATCAGACTCCTAAGTATTTACCCAAGAAAAATAAAAATTTATGATCACACAAAAACCTATCTATGAATGTTTAAAGCACCTTTAATCATAACTGTAAAAAAAATAAAAACAACCAAAAGGCCCATCAGCAAGTATCTGGATAAATGGAATATTACTCAGCCCAAGATCACTCCTTTTTACTCAGCAGTAAAGAGGAGTGAGCTACTCTCAGAAGCAATGATGTGAACAATTCCCAAACATATTTTGTTAAGTGAAGAAAGACCCAAAAGGCTACATACTGTAAAATTCCATTTATATGACATTCTGGAAAAGGCAAAACTATAGGGGGGAAACAAACTTGCAGTTCCCATATATAGTAAGTTGTTTTTTCACAGGGGGGACTAGGGCTACTCAATGAGAAAAGTGAAGTCTTGAATAAATGGTCTAGTGTGTCTAACATCAGACACAAAAATTAATTGGAGATGGATCACAGACCTAGACATAAAAGTTAAAACTATAAAACTCCTAGAAGAAATGATAGGTGATTATTTTCAATCTTGCAGTATAGAAAGATTGCTTACTGCATAAAAATAGTCAAAAGAGAAAAAGATTCGTAAGTTGAACTTCATCAGAATTTTAAAACATGAGATCATCAAAAGAAACATTAAAAAATGAAAAGACAAATGAGATACTGAAAGAAAATATCTGTGGTACATACATATGACAAAGGATTTATATCCAGAATTTATAAGGAACTTTTACAAATCAATAATACAAATACAAACAACTCAAAGTTTTAAATGTACAAACATATTAAAAGACACTTCACAAAAGACATATAAATGCAATAAGAACATGAAAAGTGTTCAACATCATAAATTACCAAGAAAATGTGAACTAGAACCACAATGAAATACATTTTCAAACAACCAGAATGACTAAAATTTAAAAAACTAACAATGCTAAATTTTGCAAAAGATGTAGAACAATGAAAACTCTTACACATTTATGGTAGAAATATAACATAATACAACCATTTTGGTAAAAAGTTTGATAGTTTTTTTTATAAGTATATGCCTATCCTATGACCTAGTAATTACACTCTCAACCAAGAGAAATGAAAAAATGTCAACAAAATAGTTAAATAATAATGTTTGTAGCAATTTTACTTACAATAGTCACAAACTGGAAACAACCCAAATACCCATCAATTCACCACAAACTATGGTATACTTACAAAATGGAATACGACTTGACCATAAAAATAATGAACTACTAATACACACAACATGGATGAATATCAAAAAAAAAATACGTTGGGTGTAATAAGCCAGCCACCAAAGACTATATACTGAATGAGCCCATTGAGAGAAAATTCAAGAACAAATGAAAGTAATCTATGATACAGGCATCAGAACAATGGTTGCTTTCGGGGAGTGGAAAATGACTGGAAGAGTACACAAGAGAACTTTCTGGGGTAGTGGAAATGTTTGTCTTAAATGGGGTAATGGTTATAGAGTGTTTACACTGATCAAAACATCAAATTGTACACTTAAGATCTGTTCACTATACCTTCAAAAAAATTAAACTGTTTAGGTCTTTTACTTCAGTGGTAGAAAATGCAGAACATATCACATGGCATCCTGCACACAGTGAACAAAAGGCTACTTTTAGAGAGCGTAATAATTCATTGAAACTCATAGAGAAAGGCTTAAATTCATACAGGGCCCATATGTTTGGGACAACAACATAGTCTTATTTTAGACAATCTGAATCTGCTTACTGGCAAACAAATATGGTTTCTTTTTTAAATTAGACTTGCCAATGTAAACATGAGTGGGCCAAATAAAGAGGTTAAATACTGAATCAAGCATGGGAAGAACATATAACCTTCCAGTTCCTAGGTGCCTTGAGAACAAATGACCTACTATTAAACTCAATGCCAAAAAAGTATACACTATCATTGTTATTCCTGATTTGGCAGGGAAGACAGCTAACAATATAAAGTCTGTTGACAATAATTTGTATAAGAAAAAAAATACGGTTATATTAACTACCCATAACTTCTGTTCTCAACTGAATCCAATATAGAAGATACATTACATCTCAGAGTCAATTGTTTTGCAACAGAGTCCACAACTATAACTCTATTCTTACACAATGTTAGGAGGCATAACAAATTTCAACCCAAAATCAGTTTAAATGATGGTTCATTTAACCAAATGATGGTTAACCCCTACAAATGGAATAAGCTGGATCAAAGTATATCTACACTAAAACTGACAATATTTTGCTAAAATTTCTTAACCTTCATTTTTAAAATAAAGAAAATACAATTTTAGTATTCAACTGATCCATGCGTTCTGAGATGTTTTAACCAGAAAGCTATCCATTTGCAAACTTAAGTGAAAGACAATTCTTAATATGCACACATGCACACACGTGCACACACACACGCACACGTGCGTGCACACACACACACGTGGATGTGTGTGTGTGTGTGTGTGTGTTTGCTTGATCCTATATGTGTGCACCTAACCAGCAAGTTCCATGTGGTTCTATGAAGTTTCAACCAACTTGGCATTGGTACTGAGAGAAAGTACTGGAAAGTTAAACACTGAGCATCCCATTTTTAAAGCTCTTTGTGGAAGTGGCATACCTGTGCCCTCCTCTGCACCTCCAGGAGGAGTTCCGAGTACTGCAGCTCCAGGTCCTTCTTTTGTTTGTGCCAGCAGCTCTCCTGGGCTTTGATCTGCTCTGCCACTTTGTTAAAGGTGTCTTCCTGCGTCTGCTGAAGCTCTCTCATTGTATCAGACTTGTTTTTACAGATGTACTCTAGATGACTTATCTAAACGGAGAAATGCAACACAGAATGAGATGTTCACAAACCAGTCCTCTGTATCACCTCCCCCAAAAGCCATTTCAGAATTTCCTACTATATTTTATCACTTAAGATCATATAAAAATTTTAAGTTAAAAAGAAAACAGAGAAATTAAGGAATAGGAACTAGTAGGACAAAATTATATTTTAGCAGAAAATGGTGTCATTTGTATGTATAGACGACAAATCTTTTTTCTTTAGTAAAGTGACTCATTCTATAATCAATTTTACTGACAAAATTTAGAATATTCTTACTTCTAGAACCAAAGCTCAAGCTATTCAGATATCTCAATGTGAAAGAAAGTATTTAAATGAGATTTACAAATCTACAAATATGTTACATATAATAAAGCAGAATGTTCCAACCATTTTTATTTCACAATTAAAACACTGGAAAGAAAATCATCATCATCTAACATGTAATGACAATTAATGATGTTTTGAAACTATGCAAATCTATTAAAACACAATACCATCTCAGAGGGTTAAAAAATGTACTCATTTATCAGTAATTTTCAAACTCATGATACATACATTCACCATAAAGAACAGTATTTCCAGTTCTCACAATTTATTTCTTCATTTCCTCAATCCTAATTCTCAGCACCTGTGATTGTTTGTCAATCAGACGAGGTAAAATGCTCTCACTCTAAAACTGAGCTGAGATGCTGTTTCATTATTTCAAAAGATTAAAAAAGAAACTTAGGAATAGCTTTTCTCTTTGTGTCCCTTATCAGCAAATGTCACTACAATTAAGATCTGGAATATAGACCATGTAAATATAGTTCTGACCAGTTTAATAGACCTGGGATAAGAATCATACCTTTAACAGTGGAATATGTTGTACTGCTAAGCCATTTTAATTTTCTATAACCAAAAGGAGATTTTGGGGATTTTTTTTTTTGAAAGACTGAGTTCATTATGGTAAAGAGACCATAAGTCTACTGTTTTCTCCTATAATATATCCTTCTTACATTCTGAAGCACTAGATGGGTTTTGTAACATACAGTTTGTTAAATTACAAGAAATGTCATAAATAAAATTTTTAAATTTTAAGTGCTTTCAAAGTAACAACTCATTATTTCCTGAGCAAAGAATTTTAAGATCATGTTTTTGAATAACTGTATCTTGTTTCTATTTTATGCTAACATAAAGAGTTGGTTTATTAATGTAAATGACTAAGTTCTTTGAATTGCTTCATCAGTAAGATTAATTTATTTTCTTTTAATTAGGTCCCTGTGGCTAATACTGGCTAGTAGTATTAGCATGTCCTGCACAGAAAGTGGAGCTTAGAGACTTCATACAGACTTCAGTCACATTTACATGCCCACAGCAATGGCATCAAACTGAGTTGTAGACAAGCCATAATTAATGGTATTGAATTATTAACACCCAAATTCTTTTTGAAATAAGATGAATGTCAGCCCCTCTTAATGATACTGTGATGTGGACAAATGTCACTGGACTTAATAGAGGTATCTGGTGCCTGAGGACAGTTACCTTCTCATTAGCCCTGTTGAGGTCTACGATCAGGGCATCAACATTCTCCTGCAAGACTGCACAAAGCTCAGACCAAGAGAATTTATCCAGCATGCCTTCTGGTTGTTTTATGAGCACAGAGCCTGCTATCAAGTGCTGATACAAGGTATGAAGGAAGGTTAGCTTCTCCTGTGAGAAAAAAAAAGAAATTAATTCCAGTATATAAACACTGTAAGAAGTAAAACACGTAATACATATAATGAAGAATTTATTTCAAAAATTCTGGAAAGGAAGTCAAATTTTCAAGTATCAGAATACTGTTATCTTGGTGACATTTTCACATTCAAAATAAAGCATGAGACAGAAACTTGAAATTGCTTACACTTGGTTTGCAAAACCAAAATCTGAAATCTAGAAACCAGAAGCCCTGGATTCTGACAACAGTTTTGCTACAACTGAGGACGTGATTCAAGTAAGCACCTTTCCAGGCCTCATCTTTCTCAGCTGTAACATAAAGCATCTCGACTAGTGGTTTGTAAGCCCTTCTAACTGGATGTCTAATATGGTAATTCTATAATTTCATATTTACATTTGTCAAAAAATATGTCATTTAAGTCAAAAAAACAATATAAAGAGAAGAGCATTACTCAACTCTGAAAGCTGACGAAAGTTATACCAACATGTACTTTACATGCACACAATTACTCAGCTTTCCTCCTTCTCCAGAGATTCCAGTTTACTTACCACTTATAGGAAATCTATCCAAGCCCCTTAGGCAAAGCAGACAGTGATATGAAAGAGATGGAAGATAGGCTCCTTTGTTTTCTTCACTTAGAAGTTCAAACTGTATTTGGCACACTGGGCATGTGTAGGTGTTTAAATATTTCAAAGTTAACAGTCCGAAAAAAAAAATGGACATAGCTGCCCAAGACATACTTTTAAAACTAACCAATTAGAAATATGCAAAAAAAAAGTTCCTTAAAATTATATTGCTGTTATTGTAACTAACCATCCATTGTTTAATGACCTAGAAACACTATACTGTAGAATTCAGTAAAAAGTTGATCCCATCTTGAACACACAAGGAGAGTTTACTGACTAAAATGCCAAATGGCTCTCTTTAGAAGGTATTTATTTCATCTATTAAGTCCCAAAGAATGGAACTCAAAACAAGGTAATTGTGACGCTACAAAATGAACATTTTATGTAGCTAAAATAAGTTCCCTCAAGATTTTTTAATAGATCAGCAAAGAGAACTTTTAAAAGAAGAAAATTAAGAGGAAAAAATAGGAATTCTAATCTTTCAGATAAGAAAAACTGAATAAAGCATATGTAAAGGCTTTGCAATTAGAGACTGTGGTAAAAATTTTCCAATATATATAAAAATGTGTATCTTTAAATCTCTCTATATGCCAATATATAACAATTTAAAAACCAAAAACTCTGCATATGTAGTTATATCCACAAACTTGAGTTAGGATATCAGAAAAGTCTTCATAAATATGCTATGCTTTTTTTTAAAGCAACTAACAATGTCTTTTGCATTTCTAACTAAGCTGAGATGTTTAAAAAATCTTATTAAATAAAACTAATCAAACACACTATTCAGGCACTAAAAATCTCCGCGCCCCCCCCCCCATTTAGAAAGTGGAGTTCATCCTAAACGGTGATTCATTGTGTCGCCATCATGTCCTTTTTGCTTGGGCTGTGATGAACCATGCATAATAATTATCCATTTGGCGTGAAAAGTGAATCTCAAGATCCAAAATCAATTCACACATGTTGAACCCAACCACAATGCTGTAGACATGCTGACTTTACAATACAGTCAGGCTTCTAGTTTCCTTTACTTTAATCACTATCTGATGTGTAGAACAATTCCAGCCCCTTCATGTGGACACAATTTAAATCCCAGACTGTAAGAAGAGTGGAAAGAATGTTTCCTTTTTACCCTCTTGGCATTCATGTTCGTATTTGTTAGAGTAATGGACTCAATATGCAGGACGGCTCAGATAAACCAGCTCCACTCTAGCTAGACTAGTTCTATATCCCACGGGTAAAAGAAAATATAAGATAACAATTCCACTTCCACATGCTCATATAGAATATAAAAGTTTCTCATAATATTTTAAGAAGTCATTAATAAGTTAAAATGGACAGGCAACTCTCAAGGGCATTAATTTTGTGGGATTTGTATTTTTCTAAATTTTTATTAATATCCTAGAATTATAAAGAGTAAGGAGACTGTCTATTAAAGTAGATACTATTCCTGTTTTGCAAAAGGAAACAAAGATGTGGAGACCAAGCTAAGTGGCCTGTCCGTCTTCACAGTTTGTAAATAGAAATACCTCTATCCAAGTCAATTCTTTCTGATTACGAAAAACATTCTTCCCACCAGGCCAGATTACAAAACTACTGAAATAAAAAAAATAACTCTGTCATTGGCAAACAGGACTGTTAGGAGCATAGCTGCTTAAGATAGGATGGTCTAAAAGTCAGAGAAAACTAGTTGTACAAACGATAAAAGAGTTAAACTATTTTCTTTCCCTCACAAAATAGGATGATACAAGAGTAATGCAATAACTGATTTTGCAGCTGGCATGAATAGTTCAGAATGGCTCAGAAGAATTTTTTGAATTAAATCAAATAATAAAAATAGCCACCTGATGGCTGTAAATTTCTAAAACTGAGATTAGTGCGAGGCCTTTCCTGACAGTCACCATGCCTCAGGTAATACCTCTGCGTCTTTATGAAAAGTCTGGGAAAGCTTCTGCAGCTCACTTTCAGACTGGGCTGCTCGCACCTTCTCCTTCTCCCAACAGTGCAGCACGTTTTGTAGTTCCACCTTTAAAGTGCTTATTAGAGCCTCTCTGTCTGCACATTTAGTGCGTAAATGACTCAACTCTTTATTGACATCAGCCAGTTTATCTTGAAGGTCCTGTTGGAGACACCAAATAAAGAGATTGTATGAATGCCAGCCAACAAAGGGGTGGGGGGGATAACAAATACAAAATACATAATGAAGACTTCCAAAGCTTTGACATAAAAGAATAACAAACCCAAGTGTGTGACTATAATACTAAAACATCAAGGTATATTATTGAATGCATTTTCTAAGTATAAAATTTTAGCTCAAAAATTAGAAAATTTGTCATGTTTTAACATTTAAATATAAAATGTTAATAAGATAACTTGTTCCATAAAGCACTTTGAAACTTTTCCTTTCAGCTCGCTATAAAAAAATCAACTTGGTAGCTCAAAAACTTCTAAATAACATGTAACATTTTAAAAAGAAATTTCTTAAATTTACTATAAGAACATTTACTTCCCAATGACATTCCAAATACCAACAGAAATTTGAAATATGTGCCATAAAATTCTGCTGAACTATTTATTCCTTACTCTTAACAAATTCTATTCAAGTATGTCTATGGCAAACTCAACATGAACCAACACCAAAAAATTTCCTCAGTGTAACTTAGCAAAGATGAAGTACATAAAACCAGTGCAAAAAATAAAATAAACTGTTGTCCTAGACCTTAGCCAGGTGTGGGCTCAGCCATCACTAGGCATGATGTACTAAAAACAATGGCTCCACCCCAAAATGATGAAAACTAACTCCAAATACTGATGTGCTTATGTAAAATATGTTGAATATGTATCGAAGGCTAGATATCAGATCTTAAATCATTTTCTGAATCTATGGTATTATAATTAAACCTGGGAAATGAATTTCTCCTTTAACCAAAACAATTTCCAATCAAGTTTTATTTGTTTAATGAAAAAAACATTCTTCTTACTTTGATCAATAATAAAAATTTTTTTAATTATACCTAAACATACTTAATAAAAATAGAAAGATATATTTCTAGATATATCTACTTTAAAATAGTCCCAAAATAATTATATTTGTTTCTTAATACAAAAGGAAAAAGTTATTCTAAACTACAATACCTTTATATTTTTAGTGTGAGATTCTATCTTCTGTTTGGTAGAATCAAGTTCATTAGATGCCTTTTCCTTAGCATTACTCATGCTGCTTAGCTGATAAAAGAAAATGTAAGAAACTTTTAAAATATTTTTCATGGATGGCTAATCTTTAAATGTTTTTTATGCAATTATTTAAAGAAAAAAAATTTATAGTAATTAAGGGTCTTAAAAAATTATTTCTTTTGGTTAACTATGTAATTTCTGTCACGAGTTCACAGGCCTAAAAAGAAAAGAAGGTATTCGAGCTTAAAATGTCAGTGGTGTTATTGTGTTTTTACTAGATGTCTGGATAAAGGATTTCATTCTTACTATAAACAAATATAACTTTATTCTTAAAATCCTACTGGACCAAAATGCCAGAAGCAGTGGCATCTACACAGAAAGAAAAAAGGACAGGGCGGAAGACTGTTCTTTTTACATCATGAGGGTATTCACTGGTCTCTCTCTCCATATGACAACTTCAGGGTCGGTCACATGCAGTCCTACTGGGAAGGCTTGTGGCAGGTCATCAGTTTGTCCTGCTCCGCTTGTGATTTATTTTCTTTGACAGTTCATTCTTCTTTCTGTCAGACTGCTCTTTCTGCTTTCTTTGCAGCCACCCCCTTGGTCTCCCCACTGCTGTCTCTGGCACTGGTTCACAACAAAGCGCATTACTAAGCCAAAGCCTGCTGAGTCGACTTTTCAACTGCGCTGAGGATCATGTGACATTCATCCTCCCAAATAACAATTCGCTGTGGGTAATATGTTCCTAGTTACCCTGCAGCTTCCAGACCTAGGCCTCAGAAGAGTTTCATAAACTACTAACAGTACAGGTTGTCGTGTCTCACTGGGAAAGACTTAGCAGTGTTTGTTCTTTATAGAACTTTAATTATTTCAGTGGTCACTTTTTTTTATACCGTTTGAACAATTACAGATAGTATTAAGAACACTCACTTTTTCTTCTTTGTTCACCATAGGAAACTAAAGTAAAATAAGACTCTTCTGAAATGTGAAATATAAGGGTTTCATGGCCTTTGTATTAGATGAAAGAAACAGATAAATAGGCAGGTAAACACTAAATTCCATGCTATGTAGCTTGACTTTCTCTGGTAGGAACAATTGCTTGTTTTGCTAACTAATTGTATTTAATGTAGCTATTTCATATTCTCTAATTTGACAAGATGTAACTAAACAAACTCTTCAATTTTTAAAGCACAAATTCATAAAACATTTTAATACCCAAGAAAGTTATCAACCCACAAATTAAACAATACATAAGAGAAGATAAATAGAAGCACGAGCTTTCTCAGTCAGGAAACTAAGAACCTTCAGGCTACACCAAACAGATACTCATTTTTAAAAACTTCTAACAACACGTTACTCCCTTTAGAGAATGAAAACCAACTTCTCTCTTTCTGATTAAGACTTCTTCAATTTATAGAATTCTTAACTCAAAATATTGACAAAATCTAAATTTCTACTATCTATTCCAAACTTCATAAAAACATATTTAAATATAACATGCATTAACTGAGTTTCACAGTTTTTTATTAAATTAAAATAGATAAATTATGAAGACCAAGAAATAACAGAGTCTTTATAATTTTGAAAATAATAGTGTAACAGAAGAGTTACAAAAACATAAGTGAGACACGACTTTAGGCCACACTTAAAGAAAAAACAGTGACAGCAACTTATTATTTTTTGTGTCTGTGAAGCTGTCAAATCAACATTCCCAGTATTTTTGACCTCTGTAACAAGCAAGTAATACGTACTGCTGCAGGCCGAAGGCTATGTGTGTGGAGCCAAACAGTGCAAGTGTTACCTCATTAGATGCATCTTCCAGCTTGTTGTGGTAATCTGTCAAGGTACGCCGCAAAGTCTCAAGGACAACAGAGAAGCTGGGAGGTTTATCTTTGTCCTTGTGGATGCCTAGAGGAAAATACAGGATGAAAATATACCGTTAAAGGCACAAAGAGACAAAAGCTAAGCAAACAGTAACAGAGATATTACAATTAGACAGAGGTGAAAAGACAGCACGATACACTGAGCAGAATCTTATTCTCCAAGGTAAACTACTACATAGCCAAGTATTAATTGCTTTTCCAAACAAGTGGTCAAAGAAAGTTCGCAATATATCAAGTTCAAATTTATGGCTACTCTGTACCTTACCAAGGCCCACCTTGTAGTTAGTAGTGAGCTCTTTTTTTTTTCTTTCCCTATGTCCAAAGTACCCAAAGTACTTGAACACACCTGTTATCCAAGAATTAAATGAACAGTCTATACTAACATTGTTTCGGGGAGTTACATACACTTACCTTGGTCCTTGTGTTTCTGATCAATCAGGCCTATCTTGCTTAAATAATGATTTCTGAACCCAAGAGCACCTAATTTTCTGTTATGCTTGGAAATAATATTCTCCAATCCTTACAATTCTCAAGTTACAATTTGAAATAATAAAAATGCTATTATCTACATAGGCCCACATCATGTTTCAATTAAAACCCTTAAAACTGATACTCACTGTAAAAATATGAGTATTTCCATATTATGCCCTCAAACTATTTTAATTTTGCTGGGCCATAAGTTAGTTGAGCTAATCAAGGTCACATGGCCAAATATAGTTTTAAACATTAATCCAAAATAATCAAAAGTTTAGTTTCAAAAACTACTTTAAATTGATTGCTTATTAAACTACTCTGTACCTGTTAAAAAATAAGTAGCAAATTTTAAAACTTACTAAAAATATTTTTTTCTATTATAATTTCTCCCCATCATAGTTTACAATCTAAACATTAATATAAATAAGACAAACATTTTCAACAAAGGCAATTTTTAAAAGCATTCACAATACAGGTCTTACTACTCATTGATTCATTCATTCAGCTAACTTAATGAATTCCTACTATGTGCCAATCCTGCATTTGGCACATGGAGGTGAACAAGAATGGTGCAGTCTGTTCTCATAGAGTTTACAGTCTAAAAAGAGAAGGTGAGGTAGTACGGAAATAATTACATAAGATCATTCACCCATTCTTCAAGCATTCAATCGCTGGAACTTTGTGGGGAGGAGAGAAGGAAGCAGTGATAAAGGAGAGAAAGAATGAAGAAAGTGGAAAAAGATCTTTGGTTTATCAAAACAGCGTGGTTAATTATAGAACAACTTTATTCATCTCAGAGTACTGGTGATAATTAAAGTTTTAATTCTGGACAAAATATTATTAGTAAATGTATTATATTCACCAAGGTATAATTTAAACATTATCTTAAGTATGGGTACACCTTAGATTTTCTTAGACAGAGAATAATAATTAATTTAAAAAGCAAAAGTAATATGGAAACAACACATATCCCAGGTAGGGGGTAAAAAAAAGATAGGGCTCTAAGCCATGAAAATGGAGAAGACAGTACTTTTTGTAAAGACTGAGTTGGAAAGACAACTCATTAAAAATTTTATTAAAGGTCTTACCAAATATATTTTTTAATTGCTTTCTTGCACAAGATAAAAAAATGTAATATATAATTCTTTTCTTTTGCTACAAGTAGGCAATGAATAAATCATTCAAGGACACTCGGGAAATCTGCTAGCTTATACAATAAGGGAGAAAACTTCCTCTTAGAAATCCAGAAGAATAAAAGCATCTTAAAATGGGCGTTGAGGGATAAGGGGACAAAATGCCCTCTCCTTACTGATCCATGCACATGCTATATTCTAAATAAAATAAAGTTTCTTTGCCTGAAAATGCTTATACAATAAAGTTCAGCTCAAGCACAAAGTATGCTTTATGTCCCACCCACATCCATTATAAAAAGAAATACTTACTGGTCCCATAATATGACAAAATGCTTACAAATAAAAAGAAAGGGTCACTCAGGACCCATGACCTTACTGACTAATTCGATTTAGCCTAACAATATCCTAATCATTGCACTATAGTCCAAAAAACAATGAACTATTAAAACTATCCTATCAGAGGAAGGTCTAAAAACTCACAGATAAAGAGCAGTATAAAAAAAATTTGAACAGTACAATAGTCATAAATGGCTTTTCAAAAGTCAAAGTCTAAATGAAGAACAGAATGTGTCAGGAATATTTATACCTCAATTACACCAACTCAAAATCTGGGTTTCCTGCCCCTGTCTTTACACATGTGTGTCTGTACATGGGGGGCCAGTCTGTCCTTTCACATCACCGCTGCCTGTTTCAGCCTTTCTCTCACTTTCGAGTAGTTTCAACTCTGGGTATACCTTGGCAAATCTTTTCTTTGAATTAGTAGCCAAGTCAGAGGAGGGAGTGAAGTAGAAGAAAAGGTTCCAAACCGTCTATTTAAATGTTCCCTTTTAGATAATGTGAAAGACTAAATATTTTTATATGACTCAAATAAACCATTCCTTTTCAAGCTGGTGTTATTATCTCAGTAACCTAGAGTTCCGCAGAAAAAGCAGTTAAGTTGTTAAGAATGAGGTGAGTCTATTTCCTCCACCTTGGCTACCATTCTCTTATTTACTTCAGTATCCTGCAAGACCTCAATTACGAAGAAATAATGGACAGAGAACATAAAACAAAAGACTGAGCTTTTTTTTGGGAAAAAAGTATCTGTTACAGAACATGAGTAGTCACATTCATCAAACAGGAAATAAAGAAAACAAAACCCTGTTGTTTAATGTTGATTTTTAATTATGTAATAAAACACAGAAAGTAATATTCAGGTGGGTTTTTACCTGAGAACAATCTAAACATTTAACACACTGATGACTAAGAAATTCCTTTCTCATTCTAAAAGCACTAAATGTAAGTATTTTATTGGCAGTTATACTTTTTAAACTCAGGCTACATTCTGTATATTAATTTGTCTTATTCACTGAGATCATAAACAAACAACTTCATTATCTTGCAAACACTGATGCCCATTCTGGAGTTTTTAAGGAAAATGGCTCGTAACTTTTTTAACATATGGACAGTATTTATTATGTAAGTCCTGCTCACCAACCTCCTATGTCCCCAGAAAGACTCCAAAAAATACTTCCTTTGCCAAGGTTGGAGAAATGTGTTTGTGTGAGGGGAGTCCCTGCACCCCTAATGAGCTCTGTGTGGCTTGGTAAGATTCTACGCCACATAGCTAGAAATCCATGGATAAAGTGGGAAATGGTGCCATCAAGCTGGGTTCCCTGAAGTCAATGAGGATGCAGGGGTCTCAGGTGACCAAGGCCAAGTGTAGCACTTAACTTCCAGAGATAAGATGGACATGGTTATCATAAGGGGCAGTGAACTCAAAGCAATAAACAAAATGGCTTTACCCACAGAGATTGCTGGCATTGGCTAACTGATCATGGTGTTCCTAGGACTAAAATAGATTAGCACTCGCTTAAATGTTACCTGATCTGTATAAGTAGAAAAGCTCTAGGTTTGATTACCAGAAGTAGGAGTGAAATCAACACAAAAGAGTCTTGGCCCTCAACCAATTCTCAGACTTGAGCTAGTTCACAGACCTAGTGGCCCGTGAATAAAGAGGATGGGTGCTCTTTAGGAAAATGATCAGACTGCCAAAAGACCACACTGTAAATCTTCCTAGCCTTCCTCAAAGAAACTTGCAACCATTTACCAAGATGACCATGCTATGGGGAAGGGGAGTTACTCACACTTATCACGGATAACAGGACACTGGATCTGAAGTGACACTAATTTCTGGAGACCTAATATGCTATTGTGGTTCACTAGTTAGAGTAAGAGCTTACAGAGGTCATTTTTGGCTAAGGTCTATCTCCAGTGGGCTCAGTAGATACCTGAATTCACCTCATAGTTATTTCCCCAGTTTGGAATGCACTGTTATAAAAGACAAATGCAGAATCTGGCACAATGAGCAAATCAGTATTAGTTACTTGACTTATGGAGTGAGGGATTTACAGAGGAAAACAAAACAGAAGAAAAGCAAGTGTAAGTAACCAAAACTTTTACCTACCAAAATGGTAAATCAAAAGTAATGCCCACATTCCTGGAGACATTGCAGAGATTAGTGCCTCTGTTAAGGATTTGAAAAATAAAGGGGTGGTGATTCCACCCACATCAGCATTCAACTCATCTATCTGTCCAGTGCAGAATACAGAGCTTAAGGAATGATAGTGAATTACTATAAGCATAATCACATGTGACTCCAGTTGCAGCTGCAGTTAAGGATGTAGTTTCATTGTTGGAGCAAATCAGTACATTTCCTAGCAACTGGAATGAAGCTATTTCTTCCTTCCTTTTAGTAAAAATCACCAAGACAGTTTCTTTCCAACGGCAGGGCCAGCAATCTCCCTTCATGACCCTGTCTCAGAGCTGTATCAACTCTAGCATAATCTAGTCTGTAGAAATTTTGATCAACTCTCCATTCTGGAAGATATCACATGTTCCACTTGCTTCTCTACCAAGATGATGATATTCTGACTCTCAAGTTCAGCAGGTCAAGTTTGGCAGGTCTTTATAGGTGAATCACAGTGTAAACGTTTAGGATGTTGGAACAAAGAAAGCCATCTTCTACAAATAACTATTCTCCTCTTGAAAATCAGCTTTAGACTTGCTACTGGTCCTCAGCAAATATGACATTTATGCCCACAAATTTAGCATGTGACCTGAGTTGCCCATCATAAAATGGTTATTGTCTGATCCACAACCCATAAATTTGGGCATGTACAATAGTACTCTATCATCAAGTTATAGTGGTATATACAAAACTGGGTTCAAACAAGTCCTGAAGGTACAAGTAAGTTACATGAGCAAGTAGTCCAGATTCCTAAGAACCCTATTCTTGTTACATTGCTTCTCTTAACCCACACCCTGGACTGTGGAAAGCTCCTATGACCAGTTGACTAATGGGGTAAAAATAGGCTTGTTACTTAGATGTTTCTGTATGATATGCTGATACTACTCGTACATTGACAGCTGTGGCACAACAGCCCCACTCAAGGATGGCCTTGAAAGACACTGGTGAAGCAAAATCCTCCCAGTATGCAGAAGTTCAAGAAATGGAACACAGCTTTCATTTTGTCTGGAATGAGAGATGAGCAAGGGTAAAAATATGCACTAATTTGGGGGTAGTAGCTAATGGTTTGGCTGAATGGCCAGAGACTTGAAAAGAACATAATTGGAAAACTAGTAACAAGGTGGTCTGGGCAAGATTGTGTGGACAGACTCCTGCAAATGAGTATTGTGCCCAGGTCAACTTCAGTAGAGGAGGATATAAATAATCAGGAGACAAGGTGAACTATTCTGTGGGTGTCAGCTAGCATGTTTTCCCACCTTTGTACTTATTCATCTTTGTTGTCCTTATAACACAGGAGTCGTGGCAGCAAGAATGGAGATAATACATGGGCTCAGGAACACAGACTTCTATTCACCAAGACTGACACGGTAACAACTCCCGTTGAGTGCCAAATTCATCAACAGCAAAGACAAACACTGAATCCATGACATGGAATCACTCTCTAGAGGCACCAGCCAGGCACCCGGTGGCAAGCTGACTATAGTAAGTCACTTCTATCATGGAATTCACAATCTTCATTCTTCCTTAGGTAGACACTTGTTCTAGAAAAAGATTTTCCTTTCCTAACCGTAATATTTCTGCTAAAATTATCATCCCTGAATTTATAAAATAACTTATTAACCATTACGTATTCCATATAAAATTGCTTCTGACCAAGGAACTCATTTTATAGCAAATAAAGTGTGGAAATGGGCCCATTTTCATAGAATTACCTGGTTTTACTATGTCTCCCATCACTCTGAAGTAGCTGGCATACAAAATAGTAGAATGGCTTTTGAAGATTCATGGTACTGGCTGGATGGCAATATTTTGTGGGACAAGAATAATACATTCCAGAATATAGTATGTGCTCTGAGTCAGCAATCAATATATGGTATGTTTCTCTCATAGCCAGGATTCACAGGTCCTGGAATCAAATGTTGGAAATGGAAGTGACTCATATTACATCTCAGATCCACCAGTGAAATGGCTGCTTCCTATCCTAGAAACTGGACTCTATTGGCCTAAGTCTTAATTCTCAAGGGAGAAATGTTTCCACCATGGGACACAGCAATGGTTCCATTAAAATGGAAGCTGAGAATGTCACCCAGTCATTTCTGAGCTCTTCATTCCAGGAAACCAAAGAGCAAAGAAGGTTCTTCTATACCAGGACAACTGGTCTTGATTATCAAGGAAAATTGGTGGTAAGAAACAGTACGTCTAGAATGCAGGTCATCCCACAGGGAACCTATTAGTACACTCAAGTTCTGTGGTAAAAATTAATGGACAAACAATCCCACTTTGGGGTATATACCCAAAAGAAATGAAAGCAGGATCTAGAAGAGATATTTGTACATTCATGTTCAAGGCAGCACAATTTGCAATAGCCAAGAGTGGAAGCAACCCAAAGGTCCATCAACAGATGAATGGATAAACAAAATGTGATATATACATACAACGGAATATTATTCAGCCTAAAAAAGAAAGGAATTCTTGTCATATGCTATAACATGGATGAACCTTATGAATATTATATTAAGTAAAATAAGCCAATCACAAAAAGATAACGCACACCTCCCTTACGTGAGGTATCCTTAGTAGTCAAATTCATAGAAACAGAAAGTAGAACGGTGGTTATGAGAGGCTGGGGGTAAGAATAAAAGATGTGATGGGTAATTTTATGTGTAAACTTGACTGGGCTATGGGCCCAGATATTTACTTAAACATTATTTATGGGTGTGCCTATGAGGATGTTTCTGGATTAGAGTAGTATTTGACTCAGCAGACTGAGTAAAGCAGATCACCCACTGAAACTGGATGGGCCTCATCCAACCCACTAAAGGCCCAAATAGAATAAAAGGCTGAGCAAGGAAGGACTCTTTCTCTCTGCCTGACAGTCTTCAAGCGAGGACATCGGTCTTCCCTTGCCTTTGGACTCAGACTCAGACTGGAACTTACACCATCAGCTCTCCTGTTTCTCAGGCCTTCAGAGTCAGACTGGCTCTCCAGGGTCTCCAGCTTGCCAAACGCAGATCTTGGATTTCTCAGCCTCCATAATCATGTGATTAATTAATGATCCTATTAGAAATGTTGAGCCTGCTTAGTCAAGTCACTCCCTTGTATTTCACAAACCAAAGCTATGAGCTTGATGAAGTAAGACAAGCTTGGTTTGCAAACCTCAGTGAATTAGGAGGTGAGGAAGCAAGAGAGAAGACAGCGGCAGATGACAAAAGGAAACCAGTATGCTGCCCTTCTAGGCATCCTCAGCTTCTCAGTAACCCATGAAACTCTAGATAAAAAGGTACCAGCCACGTGGTTCACAAGGACAATTAAAATTCTCAAGAAGATAATAGATCTAGGCAATAATCCTTTACTAAGGAAGTAAAGAAAGAGGAGATGAAAAGTACCATTTGTTCTGATTTTCTAAGAGCAGTACCTGAGATGCCCAATTCCTGGGTGATACATCCATGCTTAAAGGCACTGAATGCTGTTGCTATTATTTCCTAGGGTCCTTCAGCTTCTCCAGTAGAAAGAAAAAGAATACCTCTGGAGTATTATTACAAATGATCTCCTCAAGGAAGGAAAGGTTAAACAAGGTTGGAGGGTTCTGTCACAGTCAACACAAAAGTCAAACACCCTGAGGAGGATCCAAGATTGAGTTGGAAGAAAAAGTTTCTTTCATGAACCTAATGAAGGAAAAGTCACATTCTATATGTTTGCTAACATCCTCAGGCAGAGGTGAAACTGTGTTAGAAAAAGCACTTGAGGCAGAGAGACTACATGGGTTTAAAAGTGGGAAAGGATTTTCCCCATACACACCCTACTATAAGAATTTCCATCAGAAAAGAAATGAGATGTGAGCGGCTATTGTGCGCCAATTTCAGGGGAACTAGAATTCAGAAATAGGAAATAAATGTCCCTGATCAAGTAAATAGAGGCTATCTTGTTTAATAACAGTAGGCAATCAAGGTAACATTTCTATGACCCATGAAGGATTGTACATCTTTCCAGGAAAGATGGAAAGTCAATCTTTCCAGTGACTTCTTATGGATTACTACCCAAAGGGCTGCTATAATTTGGAAAGAGATTCCATAAGTACTTTTATAACCTCAAAAAATTAAATATATAAAACAGAATTTCAAAATTAATTCATTCATGCTTTTATTTATTCATATTCAATAAATATTTGAGTGTCTGCTTTGTGCCAAGTATCATTCTACCTGCTTACAATCCTTCAGCTAAGTAAAAGAGACAAAGATCCTTGCCCTCACAGAGCTTGGATATTGTGAGAGTTAATTTTATGTGTCTACTTAACTGGGTTAAAGGATGAACAGATGGATGGCAGAACAGTATTTCTAGACATGTCTGTGAGAGTGTTTCTGGAATTGATGAGCATTTGTATCAGTAGACTGAGTAAACATCTGCCCTCACCAATACGGGTGGGCAATAACCCATGCACTGCCCTCCCTTACCCACCCACCCCCAACTCCAAGGCCTCTCCTCCTCCCACCCCAATAGAACAAAAAGGCACAAGAGAAAATTCTCTTTTTCCTTAAGCTAGGACTTCCACCTTCTCCTGTCCTTAGACTTGGGCCTTTGGACTACAGAACTTTTACCATGGACCCCAGGTTCTCAGCCCTTTGGACTCAGACTAAATTATACCGCCAGCTTTCCTGGTTCTTCAGCTTACAGATGATGGATTATGAGATTTCTTATCCTCCATAATCACATGAGCCAATTCCTATAACAGATCGTGTGTGTGTGTGTGTGTGTGTGTGTGTGTGTGTGTGTGTGTGTGTATTTCTCTTATTGATTCTGTTTCTCTGGAGAATCTTGACAACACAGAGATAAAAATAAACACACTACACGGTCTGTTAAAATGCTGGACAGCAATAAGTGCCATGGGAGAAAAATGTAGAGTGGAAAAGGGAGAGCAGTAGTTGGGCAAGAGGTATGAGGATGGGTAGTGAGCAGATAAGCTTCACAGAGAAGGTGAGATTTGAGCATGGATTCAAGGAAGATAAGAAAGAGATCTATGTCGATATATCTAGGTAAGGAACTCTCCAGGTAGAAGTGATGGCCAATAAGATCATGTTTGGTATGTTCAAGAAATAGCAGGAAGCAAGAGAGGCCCAAACACTGGAGGGACAGGGATAGCAGTAGGACAAACGGGTCATAAAAAATAGGGGCAGACGATGCAGGGTCTTGCAAGCCATTGCTAGCACTTCAGTTTCTACCCTTATGGAATATAGAGCCCAGTAAGGTTTGGAGCAAAGGAATGACATGCTCTAATTTAGGATTTCAGATGATCATGCTGGTAGTTACAGAGAAAGAGACTGAAGAGGAGCAAGGTAGAAGCAGAAGACGGGGAGGAGGCATGGAAGACATTAGGAAACAAAGTGCAAACTGTCACAGACTGATTTCTGGTGAAAGATCAAGTTAAATCCTCTAAGTAAATTAATTCCTGAATGTCTTAGATGGACTGAAACTTCTCCCTATCTGCTACATGAAGATAAACTGATGAGTTAGTCTTGCTTCAAAAGATTTCTTCATGAAGAAGACCACAAAATCTGAAGACAGGAAACAGAACACCTTACAACTATTGTCAACTCTGGACTAAAATTTGTTCAAAAAAACAGTTTTCCATTCATACCATTTTAAAAAACAAGTAAAAAAAAACAATTTTGTAATCATCCCTCTAAATTTCTACCATGGTTTGCTTTTCTTGAAATGGGAATTAGGCCCAGAGTATACACTGAACTGAAAGGCATGAAGAGGTAATAAAAGGCAGTAAAGCACCATGACTACCTGCCATAACTGCAAAACAGAGGAGTTCTTTGGAAAGCCCTTTCCAAGGGCTTAAATAACTAAAGTAATTTTGTAGCAAATTCTAAGGCTGCACTATCCTCACATAGTAAGAATTGGTCTCTATTTGAAATAGACATTTTCTGGAAGATAGATAAATATATACATCTATAGATATAGATATATAGATATTCACTATGGATATATATATATGTTTATAAAAATACATCATACACATGCACATAGGCACACACACACAAATACATCCTTGAATTACCCTGGGATAAATTTTTTAATTACCTCATTTGAGAGGAATAAATTGGTCACTATTGTGTAGCTGAAGCCAGGTATAATGCAATAGGCAATCTTAATTGTTCAGGATCTTCCATAAATTGTTCAGCAATAAATTTTATTATTTATATCCCTCTTGGTTAAGTTACAAAAACCCAACCTGAGCTAGTATGAGCAGAAAGGGAGTCCATTATAGTTATATGGGCAATTTCATGGAAGCCAAGAGCAAGAACAAAATTAAGTTTGAAGTAGGTATGTAAATCAGTCAGGGTATTAGCAGGAAAAGAGATGGCACACTTAGAAGAGTTCACTGGAAGAGAATTTAATGAGGAAATTTACAGAAATGTGAACAGATTAAGAGAACCAAGAAGATATGATGAGGCACCAAGAATCAGCAAGACTGGAAAATCAATACCATGGCTAAGCCTACAGAGTCAAGAGCTAACGCTGTCACCATAGTCCAATATAAGCCACGGCTGTGGAAGTGGACCTGCTTGAGAGATGAAACTACTGCCAGGCATGCACAGGAGCAGAAGGAGCAGGGGAAATAAGCACCCTGACTTTCTCTTCTTTCCTTTCTTCCTGCACCCTCTTAACCTCCTGCTAGTGCACCGACTTTCCAAAACCAACTAGAAGCCAGAGGGCACAGGAGTCCAGATAATACAGTCCATAGACATCAGCTCCTACAAGGCAAAACAGAGACCAGAGGAAAACGGTGCTAGAGCAGGTAAAAGAGTGAATAACCAGCACAATATGGAAAAAAGACCACTATAACAGTACAAAAATCCCTAATTCTGTACGCAATCCCTTTCCCAGGAATGCTTTCTCTGTAACGTATATGATGGGCATAAATGTGGAAAATCAGAAAGTGAAAAAAGAATTGTTCATGAAAGATAAGAATAATAAGAAAAACTTTATTGGAAGACAATTCTTTTTCTACAGCTTTAATTAATAATAGCTTTTGAGTTGCTTTGTTATCAATTTTAAATCTCAAAGGAGACATGACCTCATTATTCTTAGCTTTTCTAATTCAACTCTGAAGAAATATGTAAAATAATATTGAAGCATTAAGATATGCTATGATAACAACTTAACAATTTTTAAAATCCTAAAACCATTAAACAATGATACATCTCAATAATAAAACAGTACCACTGCAAAAGAAAAATTTATTCTCCAAAGCTTTAGCAAATACAATCGAAGAGCAGGTATCTCTATTTTTATATCACTTTTATACACCTCGATTTTTCCACAGTATCAAACCGTAAAACAATGCTTTGGGGAAAAGTTTAAATAAAGACAAAGAAAGTTAAACATTAGTTTTAAAAAATTGCTGCTAAAATATATGAAGGATAAAAGCAGAACTGAAAAATAGATAAGAGCATATCACAGTAAATTTCTAATGGTTCACCAGTAGAAATCTGCAGATCCTTAAGGTGAAAATAGGCCTTGATCATATCCTTCTGTTTTTTTGAGGACAATAAACTTTCCTGAACTTAAGTGTTTCCTAAAGACTCATTTGCCAAATATCTGTTGATTCCTTTAAAAAACAAACAAAACCAGAGCCCTGAAGCTCAATTTTAAAGTGTAAAGAATTTTACATGCTTTTCTGAAGAATATAATTGAGTCAGAAAGTAATTAAATAATTCGAGGCAGACAGTATGGCAAAAGGAAACTGAGGTAGAAATGTAAAACTATTTAAGTCAAAGCTACTATATCACACATAATGGCATAAACACAAAAAATTAAGGAAATAGAAATCATGGAATGGACAGCATTCACTAACCTACTAATGCTTTTGCTAGTTTCCAAAATATGCCTACCTAGTATACAATCTTTATAGTTCTTTATCATATTAAGTGGACTAATATTAAAACCAAAACATTTTACCTAAGCTAAGCACTCTTATCTGGGGAGTTCGTATTCTACAGCAGGAAACGAAGGAGAAAAACCAGCCTAGAAAGCAACAGTGTGGATTATGCACTGTTACAGCCCGTGTCCTACATAACCTTTTGAATGCATGACCTTTAAGTTGCTGAAGGTTGCCTCAGAATTTGGCTCAGTTTGATGGAAACATCTGTTCCCCTTGCAGGTATACTGTAAGGACTTTTTTCTCAGTTGGATTCAGAACACAGCAAGTGAGCCCTTGTCTGTCCAATCATACAGACCCCAACACTTGTAAATCAAGTTCTGGGAGGACAACAGCAGGTCCACATTCCGTCACCCTTTCTCAGCCAGCTAGGCCAACTGACTGCTGTGAGAACTGCTCTTATCATGTCATCAAATCAAAACATGTTGAGATGAGGGACTAAAAGAGGCATCTGCAGAATTCCCAAAATGTAGTGACTTTGGAACATTGACAGATGCATCTGTCATTTTATACCTTCAACTAACCTGATGTCCACTGGCTCGACACAGTAAAGCTGTCCACGATCGATTCCAATTCTTTCACGTTATTTTCACACGTCTCTACTAGAAAGGCCTGGTGTTTCTTAGCCTTTTAATTAAGAAGAAAAAATTACACATGATAAGGTCATGCATTATAGGGGCTGTAGATTTTTTGTGTGAACACATATACCACAATTAAGTATGAAATGAGCTAATAATTACTCCATTCAAATCCATTATTAATAAACCTCTTTTTGTCTTAATCATATGTTTTACTTGGCTTAATGCAACACTGTAAAAGGTCTCAATAAGAATTTACTGAGGTCTTAGTGCCTGTCACCATTCTCGATATTTTAACACATAGTAATTCTTCTTATCTTCATAACAACCCTATGAGGGAAGGGCCATCATTATTCCAATTTTACAGATAAGGAAACTGAGACACAGAGGAATTAAGGAAAACTTTAAAAGACCACGCATGGAGTCATGTGGCAAAGGTAGTTAAAAGTGAATGTAGTGTGACAAATTAAAAGGAACTGCAGCAGTCTACTCAAGAGATGACAGCAGCTTAGATTAGAGTCTTAACAGTGAAAAAGAGTTGTGGGGTATATGAACTGGAGGGCATTGGGGGGTGTATACTTAGGCGGTGGAATGGCCAGACCTTGGTAATGCTGCACTGGGTTATATTACATTAATTGGATTAGACTGGATTGAATTGAACTGCACTGGCTGGATAGGACTGGATGAGATTTGGGAACTGCTCAGATAAAAGGAAGAGTTAAGACCAATCCCAAGGTTTCAGACTAGAAGAACCAGGCAGATTTCATTTTGCCCAGAGAATGATGGAAGTAGAAAAGGTCTTATTTTGGCTGTTTCTGTTTGTGTATTTACTTGTTTGCTTGTTTTTGGCAGGGATTACGAATCATAAATTATGTTTTGATCATACTGCATTAGAAATACCTTTAAGACACTCCCAGCACCAACACAATGCCTGGCAAATAACACAACCTAAGTAAATATACGTGACTTAACAAAGAACACATAAGTAAAAAAAATATGGGAGGCAACTGGACATGATGGTGTAAAGCTCAGAAGAGAGGTCAAGTACAAGTTTGGGAATCATCTAGAGATATGTTAACCCTGCCTTGAGTGTTTGATGGGAAGAGAAAAGAGCCTAGGACAGAGTGTAAGAACTCCAGAATTAACACTTAGAAAAGAAAAAGACTGAAAAAAAGAAATACAGAAGGGGACAGTGTCAGGAAAGCCAAGATAACAGAACATTTCAAGGATAGAGTTGTCAGTTATGTCCAATGTCACAGAATACTCAAGCAAAATGGAGGCTAACAAGTTTCCACTGGACATGGAAGTCACTGGTGACCTTGATAAAATCTGTTATAACCCAGACTGGAACAGGATGAAGGAAGAGTAAGCCTGAATTTTTTTGTTTTAATTGAGTAAGAGAGAAGTAAATGCAAACAGGAAATTTAGACAACACTTTCTTGGTAAGAAGGGAAGAGGAGATAAAGGAGAGTAGCTGAAAAGAAGAGTGACGTTGGAGAAGAGTTTTTTTCTTTTCTTACTGAAGTACAGTTGATTTAAATGTCTCAGGTGTATAGCAAAGTGACTCAGCTATATAGGCATATATACATAGCTTTTTCAGATTCTTTTCCATTATAGGTTATTATAAGATATTGAATACAGTTCCCTGTGCTGTACAGTAGGTCTTTGTTGTTTACTTTGTATATAGTAGTGGGTACCTGTTAATCCCAAATTCCCAATTTATCTCTACCTTCTCTCCCCTGTAGTAACCATAAATTTGCTTTCTATGCTTGTGAATCTATTTCTGTTTTGTAAATAAGTTCATCTGTATCATTTTTAGGTTCCACATATAAGTGATACTGTATAATATTTGCCTTTCTCTCTTTGACTTATTTCACTTAGTATGATAATCTCTAGGTCCATCCATTTGTTGCAGCAAATGGCATTATTTCATTCTTTTTAATGGCTGAGTAATATTCCATTATATATATATACCACATCTTCTTTATCCATTCATCTGTCAATTGGACATTTAAGTTGCTTCCATGTCTTGGCTATTGCAAATAGTGCTCCTGTGAACACTGGAGTGTATGTATCTTTTTGAATTAGTGTTTTCATCTTTTCCAGATATATGCCCAGGAATGAGACTGCTGTATCATATAGTAACTCTATTTTTAGTTTTTTAAGGAACCTCCATATTGTTCTCCATAGTGGCTATATCAATTTACATTCCCAACAGTGTAGGAGGTTTCTCTTTTCTGCACACCTTCTCCAGCGTTTATTTGCTGTAGACTTTTTGATAACAGCTATCCTGACTGGTGTGAGGTGGTACCTCACTGTAGTTTTGATTTGCATTTTTCTAATAATTAGTGATATTAAGCATCTTTTCATGTGCCTATTGGCCAACTGTATGTCTTCTTTGGAGAAATGTCGATTTAGTTCTTCTGCTTATTTTTTGTAATTGAAGTATAGTTGATTTATAACATCGTGTTAGTTTCTTCTGTACAGAATATTGATTTAATTATACATATATATTCATTTTCATATTCTTTATCATTATAGGTTATTATAAGATATTGAATATAGTTCTCTGTGCTAAACAGTAGGGCCTTATTATTTACCTATTTTATATATAGTAGTTATATATAGTAGTATCTGCAAATCCCAAACCCCAGATTTATCCCTTCCTAACACCCTTCTCCTCGATAATCGTAAGTTTGTCTTCTATGTCCATGAGTCTGTTCCTGTTTTCAAATAAGTTCTGTTTTCAAATAACAAATAAGTTCATTTGTGCCATTTTCTGCCCAGTTTTTGACTGGGTTGTTTGTTTTTTGATATTGAGCTGTATAAGCTGTTTTGTCTATTTTGGAAATTAAGCCTCTGCTGGTAGCATTGTTTGCAAATATTTTCTCCCATTTCATAGGCTGTCTTTTCATTTTGTTTATGGTTTCCTTTGCTGTGCAAAAGCTGGTAAGTTTAATTAGGTCTCATTTAGTTTTTCTTTTATTTCCATTACTCTAGGAGACAAATCCAAAAAAAAAAAATTGCTGTGATTTATGTCAGTGTTCTGCCTTTGTTTTCCTCAAGGAGTTTTATAGTATTCAGTCATATTTAAGTCTTTAACCTATTTTGAGTCTATTTTTGTATTTGGTGTTACAGAATGTTCTAATTTCATTCTTTTACATGGAGCTGTCCAGTTTTCCCAGCACCATTTGTTGAAGAGTCTCTTCTCTATTGTATATTCTTGCCTCTTTTGTCATAGATTAATTGATCATAAGTGTGTGCATTTATTTCTGGGCTTTCTATCCTGTTCCATTGATCTATGTGCCTATTTTTGTGCCAGTACCATACTGTTTTGATTACTGTAGATTTGTAGTACAGTCTGAAGTCAGGGAGAGTGATTCTTTTTCAAGATTTGGCTATTTGAGGTCTTTTGTGTTCTCATACAAATCTTAACATATTCTGTTCCAGCTCTGTGAAAAATGTCATTGGTAATTTGATAGGGATTGCACTGAATCTGTATATTGCCTTGGATAGTATGGTCATTTTAACAGTATTGATTTTTCCAATCCAAGAACACAGTATATCTTTCCATCTGTTTGTATGATCTTCAATTTCTTTCATTAGCATCTTACAGTTTTCAGAACACAGGTCTTTTGCCTCCATAGAAGGTTTATTTCTAGGTATTTTATTCTTTTTGATGCAACAGTAAATTGGATTGTTTCCTTAATTTCTCTTTCTGATATTTTGTTGTTAGTGTATACAAATGCAACAGATTCCTGTATATTAATTTTGTATCCTGCAAATTTATTCATTCACTGATGACTAGTAGTTTACTGGTAGTGTTTTCAGCATTTCCTATGTATAGTATCATGTTACCCACAAACAGTGACAGTTTTGCTTCTTTTCCAATGTGGATTCCTTTTATTTCTTTTTCTTCTCTGGCTGCTGTGGCTAGGACTTCCAAAACTATGTTAAATAAAAATGGCAAAAGTGGACATCCTTGTCTTGTTCCTGATCTTAGATGGAATGCTTTCAGCTTTTCACCAGTGAGTATGATGTTAGCTGTGGGTTTGTCATATACGGCCTGTACTATGTTAAAGTATGTTCCCTCAATACTCACATTCTAGAGAGTTTTTTTTTAAACCCCTTAAGCACTTTTTATTTTAATTGTACTTTAAAGTTTTTATTGTAAAAATTTTAGATTTAAAGAAAAACTGGGATGATAGTGCAGAGAATTTTTATGTATATTGCATACCCAGTTCCCCTATTATTAACATTTAAACTTTCCTTGCTGACTAGAGGTCTTTAATGAGCAGCACGTATTGCGCTGTGTTGTTAACAGAGGTGCAGGAAGTGCTGAGACAGGATCCAGGGTGAATCAGGTACTCTCTCCTTCAGTGGCCCCAGAAGTTGTCTTCTTAAAAATGTTTTGCTTTTGGGTGACTGTCTCCTCAGAAAAGTGGCATAGATTCCTATGGCCACATGGTCAGGCAATGTAACGTTACTGCTTTCCCGCTAAGTCAATCAGTGCTCCAAGACCCAAGCTGTCTTCCTAAGGGTACTTCTTTTTTTTTTTAACATTTTTTATTGATTTATAATCATTTTACAATGTTGTGTCAAATTCCAGTGCTCAGCACAATTTTTCAGTCATTCATGGACATATACACACTCATTGTCACATTTTTTTCTCTGTGATTTATCATAACATTTTGTGTATATTTCCCTGTGCTATACAGTGTAATCTTGTTTATCTATTCTACAATTTTGAAATCCCAGTCTATCCCTTCCCACCCTCCACCCCCCTGGTAACCACAAGTCTGTATTCTCTGTCCATGAGTCTATTTCTGTCCTGTATTTATGCTTTGTTTTTGTTTGTTTGTTTGTTTTTGTTTTTTAGATTCCACATATGAGCGATCTCATATGGTATTTTTCTTTCTCTTTCTGGCTTACTTCACTTAGAATGGCATTCTCCAGGAGCATCCATGTTGCTGCAAATGGCATTATGTTGTCGGTTTTTATGGCTGAGTAGAATTCCATTGTTTAAATATACCACATCTTCTTTATCCAGTCACCTGTTGATGGACATTTAGGCTGTTTCCATGTTTTGGCTATTGTAAATAGTGCTGCTATGAACATTAGGGTGCAGGTGTCATCCTGAAGTAGATTTCCTTCTGGGTACAAGCCCAGGAGTGGGATTCCTGGGTCATATGGTAAGTCTATTCCTAGTCTTTTGAGGAATCTCCACACTGTTTTCCACAGTAGCTGCACCAAACTGCATTCCCACCAGCAGTGTAGGAGGGTTCCCCTTTCTCCACAGCCTCTCCAGCATTTGTCATTTGTGGATTTTTGAATGACGGCCATTCTGACTGGTGTGAGGTGATACCTCATTGTAGTTTTGATTTGCATTTCTCTGATAATTAGTGATATTGAGCATTTTTTCATGTGCTTTTTGATCATTTGTATGTCTTCCTTGGAGAATTGCTTGTTTAGGTCTTCTGCCCATTTTTGGATTGGGTTGTTTATTTTTTTCTTATTGAGTCTAGAGAGTTTTTATCATAAATAGGTGTTGAATTTTCAAAATCTTTTTCTGCATTTATTGAGATGTTCATATGGTTTTTACTCTTCTATTTATTAATGCAGTGCATCACACTGATTCATTTGCATATATAGAAAAATCCTTGCATCCCTGGGATAAATTCTAGAATTTTGATTTTTTTTAATATATGAGAAACTTAAGCATACCTAAAAACTGGTGAGATTGAGGCACTAGTGAAAAAGTGCTTACAGAAACAGAAGAAATGGGAGAATAGATACTACAGGACAAAATTTATCCTTAAAATATGTAAAACTAATAATTCTTTCTTTAGATGTCTGTTTAAATTATCACTTCTTTGGAAAAGCTATCTTTTACTCCCTGACTATATCAGTTCCCTCTGTTAGAGTCTTCTTAGCACTTATCAGTTATGATTCTACTTTTATTTCAATGGGTCTTCTATTAATATCTATTTCATTGAATTTAAACTCCATGAAGGGAAGAAATGTGGTCTTTTATCTTTGTCCTCATCAACCTAGCCCCAGCACATAGACAATACTAAGTATCTAAAATAGGAGTTAAATAGTTGAATAAATTATAGTACATGCTATCAACAGAAGACTCAAATTAGGATTCATCCACACAGACTTTAAATAGAAGGAGGAAGCTCTTCTTCATATACTAATATGGAAAGATCCCTAAGCTATATTGTTGAGTTAAAAACAAAAGAGGAGGTAGAAAAGATACATTATACTATAAAATAAATGGTCCAATGTATAAATGAAAGCCCTCTGAGTTGTGATACAAAACCAAACAAAACCAGAATTCAAGTTTTTTGCATCAGTATACCATTAGTAACATGCTTTTTAATGTTGTCATACTAAACAAGTTAATATTAGGTGGGAAAAAAAGAAAGAGAACATATGCTACCATTTGCATAAAATATGTGTGTGTGCGCACATATTTATAAATACAGAGAGAATCTCTACACTAAATCACAAGAAAGTAGTAACTATGGCTGGCCCTGGGAAGAGAATCTTGGGGCCCAAAGGCTAGGAAGAAAGAGATTTCATTTTTCACTGTATGACCTTTTGTATCTTTTAAATCTTGTATCATGTGCACCTATTATCTACTCAAAAATTTAATCAGCTTTTTAAAAACTCCAAATAGACAAGCCAACAAACAAAAGCTTTTCCATGGTAAATACGCATGCACACTGTTAATGTATTAGGAAACACTATGAGGACCAACTGGCAAAGAGACCCAGATGAAGATTTCTGGATATCATCAAAGCATAGACTCCCAGACCAATGCAAGTTTCATATCCATTGAAAAAGAAACACTAAATTTTAGTTATTAAAAAATAAATAAGTAAAAGAGTCAAAATGGAATATATTATTACCAATGGGCACCAACCAAAGTTTATCTAAAAAAATTGTATTTATAAAGCACCAATTGTGAAAACACATTATGGAGTTACTTTTAATTATTAAATATTTCAATATTCTATTAAATTTTTTGAGTTTATCTATATTATCCTTTTGGTTAAAAAAATCAAGCAATTGAGAGAAATAGAGGGTAACCCAATCATTATAGGCAAGGTGTAGTCATAGTTTGTTTTATAATTATAGAAATCTTATTATATAATACGCAAAATTGTATTTTATATAATAAAAAATTACTTCCATAAAATATATATCATTTTAAATTCAAACAGGACCAAAGTATATATACTACTATATAAATTATTTTTCCATTCATAGTATGTCTCTGACATCTTTCTATATCACATTTTTTTAGCTGCTCGTACTCCATTGCTTAATTAATTTTTCCACTGTATCATTCATTAATCTAATCAGTTCCCTAGTACTTAGATTTATGGGTTATTTGCATCTTTTGCTATTAGTGACAATATATAATATACATCCCTACATGTGTAGTTGCATATCTTTGCATGCACATTCAAGTATCTCTACTCAATAAACTCCTAGAAATAGATTTGATGGGTAAAAGGGTTTGTACAACTGTTTTCAGATAATTGTTACCAAAGTGCTCTCCAAAAAGGCTTACCAGTGTTAACTACCATGAGTGGTATAAGTGCCTATTTCTCAATACCTTTCTAGTGGTAAGCATTATCAACTGATTTCAATGTGTATGTCTTTAACTGTAAATAAGATTAAGTATCTTTTCATATGCTTATTAGCCACCTGTATTTATTTTTCTGTGAACTGTCTTCTTATATCAGATGCCCACTTTTATATTACACTGTCCATATTTTCCTTAGTAACTTACTACATTCCTTTATAAAATATGGAATCAACCACTTTGTCATATACATTGCAAGTCATGATTGCCAACTTGTCATTTGCTTTTGACTATATTCTTAAAAACAAAAAAAACTTTTAAGTGATCAAAGTCATCAATAATTTGCTCTGGGACTTCTAGATTTTATGTCACACTCTCCTTACTCCAAGATTATAAAACACTTAATTCCCTTTTCCTTCCAGTGCTTTTTCTCTTTTATGGCTTTTTGATCAGTCTGGAATTTGCTTGATAGAAGCAACATGGCAGGGATTTAGTTACATTATTTCCTCTTATGTACAGTCAGTTATCCAAAAACTATTTATAGGATAGATCTATCTTTAAATATTGATTTGGCATATGCTAATATTGTGATTTATAATAATAAATATATTTTTAGTCTTCATCCATGGTTCCCAGTACACAGTTCCTAAACCTCTTTTAATTTCCTGTATAAGAGTCATAAGGGCATCTTTTGTCAAAATATTTGTTATATTTAGTTTTATTCCCAGTTCCCCAAATGGCTTCAGAGAGATAAAGGTGAAACAGGTATCTTGTTATTCATAACAAAACTCCTTTCAAACACATCTGAGCTTTATGTTAATGAGTTGATTTTTGGAAAGCCCCTAAATAACCTAAGGATGGGGGGGGCTGGTTGCCAGGGGAACCAACCATGTGATCTGAAGGTTGGAACTTTCAATTTCACTCCCCAAACCTCCAGGGAGGAAAGAGAAGCTAGAGGTTAAATCAATCTCCAATGGTCAATGAGTTAATCAGTCATGCCTACATAATGAGGCTTCTATGTAAACCCAAAAGGAAAGGGTTCTGGGAGCTTCTGGTGTGAGAAACACCTGGATATCCAGGGAGGATGGCACACCCAGACAGAAAGCATGGAAGCTCAGAGACTCTTCTCACGTACCTTGCCCCACACTCTTCTTCCATCTGGCTGTTCTGAATTACATCCTTTTATAAAAACAAACAAGAAAATCTATAATCTAGTAAATAAACTGCTTTCCTGCATTATGCAGGCTGCTTGCTCTAGCAAATTAACTAAATCTGAGGAGGGAGTTGTGGGAACTTCCAATTTACAGCTGGGTGGTCAGTAAGCGCAAATAACAAGGTGGACTTGGAACTAGCATCTCAGATGTGTGTGTGTATGTATACGCGGGGGGGTGGGGAGTAGATGGGCCGGAGGGTGACGGATGGGAAGCAGTCTCATGGAACTGAATTCTTAACCTGTGGGGTCTGACACTCTCCAGCTAATTGAGTCCTATTGTAGGTCACCTAGGTGGTGTGGCAGAATTGCCTGATGCAGGGAAATCCTGACACATTTGGTGACTGAAAATGTTATGTCTAAGCAATGTTGTGTGTAGAGAGAGGAGATACAAAGGAGTATGTTTCTCCTTAGAACTGAAGTTTCTTCCTTTATACATACCAACTTTATCATATACTAAATTCCCATACATATTCATAGCTATTTTGAACTCTCTGCTCTGCTTCACTGATTCTCTATTTTGTCAGTACCAAATTCCTAGTTATGGTAATTTTATATACTTTTTACTTTTACTTAGATATAACTGACATAACATAAAATTCACTCAATAAAGTGTACAATTCAATGTTTTTAGCCTATTCACAGTGTTGTGCTGCCATAACCACAATCTAAATTTAGAACATTGTTGTCTCCACTAAAATATATGCCATACCCATTAACTGCCACATTCCATCCTCCCATCACCCTCCAACCCCTGTGCAACCACCATTCTTATTTCTGTTTCTGTAGATTTGCCTATTCTGGACACTTCATATAAATGCAATCATAAAATGTGGCCTACTATGACTGGCTTCTCTCACAAAGAACAATGTTTTATAAGTTTCATCCATGTTATAGAATGTACAAGTACTTTATTTCTATTGCTAAATAATATTACATCATAGGGATAAGCCGTATTTTATTTATCCACTCATTAGTTGATGAATATTTGGGTTGTTTTCACTTTTGGGTTGCTATGAACCTCCATGTACAGGTTTTTATGTGGATGTATATTTTCACTTCTTCGGGGTATACACCTAAGAGTGGAACTGCTGGGTTTTATGGGCACTCTAGTTTTAACTTTTTTTGAAAACCTGCCAATTTTTTTTCCAAAGTGGCTGCACCATTTTACATTCCCATGAGCAAAGTGTGAGGATTCCATTTTCTCCACATGTTCACCAAAACTTGTCCATTTTTATGTCCATTTTTTAATAATGGTCATGCTAATGAGTGAAAAGAGGTATCTCATTGTGGTTTTGATTTGCATAACCCTGACTAATGGACTAACAGACTCTCAGTTCTTTTCCATATCATACGAATACCACACTCTCTTGACTACCACAGCATTGTAGTAAGCTTTAAAATTGGGAAATGTTACTCCTCCAACTTTATTCTTCTTTTGCAAGATTATTTTAGCTATTCTAAGTCTCTTGCATTTCCACATGTATTTTAGGATCAGTTTGTCAATTTCTGCAAAAAGTCAGCTGGGATTCTGATAGAGATTGCATTGAGTCTATACATCAATTTGAGGAGTACTAACATCTCCACAAGTAACAACATTAACTTCTATGATCCATGAACATATGGTGTCTTTCTATTTACTTAGGTCTTGTTTAATTTTTAAAGTGGTCATTTCTAGTTTTCAGCATACAATTCTTGCATTTCTTTCATTAAGTTGCACAAGTACTTCATTACTTTTGAATGTTTTTATAAATGAAATTATTTTCTTAATTTCATTTTTGGATTGTTCATTGCTAGTGTACAGAAATACAACTGATTTTGGTATTGATCTTGCATTGTATCCTGCAACCTTGCTAAAACTTACTAGTTCTAATAGTTGTGTGTGTGTCTGTGTGTGTGTGTGTGTGAATTCCTTATGAATTTCTAAAATACAAGATTACATGATCTGCACATAGGTAGTTTACTTTTTCTTTTCCAAAATTAATGCCTTTTATTTCTTTTTTCTTGCCTACTTCCCTGGCTGGAACCTCCAGTACAGTGCTGACTAGACATCGTGACAGTACACATCTCTGTCTTGTTCATGATCTTGGGGAGAAAGCAGTCATTCACCATTAGCTTTGACATTGGCTATATATTTTTCACAGATGCTCGTTATTCTATTTCTAGTTTGTTGAGCATCTATGTTATGAAAAACTGTTTAATTTTACCAAACATTTTTGTCACTATTGAGATGATCATTTGGTTTTTGTCATTCTATAAATAAGGTCTATTAACCTGTTGATTTTCATATGTTAAATCAGTCTTACATTCTGGCATAAATCCCACTTGATCATAATGTAAAATTTTCTTTATCAATTGTTGGACTTAGTCTGCTATCATATTGTTGAGAATTTTGGCATCTACACTCAAAAGGGATACTGGTCTGAGTTTTCTTTTCTTGTGATGTCCCTGGTTTGTTATCATGTTAATAATACTAACTTCATATAATGAGAGGGGAAATGTTGCCTTCCTTTTCTCTTTTTTGAAAGAATCTGTGAAGAACTGGTATTAATTCTTCCAGTCAGAATGGCCATCATTAAAAAGTCCACAAATTATAAATGCTGAAGAGAGTGTGGAGAACAGGGAACTCTCCTACACTGTTGGTGGGATTGTACTTTGGTGCAGTCATTATGGAAAACAGTATGGAGATACCTCAAAAAACTAAAAATAGACTTACTATATGATCCAGCAATCCCACCCCTTGGCATCTATCCAGAGGGAACTTTAATTCGAAAGGATACAGGAACCCCAATGTTCACAGCAGCACTATTTACAATAGCCAGATATGGAAACAATCTAAATCTCCATCAACAGATGATTGGATAAGTGGTATATTTATACAATGGAATACTACTTAGCCATAAAAAATAAAATGCCACTTGCATCAAAATGGATGGACCTGAAGAATGGCATTCCAAGTGAAGTAAGCCAGAAAGAGAAAGTAAAATATAATATCACTTATATGTGGAATCAAAAAAAAAAAGACAAATGAACTTATTTATAAAACAGAAACAGACTCACAGACATACAAAACAAACTTATGGTTACTGGGGGGGGAAGGGGGCTTGAAGGGATAAATTAGGAGTTCAAGATGTGCAGATACTACTATATATAAAACAGATAAACAACAAGTTTATACTGTATAGCACAGGGAACTATATTTAATACATTGTAGTAATCTATAATGAAAAAGAATATGAAAATGAATATATGTATGCATATGTATGACTGAACTATTTGCTGTACACCAGAAATTGACACAATATTGTAAACGGACTATACTTCAATTTAAAAAACAAAAAAGAACTGGTGTTAATTCTTCTTTAATATATGGTAGAATACATCAGTGAAGCCTTCTGGCCTGGATTTTCCTAGTAAGAAGCTTCTTGATTACTAAGCCAATCTCTTTATTTGTTATAGGTCTATCCAGATTTTTTTATTTCTTCTTTACCAGTTTTGGTAATTTATGTCTTTCTAGAAGTTTATCCATTTAACCTAAATTACCTAACTTGTTGTTCACAGTATTCTCTTATAGTTCTTTTATTTCTGCACAGTCAGTAGCTGTGTCCCTTCTTTCATTCATAATTTTCATAACTTACGTTTCTTCTCTTTTTTTCGTCAGTCTAACTAAATGATAATCAATTTAGTTCTCTTTTGAATCAGCTTTTAATTTCATTGAGTTCTTCTATTATTCTGTATTATTTCTCTTGTTTCTGCTTTAGTCTTTCGTTTCTTTTCTTCCACTTGTTTTGGGTTTAGTTTGCTCTTCTCATTTCAGTTTCTTAAAAATGAAAGATTAGGTTATTAATTTGAGGATTTTTTTAATGCAAGTGACTATAGCTATAAATTTCACTCTTAAGCACTGTGTTAGCTGCATCCTGTAAGATCTGATACGTTCTTTCAGTTTTCATTCATCTCTAATTAATTCCCTTGTGATTTCTTTTTTGATCCAGTTTATTTAGGAGCATGTTAGTTTTCACCTATTTGTGATTTTTTCCCCATATTTCCTTCTGTTATTGATTTCTAATTTAATCCACTGTAATCAGAAAATCTATTTGGTATAATTTCAATCCTTTTTAAAGTTAATGAGGCTTATTTTATGGCCTGACATACAATCTACCCACTAGAATGTTTCATGTGTACTTGAGAAGAATGTGCACTCTATTGATAATGGATGGGATATTCTATAAATGTCTGTTAGGTCTAGTTTGTTTATAGTATTGTTCAGGTCTTCTATTTATTTGTTGACCTTCCAAGTTGATCTACACATTATTGAAAGTGTGGTGTAGAAGTCTCAAAACATTATTGTTGTCTATTTCTCTTCAATTCTGTCAGTTTTTGCTTCATGTATATTTGAGTTCTATTTTTAGGTGAATATACATTTACATTGTTAGCATTGTTAGTTCTTCCTGGCAGAATGATCCTGTTAGCATTATGAGATGTTCCTCTTTATCTCCAGTAACATTTTTGCTCTGAAGTCTATTCTGTTTTATATTAGTATACCCACTCCAGTTCTTTTTATTTGTTGTGTGCATGGTATAGTTTTTATATCCTTTTTCTTCCAACCTATTTATATCTTTCAATATAAAGTATGTCTCCCATAAACAGCATACGGTTAGATCATGTTTTTTAATTCAATCTGATAATCTCTGTCTTTGGATTACTTCAACTACTCACTTAAAGAGTTACTGACATGGCTGAATATCCATCTGCCATTCTGCTTTTTGTTTACTGTATGTTTCATGTCCTTTTGTTCCCCATCCCTCCTTTACTGTTTTCTTTTGCATTAAATGAGTATTTTCTATCGTAACATCTTTATTCATTTAGTGATTATTTAGTTCTAACTTTTAAAGTTTTTTTCTTAATGGTTTCTCTAGGACTTACAATATATATCTTACCAAAATCTACTTCAAATGTATACTAAATTAATTCCAATGTTATATAGAAACTTCATTACTTTGTTGCTCCATTCCCTTCCCCCAATTCTCTGTGCTACTGCTGTCATACATGTTATGTCTATCTGTTACAAACCCAGTAATACATAATTACTTTATGTAATCTTAAATCTTTTAGAGTCTGAGAAAAGAAAGGAGAGCAAGTACATATTTATATATAGTTTGTTTCATTAAACTTATTATTTATTCTTTCTGATTTTCTTCATTTTCTTCCTGTGGATTTGAGTTACCATCCAGTGTCATTTCCTTACTCCAAAACAGCTTTGTTCCTACCCACCTAATTTGTCCTGTTACTGTCAAATACATTACATGTCTATATGTAATTAGTCCAATAATACAAAAATATACTTATTGTTTGATGCATTTACTTCTTTTTTTATTTAAACATTTTTATTAAGTTATAGTCATTTTACAATGTTGTCAAATTCCAGTGTAGAGCACAATTTTTCAGTTATACATGAACATGCATACATTCATTGTCACATTCCCTTTCGCTGTGAGCCACCACAAGATCCTGTATATATTTCCCTTTGCTACTAAATACAATCTTGTTTATCTAGTCTACATTTTGAAATCCCAGCTGTGCCTTCCCACCCCTCGTCCCTCTGGCAACCACAAGTTTGTATTCTATGTCTATGAGTCTGTTTCTGTTGCATTTGCTTCTTCAATCATTCAAGAGAATAAAGTAGAAATACATAATTATATCCTTTTGCAATTAGCTACATAATTACCTTTACCAGTGCTCTTTGGGTTTTATGTGTGGATTCAAATTACTGTATAGTGTCACATATTCTCACCCTGAAGGTCTTTCTTTAGAATATCTTGTAAGGCAGATTTGCTAGCAACACATTCCCTCAGTTTTTATTTATCTGGGAATGAATTTATTTTGCTTTTCTTTTTCCAAGGTAGTTTCTCTGGATGTAAGATTTTTGGTTGACAGATTTTTACTTTCAGCACTTTGACTGTATCATACTCCTGCCTTTGCCACTGCCTTTGGCCTCTACTGTTTCTGATGAGAAGTCAACTATAAATCATATTGAGCTTCATTTGGATGTGATGAGTCATTTTTCTCTTGACGCTTTCAAGATTTTCTCTTTCGTTTTGGCTTTCAACTTGGGACAATAATGTGTCCGGGTGTGGAGTATTTTTTGTGTTTATCCTGCTTGGAAAGTGTTTCTCATTAAATTAGGATGTTTTCTGCCACTGTTTCTTCAAGCATTCTTTTCGATCCTCCTCTCCCTATACCTCTCCTCTCCTTCTTGGACTCTCAGTATGCATATGTTAGCGTATTGAGCGGTAGCCTGCATTCCTTTGGGATTCTGATATTTTTCTTCATTCTTTTTTCTCTCTGTTCTTGCAATTATATAATCTCTTGTTCTATTCAAATTCACTCATTCTTTTTTCTGGCAGCTCAAATCTAGTTAAGCCCCTTTAGTAAATTTTCCATTATGGTTACTCTACTTTTGAACTTGAGAATTCCATTTGGTTATTTTCAATAATTTCTCCTTACTGATCTTCTCTATTCGATAAATTTTTCTTCATACTTTCCTTTAATCCTTTAAGCATGGTTTCTTTTGCTTTCTGATCATATTTAAATTAAAAAAGGTACTGTGGCATCTTTGTCAACTCAGTATTCCATTCAGTGCCTTCAAGAGCAATTTCTGTTGCCATTTTTCATCTTATGTATGAGTCACACTGTCATATTTCTTTATATATCTTATAATTTTTCACTGATGACTGGGCAATATTGTAGCAACTCTGGATACTGGTCCTCTCCCTCAGAGTTGTTGTTGTATTTGTTTGAATATTTGTTTATATGTTTAATAATTTGATTGAACTAATTCTACAAATTTATTTCCATCACAGTGGGCATCTTCTGATTCCCTGCTCAGATTTTTCTCCCTTGTTTTCATTTTTTATGTTGGCTAGCTAGGGTCCCCCCTGGGTGGGCATAAGTCAGTTATTGGTCAAAAGTTGTGCTTAAGACTGCTTAGCCAGTTGGATTTTTACCCTTTACTATTGGATGTGTTTGCAGCTTGGAGGCTGCTCTCACAGTTAAAGATGTTTCCACTGTTTTTTTTTCCCTGCCTTCAGTCAAGGAATCATAGCCTGTAGGTTCTCTCTCTGATCACTACTGAGAGGGGCACATCCTTGGGCATGCACACAGTCTCAGAGACTGCCAGGCATGGCTGTGAAGTTATTTTCAAGCATGGATTCCGGGAATCACCTCAGGGTCAGAGTATCTTATTGTGCAGTCAGTCTTTGGTTGTGTTTAAGCTCCTTGTGCCAATGAGACTTCCACTCTGTTTTGATGTGTCTGTGTGCAGCATGAGGCATGTTTCAAGTCTGTCTCACATCCTGCTCTGATTACTCCTGAGTGGGTGCAGCCTAGGACTTGCACATAGCCTTCCCAAACCCCACACTTAACTGTGACCCTGTGAAGGCTCTTCTTGGTTATCTTTCTCTAGTTCTATTAAACTTCTGCATGCTCTGTTATTTCACTGCATCACAGAGGTATGAGGTTCCTCTTAATTAACTACTCTTCGCCAAGATTTGTACTGTTTTCAACCATGCCCTTAAGCATGGAGCTCGCCACTCTAACCCAAATAAGGTCAGTCCCCTCAAGCAGAGCTGCAGAGCTCTTTCCCTTTATAGCCAGCCAGCTTATCCTCCACTGCACTGGAGCTGGGGGTGAGGATCCACTTTTTCCATAGCAACAATCCTGCTCTCTAAGTGGCCATTGTGGGGCACTACAGCCCCTGCTGTTCTGGGACAAGGGCAGTTGGCCCAATATTCTTGCCCTGCCATGCCAGGGATAGAGCTTCTGCATTCCAAGTGAAAGCTGAGTAGAGGAAGAGAGATCTGATCCTCTCAGCCCTGCCTGGAATAGAGTTGCTACAACATAGAGCTCTGAGGGATGAGAAATTCCAGTAGTCTGCCTTTCCTGTTATGAAAGAATAGCCCCTGCCTGGGAGCTAGAGAGGAAGGGCTCATCCTCTCAGCTGCATCAGCCCAGGACAGAGGTTCTGTAACATGGAGCAGGGGGTGGAAAAGGCGTTATGGAACCAGACATCACTCGAATGCCACAGACTCTCACATTTCCTACCAAAATTTACTAGATTTTCTTCTTCCTGATTGCTTGAGATGTTATTTACATAATTCAACCATTTAAAGTATACAATTCAATGGTTCTCTGCACATTCATGGAATTGCACAAACACCACCACAGTTTTATCACTCCAAAAAGAAACCCCTTACTCATTAGCAGTCACTCCCCATTTTCTCCCAATCCCTTCAGCCCTTGGCAACCCTAATCTATCTCTACAGATTTGCCTATTCGAGACATTTCACATAAATTGAATTATACATTATGCGTCTGGCTTTTGTGTCTGGTTTCTTTCATTTAGCTTAATGTTTTCAAGGTTCACCCATATTGAACCATTAATCAGTACTTCATTTCTTTTTATATCTGAAAAATATTCTATCATATGTATGTACCAACTTTATTCATCCATTCATCAGTTGATGGACATTTGGATTGTTTCTATTTTTTTTTTTTGCTATGCAAAATGCTGCTATGACTATGCAGATGTCTACTTTCATTTCTATTGGGTATATACTTAAGAGCACAATTACTAAGCCATATGATAACTCCAATTTTAACATTTTGAGGAGCTTTCAAACTATTTTCCCAAGTGGAGGCATCATTTTACATTCAACAGCAGTGTGGTGAGGATTACAATTTTTTTACATTCTGGCCAACAATTGTTATTACCTATGTTTTTTCTTGTGGTCATCCTAGTGTGTGTGATACAATATGTCGTTATAGTTTTGATCTGCATTTTCCTGATGACTAGTGATATTGAGCAACTTTTTATGTGTTTATTGGCCATTTTTATGTTTTCTAAGGTGAAGTCTATGTTCAGATCTCTTGTCCACTTTTTAATTAGGTTTTTTCTCTTTATTGTTGAGTTATAAGAGTTCATTATATACTCTGTTTAAACTTCCTTTACCAGATATATGAGCTGCAAATTTTTTCTCGCATTTTTTGAGCTGTGTTCTTATTTTTCTGATGGTGTTTTTTGAAGAACCAAGGTTTTTAATTTTTATGATTAGTAGATTTTCCTGAATAAAAGTTTCTCCTTTGCCCTTAGGACAATTTTCAAAGCTTTATATGATTGGGTTTTTATTTTTTCACCAGTTAAACTGTTGTTTTGATAGGTTAACCAAGCTCTTCACTCCATCATTCCAGGAGTTCTTCTCTACAATATATTTTAATGTCCTAAAGGTTTAGCCTCCTAGGTCTTCATATTTAGTATTTTCCCAATATTATCAAAAAGTTATCTTTCCAGAGGAGCTACAGCATCATAGAGTTCACACACACACACACAGACCCTCTGTTATTTCAATACATATATTATCTTTAATGCTCACTGAAAATCCTGCACAGTAGATATTATTAACACCATTTTACAAATAAGCAAACAGATTCAGAGGGATAATATCACTAAAGTCACATAACTATTATGAGATAGGGCTGGGATTAAAACCCAAATCAATCTGTCTCCAAAATATATGTTCTTTCTATTGTGATATGCTGGCTCAGATTAAGTCCCATCAATCTCAAGGGATAAAAATGTACAGAAATATAAATGAAGAACTCTAGACACATTGCATACTTGGAGTCAGCTTAATATAAAAGTTCAATTAAATTCCTGGTTTAACAATAATTCTTCTCTTTCAAGTATAGGGCTGAATCCTGCCTAAAACATGAGCTAAATATGTGACATAAGTCAGACAGAGAAAGACACACAACATGATGTCATTCATATGAGAAATCTAAAAAATCAAAACAAATGAACAACAAAAAAATGAAAACAGACTCATAGATATAAAGAACAAATGTGTAGTTGCCAGAGGGAAGGCAGGAGAATGGATGAAACAGGTGAAGGGAATTAAGAGGTACAAATCTCCAGTTATAAAATAAGTAAGTCACAGAGATGTATTATATACCACAAGAAGTATCATCAGCAATACTGTAATAACTTTATATGGGGATAGATGGTTACTAGACTTATCATGGTGATTATTTCATAATGTATATTTAAATGTTGAATCATTATGCTGTATAACTCAAACTAACATAGTATTGTACATCAGCTATATTTCAGTTTTTTAAAAGATGAGCTAAAGTTTCAACACCATTACAATTCAAAATCAAATTTAATGTCGAATTAGTCAGGAAACAATGATCAGTATAAAATTTTTCAAAGAATAAAGGAAAGGTCTGATCAATGACAAGCCTTAAAAAGAATTAACCAAGTCTTAAAAAGAATTAACTATGCCTTAAAGTTGCTATTCCATTAATTATTAGCAATATTCTCATTTTCTATAGAGATATGTGGCAAATAGTCTCATAATACAGCCAATACAAATTTTACTTAAATCTAATAATTAGGTTTACAAACTGGGTTACGATCAGAAAAGCTATCCTTTTTTATTATTGAAATATAGCTGACTTACAGTATGTATTAGTTTCAGGTGTACAGTAAAGCATCCTTTTCTTTTACAGTTGACATTTTTTCCCCTAATAAATTGTTTTGGTTTTATAAATTGAAGTTTCCATTCTTCATTCATATAGAGAAAGCATTTGGAGTTTTCTTAAGTGTGGATTGCACTTATATCTAAATTTTGTTCTCAAAACTGTTAGTTCTCTTAATAGCCTTTTTGATATACAAGAAATTCTAGAATGAAAATAGAATCTATCAGCTAAATAAACAAAACATCTTGGCTGAAAACAAAGTGCCAAGCAAAGATAAAATACTAAGTTTCTAATTTTTGATTAACATGTCTTATCATATGGCATAAAGAATAAGTTAGGTTAAATGTTAAATTGTTTCAACAAATTCTATAATTCTACACATTTATAGAAATTTAAAAGATAGAACTATAGGATGAAAGAACTTACTTCTTTTTGCTTTGGATATAATTCACATAGTTTTATTACTCAAGGACTAAACATCCCTTAGAACTGTATTGGCTAACCAGGTGATGTTCAGTTGAACTTTTATTGATCACTCACCATGAACGAAGGACTACTTTAGATGTCATGAAGAATCTGCAACCAGTATAGAAAAGGGACTAAAAATATCAAAATAGTCATAGAAAATTCAGAAAAATTTGTGACTGACAGAACTTAATGTATTATTAAAGAGGGGTCAAGCTTCGTTATAAAATATCTTTAGCCAGAAAGAACAATAAGATGACAATGAACTATGTTATATTTCCACTTTGGTATTTATATCTCACACAATGCTAAAGTGAATGAATTTCTGGTTTAATCTAGCATGTCATTCTATCATCTTATCTTCCTTTGAGCCTACAAAAACTCAAAAACTCATTCCTCACTTTTGCCAATCATGCATGAAGATCACTAATAGATATGCATGTAAATAAAAAATTCTAATACAAGCTCTTGAAAAAACACATAAAAAGCACATGCAAACATTTATATCTAGAAGATGGCCAAATGGACCCTGCTGATCTGCAATGGAAAAGTTGACTCAAACTAAAAATAACAGTAAAAGTAATTAAGGGAAACAGTTAATAAGAATAAAAATTATAGAAAAAACAAATAGGTAAAAAAATAAATACTTTTAGTCACTATGTTTGTTTAATGAAGTTAGCATTTTAAAAATGAGTTGAACTTTTGTAGCAATGATACACAACACTTAGAACTTCTAAACATTCTGAACTCAAGTAAGCTTTTAAAGTAGTTTAAATATATTTTAAGCCATTACAAAGGAATTTTGAGTAAAAACAGAGGAGCACCAGAACCTATAACCCACATCACATATTTATGCTCCACAGCTCACCTTTTCATCTTATCTTCCACCCAGTTACCATGACATACCCAGTGCATTTGTAAGGAATCCAGAGAGCTTGTTCAGCTGAACTGAATTTGATCTGGTTAGCTTTCATAATTATCACCATGTGCAGCTTTTCCTTGATTGTACTGATGATAACTAGTATTTCTTACTTCTTCATAGAACAGTTTGCTATTTCTTCCCCTCCTGGTTTGCCTGCGCTGCTTCCATGGATGTGAGCATTCTATGATCCCAACTGCTTGTTACATGAGGAAATGTCACCCTCTCTTACATAGCTTTACAACTAGTTTATTTTTCAAAAAATGCTACCTTCCAATCTGAATATAGGCTTACAATTAGCTTATTTTTCAGAAAACGCTACCTTCCAATCTGAAATAGGCCTTGACACACACAAACATCTCCTTCTATCTCTATTTCTTTCTTTCTCTTTTCCTCTCTCTTGGTCTTTCCCCCCCTCTCTCTCCCTGCTCACTCTCTCTTTCTCTCTCTCTCTCTCTCTCACACACACACACACACAATACCATTTTATTTTTTCCCAGGTCAAAAATGAAATTTGAATTTTCAAAACTTAATAATTTACGTAAGAATAAATTTCAAGAACCTAGAGATTATCATACTAAGTGAAGCAGTCAGACAAACATTTTATATCACTTATATGTGAAATCTAAAAAACAGTACAAATGAACTTATTTACAAAACAGAAACAGACTCACAGATACAGAAAACAAACTTCTGGTTACCAAAGGGGAAGGGGAAGAATAAACTGGGAGCAGACGATTAACAGATGCATACTACCATGTATAAAATAGATAAACAACAAGAATTTACTGTATAGCACAGGGAACTATACTCAGTATCAGAACAAACTATAATAGAATGGAATCAAAAAAGGAATATAGATACATACACATGTATACATATAACCAAGTCACTTTGCTGTATACCTGAAACTAACACTATATTGTAAATCAACTATACTTCAATAAAAAAAATTAAAATTACATTAATATGGTAAAAAAAAAAGTTTTATGCCTACATTATAAATTTAGGGAGTCAGCCATATAATGCACATTTAAATACACAAATACAAACATACACATTTGATGAATACTATTTAATAATATTAAATTTTTCAGGACCACTGAGAGAGTAAGAAAGTGATGTTTATATTAGCAAAAACAATGCTCATGTATAAATACTACTCCTATTCTGGGTGAAATGCAGAAATCAATAAATTTTTAGCAAAAATTCAGAATAGAATATTAGCCCATTAGTTTTGAATACCTCCTGCAAAATCAGAAACATGTCCATCTAAAGAATATCTAATAGATCATTTGAAGCAAAAATATTATCGAGAAACATTAACCATACCACAAAACATAGCAATCAAAGAACTTTCCAAAATCCTATCTAATGCTAGCAGTCATTATTATTATATAATCAAGTCAAGCCCCCAAAGAATAGGGAAAAAATACACACTTGACCATTTTCAATCACAAGTTCTTTAGAGAATAAAATATTCTTTGAGCAAAATCTCCTGGGAACTAGAATTCCCTTTTCAATATATGGTCTCTCCTAGAGCTGTAACTAAATATTACTGAGTGGCAGAAAAACAAATCTCAAGGAATGATGGACTTTAAAAAATTTCATTGTAGAAAGCACAAAGCAAATCCTAATAACACCAATTTGAAAACAACAGCTCCCCTGCTTCAAGAGAAGCATATATAAAAACTCACAGTAACAACTAAAGGACCCAACTGGATCTGTTGAGCCTCTGATGGGCTCTAATAAGCATGATCACTAAGTGGCTTAAACTAGAAATTCAGTTTTTATTTAGTAGTTGATTAAATACTTATTAAGTTCACAAATTTTCAAATTAATAGTTCAGTTTTAATTAAAACTTTTTAACATCAGATTCAATAGTGTGTAATACAGAACACGAAACTAATTTCATTAAAATCTTAGATGTGCTATGTTGAAATTCTATGACATTAAAAATAGTATACTATTCATTTGCTAATCATATCTTCTAAATCCATATATTGAATATGAGGAATTTCATGGATATAAAAGAACAGTTAAAGTCAGATAGGTTTATATTTCTGAATAGTAATAAAAGACTCAACATACTCAGTTTGAACTTTTCCAAAATTATGTCCTATATTTGTATTCTCTTAAAACAGGGGAGCTATAATTTTGCAACTAGTTTATTAACACTTTGTGCATCCTGACCTAGATGATCCCTAAGGCCTCTTTCAGTTCTAAAGGGCTATGCTATCCTAAGTTATATAACAGTCACTTTAAGTCTCAAAACTTCTTGATATCTTTGCATATTATTAATAACACCTTGATCTCACTTGCAAACCTACAGAGGAAAGTAGCTTTAATTTTCTCCTGCAGTGCAACAGAGAAAATAAAGAGCAAGACTTAAATAATGGTCATGAATGCGACCTAAACTAGAAAACAAGCTGTTATCTCAAAGGGAGAGAAAAATTACTTGTAGCTAATTTATGCTTCCCACCTAAATTCTATAAAAACGGAAACTATTATGTTCAAAAGAAATATAACTATAGGAAAGACACATTGGGGTACATAGGATTATGGGATGTCATTGAAACAAAGTTTCATTCCCAAAAGCAGAAAGTAAAAGTTTCCTCTAAAGTCACTTTCTCTTCAGTCAAAACCAACGATGAATTCAAAGCAAAAATAATAGCCAGACTATGGGGATGCAGAACTAGAAAAACTGCATTTTTATGGCTTACATGTTTTAATTTGATAGGTATCTCTTTAAACAAAAATTTTTAAGACAACACAAACACACAAAGGCCATTAACTTATTGGGGAAAAAAAGGAACATTTACAAGAAAAGTGTATTTAGGGAACGTGGTAGATGAATTTTTTAATAAAAAGAAAAACACTGCATGTACTATTTAAAGTTATAGTATTTTTATTAAATAAATTTTCATTAAATATTTTTTAAATTTCATATTATGCTCAGGTAAGCAACAGTTCTAATAAGCATAAAACAGAATAAGTTCAAAGAGAAAGCTAATAATAGTGGAGGAAAAAAGAGGAAGAAAAGAAAACAAAGATGGAAGAAATAAGACATAAAGCTAGGGGTTTAAGAGAGATTGGGGGAAAAAAAAACAGAGAGGAATATATAAATAGGCTGAACCCTATGAACTATCGGTGATTTAAGGCTGCAACCTGAATACATTTTTGAACATCCCATTGGCTCTTCCACAAGGAACGATTCACAGATCAGCAATTAATTTTAGTATTGCATTTCAATCTTTGAAGAAACAATTAGTCTATACTCTTCAACACTATGATCAGAGCAATGGTTCTTTATAGGATGAGTGTCAAGGGCTCACACAAGCAAACAGAGGTTGCCAGTGAGCTACTCGCCTTGTTTCAGATCATCCACCCAGTTTAAAAGAAACCTGTTCGCACCAAGTAAATTATTTTTAATCACAAATCATCCTACCCTCAGTGGTGAATTAAGCCAACTTCTTTTATTTTGTGTCTAGTCACTGGAGTGCTAGAAGACCGGAATCAGGAGGATTCATGCAACTTATATTGGTGATGAGGTCTTCTTGTTGCATTCTCAGTTATAACTTATTTCCAAATTATTTGATTACAGTATCTAATCAGCAAGCAGACCAAGTCCAAGACTCAGCTCAATGTCTTGGATGTGTTTTTCTCCACCATGATTCACCCCTCTGAGCCAGGAGTTAAGAGGTGGGATAGCGCATGAAATTTAGGGCAGCACACAACAGTGAACAGGCATCCAAGTATGCTACACAGAGAGCTTTAAGCTTTCTAAAACCCCACATCCAAAGTATTCAGATTACAAATTCAACCACAGCACAAGCAATGATATCGATCCCTGAATCAGAACAAACTGGATATCTTGAGTTGAATGGAGACAGAGTTGAATATTTGAGGATATACAGACATTTGTTAAAGAAAAAGAAGAGAAAGAGCACTTCAGTCAATGTGGGTCAGAAACATGAACAGCCAGAACAGACACGAGAAGATATGAAAATATATGTGTTGAAGAAGCCAAGAATACTCTAATGTGGCTGAAGCAAGACAGAAAGCACCTGTCTGTATATAATATTGTACCACTTGAAATGATAAAGAGTTTAAATGTTATCCCATTATTACTTTTCTATCTTACCATTACCTTTCTATCTGAGCAGCACTGATTTGGCCACTATGTCTTAGTATAACCCAGAGTTTCTCTTTTTTGAAAAGGAGAAAAAAATACTCATTTTCCTCAGTAACTATTGTCACTATGAGTTGTGAAATATAACTGAAAGTAAAGAAGCCAAGTCTCTACTATAGAGCTACAGTAATCAAAACAGTGTGGTATTGGCACAAAAACAGACATACGGGTCAATGGAACAGAACAGAGAGCCCAGAAATAAACCCACACACCTACGGTCAATTCATCTTTGACAAAGGAGGCAAGAACATACAATGGAGAAAAGACAGTCTCTTCAGCAAGTGGTGTTGGGAAAACTGGATAGCAGCATGTAAATCAATGAAGTTAGAACACTCCCTCACACCATACACAAAAATAAACTCAAAATGGTTTAAGACTTAAATACAAGACAAGGTGCTATAAACCTCCTAGAAGAAAACATAGGCAAAACATTATCGGACATAAATCTTAGCAATGTTCTTCTAGAACAGTCTACCCAGGCAACAGAAATAAAAGCAAAAATGAACAAATGGTGCCTAATTAAACTTATAAGCTTTTGCACAGCAAAAGAAACCGTAAGTAAAACACAATGACAACCTAAGGAATGAGAGAAAATATTTACAAATGATGCAACTGACAATGGTTTAATTTCCAGAATATATAAACAGGTCATACAACTTAATAATAAGAAAACAAACAACCTAATCCAAACATGGGCAGAAGACCTAAACAAGCAATTCTCCAATGAAGACATACAAATGGCCAATAGGCACATGAAAAACTGCTCAATATCGCTAATTATCAGATAAATGCAAATCAACTACAATGAGGTATCACCTCACACCAGTCAGAATGGCCATCATTAAAAAGACCACAAACAATAAATGCTGGGTGTGGAGAAAAGGGAACCCTCCTACACTGTTGATGGGAATGTCATTTGGTGCAGCAGTTATGGAAAACAGTATGGAGATTCCTCAAAAGACTGAAAAATAGACTTACCATATGATCCAGCAATCCTGCTCCTGGGCATATATCCAGAGGGAACCTTAATTCAAAAAGATACATGCACCCCAATATTCATAGCAGCACTATTTACAATACCCAAGATATGGAAGCAACCTAAATGTTCATCAATAGATGACTGGATAAAGAAGCTTTGGTATATTTATACAATGGAATACTACTCAGCCATAAAAAAGAAAATAATGCCATTTTCAACAACCTGTATGGACCTGTAGATTGTCATTCTAAGTGAAGCAAGCCAGAAAAAGAGAAAAATACCACATGATATCACTCATATGTAGAATCTTAAAAAAAAAAGAAAGAAAGAAAAAAGAGGACACTAATGAACTCACCTACAAAACAGAAACAGACTCGCAGACACAGTAAACAATCTCATGGTTACCAGGGGAAAGTGGGTGGGAAGGGATGAATTTGGGGATGTGAGTTTTACAAATGTTAAGCACTATACATAAAACAGATAAACACAAGTTGATACTGTATAGTGCAAGGAATGATATTCAATATCCTGTGGTAACTTATGGTGAAAAAGAATACAAAAATGAATATATGTATATATATGCATGACTGCTTCATATATGAAGCATTATGCTGTGTACCAGAAACCGACACACTGTAACTGACTGTACCTCAATAATAAATAAATAAATAAATAAATAAATAAATAAAGCCAAGTCTGTGAGGAAGGTATGTATGTGGAGAACAAGACAAACAGAAAATAGAGTATGACTGTAAACTTCATGCCCTCCCTCTTAAGGTTCCCAGCAAACTGCAGAGTAGAGTATGTTGCATCAACCAATAAATCCATCCAACAAATGTTTACTAAGGCAAGTACTACTGTGTAATCTTGGTACGTAAAATGAATTAAGTTAACCTCAAATGCACTCTCAATTACTTGGGGAAGAGAAAATCAGATATTGGTGTTAGGACAGAGATGCTAAACTAAGACCTAAAGAAAGCTGGGAGAGGGCAGAATTCTGACTTTAGGTGGATGAATAAGTAGGGAAAGATGGAACCATGGAAAGCTTCACAGGCTGCCAGATATCAGAGCTGAGTATTACAGGATACATAGGAATTTGTTTAAAAGAAGAGAAAGAGCATTTCAGTCAATGTGGGTCAAAAAATGAACAGCCTGAACAAAAGCAAGAGGACATGAAAGTGTATCATGTGTTTAGGAAGCAAAGAGTACTCTAACGTGGCTGAATCAAGACAGAGAGAGGGCAATGGCAATAGAAGACACTGGAGAAGTTAACGTAGAGCCACAAAGAAAGGGGCCTTAGGACAAGAAGCTGAACTTTATTCTGAAAGCAACAGGAAAATACTGATGGTTTTTTAATAAATGGAGGGTGACAAGATCAGATCAATATTTGAGAAAGATAAATTTGGTGATGGTATGAAGGCTAGATTATTGGGGAATGAAGACAGAGTGATAAGGTTCAAAATGATTACAAAAGGGAGTCTTTGAAATCATTAGATCTACTGATTATAAACCTTAATTCCCCTTCCATCTAGGTAACACTGTTTTATGAGCTTAGAAAAAAAAGACGAATCTCTGAATAAATTTTGAAATATCATATAATTCAGAGTTTTTACTAGTTCATTTATTTTCCCAATTATTCCAAAGATGTTTTATTATGTATATCTTTGTTATAAACAGTATCTCCAGTTTTGAAATTTTATATCAATGTCACTAAAATTACTTTCATACAATTATTTCATGGTATGTAGTGAGAAAAAAAAAAACCTGTAAACATCAAATTTGACCCAATAAATTAATTGCCATAGGGTTTTCTTTTTTAACCTTACCATTACAAGTTCTTCCTGTAATTCACTGCAACTTTTTTCATTATACTGAAGTCTCTTTGAAAGGTCTATAATTACTTTCTTCTGTTCCTCGATTTCTTCATTTAGTTTCTTGTTTTTGGAGAAATACTCTCTTTCTAATCTGAAAAGTTAAAGTGTCAAAGCAAGGTTTTAAAATATGCTTTTATCAAGTCCTATTATACAATGTTAACACAAGCGGCAGATGTACTATATATCACAGTTTTGTGCCCAAAGGCTTTAAAGGCCTCTTTTCATTTTTTCAAATAAAAAAGGCTGCACATTTTTAAATAAAAGACTCTATGGGAACAATGCCTCCCCCTTTTCGGTAGCAGATATTTGTACTATGTCCAAGGTTATAAGTCAAATGGATCTGGTTCGCGCTGATTTGTTATCACCATTATTTATGATAGACAAACCCCACCCACTACAGTCCAATTAGCTCAGAAACTGCCTCAAAACAGAAAGCAGTCCTAACAAACCATTTTCTAATTAAAGTATAACATTAGAAATGGCACAAATGTTTTACTCCTGAGTATCCATGCAAGTGGAACACATGTGGTGACATGGAAAATCCAAAAGCAAGAATAATCAAAAATCATTCATACTCAGCGGGGAGGGTATAGCTTAGTGGTAGAGTGTTTGCCTAGCAAGCACAAGGTCCTGTGTTCAACTGCCAATACTGTCATTTAAATAAATAAATAAAACCTAATTACTGTATTCAATGTTGTATGTCAATCATATCTCAAAAAGAAAAAAAACTGGAGGAAAAAATCATTCATATTCACTGTGAAGACATAAATTTCTTTTCAAAGGATTTGCCTTCCTATTTAAATTTTGCTAAGGCTAGCATTAAACTGTGTTTACATTCTTGCATGGACCATAAGATGAAAAGCAACTAGGAAGTACCATAGTTTAAAATTTGCTATATGGATAATTTTATTTCAATGGATTGAACATGGATAATTTTTTTTAATATGGATAATTTTAATTCAAATTAAAGTGCTGCCACTATTTTTTTAATCTGACGTCTCCCTGATAAATGCAACAGACCCATTTCCTATTACTTATAAGCTGTAATACTAGAGATTTTATGACACGTATAACAAAATCTACACTATACTCAGGCTGTAATCAAATAAAGAGCTAATTTTTGAATGATACAAGATCTTATTCTGAACCGTTGACATTTCTTTTTCTAAGGTGGAACACAGACAATTCTACTGCCAACCCTTTGGTATATTCTCCGTTGAATCAAAGGTATTGTAAGGTAGAGTAGGTAAAATTTAAACATGTATAAAAGGATTAGTTACTATATCTGTATCAATCTCCCAGAAAGTAGAACTAAACAACAAAAATGGATCAAAGCAGAGAAAAGATAAGAAAGTCAATCCAGGAATCCCAACATACAAACAACAGAAGTTTCAGAAAACAGAAGGTAAAGAAAATGGAAAGGAAGAAATCAGCAAAGTAATAATAGAAGAAAATCCCAGAAATGAATTATTTGAGTTTCTAAAAAGAGCTCAATGAGTGACCATCATGAATGAAAGCAGCCCATGCCAGGCCCGTCATCGTGAAATTCCAGAACACTGGGAACAAAGAGAAGACTCCACGTTATGTCCACAGAGTTTGGAAATACATAATATGAGTATTATCATGTGTTATATTATAACACCAGTAAACCATTTCTAGATACTCGCTTATGTTTCCAGATTTGGTGGCCACTCTGTGCAAGTTTCTAGAGGAAAACATGGGCGGGCCACATTCAAAGTTTAGGAATCAAATGACTTCAGACTTCTTGACACTAGAACTGAATAAACAGCCAGCTGAACTAAGAGAAAAGGTAAAGATTAAATAAAGACATTTTTAGGATGCAAGTTTTAAAAATTTTCCTCTCATATAAATTTCTCAAGAGGCTACCTTACAAGAGAGTAAATCAAACAAGGAAGAAGGCATAAGATCAGCAAACAAGAGATTCAATGTAAAAAAGAAGTAAAGGAAATGCCAAAGATGATGGTGAAGTGAAGTCCTAGGAAGGCTGTGACAGTCTATAAAACAATTTGTCCAGAAAGGAGGAGGTCTAGAGAAGAATCCAAGAGAGGTATATCTTAGAAGATACTTAAAATGATAGAACGCCTGAGGTATAGAAACGTAAGGAGAGATTTTCAGTTGTGTTAGAGAGTTCAAGAATAACTTAGTGACTGGGACACACAAACTAACCCAACTAAAAGTGAGGTGATTATTAACTATTTATTCATTTAATAATTCAGCAAATCTTTATTTTGCAGCTCTTGTGTGCCAAGAACTATTCTAGACTTTAGAAGACAGCAATGAACAAAATAAAGTTCCTCTCCAATGAACAATAAAAAACAAAGAATATAATAAAATGTGCAATAAAGAAAAACAAAGATGAGGGACCCAAAAAAGTTGTAGAAAAAAATACCCAAAAAAGCAACCCTACTAAAACGATGGGAGAAGGAATGGAATAACTGTGCGTTGTATGGTAGAAATGTACAATGGAGATAAGTAAGTAGAGGCCAATAGGTTAACATTTAAAGGTAGAAGCAAAAAAATGGCACAAAATGCATGTTATTTAGAAATATGAAGTTAAATATCAAAAGAAACAGCTATAAGAATTAAAAGTAGTTGCCTCAAAGGAGTAGAAACTGGTCATAGAGAACAATAGGATACCAAAATGCTGTCTTTCATGAGTTTAACAGTACTATTTTACTTTTTAGACTACGTAAAAGTGTTAATTTGATTAAAATAGAATTTTAAATAAAAAATATTATTACTCAGCAAATATAAATGCACTTGTTCTTTGACGCTATTTTACAAACAAAGTCCAAATCGAGTCCACTGAAATGGGGAACATCCTTTGCCATGAGGAATCTCATGCACAACCCAAAAAAGTTGGCTCCTATGCTTCTACCAATAGTCCCACCCAAGGGCAATGGCTAAGGCAATAAAATGAAAGTTAAAGGGAGCCCCAGTCTCTTAGAACCTAATACAAAACAGACAGAACTTGAAAGATGGAGGATTTAGGGAAAAAAGGAAAGGGAGCAGAAGGAAACTCGTAGTTAAGATGCCTTCTTTCCTACTGGATTCCTTTTTTTTAAGGACTCAGCTAAGAATCTGACAACAGTACAGCTGTTTTAACAAACAGTCTTCTCCAGGCTATCTTTTACCAAGAAAATGAACAATAACAGTGTTACAAACTATAATACTTTGGTTCTTTTTATACTCCGGGGTGATTTTTTTAAAAAATATAGAATTTCTAAATGTTGAATGTAATAAAATAAATATATTTAGATTCAGTCCATTCAATATCATATCTTTGACTAGTGTTACTTTAAATTAAATTTAAATTTAAAGCAGATTTAAAGATTACCATGATCTCCTCCCTACCGCCCAACTATCAGTTACTACTGCTAGTGAAAATCTGACATACTGAAAGTTCCAAAATAAAAAGATTGAAAAGTTTTGTTCCACACTGCAAGCTTTCAATGGAAAAAAATTTATAACTAAGGAAATTTGATTACAGAAATATAGAATATATATAGTATCTAAAAGTATTGTTACATTATATAATTTGTTAAAATAGCCTGTTATTGTTCAAATTCTTAGCTGAGTTCTTTAAAAGATTATGTTTAGTATATAATAATTTTATTTATTGTATTATTATATATAACACTGAATATATAATGATATATTAAAATATATATTCTATCTAATATGTGTATTCCATCTATATATGTATACTATATATTCATCTAAAATAATTTCATGGAGGAATATTCATTGTCATGAAAGTGTTGGCTAAAACTAAAACTGAAATATATACACAGCTTTTTTCTCCTGCCTTTCAATAAGATCCTGCCTATATCTACCTGGGAGGAAACAGAAACTTGAAAACCTTAACCACCAGCAAGGTTCAGGCAGCATTTCCTCTATAATCTCATTATCTCCAGTTGCTAAATCAGTTCTATCCAACAGATAAAACAATGTCTGCTCTAAAACTCACTACTCTCAAAGTTGTAAATTAAAGGAATTATTTACCTTAAAGACCTAAAATATCAATTCTCTTTTTGAAATATATTATCCAAAACTTAGAACTACTTTGAAAAATTAATAATTGAGAGTTTGTAACTCTAAAAGATTTTAAAGAAGATTCTGAAAAAGAATCAAAGTACAGGTAGAAAATGAAATAACTTACCCAGTCACCCCTCCTGTCATTTCCTTCTCATATCACAGATAAATGGAAAGGAAGGGGTTGTCATATTACATACAATGAAAAGGAAGATGGGATGGGGGAAGAGAAGTCACAGGAACTATCAATAAGTAGTGAGCTTCAATTACTACTTAATTTTTACTATTTTTTAATTATTATTAACTGTTTTATTATTATAGCACAGTTACAAAGGGATGAAGAACAGAAAAGGGACATTATGGTAAAGTACTTAGGATTGTTGGCTGGTGCTTAGTTGGAATACATCACTAACATTTAGAATTGTTAGCCTGTGCTTATTGGAATACAAAATCTGAGTAAAATTTTTCAAGCACCAAAACAGAAACAATAGCAAAACAAATCTAAGGGAAAAAGTTTGCTTTGGGGGACAACTTAAATAGTACATAGGTTAAAATGTTACAGCTTAAATGTTAGCAGGTATCTTAAAATTCCTCTAGACCAGCCTTTGCAGGACTCGTTTCTTCTTCAGTATCCATGACAGAGAATCATCCATCCTCTGTTTTGAACTTTCCAAGTCAGGGAGTTCACTAATTTCCCAAAAAGTCTATCACTTCATTGTGGGAAAGCTTTAATTGTTGGGAGTACAGTCTGACTTCTTACAGTTTCTCTAGCAGGTCCCAATCATTACCTCAAAGCAACAGTAAAGAAGCCTGTACTATACACTACATAAAGGCCCTTCAAACATATTTATATATAAATGTGCAGATTCAAGGTATGGTTCAAAGGAAAATGAAGCATAAATCCTTAGAATAATGTTCACAGAATGTCATTTAAGTTATTCTAGAGGAAGCAAGAAAATTTGGTTAAGAATTATTCATTTAAAATATTATAAGCATTACTAAGAAAAATAATCACAGTTTAGAATTTCAAATTTTTTCAAACTTCAGCCTTTTAAGTGCCATCTTTATAACTTTGCCATACTCATATAACAATTACTACCATTCTAAATAATACTTTTCTTTAAATTAACTCACATCATAAGTTAAATGAAGTATTTTAAAAGTAAACTTTATATTACAACTGTAAATGGAAAACCATTATGTATCATAAATAGAAATGAACATTAAAAATAAATACATAACTATAATATATGAATATATGTCACCTACCAATGCTGGTATGTGTTTCACCCTCTGAGAAGAAATGATTTAAACTGTCTACTATTGATTTATTTTTGGAAACATATTAAACAATTATAAACTTCTTAAAGCATTTCACAGAACTCTTCAGACAAAAGACATTATAACTGAAAACGGATAAAACTAGTAGGAGTTAGAAAGGTCCTGACTCTACCACTTATTAGCTGTGTGTCCTTACCCTCATTAAGCCTCGAAATTTGTAGATATTGACAGGTATATGTAGAATAGATAAACAAGATTATACTGTATAGCACAGGGAAATATATACAAGATCTTATGGTAGCTCAGAGTGAAAAAGAATGTGACAATGAATATATATGTATGTTCATGTATAACTGAAAAATTGTGCTCTGCACTGGAAATAGACACAACATTGTAAACTAACTATAACTCAATAAAAAATGTTAAAAAAATTAAAAAATAATAATTAAAAACTTTTTTAAAAATTAAAATTTAAATAAAGCCTCAATTTCCACATCTGCAAAATGGGGATAAAAAGAATAGCTATCTCATAGGGTGTTATATAAATTAAACAAAACCATGCAAAACTAAATATGAAGTGAGTCACACGCATGCAAGCCCCTAGTTGCAGTATTACTCCTTGTATTATTTCTGCAGTTTGAGACATTCGCAAACATTAGCCATCTCCACATAGACCATTTTAATGGCCTAGAAGTCAAAGTCTTTAAAGATACTGTATTATATCAGTAACTATAACGTAAAATACATTAATATAGTTAATTTCTAGTGTAAGAAAGTATTACTGCATTTCTGAGACTCTGTGGAATAGCCATGATACTTCAAAATCCAGCAGAGTGTTTCCACATTTACCTGGTACTACACATTTATACTTATGTAGGTTTCATAAAGTCTTAATATTAATTTAGAGAATTTAACAGTAAAACACTTACAAATTTAGTTTTGTAAAGCTCTCTTGTGCATTATGCTTTTCTCGCTCATAGGCACTTTCAACTTCTTTGAATTCATTCTTGATCATTTCCAAATCAGCAACAGCTTCTGCTTGGCTGGCCTTTTCTACCTGCAAAGCTCCTTCAAGGTCTCGAATCCGTAACTATCAGATGACAGAAAAGCAATTAAACAGAGCGAGGAAATACTAGCATCAGCCTCAAACTGAGTACAGTACTTTAATAAACAGCAGATTATCATTCATCCAAACAAGTTTTTCTTTCTGTTTTTGGTTTAAAAAAGGAAAATAAACAAAAAGCAGTCTATTCCCTTCCTCAATATGATTAATGGAAGGGAGGAAGAGTGGAAGACTCACGTACGCTATGAAAAACGACAGACTGATGCAACATCATCTGTCCTACCAAAGTGCCTAATTTTGACCTGCTAACCCATTTGAACATTTCTTTCATAAACATAATAAGTTAAGTGGTTTTCGAGAACTAAAGGGAAGTATCCTTCCCCTCTTTTGAGAAACATTATTATATGAACATCTTCATAAGCTTAAGAAAGTTAAAAGATCTTTTTATTCCTAGAGATTTTTCACTGTAAAAAGTTAAAATGTTTATTATCAAATAATACTATTTGACTAAAATACTTATGGGTGTAATAATACGATATCTGGAATTTGCTTCAAAATAATTTGGGCATGGGAGACTAGAAGAGGATTAATAGATAACACACAATTGGCCTGCGGTTAAGTCTTGAAGCTGAGTGAGGGGTATATGGGTAGTTCATTTCACTATTCTCTCTACTTCTGCATAAACTGGAAACTTTACACAGTGAGACATTTTAAAAACCAGATTCCCTGTACATGCCAATAGTAGATAAACAAAGTGCGTTCCCATAAAAGAATAATTTGTGGATGTAAAAAGGCTACAAAACAACTTTCAAAAAGTAAGTTCTCTATGTGGGCCTCCATGTAGTGTCAATATATACTGAAAAGAGCAAAGTCCAGATCACTGTATACAGTATGCTATACTCTGGGTAAACAAGTGGAAAACATAAGGATATGTATAGGCAAGAGATTAGAATAACGACAGGGACAAGAGTGAAAGTAAGAGTTTTCAACTGCTTGCTTTTGTTTTCATTTTTGAAGTATGTGAATATTTTATCTTTTCAGAAAATTAAGTTAAAAATAAAAATAAGTTTGTTAAAGTTCGAAAGAAGATGGGGGTTGGAAAAAAATGCTTTACACTAGATAGAAAATGGGCTTTGGAACCATAAGACTCAGGTTTGAGTCATAATTCTTCAAATTAACTTAAGTGCCCTTAGACATATTAAACTCCCAGAGCCTAAGGCTCTTCATCGGTAAATAATAAATAACAACAACAACAATAATAATATACAGACTGTCTACAGGGTTGCTACAAAAACCTAGTGAGACAATGTGTATTTAATATTAATATGCATTTAATATTTGATAAAAATATAAAATAATTATTTAATAAGTGTTTAGATAAATATCATTAGGCACTTGATATGTGCCATGCAATGAGCTGGTGGTCAAGATACACACACTCATCGTGAAAATACACAGTCTTAGCATTTGTTAGAAGAGGACGAGTGCTTCCTGTCATAGAGGTAGATCCAAATGGCCATGAAATCAGAGAAATGCTATGAACACTGTGTGACAGAGCCTCCCAGGTATAGCAAAAGATAACCTGAGTTATGAAAAATGAACTCACCAAAAAATGCAGCCAAGGAAATAGAAAATGTTTCATAAATTAATCTATACAAATAACAAACCACCAGAATTACTATCTCTAATTATCCAAACATATTGTGGAGTAATTCAGACATTGAGATAATAATTGAAATAATGTAACTAATAATTTATTCTCTTTCACTAAAGTCAAGAAGTAGAACAGATATGTGGATACAACTTTGTAAATTTTCAAAATTGGTCTTTTAAATTTTATTTTTCTTTGTTGTTTTGTCTAAACCCAATGCTCACAAGTAAAATAATAAAGCTAGGAAACATTTTCTTTTATCTACATTGCTATTTTCTTTCAGAAAATATGCAAACTCAATCACAAATGATAAACCAATCCAACTGAAAGAAAAGCAGACTTAAAATAATCAATTCTGAGTCAACTCTCTTGAATCTATTTTCTCATTTTTATGACGCATCCTAACAAATTTAATAACAGAATATTTCAAACATATTTTTAACTACAGTTTATTATAAAATGGTGATTACAACTATTTACTAGTCTCATTTGCTTTTAAACTAGTCTGACACTGAATTTTACTAGGTGTATGTCATTGAAAATACTTGTCAGTATTTATAGATATATGACTCAAATACACACTTTTGCTTTTTTCTAAGTTACAGCACTAAGTTGAGTATCAAACATTAATTTTTAATTATATGAGCAAAAAATATACATGCAATAATTTTCATTTTATAACTACTAAGTATATATTCTCAGTATATAACTACAATGAAAAACTTAAATTTTGAATTCTACTTCTTTCATGAATTTAAAACTTCAGCTTTACTGCTTATTAATGCCATTTTAAAAAAAAGAAAAAAAGCTTAACTTAAACAAGTTTGCTTTACATATAGATGCACTCAAATACATGGGTCAGAGAATTATGTAGGTAAAAGGCATTTCATTAAAGATAAAACTGAAAATACTGTATTACAAAATTCTTGCAGACTGTTGTATCCTATATTAAGACCTGTTTAAATAATAAGGTAAAATTTGAAAATTCTACTAATTAAATTTTAATATAGCGGAAAAGTCGGAGTCTTCTTAAAATATCCAAATTTAAGTATGGAATTTGGACTTTGGAACTTTATGTAAAACTCTTTACAACAAAGGCTTGGTCCACGGTAGTAGTTTGCCAACCCCCAGTTAAAATGCCTTTGCTTCTTTTACAAATTCCTTCTCTTTCTCTAAGACCTAGGGAAAAGGACACTTTCCTCAGGATGCCTTCATTTACTTCCCCTCACAGATTAATCCTTCTCCTTATTATGCTCCCACAGTATTTAGTATTTCCTATTTCTAACTATATCTAAATATAGGTACACAGTATCTCTGGTAATAGAATGTTTAAGTCCCAGTTCGAGCTCATTCATCTTCATACTTTCAGCTCTTAATATGGTGACAGGTGATATGCACAGGATATACACTTAATCAGTGAAGGTGCATATTTTTTAAAAGTTTTCAGAAAGAAGTTCATCCTATGGATGTTGCTAAAAAGAACACTCTGATCAGCAAATCTTCCTGAAATGGGCCAGATGGCAAACATTTTGTACTCGCAGGTCATGAGGTCTCTGTCACAACTAGTCCACTTTGCCAGTGTAGCACAAAAACCACCACAGACAAGATAAAACTTCATAAGAACATGCAGTGGGTGATTCGGCCCTGGGGTGTAATGGGGCAGGTCCTCTCTAACAGAGTAAGACTACCCTCAGCTATTTCTTTAAACAGAATAACGCATGTCTTAACAATATGCTACCTATTCTAAATGCACACCTTAGTTCTCTGAACATAATCCTGTTTTTTCTAGCTTAATAAAATCCATACAAAAAAATGTATTTTCATTTTACCTGAATAATTTCAGAATTAAATTTTGATTCCAAATGTGCTGCCCTTTCTGCTTCAATATTTTCTTCTAATTTCCTCACTCTTAGTGTAGTTGCCTGAAAACAAATTAGAAGTTTAAACTCATAAGCATTGGTATTTAAATTGGGTATAGATAACTATATTGTAATGAACACTTTATATCACTGTAGCCTCATTTTTTTATTTGCAGAAGCATAGAAGTTATATTTTAAAAATCATGTAAAAAACCACGTAAAAATCATGCTTGGGAAGAATGCTCCCAAGCTTGCTTTCTCTTTCTTTTTTATTAAGGTATAATTTGCATGTAATAAATTACATATGTTGAAAGTGTATAATTTGGTAAGTCTTGTAAATTCACAGACACAGAAAGTGTATTAGTGACTGCCAGTAGCCGGGGGCAGAAGGGAGGAATGAGCACTGACTGCTAATGGGCATAAGGCTTCTTACTGGGGTTATGAGAATGTTCTGAAATTAAATAATGGCAATGGTTTCACATCCTTGAATAGTATACTTTAAAAGGGTGAATTTTATGATAGTGAAGTATATCTCAATAAAAAATAAAAAGAATCCCTGAGTGTAAGAACCAAGGACATGGTGGTGAGGGGTATAGCTCAGTTGGTAGAGTGGGTGTTTGGCATGCATGAAGTCCTGGATTCAATCCTCAGAGCCTCTGTTAAGAAGAAGAAGAAAAAAAATCTAAAGAATCAATAATATTTCAAAGAAGTCACAGCCACCTAAGTAAAGCTTCTTGATTTCTGTCAAAAAGTTCCTCTAAATGCTGACTTTAGTCCTTAGAACAAGGGATCCCCTTGGCTACAGGGAGAAAGCATGGTACATACTAAAACAGAAAAATCCTTATGGTTTAGCCAGATTAAAATGAGCATTACCCTAGGTAGGGCCAACACTAGTGGGGGGAAAAATTACTGTAACAACACAAGATGAAATTTCTGTCCTTGAAGAACTAAAGTCAACTTTCTCAGTACTCAAAGCACTTCTGTTAGGTTCTACAGGCCAGAAGAAGTCTAACCATTGTCAAGGAAATAACCCATAGACATTGAGAATAAAGGATCAAAACAAGCAAAAAGCTAATAAAGGGCAAGTAGAAAAACCAGTCTAACAATGTTAATATACTCTTTGAGATTCCAAAAATTATTTGCATAAGTTTATCAAAATAAGCATTATATCTTATTAAAATTAAGAATATTCAGTGATTCTATAATAAAAAAATGAACAATGCAAGTCTTTTTTTCATTTTTCATGTATATGTTGTCATATTAATTATCTGATTTTCACTACAAAAATCAAGCAAATGTTTTGTTTTCTCTGCCTAAACCAAAACCGAATGGGTTGAAATAAAAAACCAGAGATCACATCTTTATTTTCACACTTTCTGGTTTTAAATGAAACGTCCAGAAGAAAACAAATTTATAAACTGTTTATTGATACTAAAATGATCAATTAATCAGTAAGGACAACAAAAAAATTTTCAACTCTTTAAACAAATTTCTTCCAAGAGTAGGTTTTGCTGATGGAAATAATTAAACTAAAGCCCTCCTAATAAATTTTGTTTTTCATCTTCTAGTCTGGTGAATTAATTCTTACATCCAGCAGAGGGTGACAGAGGAACACCAACTTGCTGTTCACAAATATTTTTCTCCAATACTGTCTACGAGAACTAGTACAACAACCATAATCTGTCTCTCATTAGTATCCAATCCTAATGTAATCTACAAAGCAAGAGCAGAAAGTGTAACAGAATTCATATTAAAATGCAAAATCCAACACAAATCCATATATACTACCAGCCAATTTAACTAGATACAAGTTTGTCTATAATACAAGGATTATACAATATGCTGTCTGTTCCCCAATACTATGAACATCAGTGTGCATTATGTAACACAAAACGATCACATTTTTTATCATTTATTAGCTGGTTGTCATGTCCTTTCCTACTGCAATACACTGCCAAGAGATTTTTATTCCAGTAAATTCTATGTGTTCGTTGTACCTAATTTTTTTTTATTTTATGATTTATATCTCATTAAACCACAATAAGCCCAATTAGATAAGAAAAATGAGTGTTCATTCTTTGAAGAAGGTAACATAGAGATGGCTGTCTCCTGTCCAACCCTTTGGTAGATGTTATTTTATGATAACACAGGCATGAGCTGCCAACTCCAATTGAGCAGCAGAACTAACCAAACAAATCCAGACCACATTTGTTCTCCACACCACGTTTGCTCCTATAACTTTCAGGGCCAAAAGTTTCACAAAAGTTATGAAAACATATGTGCACAATGAATCTGCTGAAAGACTGGGCAAAAAAACAGTTCCTATTACATCCTTTCCTCCTCAAATAGAATACACCCAGCTCAAAGGATATATGTGAACTTAAAGAATTAGTCATACAGAAAAACTTCAATATATAAAATTCACCCCACTAAAATGGACATCAAGAAAAATAGGGGAGGAAATACCACGTAAGTACATACTAATTAGAGATTTCCAGTATGTGTTACATAGTACTGTTTCCAAAACAGCTGCACAAAGTTTACTCCAGAATGTCAACAGCTGGGTAAACAGAAAGTGGTTGTTTAACTATTTTTCCAGACTTTATCACCTGATATTTCCAATTAATGAATACTCTTACAAGTAACCAATATAGTAATAATCCATCTTCAAAAAGATGATTCTAAAGGACTGAGTCATCATAGACTGATTAATTCTATAATGGTTATTTTAGTGGTAAGTATATTTTATTATATTTTAACGGCTGTAAATAATATATTATACGTGTGTTAACAATTAACTACAATACCTATTCCTTACTCATGTGGGGGTAGGGAGAAAAGAATGGTTACCGTACTTGGAGCCCTTAATCTGAAGATCTCAAAGTATTTTTTATTACTAAAAAAGAAATCTTAGAGAGTCAAAATCTCTAACTATTTGAAAAACAGAAGCACCACAATATCACAATACTTAAGTCATATGTTGAGGAGTCATAACTAAGAACATCATATAAGTCCTTTCCTATTTATCATCCTTGTTCTAATCAAAGAACTTGAAAAGTAATATTATTAATTAGTCTGACCTTTAACGTAGGCTCTTTATTTTTTAAAGTAAGCACTTACATTGCTAAGTGTCACATTTGCATGAGTGTACAGTACTTATGTTAATGTCATTGATGACATAAATCCTAAAATTGAATACTAATATTCTACAGTTTTCAAAGAAGTTTCATATGTATTTTGTCATTTGACTCAATAATATGGTACATTTTACAAAACAAGCCAATACAATATAGTACATAATATTTTAAATCTTTATAAGGCATTCTTATCTGAATATCTGGGGGTTTTAAGTAGGTCTCTTACATCACATGTAGCCAGTACACTATATAAGAAAAACAGCTCTAGTCAGCGGCAGAATTAATGCTGCTTTTGTGACTTGTAACATGGGAACTGCTGTGTAAAAGTGAACAGCTGATCTTCTGATCAAGGAACACTGATCCACTAAATTCTACCCTCACAAAAGTCCAAACATATTATAGTTATTCTCAATCTCATTAAGTGCACATCACTTTATTAAAACACGAGCTTATCAAAAACAAATGAACATGCTTGCATCTTTCCATGCTCATCTCACTGATACTTACTTTACTATGTAGGTCCACCAAAAAGGAAAACAGAATATTTAAAGAGTACCTACCACGTGCCAGATAAAAAGGAAAAGAACCTGTGTCGTAGATAAAAACTTATCTGTCTCTAACTGATGCTCCTTTTATTTCTCTGCTACAAATTACTATTTATTTGTAACTGTTTTATTAATAGCCCGATTATAACTGTTTTCCAGGATCCTTTTGATTATCTTATATAAACAGGCTCACTTAAAGCAGTCCTCACTTTAAAATAAAACAGCAGTATCAAGAAATATCCAAATGTACAAATATTCAGAGCTCTATGTACCCCCTTGACCATGATTAACTCTGCAGTTTCAGGAACCTCAAAATTAGTCACTGACTATAGCAATAATCGAAGGCTTAACAAATTCAGGATGGACATAAAAAGGCAATGAGATGATTATAGGAATAAACTGGAGAACAAAGAAACTTCTTTTATTCACAAGGATTGAAAAATAAAGTATTTCACTCAACCTGTAAAAGAGTTTAGTGGGGGAGAAAAGATTACACATTATATATTATACTTTCAAGGTATAATAAAAGAAACCACAGACAAGGAAAATAGGAAATTTCAGGAGAAGAATTTACAGACCACAAATTCTGATTAGCATGATAATAAATTAATTTAGCATCTTTAAAATCATCTTTACCTTTTCTGGCAACAAAAAGTTCAGTATTTAACGAATATTTGAATAAACTTCCAATTTTAAAATCCATTTGAACATAAATACAAAAATATATAATACTTATAAGCATAATTGTATAACGCAGGTGATTTCATTATATATCTACTTCACAGTTGATAATCAACACAAATAGATGTTTAAAAACCATTCCTACAAACACACGATGGCTTTATAAAGATGACTCATAAGAGGTTGCTTCATGGACAATGTGAAAGGTGAGATTCATTTGTCTTCCCCTTTTCACTTAAATGTAGTATATGTGTAGAGAAAAAGGCTATATTCTACCTTTCTTTATGTTGTTATAATATAGAATAAGACTGACAGACGCAATTCAGAATTTATTTGCAAAGACTGTTTTCTCCCACTGTAATCTTCATGAAATTCTTCAGTTCTCTCAGAATTAGGTTTACATCTTCTCTTTTCTCTTTTCTTATTGAGTTAAGCTTATTTCCCATGATAAAAAGAAAAAAAAAAACCCTCCCCTAGTTGTAAAGAGGTTTATAAAAGCCATGGATATTTCTTTTTCCAGTTCGCTTTTCCCTTGGTTCTGTGGTATCCAGCACCACATTTACAAAATTGGATTGGGAGTTTGTTGTTTTTTTTTTAATCTAAGAAACCATTGATCCATGTTAAAATGATTAAGCTACACAATGGTCTATAGTTTATCAGATTTTTTAAATTTATATATATATATATACACATACACACACACACACACACACACACACACACACACATAAACTTTTGGGGACCAGGCACATAAAGAAATTGCCTTTTCATGAAACATAATTGTTAAAGCTTCACTAAAATTTAAAACATTTATCAGGCTAAGTGTCTATTATATTCTTTGCTTTAGTCTTATATTACTGACATTAAACAATGTGTTCTATTAAATTAAAATTTTAACAATTTTCCTCTCTATTATTCCATTTTATATTACTCCTTTTAAAAAAATACCACTGATGATTATTTAAGTACTGAAAATTACTAGTAGTTAGTGTCTCCACAACTGAATGTAAAAGTGGCAATAAACTGCTCTCTAGAAATTTAACTTCTCCTTCAATTATGTCATCCTCTGGTCAAATAGCCAATACAAACACATTCACTTAAACACAAAGCAAAAATTTTTAAGGTGTTTAAATATGAAGAATTATAGATAAGTCACAGGACTATATTTGTCCACTTATAAAATTCTTATAAATAAAATAAAAATAGAGACTATCTGGACTACCTTCAGATTCTCCAAAAGCAGAGACGTGGCATAATCAAAAGTATTTACAGAGTAGCTAAAAAAAACACAAGTAAAACTAGTCTAAAACAATGTCATATTTACAACATCAATAAAAAAAGAAATTAGAGCAGGTGAGTATTTTATAAGAAAAATAATCAATACTGAGTTGTCCAAAAACAAATCCTAAAGTTTAGGCATTAGACATTTCCTCAATTGAGTCAAATTTGGCTTACCAAGAATTTTATCAACAAAAATTACTGTTACCTAGTACTTCACATCTCTAAGGCAATTAAAATGTTTTCACTGATGATCATAGAGTTTTATAGCATCCTAAAGTGGCTTCCGAATGATTTTTTTAATTCTAAGTATATACAGAACTTTAACTCTATTCTAATCCTTTTTAATCAGCTGTCCACAAACCATATAATATTAAAAATGATAAAGTAAAATATAATGATATATTCCTAAATTTTCTGACCTGAAAAATGTTCAGCACAAGTAACAAAAAAGCTAAAAATATTATTTAGAATATAATCTCATTTTTTAATTTTTTCTCTAAACTTATATAAAATTAGACCATGCGTGGTAAGAGTAATTTTATCTTTGCCAAGTTCATATTTGTCATTATCATTGAGAGTTTCTATATATTCCACACTCCATTCTCCCTACTATTAACATCTTATAATTATATAGTACAAATAACCCATTAAAAATGCAAAATGGATCAGAATAAATATTTCTCCAATGATATACAAATGGTCAATAAGCATATGAAATGATATTCAACATCATTGGTCATCAGAGAAATACAAAGCAAAACCACAATGAGATACCATTATACTCCCACTATACAAGCTGTAATTAAAAAGACTGATAGTAACAAGTGATGGTGAGGATCTAGAGAAATTGGAACCATCATACATTGCTGGTTAGAATTGTGGGAATATAAAACTGTGCCACCACTGTGCATAACAGTGTAAAGTTAAACATACAGTTATCATGTGACTCAGCAACTCCACTCCTAGGTAGAACTATAAACATGTCCACAAGAAAACTTGTACACAAACGTTCATAGAGTCATTATTCATAACAGCCAAAAAGTGAAAACAGCTGTCTATCAGTTGATGAATGGATACACAAAATGTGGTATATAATACACTGAAAGATTATTCAGTAATAAAGAGGAATGGAGTACTGACACACGATACAACATGGATGAATTCTGAAAACATCTTGCAAAGTGAAAAGAGTCAATCACAAAAGATCACATATTGCATGATCCCATTAATATGAAATGTCCTGAATAGGCAAATATACAGACACAAAAGTAGATTAATGGTTGCTTAGGGCTGAGAGGGAAGGAAGAAGAGGAAAGACACAGTTAATGGAAATTAATGGAAAAGTTCATGGAAATTAATGGAAAAGACCTATAGGTTGTAGCATTCCAACATTTTCCAATAAAGTATTTCGCACATCTCCTTATCATTCTACAGTAAGGCTTCCCAAGACCCCAAGACCAATACTCATATTTAAGTGCTACTCAACATCTCCACATGGATGTCTAACAGGCATATGAAATTTAAAGTATCTGAAACCAAACTCTTCATCTCTCCCAAATCTACCCCACTTGCATTCTTTGCCAGTGAATAAATGGCAATGTCATCCCCCATATCTCAAGACAAAATCTTTAGTATTATTCTCTACTCCATTATTTTCCTCTCACAAGGCAGGTCCAATAAATCTGAAAATTCATCTGATTCTATCTTCCAAAATACATACAAATCTGACCATCTCCTCTACCACTAATTTGGTTTAAAACACCATAATCTCTCATCTAGACCACTTTAACAGTCTCCTAAATGGCCTCTTACAATGTGTTTTCCAATAAGTATACAAAATGATCCTTTTTTATTTTTTTATTTTACTGAGTTATAGTCAGTTTACAATGTTGTGTCCATTTCTAGTGTACAGTTAAAACAAATCAGAGCGGGCATATCACTCCTCTTCTCAAAACCTTTCAATGGCTTTCCACCTCAGAAAGAAAGCCAAAGCTCTTACAATGAACTACAAAAGACTTTCGGGGTTCTATAAAATCTGCCTACCATTCTCTGTATCCTACTAGGCTTTCTCTTGCTCATTCCATTTCAGTCACAATGGACTACCTGCTATTTCCCAAACCTTCCAAGCACAATCACATCTCACAGCCTTTGTACTTTCTATTCCTTCTACCTAGAATCTCTTCTTCCAGTTAGCCATGTGGCTCAATGCCTTTCTTCCTTAAAGTCTCTGCTCAAGTGTCATCTAATCAAGTCAGCCTACCTTGACCACTAACATAAGGGGGTAACCATCCCATTCCATTATTTATTATAACCCTCATCTGCTTTATTCCTCTTCATAGGGCTTATCATGTTCTGTTTAATTTAATGTATGAGTCTCCCTGACTGAGTATCAATTTCAAAAGAGAAGATGCTTTGTTTTATTCACTGTTTGCCTCAAATACCCAAAAGTGTGCCTGACACTCACTATAAATATTTTCCAAATAAACAAATGAATACAGTAGTCATAATATAAGAACAGGATGCTACAAAAATGGTACAGAGAACAAGAGCACTCAGAAACTAAAAAGAGAATAGAAAATATTCAATTAGAAGATTAGAAAAGTCAAATAAATCTCCCACAAAGCAACAACAAAAAGAAAGACAACAGAAAGGTAAGAAAAGCAAAAGACAATCCAGTTGGTCAGACAATTAAATAATCAAAAGCCTAAAAAATAGAAAATGGAAAAAACCCTAAAGAGGAAATTATAAAGAAATAATATGAGAGAATTACACAAAATAAAGGACATGAGTCCCCTAACTAAAATAGTCACCAAATGCCCTGCACATTGAATACCAAAAAACCTATACTAAGAAACACTGCTTATCTTTGATGTTCTGAAATTTTATTGTCAGTGGAAACTCTACAGCAGTAATAGCTGGGCATCTTCACAAATACAAAGGGAAAAGAAAGCTATAGATAGAGAATGGATAGATTGAGAGACTTAAGAAACATCAGTCAATCACAATTTGTAGACCTACTAGGGATTCTGATTCAAACACACATTTATGCCATATATGGAGCAATTTGAAATGTGAAAAATGCCTGGATATTTGATTATATTAAGTAATTACTGTTTATTTAGGTTTGATATTGATAATATGGTTCTAAATAAAAGACCCTTTATTTTTCACAAAACACAATTAAATATTTATGGTTAAAATAACATGATGCTTGGGATTTGTTTCAGTATAATACGGGAAGAAGAAAAGTGAGTAGGGGTGTAAATGATACCAGATTGCCTATAAATGAATAATTGTTGAAGCTGGTGATGGATACGTTAAGTTCATTATAATATGCTGTCTACTTTTTTTAATGTTTAAAGTTTTCCATTAAAAAAAAGTGAAAAATGAGAAAAGGGAACCCTCATGCACCACTGGTGGGAATAAAAATTGATGTAGCCACTATGGAAAATAGAATGGTGATTCCTCAAAAAATTAAAAATAGAACTACCATATGATCCAGCAACTCCATTCTTGGGTACTTCTCCAAATAAAACAAAAATACTAGTTAAGAAAGATATATGCACCCCTAAGTTCATTGCAGCATTACTTACAACAGCAAAGCTATGGAAGCAATCTAAGTGCCCACCAACAGATGAATGGATAAAGATGTGGTATATATATACAATGCAGTATTAGTCATCCATAAAAAAAAAATGAAATCTTGCCATTTCCAACAACATGGATGGACCTGGAGAGTTTTACGCCAAGTGAAATAACTCAGATAGAGAAAGACAAATATTTTATCATTTCACTTTTATTTGGAATCTAGAAAACAAATGAATAAACGCAACATAACAAAAACAGAGTTATAGATACAGAGACCAAACAGGTAGTTGCCAGAGAGGAGGCAGTGGGAGGGGAATAAACAGGTGAAGGAGACTGAGGGACAAACTTCGAGTTGCAAAATAAATGAGTCACAGGTATGAAATGTACAGTGTGGGGAACATAGCCAATAACTATGTAATACCTTTGTATGATAACAAATCATAACCAGATTTATGGTGATCATTTTGAAATGTACTGAAATATCAAATCACTACATTGTGTAACAGGAACTTCACAACGCAAGCGTTGTAGGTTAAGTATACTTCAAAAACACACTCATACAAAAAGAGATCACATTTATGGTTACCAGAGGCAGATGGGGGTGGGGAGAGGTATTTGGATGAAGGCAGTTGCAAAGCACAAACTTCTAGTTACAAGATAAGTAATTCTAGGGATGTAATATACAACATATTACATATAATTAACACTGCCGTATGAAAGTTAAGAGAGTTACGCAGAAGAGTTCTCATCATAGGAAAGAAATGTTTTTTTTTTCTGTTTCTTTCGATTTGTATCTATATGAGATGATGGATAGTCACCAAACTTATTGTGGTCATCATTTCATGATATATGTAAATCAGATCATTATGCTGTACACCTTAAACTTATACAGGGTATATGCCATTATATCTCAATAAAGCTGGAACAAAAAAAGTTTAAAAGAATAGAGGACCAGGAAAACTTTCAGACAGGAAAAGAGTGAGAAAACGGTCACCAACAAGGGAATACAAATAAAAATAACATCAGGCTAATCAACAGCAACAGAAGAGTCTGGGAACCAGTGACGCAAGGCCTTCAAATTCTAAAAGAAAGACTTCCAATCTAAAAGTCTGTATTCAGCCAGATTATATTTATCTTAATATTTTACTGATAAAAAACGTGTTCAGACATGCAAAATCAAATAAAACTTAGCTCCCAGACACCCTTTCTTTAGAAACTACTAGACTATGTACTCCAAAAGTAATGGAGGCAAGGGACCTAAGAAACAGAAGATCCAGCAGAGGATAACGAAAAGTCTCCGGGTGATGGCTGTGCCAAGTGCCTAGACAGCACTGAGGAGGTGGTGCAGAAGAGAGTCCCAGAAGAATAGGATAATTTTCTGAGGAAAGATTCCATAAGGTGGCCAATCAGAATTCCTTCCTGGTTTTAAAAAGTTACACCCCCACTTTCAAGGTACAAGAATTTTTAACACCAATTTTACCCTCACCAATGCTGGGTACTATCATTTTCTTTAATCTTATTATTGTTATGAGTGTTACTGTCTTTCTTACATTATGGTGAGGTTAACTATTTTTCATGTTTGTTATTCATCTGAAATTATTCTTTCATATCTCCTTTGACTTTCTTGGTAGGTTTTTTTCAGAAAGGCTTTCTGCTTTTTCTTACCAAATAGTAGGGGATTTAGAGAGAGAGAGATTTATCCTTTGCTGTAAATATCTTTCTCATTTGGTTGTCTTTTTATTTTATTTGAAGTGGAGGCTTTACTTATTATGACTTTAATTTTTCCTAGTCAAAGCTATGAATTTATTCCTTTACAATTTTGTTCTTCTGCTTTATTACTAGTAAGTCATACTGCACTCAGAGAGCAGAAAAAATTAATTCAAATTTTCTTCTTAGTTTATTGCTATTTTTTAATATTTTACTCTTTTTAATCCAACTTGAATTTATTTTAGAATATAATGTCAGGTAGGAATCTAATTTTATTTTGTCCTAAATATTTAACCAATTATTTTAACATGATTCACTGAATAATCTTTCCTATTCTTACTGATTTAAAATATCTTTGATATACTAAATTTTCATATATACTCTACAAGCTCTACAAGTCTACTACTGGTCTTTCATTTCTGTGCCACTGGAAGTCTAATCTTAGAGATACTGTAATTTTTGGCCACTCAACAACCTTTTCCCTCCTTTTGGTACCAGCATCCTAATTTCCTAATAAGAATTTCTTTTGAGTGGCTTTAATTTTAGTAGAATTGAGAGGGATTTATTTGGGGCAAATTATCTCTTTCAACCAAATGTTCTCTTTCTGAGATTTGAATCCTGAATAATGTTATAAAAAGAATGAAAACTGCTGGTACCAATTAACCCCAATTTCATTCATCATTTCTGCTACCAAGAGCTCTGGAGGTGCTCTGGGACTCATATGATTTCTGAGCCTGACTCCTTAACATCCCTCTGAATCTGTGAATACGATTCCCATATTCACTGAATCCCCTATTTAAGTTAACCAAAGCTGGTTCCTGTTGCATACAACCAAAAACCACAACTGGTACATTACTGAAGCTTTATAATCTGTATTAACTTCAGGTATAGTAAGTTCCCACTCATTAGTCTTATCAAAATGTTTTAGAGACTCTCATGTGGATGAATTTTAGAATCTGTCTTTCCAAAGCAAATCCACTGAATTTCTGATCGGAACTGCTTTAACCCATAATATAATCTAGGGAAGATTCATATCTTTACACTGTTAAGTGTTCCCAAAAATGTCTCATCATTTTCTTTTAAGACTCTCAGTTAAATTCCATAGTTTTTTTAAATGTATTTATTGTTAATTGCATTCCTGTTGTTGTCAGTGTGGTGATGAAAACTGTTCTAGTATTTTATTCTCTGATTATTACTGTTGTAAGAATGTAAACATAGCTGTTATACATTATTTTCTTTTTGACCTCCTTCTTGAATGTTCTTACTAGTATCAGTAATTTCAAAGTTTATTTTCTTGACCATTCAGGTTATCGGGGTTAGTATATCATCTTAAAATAGTAAGAATCATACCTTCTTTCCAAAAATTATAATTCTTACTGCTATTCTTGCCTGTATATATTTCTTTGGCTAAAATTCTCAGCACAATGTTAAATGACAGCAGTGAACTTAAGGAGAGAATCTCCAGCATTTAATCATTAAATACTCTTTATAAATGTTTATTTACCTAATAAGAATTATAAGTTTTTGTTAGGATAAAATTTATTTATCTATTGAAATATTTAATTTCCCACAAAGCAAAAGAAAATTTTTTAAAAGAATTAACAAATAAGTTAGATTTCTCTCAAGATTCCAGTGATTATCAGTATCATTTACTCATAAAAATCGTATCTTTCATTTGTAAACTCATACTTCTTTTCCATCTAAAGTCATACCTGAAAAACATTTTACAACACTATGCAGCTGGTACACATGATTTAAACTACAAAATTAGAATTTAATATTAGGTATACAAAATATTTTCCTGTGCTGCTTCCTCAACCTTGTAATGTAAACAGTTATCCTCAAACTTTACAACTATTCCAAGACAATTAACTGTTAAAAATGAATAGCTTTTTTTTTAATTAGGAACAAAATTTACTCAGATACAAAAGTTTTCAAAGAAGCTAATATTCAATCGAAATAAATGTCAAAAAAATTCGTTTCATATTTTATCACAGAGTAAAACTTTCTCTGACTTTAAATTACTGACTGGAAACATATATATGCTATAAAAGAATGAGAAAATGTACCTCAAACTCTTTTCTAAGACGTTCCTCTCGTTGAGTGCTAAATTCGAGTTCACTTGTTTGTCGCCGTAAAAGGTCAGAGCAGTCCATGTGCTCAGCTTCTAATTTTTCTACTTTCTTGTGCATATTTTGTACAGCACTATCTTGTTCCTGGAAAATAATTCATTTTTGCATCAATAAGTTTATAAGCCAACAATGACTAAAATTTATTCTGTGTAAGACAGTGAGTAACTAAATCTGTGTTTCAACCATAATAATTGGTTAATTTACATAAGCCAGAGGACTGGATATTTTCTAGCAATGTTTCAAAATATACACATATTTAAACAGCACTACCAGGGTTTTACAACCTAAAAAATCTGATTAATACATATTACAATTGAAAATGTATATAGCTTACTACAACGTTATGCCTATTCAACTGACCTCTGAAGGCAGTTACATAATACTGTGGTTCAACTGCCATGTATAAAGTTTTCCTCTCTCATTAAAATTGTATTAAAATATTTAGTAATACAAATATAAACCACTCCCTTGTGTGATAAGGAACGATTAGCCCGAATGCCTAATAATGACCCTTGAGAGATTTTTATGTGAGCTCATGGTACTTTATGCTTAGAGCTCTTAAAGTTGCATCCACTAGATGGCTGTATTTCATTTTCTCTTCAGTTTTCAAGTTTTGAAATCTTTGCTGCATTATTGAAAGAAAAATAACATCAAGTTGTCTTCTGTTTAGGTCTTTCAATCTCCTTTTCCAACTAAACTCAGAAATCACAGTTGAATTTTATACAAGTTCAAACATAAAGTTAACACACATATCAAAGGTATTTTCCACAGTAATTTAGATTAATCTTTCTCACTTAAGGTGTTTGACAAAGCCTTGTTTCCCCTCTTTCCCTCACCAGCATAATGTTATTTGGGAACACACATGTATTAATACATGCCTCCAAGTATCCCTAACCACTCAAAGGGTATGATCAGGATCTGAGTGATAACATTCCAAGTACCAAATATAATTCTTTGTAAAAGATTCTAGTTTGGCAAGTACGCAGCAGTATAGTCCACAAAGGATGAAGAACAAAATTTAATTCCTCTCCACATTCTGTCATTCTTAAGACTACTATATTCTATACCTGACTACATATGTACTCTAAAGAATTATTTTCTTCAGGTAATGGGAACTCCTTAATATACAAAAGTTCATCTACTTACACATTTTCTATCTTTAAACTATCATAGATAAGAATAAAGCCAGGTACCAGAGCAAGAATGTGCCAACACTGCCTACAAGCAACAGAGAGCACTCACAGTTTTCATCATGACACCCTGAATTCAGAAACAAAGGGTATTGTGAATAGCCCTATGTAATCTAACTTCATCATAAGAGTACCTTCATATATGAAAGCAAGTTTTAAGACCATTAAGCATCACACAAGTGTAAGTTACTATTATTATTCTACATGATAGGACCTCCTTCTCCAAACAGTCAATAGTATCAGTATTAATTCAAACTACTGTTAAATTATATGCCTTCTTGACTTACAAATATGTAATTCCAACTTCCAATCATCCACTTAGATCACTCTGTATAAAAATGTATAAACAGCAATTTACAAGGCTAATCACAAAATAAACTAAATAATTTGAAATAGAAACAAAGTCTATAACCAAAAATGTTTATCTCCTAGTTGAAGGCAATTATTTCAAACAATATTTATTAAATCAAGAAAAATAAAGTATTCATGAAGTCTCATGAGATATATTTATAAAAATATATGACTTGTGATTCCCATTGCTTTGATAAATAGTATAAAAAGAAAACAAAGAATCATTCCAAATACTATACTAATATATGCCTATCATTCCATGTGAGTTTAAATTTAATCCTATAAAAAAGAACTGGAAAATGAATGGCTATTAGTTAGGGCTTTAACTCTATGATATTTGACTTATTTAAATATTACTTACCAAGTAGCTTTCAACTAAAAGTCTTTCAAAATGTAGATCACAGTTCTAATGCAGAGGTCAAGTAGTCATTAATATTATGTGATAATTACTACACATTATTTGATATGGATAAAGAAAATCAGTAAGAATAGCAGTAAGAATAGCTGAATCTCAGTAAGAAAAGCAAATTTTGTAGCATTTAAATTTGCCTTAACTCCACACTGCCTTCCCCCAACTCCTGATGGCCTTGAAAATCAGCAGTCTCAATACAATTGTATAGACATCGAAATAACCTTTATGTCCATCAACAGATAAATGGGTAAAGAAAATATGGTATATAAGTATACAGTTTAATATATATATACACACACACATATATATACAGGGGTGTGTGTGTGTGTATATATATGTATATATATATATGTATATGTATATATAGTTGACCCTTGAACAACTATAAGCATGGGTTTGAACTGCATGGGTCTACTCATGCACAGATTTTTTTCCAATAAATATATTGGAAAAAATTTTCGGAGCTTTGTGACAACTTGAAAAAACTCACAGATAAACTGCATAGTCTAGAAATACCAAAAAATTAGTGAAAAGTTACGCCAAGTGCATAAAACATTGTACATACTAGCCTATTTTATCATTTAGTATCATAATATACACACAAATCTATTATAAAAAGTTAAAATTTATCAAAACTTATACACACAAATACAGACTCTACTTGGCACCATTCGCACACGAGAGAAATGTAAACAAACATAAAGATGCAGTATTAAAACATAACTGCATTAAAATAACTGTAGTCCATAGTGTACACTGTAATTATTTTGCAGCCACCTCCCATTCCATTGCTCGAGTGAGCTCAAGTGTTGTGAGTATCTGCTTAAAATGCGGCTTGATGCTAACCATTTCCACATGAGCCATTCATCTCTCCAGTAAACTTCACATCACAGGAAAAAGTGATCTCTCATGGTTCTCAAGTCTTCATTGTGTTTAGTGCAATACTGTAAACCTTGAGTAACACCATGGGACCTATACAAAGTACCACTAGTGATTCTGGAAAACTCCCAAGAAGCAAACAAAAATAATCACATCACAAGAAAAAGTTGAATTGCTTGTTATGTACCATTGATTGAGGTCTGCAGCTGTCATTGCCTGCCATTTCAAGACAATGAATCCAGTGTAAGGACCATTGTAAAAAAAATAGAAAAGGAAATTAGTGAACTATGGCTGAAGCTACAACAGCAGGTACGAAAACTTGGCACTTTTTGAGGAATACCTTTTTATCTCATATTGAAAAGGCAGCTTTTACGTGGGTGCAGCATTGCTGTAAGAAGGGCATACCTACAGACTCTAATATGATCCAAGAAAAAGTGAAGTCATTATATGACAACTTAAAGCAAAACGAAGATAAAGGATCTAAAGCTGGAGAATGTAACGCCAGCAAAGGATGGCTTAATTATTTTAGAAAGAGATTTGCCTTTAAAAATGCCAAGATAACAGGAGAAGAAGCTTCTGACAACCAAGAGGCAGCAGATGAGTTCCCAGATGCTGTTAAGAAAATCACTGAAGAGAAAGGATGTCTGAACAGGAGAAACCTGTCTGAACAGGAGAAACCTGTCTGAACAGGTTTTTAAAGCAGGTAAAATAGCCCTACTAGGGGAAAAGATGTCCAAAGGATATTTAATCATAAGGAAGAAAATCAAGCACCAGGATTTAAGGCAGGGAGAGATAGGCTAACTCTACTGTTTTGTACAAAAGCAGCTGGATTTATGACCAGGACTGCCCTTATCTACAAAGCTGCTAACCTCTGAGCTGCTGGTCTTTTGGTTGTACCAGAAGGCCTGGACAACAAGAACGCTTTTTCTGAATTGATTCCATTGACGTTTATCCCTTAAGTCAGGAAGTACCCTGCCAGTAAGAGACTGATTTTTCAAGATCTTTTGATATTGGGCATGCCCCTGGCCACCCAGGGCCCCATAAGATGAACTTGAAATGGTCTTCTTGCTCCAAACACAACATCACTAACTTAGTCTCTCGATCAGGGGGTCATAAGGATCTTTAAGGCTCATTACATATGGTATTCTATGGAAAGGATGGTCAATGCTATGGAAGAGAACCCTGAAAGAGAGAACATCACAAAAGTTTAGATGGATTACAGCATTAAGATGCCATTGTTCTTACAGAAAAAGCCATGAAAGCCATCAAGCCCAAAACAATAAATCCCTGCTGGAGAAAACTGTGTCCTGATGTTGTACATGACTTCACAGGATTTACGACAGAGCCAGTGAAGGAAATCATGCAAGAGATTGTGGATATGGCAAAAAAAGATGGGGGTGAAGGATTTCAAGATAAGGATCTTGGAGAAATTCAACAGCTAGCAGACACTACACCAAAGGACACCACACCAACTTAATGGAGATGAATGCTTCCAAACTAGTGTCAAATGATGAGGAAGAAGACATAGAAGAAGCAGTGCCATAAACAAACTGACATTAGACAGCCTGGCAGAAGGTTTCAAGACTGCTTTTGACTTTCTTTTACAACATGGATCCTTCCATGATACGGGCACTAAAACTAAAACAAACAATGAGAGGAGGACTGGTACCACTTAGGAACATTTTTAAAGATGTGAAAAAGCAAAAAGTTCAGATAGAAATGAGGATGTATTTCTGTAAAGTTATACCAATGGTACCTACCTCTCCTGTTTTCCACCTCCTCTATCTCTCCCACCTCAGCCACCCCTGAGACAACCCCTCCTCCTCCTTAATATGAAGACAACAAGGAAGATCTTTCTGATGATCCACTTCCACTTAACGAATAGTAAAAAACGTTATGGTGTACAGTTAATAAACTTATCTGTTGTGTATATGTGTGACTTCATGTGAGTATCTAATAACTGTACAGCAAGGACTATATGAGACGTTCCTGTGTCCTCATCATCACCTAAGTATTCATTGTGTAGAAAGAACATCCTGTGCAAGATTTGTGTTGAAGGAGATAGCCTATCCTTACACAGGCATAAGGTGAGTGATATTTAATATAAAATTAGTAATGTGTTAGTTTTCTTACGGTTTTATAACTTTGTTTTCAAAGAATCACGTTACTGTACAGTATGTCTCTCTCTCTTGTAACTAGAGAAACTGCATATCAGCCTATCATCACAGGTAAATGTTTTTTTCCTAATGTAACAATGTTTGCATCGGAAAGATTGTAATACTGTATACCATAAAATTTTTATTTTATAAACTGAATATTAAGATATGATGTATAGCATGGCTACAGTTAACAATACCATATTGCATACATTGAAAGTTGCTAAGGGAGTAAATCTTAAGTTCTCACCTCAAGAAAAAACATTTGTAATTCTGTGGTGTAATGGAAGTTAACTAAACTTATAATCATTTTGCAATACATACATATATCAAACATGCTGTATACCTTAAACTTATACAGCATTACATGTCAATATGTTCAGTAAATCTGGTAAGAAAAAAAAAAAGAACTGTAGCTATGAAATCCAGCATGCTGGCTACTTTTAACACCAAAAACATTCAGTAAAACCAGAACTTAAATACGAGATGAAAAGTGAGACTGGAGGTCTTCGAAGATCACCTCCATAGAAAGGGCACAAAGAGGGCAGGCACCGTTAGTTAAACAGATTGGAGCAAACCTATCCAATCATCTCTGCTTGCTTGTTCCTCAATCCCACTTAAATAAAGATGGAATTAAAATGAACTGCAGAAAAGATGACAGCCAACAAGAGACATCAAAAGCCAATTTGGAAGATGGAAAGTAAATAGACAAGTGATAAATGACAGGTTTCAGCTTTTTCAACCTTGCAGAATACTCAAAAAGGGAAGAGCCTAGTAGCATGCTGAATTCACATCCACAAAAGATCAGAAATTGGAAGCAGCAATTACCCCTGAAACCAAGCCATAGGGTCGAAATGAATACAGATGGATTATGGGATGCTCCTAAAAGCAGCAGTTAGTTTGCCTCAGATCTCCTCTGCCAACTCCCTCCCTGACAAAGGCTCCTCTCCATCTTGGAAAAAGAGAGTTTATTTACTAACGAGAGATGCTGACCCAAAGAAGTTCTGAGATCATGAAAACCAGACACAACTGAAGGTCAGGATAAGATATTTCATTAAAAATGAGATTAGGTGAAACCTGTATCGAGGGTGGTAAGAACTCATAGCTCCCCTTCTCTCTTCAGAACACTGACTCCTACACTTGGGTAGTCTAAGCATAAGAGGAGAGACTGGAGGGCTCCTTTATGGGGCAACTACCAGTACAAGGGAAAAGAGCTGCAGATGCTGGTATTTTTAAGGTGCCTAATTAAATGGAAGGGCTCCACATACACCGATCTTTCTCCCAGCCTCTTAGTGCCTCATTCTTAAACATGAAACACAACCGAGGATCATCAGACTTTTGAGGAAAGCTTCTCATGTGAAACTCAGACAAATGGCACCAAACACTCAGAAAAAACAAAGATGATCTGGGACAGAGGGAACACAGAGAAGAGACACCTTCAAAACAAGCATGACTTCCATTCTCAGAGAGTTAAAATAAGACATTACAAGCATGAAACAAGAAGAGTCTGTCATAAAAAGGTAGTCAAAGAATAAGAAATAGCTCTTGGAAATTAAAAACCCCAAAGCAGAAATGAAAATACAATAGAAAAGTTGTAATATAAAATTGAAGAAATCTCTCAGAAAATAGAGCAAAGATATAAAAGGATGAAAAAGAGAAAAAATTAAGAATGTCAACTTTATGCTAAATTGACCTTTAATCCAATTCAATTCCAATCAACATTACACAAGGCTTCTTGGTGGAATATAGCAAGCCAATTCTTAAACTCACATGGAAGATTAAAAGGCTAAGAATAGGGGGAAGGTATGGCTCAGCATGAACGAGGTCCTAGGTTCAATCCCCAGTACTTACATTAAAACACACAAACAAACAAACTTAACCCCCTCCCAAAAAAGGCTAAGAATAATTCTCCTCCCCCTCAAAAAATATTAAGAATATGGAGAAGGGAACTTCCTCTATCAGGTATCAAGACTCACTCTAAAGTCATGATAAATACAGCAATTTTAAAATTGATTCAGGGGGTAGAGCTAGGTGTTAGAGCGTGTGCTTAGCATGTGCGAGGTCATGTGTTCAATTCCTAGTACCTTCATTAAAAAAATTTTAAATTGATACAGAAACAGACAAACATGCAAGTGAAATAGAAGAGAGTGCCAGGAACCAAACTTTAGATATATAGGAGCTTGATATGAGAAAGGAATAACATTATAAATCATTAAGTGGTAAGAAAACAGACAGCTGAATAACTAGTATAGGGACTTTCGGTTATCCATTCGGAAAAAATAAAATTAGACCCCACTTCATGCTCTATACAGAAAAAATATTTTTTCTTTATGACTTGGGGTTATATAAGACATAAAAAGCACTATTAATAAAGAAAAAGACTGATAAATTCAACTACATTAAAATTTAAAACTGTACCCTCAAACAAAATGTAAATCGTCTCCATGTCTCCACACAGAGGAAAAAGATGTTTGCCATGGGTATTTAAATAACCAAGGATTAGTAACTAAATATATTTTTAAAAACTCCTATAGATCAGTAAGAACATACAAACAATCCAAAAGGAAAATAGAAAGAAATATAAAATTGCAGTTCACAAAATTTTAAGAAACATCAATGGCCAATAAACATAACATGCTCAATGCCAGGGAAATAGAAATTCAAGCAAGAAGAGACACCTCCTATTGCAAAGAAACTAAACTGGAAAAATACCAAATGTTCAAGAGACTGCAAGGAAAAGGAAACTTCTCTCAAATTGGCACAACCACTTGGGAGAACAATTTAGCATATATTTTACCTCCTAATAATTGCATATCCACTAAATATATCTCACATAAACAAAAATATTTGGTGTTCATGGAGGCACTGTCTGCAATAATTAAAACTTGGAAAGAACTTAATCAACCCAGTAATGGATAAACTAATTATGGTATGTACATAGGATAAAATACTCCAGAGCAGCTAAATTGAATGAACCATAGCTAGTTTATCACCTTGGTTAAAACACAAGTGAGAAAGACAAGTTGGATGAAGATTCATACTGAATGTACTGTATGTATATTTTTAAATAGCTCTTAGAAATTATTATATTTTTAAACACACAAAATACTAAAAAAAAAAATACTATCAATCTTTACAGACAGAAAATTAAACACCAACCTCAAAATGATGGTTATTTTTTGAGGGGCTAAGGTGGTGGTGAGATGGTGAAGTGATTCACTCTTCAATGATACAAAATTTATTGTTTGTTTTCAATTGAGTCATATATGACAAACACTAACATGATCTAGAAGGTAAGTGTTGGCTATGTTAATTGTATTGGTTCATTATATTGGTATTAATTATATATTATATATTAATCCCTATTACTTTTTGTATTTTCAAATATTTGTTATAAATGTATGGTTTAATCAATATAATCCACGTCTGGGGTACATTATAATATGCAAGAAAATTCCAAGAGTTATAAAATACTTCATGCAGTCAAGATTATCAAGATCAAGTCAAGATTAATCATATATCAAGATTAACTTCCCTCCTCCCAAATAAATTTTTTAAATTTTTGTTACACAATTTGTTTTCTAATCAAACCAAAGCTCCTGTATCCTTACAGTGAAAAAGTGTGTCTGCGTGTATGTGTGTGTGTGTGTAACAAAATCATACTAAAGATATTGAAAATTGAGCGAGTTTTTCTTTGTTCCACTAGAGGGAGGTGTTGAACTTAAAATATTTTTAAATAGAGCTTGTTTCTGAACTGACATTTAACATCACAGTTAAACCACACTGTGCTGTTAGAAAATAAACTTGCTTTCTTTCAACATTTTACAGAAAATAGCCCTAAAAGTATAATTCTTTACATGTACTCATATAAATAACACTTCTTGAACTCCAAAATATGGTTCCAAGTATGAAGAGTTAAAGAAGTATAGTTAGAAACATATCAGAGCTAAAAGACTCCTACCTAACTCATGAAATATATCAACATAGACAGTTACAACCTTAGTCTAGTACATGGTTATCTCCTGAAAGAGCCAGAACAAGCTTCTCCTCTCTAAATCCCCAAAGCCAGCATGTTCTAAAATCAAAAATAGTGTTTACTGCTGCAGAGTATAAACTGGTACTAACTTTATGTAATATCTTATCATAATTATAAGTCCATAAACTTGCAGAACAAGCAGTTATACTAGGCATTTACACAGCTGAGTCACTTGTACAACAGCTCCAAGATACAGACAAGGATGCTGGTGATTCATCTTAAATTACAGCAAAAAAAGTTTGAAGGAAATAAAAAGGAAACAATAAGGGGTTCATTAAATATACTAGGAATTTCTACATGTAAGCACTACATGCAAAGACTATAAGAATAATGTACACCAAACATGTGGACACCAAATATTACTGAAGCATATTTATGTAAATATAATAATACATATTTATACATCCTGGTTGAAGAGTAGGATTGGAGGGGGAAGGGGCAAGACTTTCACTTTCTGCTTTTAAATTTCCCCAAATTGCTATTGCAGAAACAAGAAATAAATAAACAAAAACAAAACAAATGTTCGTTTTAAATAAGAAATTTTTTAAAGTAGAGGTAAAAACTAAAATAATACATATTTTTTCCAAGATCAACATAAATACATCATTCTAAAATTACCATGGCTTTGATGTGTTTTGAAATTTCAAATGATGGACACGGAATTTTTATGTTTATCACAAGAGGGTATGCATTTAAGAAAATGAAAAACAATTCCTTACAATGAGGTTACTTTTGAGGTGACTCCACTAGGAATCTCCATTAATATTCCAGAGAAGTACACCTCTATTTCACACTTCAATTACTGGGAAAGAAAGGAGACATGACAAAAAATTAAGATTTTTCTTTTTATAGTTGAGTCTGAATTCTAAAGCCCAGATGAGAGAAATATTACACCAGTTTTGTCTGTTAAAGATGAGGTTTCACTTAGGTTTTTTTTAAAACTTATTTTAAAAACTGAATTCCCTTTAGAGAGCTACACAAAGAGAACACTATGTGATACTAACACCTAATTATAGGCTAGGAATCTAAACCCATCAACGGCCAACAGAGAGAGTAGAAAATTTCAATCTATCCCTCAAGTTGTTTTAAAAAAGACTTTTAAAAAATATAAAAAGTTTTTAAGCTTGCTTTATAAAAAGAAAAGCAGTTGCCTTTTGTTAAAAAGGACAAGAAATTGAGAGACAGAGCTCTGAACATTTCAGTTACAGAATCTCTACAATAAAATCTATCTTACAAAAGGTAGTAGTAACTAAGGATTATATTGCCCTATTCTTACCACACATAATGATTAAAGGCTGATATAGAATTTTATTAAATACTCTTAGTACTTCATAATATAATGTCTGATATAACCACATATATTTCATGTGAGATTTATAGGATTGACCAGGAAATTGCATCAAAATCACATCATCTACATATTTAAACATAGGTCTGTGAAGCATATTTTATAACTTTCAAGCTTCTGACTGGTGGCACTGGAAATTTCTAAATATTTAGAAATGAGGGGAGAGGGTGGATGTAGCTCAGTGATAAAGTACATGCTTAGCATGCACAAAGTCCTAGATTCAATCCCTGTTACTTCCATTAAAAAATAAATAAATAAATAAAATTTCTTTAAAATGAGGGGATTATTTTCATTTACTTGTATTTGTTTGTTCTAGGTAACTTTTGAGACAATTATCAACAACAGTTCAAATGTCATGTACTCTTGGTGATTGCTCCAAACTCTGATGCAGTTAATTAATTTCTCTTTCATGATCTCATAGCATTTTGTTCAAAATTTTATTATATTATGATACATTTTCTCTCTTTACATATCTCCCCATGTTGAAAGATCTTTTAGGACAAAACTCATATCTTAATCAATTTTATATTCTCAGTAACCACAGCAGGAACTCAAGTAAGCACTTTGGGAATGAACAAATGAATTAATGAAAGAACTAACTACACAAATTACAAGCAGACTCTAAGAATACCAAGGGGTCTAAAGAGTGATTGCACTGTCTTTCCAGGTTCCACAGAGGGACTGACTGGGAAGAAAAGAAGTGCCCAAGGACTAAAGGTTTGGGAAAGGTTTTGTTGGTATTCTGAACACTTATATGTACAATAAATTAATTATTTCCACTGCTTAGTGCCAGCTTTCACTCTTAAAGAATTAAAGTGCCTCCTACTTGCTGTGTGTCTAGGCCAGTTTCGTCTTAGAAAACTGTTTCCAAAACAATGCAACTCCAAAGTTTATTTTAGATGGGTATTTTTCATTCTGTAAAAAAATGCGTATCTTTGACGTCTATATAAAGACTATATTCCAATCTGTCATTTTGTGTAGAAAAAAAGGTTTATCACAAAATAAGTAATAGACGAAACGATGAAAATTTATTTGAAACTTTCAGTTAGTTGGTTAGTGAATGAACAGTTTTAATTTCTCCTACTTCTCCTTTACAATTTACATATAATCTCCTGAAAGAATGCAAAGTACACAAGATTGAGAATCTGGAAACCTGTAATCTTTTCCCACATTAATCACTCAATCTATGATGTGAATAAATCACAAATTGCCATTTGCTCATCTGTAACTAGGGTTAGATATAATCAGTGATTTTCAAATTGGACTACTCCAACCCTTAGGGATTCTGTGTGTTGGCGGTGGGGGTGTTAATAGACCATGATTAAGAATTTGCACTTCTTAAAAAGAGTTAAAAAAATCTATGTGATTTATAAGCATCCTTTAATATCCAAAATCTGATTCTCCTATTTCTTTATGCTATTAAAGACTGCTAAAAGTCTCATATTTTAAATTGGAAAAATAAATGCCAAATGTATACATATCCTTTTCACAATCACATAATTTATGCAAAGGAAGTCACCCAACTCTAATTCTAATAGTATCTGTTGCTAACAGTTGCCCATATTGTCATTAACTACAAAGGAAACATGGCCTTCCAGAGATCAAAGACTAGGAATTATTTTCTCCGTGAGTAAGCTAGCCAGTTATCACACTAATATAATTTTTAATAACATAAGCATTAAAAAGATATTTAAAGAACTGGATTATTATTTTAAGATTACCTGTACTATAAATTGCAACTCTCTTCTTTCTGCTTCCCATTGTTCTGCTTGTAATCTAAACTCTTCCAATGCTGTCTCCCTGATATGAGACTCCATCTCATTCTTCTCCTGCTGATGTTTTTCCAACACTTCCTTTATAAGAATAAAATCTTGCTTTACTATTAGATCAATAAAAGATAGCTTTCTTCCTTCATCCCCAATTTAAATATACAAATGGTTCTCACCTATAGACTGATAAAGCTCATTATAATTTACATTAAAATCATTAATTAATACAACTATTATATTTTGATCACCAGAATGTAGATCTGAATAAGAAACTATGGTTACTCATTTAAGCAACATTTCATATATGTATATATAGAGATATACATATAATTAACCTACTTTTTCCAAAAAATTTAATTTCAAGGGTTTGAACAAAATGCATCATATGATAGAGACAAAAACAAAGTAGATGGTTTGGCATATATGTAATCTATATGTAAAGGAGATAATGTGGAAAGTGCTAATTACCCATGGACAAACTTTGAATTATTCCTGATAATTTATATATAAATCTGACAAAGAACACTATTACAAAAGGGGAGAGGGAAGGAGTTTTGTGCAACAAATCAGCATGAGGAAACTAGAATGTTAAAAATTCGAAAAGTCAAAAAAACTTTTTAGGTTTGAACTGTTAACTAATTTCTAGCTCTACAGATAAACAATATTTGCAAGAGGCTTCCCTTTAGTGGTTTTCCTAGTTGTACTACATTTGCAAGATTTAATTTTGTTCAAAATCTCATAAGTATAAAACACAGGTTTCCTGAGAAGCCCAATTTTCTAACCTATAGGGTTTAAAACAAAGTCTGCATTAACAGGAGAAAGAGTCTGTCGTTTATGAGAGAAAGCCTCTTGTGTCCTTATAAACAGTAACATGGATCTACACAGTAAAGATTGCCCTCACAAAGAGCCTGCAGGCTTTTCCCCTCCAGCTAAACAGCGATTCCTCTTCAATCCCAAAGGTCTCTACACAGATCAGTTCAAAGCCAGTTGCATAAAATCAAGGCAGAGTTCTCCTACCAAACAACCGATCAAGATCACATCAAGATCTTATAACTTGAGACTCAGGCTGATTGACTGTAAGGAATGCTACTACCAATACCCTTCTTTCCCCACAGCTCTAAGACATTTTATGTGGAGGTTACACAGAGGGCCCAGGTTCCAGCTGCCACCTAAGCTTCCCCCATTCAAATATTAACGGAGCCCTTGTACATGCCAGGCACTGTTTCAGAGTCTAGGAATACAAAAGTAAACAGAAGAGAAAACTGTGACTACTGACATGCAGGAAATCAAGAGTAAATATTCTGACAATATCAGGAAACCCTCGTGCTGAAACTTTTACCTTTAGGGAATGCTTTTGTAACTAACTTTTAGTGAAGATTTATTTCTAGTATTCTGAAAAGCTATTTACATCAGTGGTAAATGCAGAGCATTTTTATCTAGTATTTTTCAGTTTAAAGTGATACTTGATAAAAATGGCAAGTACAGACAATTCAAAATCTTTTAGGGGGAGGGCACAGCTCAGTGGTAGAGTACATGCTTAGCATGCATGAGGTCCTGGGTTCAATCCCCAGTACCTCCGTTAAATAAACAAACAAACCAACCAACCTAATTACCAGCCCCCCCCAAAAAAAAACAGATTAAAAAAATCAAAATCTATCTTTTAAGTGGTTGGCAACTTCAACCTTAGACCATACTTTTACTTTAGAGAATAAAAAAGAACAAAAAATAAGAGAGTAAATACCTTACAATAATTTCAGGAAAAGGTCATCAAATATTTTACATATTGTGCCCAGATAGAACGTGCATAGATAATGAAGTTTACATCAGATATATAAAAACTTTCCTATATTGATTGTAAATTTAGGCCAAAATCAAGGAGCAACGTTTCTAAAATTCCAAATTTTCATGCTGCTGGACCAAAAGTGTTGTGGGTTCTTATCTTCTTACAGTAATATGCCCATATAAGTGTTATTTTTAAATTTCCGATCAGAGATCTCAAACTGTTTTTCACAAAAGAAACAGTATACATATTAATATATTGCTAAGGTATATTATAAAAGAGACTTGTAAAAACGTGCCTAAAGAGAAAACAGGGAGAGAAGAAGGGAGTTAGAGGAGTGAGGAGGAAATCAGATTTTCCTGCTCTCTGATATTCTCCTTTCCAAAGATAACTTCAAATAATGTAAACACATGTCAATGAACATTACATATAGAAAAAATCCTTTATAAAATATTTTACCTGTAGAGTTTTCTCTAGTCTGCTTTTTTCTTTCATAAGTAAATCATATTCTTGATTGCAATTTTGAATGATACTGTCTCTTTCCTCCAAATCACGTTCAAATCTTCTGCATTCTTCTTTCCATTTCTGCTGGGAGGTCTGGAATGCGTTCTCGATCTCATTTGTTTTTCCTTGAAGTTCTGCATTCTGAGCTATTAAAAATACAAAAGTATGATAGGTATATTTACAACCATCAATTAAAACCATAGGAGTTCAAAAAAACCTAGACATTGGAGCTAATTTTAGTTAGAGCGCGATCTTAGGACAAAACACTTCACCACTTCTCACACCAGTCAACTCTTGAAAAGCTCACTATCCCAGAACCAATCTATAATTTCTCAATCTTTTCTTCTCCTCCAGACAAAGGTAATTTTGCCGTGAATAAACAGTATGTCGTATTCCAGAGGCACACACAAGTTTATGTGCACCCACTGCAACTCTACTGTTTTCTCTACTATTCAAAACTTAATCAGATTTTGTTTTAAATTGTGACATGTAATAAGGTTACTTTTTTAAAAGACTTGATAGATTACAAATTTTGATATTTAACTTGGCAACAAATTAATTGTGGCACATCTTACACTTGAGACTGTCACAAAATTGAGGCTGGGAACCTTAGAACTATAGCTATTTATTCCCCCAAAGTTAGGCTCAACTCACCTCTTATCCTAGTATTACCTCAACAATAGCCATCACCTCCCAACTCACTACGGCTGCTGCTCTTGTTTCAGCATCTACAAGAGAAGTAACGAAAGGCTTCCAGGTAAGGGCTCCAGCACCTACCATCTGATTAAACCTCTCTGACTCTCTAACCCTCAGTGGGAATAAACTGCCTCCTAGTTAAGATGCCATGTAGATAAAATGAGGAAATATTTACAAGCACACTTATTAAACCAAAAAAAGCCACAGTTAGTAGTATTATTTCTAAGTTATATTTGTGTTTTCAATGGATCATATATTCAAAGGTTCAAAATACAAAAGTATAAAAGGTATAAAAAGTCTCCCTTCCAAGTTACTCTCTCTCCAAGACATTATTCTACGATTTAGCATCCTGTATTGCAAGTAAGAAGTTTGAGGCCATTTTGATTCCCATTCCTTTGCATTTGGCCTATTTTTCTTTCTTTTCCTTTTCTTTTGCCTTGAAAAACTTGAGGTTCTTCATTTTGTCTCCATTCTTCTGAAATTTTATAATGCTATGCCTTCACATAGGTCTGTTTTTTCCATTGCACTGAATATTCAGTAGGCCCTTTCAACTTGGCCACTCATGCTTTAGTTCTGTAATGTTTGCTTAAATAATTTCATTGATCATTTATCCCTATGTTTTCTCTCTAATCTCTTTCTTTCAATATTACCTATTTTTCAGATTGGTCCTCAAGTTTTCTTGTCTTTCTCATTTTTCCACCTCGGTCTTTTTTCCTCTAATTTCTGGGATACTTCTTCTATCTTCATCTTCCAGTGCTTCTACTGACATTCTGACATCACATTTTTAATTTCTAAGAGCTTTGTTTTTTTTATACCACCTGGTTCTTGCATCATGGATAGAATATATTATCTTTCAGCTCTGACAATATTAATACTACTTGTTTCTTAAATCTTCTTCCTGAAGAGTTTCTGAGTCTTCTAAATTATTTTTTTTCTCCATTTTAGAGGCTTTTCCCAAGAATCTGCGAATTCTTGGTTGCGTGCTCGCAACAGAGAGTAATTATAAGGTTGGCATACTTTTTATATATCCATATACCCAACCCCTAGATTCTGGTCTTGAAGAAGGAACTTTACAATGTCATCTTCGCTGAAGGAGGATCTGGCTGTACCATTTATTAGGAAACCCCCAACATCAGTATGATTAGGTTTTTCCTCTGGGCTTGGTCAGGTGATTGACAGAAGAGTCTTATAAGCTCCCATATGGAGTATAGAAAATTCAGTGCTAGATTTTGGAGAAGTCAATAGAAAAAGGAAGCTGGATGAAATAGTTCCTCAATAGTCAACATTGAGTATGCTATATTCCTGTTTTTGTCAGTCTGAAGACCCTGTATTTTATCATCTTCAGATATTAAGCCTCCTGACTTAACGTAGAAAGTGGGAGCAATCCCAAAGTAGCATGCTCTTGGGAAGAGGATCTAATAACCTAAGTGCCTCTAGAGCAAACAACTTTCATCTTTTTACTGCTGCTATTCCAACTCCTAATTCCAAAGTTATCTGATGCTCCAATAAGCCTCAGATTATCTAGCATGTTGTCTGCCAGCTTTCCCAACTCCTGGCTTAGGATTCTGACATCTCAGGTCTGCTGTGTCAGTTACCCTCATCCATTTGTCTTCCAGCTTGTCACATTTCCTACTCCCTCAGTCATTACAAGATTAACTCTTTTAAAATCCCATAACTCTATTAGGTTGTTTTTCACCCTACCCTCAACATTTTAGCATAAAAAATATCAAAAATACATAAAGTTAAAAGTCTTGTACAATGAACACCTATAAACCCAGACTAGACTCTATGATTGTTAACATTTTGCTATGTGTATTTTCTTTATTACACAATCATTAATCTATCCATGCATCCATTGATTTTTTCATCCATCAGACCATCCTACTTTTATATGCATTTCCAAGCAAATTGCAAATAAAAGCACCTTTCACTTCTGAATAATTAAGCACTCATATAATTAACTAGAATCCAATATAGTTTTTTTTCTGCAGGTAAAATTTTATATATAGTGAAATGGACAAATCCTTAGTGTACCATTCAAAGAGATTTGACAAATGCATACACTCATGTAACCCAAACCCCTATCAAAATCAAAATATAGAACATTTCCTTCAATCCAAAAAATTTCCTTCTACCTTTTCCTAGTCAACCCCCCTGCGAATGAATCCCAGAGGTAACTGCTGTTTTGAATTTTTTTCACCAACGACTGGTTCTCTCCTAGAATTTCACATTAATGGAATCCCACAGGGTGTCCTCTTCTGTGTAAAGTTTCACTCAGCATAATGTTTTTGAGATTCATTCATGTTATCACATGTATCAGAAGTTGGTTCATTTTTACTGCTGGGTAGTATTTCATTGAATGAATATATAAAAATTGTTTCTTCATTTTTATGTCAATGGACATTTGGGGTTTTTCTCCAGTTTTTGGCTGTCATGAATAGAGCTGTTATGAAATTCTTATACAAGTCTTTTGTGAACAAATATTTCTCAGAGAAAATATCAGAGTGAAACTGCTGCATCACTGGATAAATATATATTTATTTTAAAAGAAATTGCCAAGTTTTTTTTTCCAAAGTAGTTGTACCATTTCACTCTCCCACTAACAAAGTATAAGAGTTCCAGCAGCTCTGCTTCCTCACTGACGTCTAGTATTGACAGTCTTTTCAATCAGAGCCATCTGATGGGTATACAGTGACAGCCACTCAGTTTTAATTTGCATCTCCCTGATGACAAGGGAGGCTAAACATTTTTCATGTGATTAATGGCCATTTTTCTATCACCCTCTGTAGAGTGTCAGTTGAAATCATTTGACTTTGGGTAAGTAACTTCCCATATATATATATACGATTCCTGGACTTCAATTTCCCAGTAATTAAATGAAATTCATTAACCTGTATATCTAGTGCCTTTCAAGCCTTATATTACTAAGTTCCAGTTAGTGGTGTAGCTATTAAATGCCAGAGGTAATCAAAAGTATTTTTTAACAATGGCCAGGCCAAGACTAGGGATCTTAACCTTTACAATAATCATAATTTAACATTCGTTTAGCCCCGTACAGTTAATAAAGCACTTTCACTTTCTTATTTCATCCTTTAAAAAAAAACAAAACCCTAGGTTCAAGTATCAGTAAGTACGTGGCAGAATCAGGACCTAAATCTAAATCTTCTAAATTCATGTTCAGTGTTCGCTTAATTAAAACCTGCTGAGTTCAAGAATGTTCGTAGCAAGGCTATTCTTAATAACCAAAAATCAGACACTACCCACTACCAGTATCAATAGAAATGGATGAATATAAGTGTGGTAGTTCACATTATATTACACTAAACATCAGTCCGAAGTTCATACAACAATAGGGATGAACTCACAAACACAATGTTGAAGGAAAGAAGCCAGATACAAAAGAAAACATACATGATTCCCTTTCATATAAAGCACAAAAAAAGGGCAAAATTAATTCTTGCTATTAAAAATCAGGATAGCGTGTAGAGGACTTTTGGTAATTTTCCATTCCATGATCTGCATGTTGGTTATGAGTCAGTTATACATTTATCTAGGCACATTTCCTTATATATATATTATACTTAAATTAAAAGATATTTAAATGTTCTTAACATTTAAATTTTAAAGTGTTATATAACAGATTTCCAGGACTAAATCCACTGCCTTTTTCTTTACTAGGCACCACACTCTAACCCTGGTTCCTAAACCAAGCTAATCAACAAATCACCTGCAGTGCTACCTGAACATGTAGTAGAGTCTCTCAAGCTAGAGATTCTGATTCAGATTATATGTGACAGGAGGCCTATAAATTTTTTTTAAAAATCTCTATGTGATTCTGCTGATTTGATTATTCATGGAACAAGTACTCTAAAAAGTGAGTAACAAAATTTTGAATGCCTTTTCCTATACATGCACAAAAAAGACTAATGTTCACACAACTGCCAGAAGACCTACACACTCAGTAAAGTCTGTCCACCAAAATTCAGTCAAAGAAATCAAAACCCTACTCTGATTCTATATGGAATGCGTACTCAACAAGGAGCAATGCTATACAATGAGGGTATAGCCGTAAACACGGGAAGGAACAGAAATAGTTTTACCATAGAGTTTTTCTTGGATCCTATGCGCCTCAGCTAATCTTTCTTCAGCAGCCCGTCTTCCGAGTCCAGCTTCCTTTCTAGCAACAGCCAAGTCGTACTCCAGACTTTGTCGCAATGCCTCTGCTTTCTCAACCTCGGATCGTAGCTTGGCAATCTGGGTCTCGTAGCTTGCCAGCTAAAAACAGATTTCCAATATCACGAACCAATATTAAAATATGTCTCCAAGATTATGAGATCATGCACCCAAACATTTAAATTTCTTAGAGAGATCTGTTTCTATAATATTTATAAGACAAGAATTTATACATATAAGCTTTCTAAAAGACTGGAAAAGAAGCAATAGCCTTACTCACCAAATAACACTCATTAATTTTCTTATTTTAGAGAATCCACTAGAGAAAAAAAACCAAAATTCTTGTATAACTTCTTACCAAAAATAAAGAGAAATCATAGGTTTTAATCAGAAATAGTCATAACCACAAAGTGAAAAAAAAGTGTGACACATAGTAAGCACTTAAAAATTTTTTCTCTCCTCTCCTCCTATTCCCTAAATGAAATCAAGAAGCAAACTGTATCAAAGGATAGCTTGGTAAATACTGTCTACACTATTTCTCTTGATTTCTCCAGCTCTGCTCTGTACTGTAGAAACTACATTTGTCAGGCTTCCTTGACCTACATTTGGGTCAATGAGAGGAATCTGTGGTACACTTGAGGGCAGGGGAGGAGAAGCCAGGGTGTTTGTACCTCTCTACATCTAACCCAGCAGTATCTTTTTCTTCCCTGTGGCTGTAAATCCTTCTGGTTAGTCCCTCCTTCCATGGCCCTAGCTCTTTCTAAATGATTCTGGCTTTTTTCAGTCTTAGGAGTAGAAGCAACTTCCTAATGTTGCTACCCTCTGGTTTGCCCTAACATCCCCTATTTGTGTTTTTACTTCTTCTGGTGCTTGTGTAATCAATTCCATTTGGACACCAAGTAGTATACTCTTGGCATCAGAAATAGTTTCAAAATAGGTTTCTGATACTCGGTGGTGAAACTAAATGAGCCTAAATATAATGAAGACCTTTTTGCAGGTAGAAATGAAATACTTTTGCAGTGACCCATGGCCTACAGTGGGATCACAATTACTTAAATGATTATGTGCAGTTGTTTAAAGTGAAATACCAGTTGAGGGCAAGCTTTTGGGAAATGAAGTAGCAACTGCACCTGACCAATATGTCAGTGTTGTTTACTGCAAGACCTATGGGGTGGGAAGGCTAACTCTAACTACATTAGAGAACTTGTCAAAAAGATAATCTTAGGGTTTCAGAGTCTCAGTTCAAGACAGAAAACCAGAAAGTTTCTATGTTGACTTTGAAAGAATCTTTTATTTCTCATAACCCCATGGCAGACAAGTCTAAGGACCAGACAGACAAATCTAATTATGGGAAGGCATAATCATAATACAAGTTGAATGAAGAGCCCCATCAAGTTTCTAATGTTAAGATGGTCTATATCAGCTGGCCATTACGTAGAAAGGAAGACCGTATGAACGCTTTTGCAATTAGACAATCCTAAAAACTGTAAACTCCAAAATCTCCCTTAAACATCCCTTTCCAACAAAAGCAGCCTCTACTCTCTGTCTGAGGTAATTGGCCTTCCCTTGCTTAAAGACTTAGTAGTGGCCTGCAATAAATGTCCTGCAAGAGGATTTGCAAGACGCACCTCCACCTTGTCACTATAGATAGACTCAGATCTCAGTCTGAGGAGAAACGCTGTCTGCTTCAGGTTAAAATAGCTTCTATAGCAAAAGAATTGCAAGATCCTGCTAAATCTTGTATTAACAAGAACCTGAAGAACATATATACGCCTGATTTTAATTTAATAAGCTAGCTCTAACAGTTTGCTTGGATAGGTAACTGTAAATTGAATTCAACATCTGCCTACAATCACTTAATAAGGTCAAAACGCCAGTACTTTCCTGACATAATATGGAGACTGAAGACGATAGGAGTGATTTTATTATGAGCAAACCAAAATCTCCCCTTTCCCCAACCACATCCTCTTCTAGAGCTCAAAGGACATTCTTTTCCTAATTAAAATTCTCTAAAACACACTAGACAGCATAAGCACCTTTAGAAAGCTCTGGTGAAGATAATGATGGGAAATGTCATAACTGAGATGGACTCCCCCAGTCTCAATCAAAATGGTGAAATTCCAGCATGGCAAAGGCCAAGTGGTAGTAATTAACCAGTAGAGACAAGGCGAGCCCAGTTACTATAATGGGCAGCAGTGGTACAATAGTAATCATAGCATTTGACCACCAGGTCTTCAGGTAGTATCTAATTGATCCTGGTGTACAAAGGAATTAAAGAGATGGACAGCCTTCTAAAGCAGTGCTATCCAACAGATGTATAATGCAAGTATCAAGTGTAATTTTAAATTTTCTAGTGGCAGTATTTCAAAAAGTAAAAATAAATATGTGAGATTAATTTCAATATTACATTTAACCCAACATATCCAAGATTATTATTTCAACAATCAATATGAAAAATCATTAATGAGGCATTTTACTTTTTTTAGATATTTTATATTTTTTATACCAAACTTTTGAAATCCAGTGTGTAGCATATCTTTTTTTTTTTCTTAAGCTTTTTTGGGGGGAAGGTAATTAGGTTTATTTATTCATTTTGTAGCACATCTTAATTCAGACCAGTCACATTTCAAGTGCTCAAAAGACACATGTGGCTACCATACTGGAGAAGCAGTTCTAAAGCCCTATTTGATCTAAACAACGAAAACAAACAAACCAGAAAAAGTCTAAGCCTAGTGAGCAGAATCCTTACCTGAGTCTCCAAAATATGAAGTCATTCCCTGCCATCAGTTCCCAGACTCCCTGACTCTCTGAGGTAGCACTGCTACAAGTATGTACTGTAAATCTTCCCCCAAGACTTTCCCTATGGGAAACGTAGAAGCTCTGAACTGGATACTAGTATCTCCCATACACAGATTCAGGAAATAAAGGATGGAAGTGGGAGCAGCTCTCTCTCTATTTAACCTAGCCTCTGATAACCTTACCATCTACTAACCCACTCACTGAGTTCCACACCCCTCAACCCCAATCCATGCAACTTTGGGCTTTGATATTTTGAAAGAGATTTTAATTCACAAAGGTTGAATACTTCTACCAGGTGACACAAAATGATCCATTTTGAAACACACTGCAACATGGATTAACCTTGAAAACATGTAAATTAAATAAACACAAAAGGACAAAAATTCTATAGTGTGACTTATAGGAGGTTATCTACCTAGAATATTCAAATTCATAGAAACAAAGTAGATTAGAGGTTACTAGGGGTGGGGGAAGGGGGAAGGAAGGCAGGGGAGTTATTGCTCCACAGGTAGACAGTTTCTGTTTGGGATGACGAAAAATTTTGAAAACAGATACTGCTGATGGTTGCACAGCACTATGAATATAACTACACATAACTATATTATATACTTAAAATAGTTAAAATGGTAAATGTTATCTTACATATTTTTTACCACAATAAAAAAATTTTCTTAAAAAAATCCATTAAGATGGAAGCCAAGACAACCTCTAGGGTAGTTTTGGGCTCCTTGGGCCACTGAAACAGAAGGTAAAGAAAGGAGTTACTATATTGGCTGGGTGACTGATCCTGATTACCAAGGAGACAGTGATGCAGGGAAGACCACGGAAACCTGGGGATTCAATGGTATGACCCTTAGTACACCCGTATCTTCTGACATCCAATAGAGGCAGCACCAGTATAGAATCAAACTTTTCAAGAATGAAGATGTGGTCACTCCACCAAGGGAAATGCTGGCAGAGGAGAAAGGGAAGAAGGAATCAATTGCGACAGAAATGATAAATATCAGCTTATAACCTTGAAATCAGTTCTAAGAATAAGAACTGCAGCAGCTCTGCATATCTGTTACATGTATACAGTGGTGATTTTTTTCTTTGCTCCTCCCGTCTGGCATTATATGAAGAATCTTAGCAGCATTTGTTTCAATTAAATTCATGAGACACCAAATTATAAGAATCTGATGGTGAGGATATGTATCATCTGTGAGATGAATGCACTGACTAATAAGCCTCCGGGTCTCCCATTTTGGAGTGGGTGAGAGCATTTTTGTGTAGAGGATGTTTGAGTTACAATCTGCAGTGTTATGCAGGAACAAGATATTATTGCATGGGTGTCACAGATAAGTAAAAGCATGATAATGAATGCTGAAGAGCACAAAGTGTGGACTGCCAATCATTTGCCCTTTTGATCTCAGATCCATTTCCCAACCCCCTTTTTTTTTGCTCTACTCTATTATATCACAGGAATTGTAATTCCCATGCTCCATTGCCAAGTGGCTCTATTTCTGGCAGTGTCTCTGGCAATAGCTGCATCTCTTTTCAGGTTCCAGCTCCCCATCCTTTCCTTCCAACATCCCAGCACTGGCTGAACAGCCCCTCCCATGGTTCTACCTACTCTAGGCAGTTTCAACTTCCAAACTCTTGTAACATTGTCTCCTCCCATTGGCCCCCTGGCCTAGAGGTGGTGGTGGTTTCCTGCTATTACTAATCTTTGGGTGGCATCATCATTCTATGTTTGGATTCCTAGGTCTTCCGTCATGTGTACAATCAATTTCCTCCATTAATGTCCTTCTTTTAGCTTGATTGGGCCTTACTTGATTTCCAGAGCTAACCACATGGCTGAGAAAGAAAAAAAAAACCCCTACCCATGAGGTTGTTTTCTCACTTAAGGTTCAACATATGCACTAAAACAGCAGTGCAAATGACATATGCAACAGCAGCAAAAATGGTGTCTCCCTCCTTTTCAAAACAGATCTGCATACTTCCAGGTCCTTATTTTCAATCAGCTATCTTAGAACCTCCTCTCTATGTCACTCTCTATATCTTCCTTCATATCTTCCTTCATGCCCTTTCAAGCATGTCTCAGCCTCCAAAAAAAAGTTTTTTCACCACTTTTACAACATCATCTCTTTGTCAATCTGACAAAGCCTCCAGAGAAAAATGTAATTAGATGCATAAAATGAAATACACAGGATAACAAAGGAAATCAAAGTATAAAAACAAATATAAAATATAAAAACCAATTTATGATGCCATAATCTATGTTATTTCTTTTTTTCAGGGGTGGGGGTGTAGGCCATTAGGTTTATTTATTTACTTATTTTTAGAGGAGGTACTGGGGATTGAACCCAGGACCTCAGGCATGCTAAGCATGTGCTCTACCACTTGAGCTATATGCTCTTCATAACTAAAGGAAATGCTTAATGAGTTAGAAGTTAATAAAAATAAAAATGTAATGTCCCCCTATCCAAGTACACAGATTCCTTGATTTCTTGGTTTCTAAGGATCTCCAGCTTAAGAATCCCTACTCCTAAGAGAACTGGCTAGGTCAGTCAAACAACACCTTCAGGTCCTAAACCCTAAAAGCCTACTGCTTGGTTCTAGATATCCAGTACCTTTCGGGTAAAGAAAGTTATATTGCTCTTCTTTATCCTCTCCCATCCTCATTTCTCTAGAGTATTTTCTTGCTCTATCATTACTATCTGGGCCAATGAAATATCTGAATGAATAGTTTCATAGTCTCTTGTCCTATTTCACACATCTGTATTATTGTGCCTTCAAGGTCAATCTATGTTGTCACAAATGGCAAGATGTCATTCCTTTTTATAGCTGAGTAATACTCCATTATATATATATATATATATATATATATATACATACACATGTCTACACACACACATATATACATACACATTAGACATTTTCTTTATCCTTTCATCTATTGTTGAACAATTAGATTTTAAAGATATTGTGTGCAAATCTTCCAACATGACATGTGTGAGCATTAGGAGTATCTGACAGGGCAAATATCTGGCCTTAGTTTTTAGATAGTTTGATTCCTCTCTGCCTTGCTTTATAATGGGCATATGTGGGAGATTATATGACTAAAAATTACCACATAATATGAGTAAAATTACTACATAATACAAATAATTGAAACAATAAGAATGAACAGCCATATAAACCTGGAGCTGAACCAATTATAACTACCTATTTTGAGAAAATCTTTCTTTCCTGAGATAATTTCATATCTCTTTATTGTGAACACATACTTCAAAACATTTTGATCAAATAAAAGAGAATAAATAATATGTTCTGCTAAAAGGAATGTGATGACAACTGGAAATACATGTGAAAGAATATATTTAATGGATGAATGACTATCATACTAATATTCTCAAGTAAAATGTATATTTGGTTTTAGAAAATAAGTTTTGGAGATTGAGGAGAGTATGAACAATTAGCATCCATTTAACACATACTACTTTATATTCAGTATATAATATTACAACATAAATAAAAGCAATTACTACTTCAAGTATCACTTTAAATTTGCCTCAGCTGCCAGAAAAAATACAAATGAAACAGTCAAATACTCATCACTTGCAATTTTAATCATAAACCATTATTCCTTAGACAACCTGAAAAAAAATCATTTTTCCAAACATTTATTCAACACACAGCCTCTGAGAGCCTACTATGTGCCAATAAGCAACTTGAGAGGTACAAAGACAAAGCATGGTCACTGCTTTCAGCCTAAGGAAACTTTAGGACTAAAGAGCAGGTAAGCATGAAACAAATGTTTTAGCTCTAAAATATCTGTAATAGCAACATGTTATGGCAGAACAAAGAAAGGAGTAATCACTTTCACCTAGCGGGGCTTTAAGAGGTTTCCTGACAGAACAGTATGAAAATTTAGCAAAACAGGAAGGAAAATACACTGCTTTTGCTTAAATGCCAATAAATGACAACTACTATTACAGTGCATAGGTATCTGACAAATTCTGTTTCACTTAATTATCTCAACAACCCTTTGGGACCAGCATTCACAATGAGAAACCAATGATGTACAGGATAAATAACTTGCCCAAAGTCACATATCTTGTAAATGGAAGGGCCAAGAATGAGTCCAAGTCTGCATAACTTGATATTCTTTCCACTACATCAGGCTGCCTAAGCTGAGCTTTAAGAATGACTAAAATTTAAATAGAGAAAAAAAAAAAAAAGAAAGAGAAAAAACACAACAGACAGAAGAGACATAAACATATAATTCATGAATTATCTTAGGGTGAAAGGTAACTACTGTCCTTGGAATATGCATATACATGTGAAATATATATATTTATATATATACACACATACTAATAAAAGATACAATAATATAATAAAAAAGAAACTAAGACAATTCATGAATTAACTATGATTAAAAATTTCACACTCAAATCTACTTAAGAGATTGTTATATGACTGAGAGCAAAAGGAACCTACATTAAGATTTCCAAAATGTCTAATTTACAAATCCTTTAGTCACCAAATGCATTCATCAATTAATACTTTTGATCAAGTATAACTCATTAATTAAAATAAATGTAAGACAACATACCAAAAGACATAATTCATTAAATTTCTACTTTAACACTCCTATACAATTCTATCATTTTAAAAACTACCTATTTTATTAAAATTTCCTTTTTAGGCACAAAAATGTTAAAGTGATGCTAAAACAAGAAGTTTGTAATATAAAATGAATCTAAAACAATCAAACTTTTAACATTATTTGAGAGGAAAATAAATTCTACCTCTGCATTGTGCTTAGTTGTTATTTCTAATTTTTCTTTCTTAGCCCGATGGAGCTTTTTTCTAAGATCAGCAGTAATATCCAAGTCTGTTTCACTTTTAACCACTTGTTTTGTATCAGATGAGGCATTCTTTAATCTATAAAACGAGATAAAAATAAAATATAATTCTTAAGAAGTAAATTTCCAGCATTTCAGTTATTTCTGGTAACTTATTTTTCAAAAAATACAGGGAATATGTTACGGTACTTGCCCTAAAGAGACTTACATGCCAATAAAAGATCGACTGTAAAAGCTAGATAAAAATACAAAGAAGTATATGAATAGAAACAAACCACTGTTCACTGGGAAACCACCGTGTTGTTCAAGATTGGTACTTGAAAGGCTATATGATCCTATCACAAGCTGAGAAGTTCTGGGAAAGACTGAACTCTTCCCTCTCTACCTTTTTAAATAAAATATTTTACTTTTTGCAAATGTAATACACATTACAAAAAAAAACTATAAGAGAATACAGATTCATGCTTTAAAATAACAGACTATAGATGCTGCAGCTAGGGGCTCTCCAGCAAAACAGCATAACCAGATCACTCTACAGAGAGGGCCTCACACACTCAGCAACCAATCATCTTTTTAGGTCCTTAGTTTTAAATATGAACAGACAGCCAAGGATCACAGAAGTTAACATCTAATAAAAAAGAAAGAGACCACAAAGTGCGGGACAGGGGGGTTGGGTAGTAGTCAAAGATTATCAGGGGGAGGGGAGTGACTTTAAAGAAAGAGAAGAAAGACCTAACATTAATATCCTCAGAAAAATAGGAGAGGATATAACATCCATAAAACAAAAACTGGATGTGATTAAAAATAAAATATTGACGGAACAAAACAGCCCTTGGAAATCAAAAACACAAATTAAGAAACGAAAAACTAAATAAATAAATGTAAACAAAAAATCTCTCAGATGCCTGAAAAAATTCCAAGAGAAAATAATTTCCAATTTAGAATTTTATGTCCAATAAGCTACCATTCAAAGACAAGGGTATGAGAAAGACTATTACAGATCTGCAAGGCATGAAAACATTTACCTACAATGAACTTTCTCAAGAAGCTATTGGAAGATTTGCTTCACCAAAATATGGACCCACACTGAGAAAGAGAAGACATGGGATTCCAGAAGCAGGGTATTTAAGACAAGGAGATGGCAAAGGGATCTCTAAGATAGTGATGAAATTAAGCAACAAGTGACAGCTGTGCAGCAAATCCCTTAAAGGGTAATCTGTCCAAACTGAACCGGCCAACACCTCCAGGAGTGATTTCTTTAAGAAGATGAAAACAGAAAATAACAGAATACTTCAATTACTGAACATATTAAGAGATTTATGCAACTTGGTGGGAGTATGAGGTTGAATTCAAAAGTTCATGGATATTAAACCAAGTAAACAATAAATGACACAACTATTAAATCCCAGAAAAACAAAATGTGCAAGTGAAAAAATACTGTCACTAAATAGTACTACAAGGCTCAACTAGGAACTTTTCATAATTATATAATAATGTGAAGACTGAATAACTAATCTAAGCAAGATTATAATATCACTAAATGTAGAGAGAATAGAAAAGGAAGTCAAGCATGAATGAAAACTAAATTATGATCTTCGGTAGTAAAAAGTAGGTAAACCTGAAAAATCAAACAGCAATGTAAAAAAAATTATTTTGAAAGAGATATGGATTTTAAAAAATCATCTCAGATAGTTGAAAACGACTGTTTCTAGGGATGAAGAGTTACATGTCTCAAGGTAATAAAAGGTAATAAGTACTGCTGTTTTTCCTAAGAGTAGTAAATAAGCCTTGCAGAATAACTGTCTTTAAGTAATATACATATGGAATTTTAATTTTTTAAAAATAAGACTAAAATAAAACAATACAGAATCAACAAAACCAAAATTTGGTTCTTTAAAAAGATCAACAAACTTGATCAATCTTCCATTAGACAGACAAAGAAAAGAGAAGAAGCTCAAATTATAAAAATAAAGAATGAAAGGAGGAATGGCACTACCAACATAGAAGGATTATAATGAATATCATGAACAACTTCATGACAACAAATTAGACAATTTAAATCAAGTAGATAAATCCCTAAAAAAACAGAAATTACCAAAAGTAACTCAAAAAGAAATAGAAAATCTGAATAGATCTACAACAGATAACAACATTGAGTTAATAACTTTAAAAATCTAACTATAAAGAAAGCCCAAGACCAGATTGCTTCCCTGGTAAATTCTACCAAACTTTAAAGAAGAAATAATACCAGTCCTCACATTATAGGAGGAGGAAACACTTCCCAAATTATTCTAAGTCCAGCATTACCTAATACGAAAATGAGACAGAAATCACAAGAAAGGAAGGCTAGAGACCAGTATCTTTCGTGAAAAGAAATAGAAAAAAATCCTCAACAAAACATCAGCAAACCAAATCCAGCAACATCTTAAAAAGATTATATAGCATAAGTAATTGGAATTTATTCCAAAAATAGAAAGTTAGTATAATATGTGAAAATCAATTGATGTAATATACCATTTTACTAAAACAAAGGACAAAAACTACATGATCATTTCAGTAGATATAAAAAAAGCATTTGAAAAAATCCAACACCCACTCATGTTTAAAAAAGAAAACCTCTCAACAAACTAGGAATAAAAGGAAATTTTCATCAATCTGATAAAGGGCCTCTTATCAAAAACCTACAAGTACCATCATACTTAATGGCAAAACACTGAAAGCCTTCCTAACACTGGGAACAAAACAAAGATGTCTGCCATTAATACTTCTATTCAAGATTGTGCTGGAGGTTATAGACAATGCAATCAGACATAAATAAATAAATAAATATATTATATATATATATATATATATGAAGGGAGGAAGTAAAATGGTCTTTAATTGCAAAGAAAATAATACTGTAAGACCATCCTAAGAAATCTGACTAGACTTTTCACCAGGGAAGATATACAAACGGCCAAAACAGCAAAGCACGTGCAAACATGTTCAACATCATCACTTATTAGGAAAATGCAAACTAAAATCACAAAGGAAAAAAAAACACACAATTACATACCACTTTTCACTCACTAGACTGGCTACAATCAAAACATCAGGAAATAACAAGTGTTAGTGAGGATGAAGAAACTAAAACCCTTATACATTGTTGGTGGAAATGTAAAATGGTTCAGCCACTTTAGAACACAATTTGGCAATTTCTTTAGAATTTTAACATCAGTTTACTGTATGAAGCAGTAATGGTGCTCCTAAGAATCCACACGAGAGAAATGAAATCATATGCCCACACAAAGACTTGGAAACAAGTGTTCATAGCAGCATTATTTGTAATAGCCAAAATATGGAAACAACCAAATGTCTATCAACTGGTGAGTAGATAACCAAAATAGTGTATCTGTAAAATGGAATAATATTCAGCAATAAAAAGAAACAAAGTACTTGTAGTACCTGTGACTCCACGATAAATCTGAAGAACATGCCTAGTGGAAGGAGCCAGACACAAATTACCATATATTGTATGATACCTTTTATAGAAATTGTTCAAAAAAGACACAGAAGGTAGATTAGTGGTAAATAGCAGAATTTAAATAACATCACTGATCCAGATTCTCAAATTCTTAAGAGTAACTCAGCCAGTAAAAATTATGATAGATGCAGTCTCCCAAGGTAATAGAAATAAAAAATAAACAAATGGGACCTAATCAAACTTAAAAGCTTTTGCACAGCAAAGGAAACCATAAACAAAATGAAAAGACAACCCACGGAAGGGGAGAAAATATTTGCAAACGATGCAAGCAACAATAATTTCCAACTCAGTAACAAAAAATCAAACCACCCAATCAAAAAATGAGTAGAAATAGACATTTCTAAATAGACATTTCACCAATGAAGACATACAGATGGCCAATAGGCACATGAAAAATGTTCAACATCACAAATTATTAGAGAAATGTAAATCAAAACTACAATGAGATATCACGTCACACTGGTCAGAATGGCCATCATTAACAAGTCTACAAATAACAAATGCTGGAGAGGGTCTAGTGAAAACGAACCCTCCTACACTGTTGAGAGGAATGTAAATTGGTGTAGCCACTATGGAAAACAGTATGGAAGTTCCTTTAAAAACTAAAAATAGAGTTACCATATGATCCAGCAACCCCACTCCTGGGCATGTATCTGGAGAAAACTAATTCAAAAAGATTCATGCACTCTAATGTTCACAACAGGACCCTTTACAATAGTCAAGACTTGGAAGCAACCTAAACATCCATCAACAGATAAATGGATAAAAATGTGGTGTACACACACACACACACACACACACACACACACACACACACACACAGGAATACTACACAGCCATAAAAAGAATGAACTAATGCCATTTGCAGCAACATGAATGGACCTAGAGATTATTATACCAAGTGAAGTAAATCAAAAAGAGAAAGCCAAATTCCATATGATATCACTTATATGTGGAATCTAAAATATAATACAAATAAACTTATTTAAAAAACAGAAACAGGCTCAGACGTAGAAAAAAATTTATGGTTACCCAAGGGGAAAGGAGGTGGGGGAGGGATAAATTAGGAGTCTGGGATTAGCAGATACAAATGACTATATATAAAACAGATAAACAACAAGGTCCTACTGTATAGCACAGGAAGCTACATTCAATATCCTATAATAAACCATAATGAAAAAAATATGAAAAAGAATATGTATATATATAACTGAATCATTTTGCTGTACACCAGAAACTAACACAATATTGTAAATTAACTATACATCAACAACAAAATTATGGCAGATGTAGATTAATGTGGCAAGATGTTCCTCCCAAAATTAAAAAAGCAAGATACTAAATAATGTGAAATAATATTCTAATTTTGAAAATATGTATTTATATAATATATTTATATTTTCAAAAGAAAAGGTCTGGACAAGTAAATACTTGTCCAAAATACTATCAGTAGTTAATCCTAAGTGATAAGATTATAAGTAGTTTCATTGTTTTATTTATTTGTATTTTTAAAACTTTTCTAAAAACACATGCATTATCTACATTAAAATATACATATCAATAAATATATATATGCACATATACAAAACAGGGTATCAGAGCAAGAAGTAACCTTGAAGATATTTTATTTAGCAGTTTTCAACCATCTTCCTCATCATGGTGGTGAAGAACCAGCTGATGAGACATCACTCTAAACCCTTGCAACATTTGATAAAAGAAAAAACTCTCCTTGAGATAAAATTTTAGCAAAGAAAATGTTTACATTTTATTTATGTATTCTCTATCTTGCTGCAGAAAGGATTTAAGGTAGCTCCTAAAGACAGGTGGAAAATATTTATACAGTAAATCCCACTTATAAGGTGAATTACATGTTAGTCATGATGCTTGCCCAATCCACACATTCTTGCTGAAAAAGTGCTCAAAATCAGTTCTTTTCAAACTAAATGTGAGCAAGGACTATCCACACACCCTCACTGCTCCTGTAAAATACATCTAAAAGTGATAACTAAAAAAAATTTTTTTAAACAGATAAAATATAACCCTAAGTGTTTTATTATTAGATTCAACAAACAGAAAATTACTGTTATGTGATTATAAAAGTTTCTAAACACTTTCAATTTTTGTACTTATTTCTTTGTAAACCACACTTTGAGTTGTACTCTCTGTAACAGCTCCATTTTATATTACAGACTGAGATTTTTAATATTATTTACATCAGATGTGAACAATAAACTAAAGGAAGGCACCTCACACAAAGGCAGATATCAATGATTCAAACAGGTGAGCAAAAGCAATTCTTTGGATGTAAACTCCAAGTAAAGGAACAATTAGCAACCGGAGCTAAAACCAACAGAATGCTTAACCAGAGTGATGAATCAGAGTTGGGGCCATGAGGAAAGAGGAGGAAATAGAACCACAGGGATTATGGCAAATCAAGTAATGTCAACACAGAAATATGAATAAGCAGAAGAAAAGACTTAAAGAAGTGAAAAAGAATAACCATGTCTCTATGGACCAGAGAAAGTACAGACACTGATTTTCATACACTGAGCTAATTAAGGAGCCTAAAGAGCCACAGTCTCCAGATCCAGTTCTGATTCCTATAAGGCATCAATCCTGCTCCTCTAATTTCATGAAATTTCTACTTCCCTCACTTTCCCATAAGAATTCTTATAATCAGCCCCTCTAATCACTTACTTCTTGCTCTTTGCAGCCAGAAGCATTCCTCAGCTAGAGGAAGAGACTGAAGGCTTACCTTTGGATATCACCAGGGGCATTACTTGTAGTGTTTATACTCATGACAAGTCTTCCAACTCTTCCAAAATACCCCACTGTTGCTTAACAATACACTTCGTTTTTGATGATTAAAACTGTCCGAGATGTCTGTTAGTTACAGGTCACATGGGCTGAAGTCTGTCAAAACAGTAAAAAATATAATAGTAGATTTTTATATAAGTTCTGAGACTATGGGTGATTTTTCTTTTCTGTGACTTACTTGTATTTTTTAAGTCATTCTCTAAAAAATATGTAAATACGTATATTTTAAAAAGCCACAGTGTTTTCTTTAAAAAAAAAAAAGATTAGAAACAAACGTGACAAAACATTAGAAAGATATTCCTTCTTGTAAGAATAAGCTAATGCTATTGGATGATTTTAATTTCACAAATAAATGTAATAAAAGAGTGACAAATTGTATTTAAACTGGAAGAATAAGTTAGTGCCTATCACTAGAGCACAGAATTGAGTTTGAAAGAAAATGAAGACCAGAAACATTTTTTGGTTCCCAAAAGCTTTTTTCATAAATGAGGTATTTTTAATGCAATGCTACATCCAAAGAGGCCAAAGTACTCCCACACACAAAAGAGCTTATGGTAATTTGCAAAAGCCTTCTCCCAAGGGACTAAAGAGGAAGAAGGAAAGAGGAGAGTATTTGTCCCTTTCCCTGGCCTTCTCTCTGAAGCACTCTTTTATGGGAGATACTCCAAATCATACAGAGTCAAACATTTAAAGTAAGTTACTTTACTACAGTATGAAGGAGTCTCTGGGTAAGCATTTCAATCAGAGAGATAAAAATAATTAACTAAGTCCAAATAGACACAAATATGAAGATCTCACAAATAGCTCTTAGTAGAAGTCCAATATCCTAAAAAAAACCATGAGATTTGATCTTAGAGAGATATGAGCTAGGATACCAATAAGCATCTTACAAGTATGTGGCCATGGGCAAGTCATTTAAACTCTCTGAGCTTGTTTTCTCAACCATAAGAAGGAGATAACTGTATCAGTCTCACATATTTTAGATTTAAATAATACATACAGCACACACAGAGTGCACAGTCACTGTCAGTTTGTATTACTGAACACAAATCCTCTGAGAAAATATAATGATCCCTGATAAATGAAAGGAGTAGGCAATACTTGGGGTGATTTGGTCTGGAGTAAAGATGTAACAAAATATTGTGTAGTGAAATTATAGGTGTACAGGGATAGCTAGAAAACCAAAAAAAAAAAACCTAAACTGATTTGTCCCTTTTTCCAGTAAACAACTCAGAGAAATCACTGAAAGAAAAGGGACTCAAATAAGCTAAATGAGATATAGACTCAACTAAGGTATTGAGAACTGACTAATGGCTCCTAGAGCCAAACAGAAGGAATCTTTAAAATAGTGATTCTCGTAGGTGATAGCAGAATAATCTGTCCTAAGACAAAGAGGATGGAACTTTTACCAAGACTGGGGGGCAGGGAGAACTCCCATTTCTTCAGGTACCTAAAAGACTAAGTTTGTGAACAGTGGTAGACAAACAAATACCACTATCATTAACTTAGTGAGCACCTGCTACAGTGCCCAGCACTATACTTGATTATTTATACATAGAACTATAGACCTCTGATCCTTACAACACTGCAATGTAAAGATTAGCCCATTTTCAACAGAGAAAACTAAGACTCAGAGATTAGAACTTTGTCAAAAGTCGCCTAGTTACAGGACCAAAACTCCGACTCATAACTATCCAACTCTAAAGCCCAAGCTCTTTCTACAATGTCACTGTGGATACAGTTAAACCATAAACTACCTTATCTCAGGTCTATTATCTTCACTTCAATCAAGGAAACATGATTAGAGAGGCTTAAATGACTTGCCTAAGGCCAGTCAGCTACTAGGTAGGGGACACCAAAAACTCAGTCAAGCTCTTCTGATACTGAATCCCAAAACTTTTCATCTGACCACCATGCCGCCAAAGCTCACACTCCAGGCAAACTGCCTTCAAAACAGAAGTAAAAGAATCAGAACCTAAAAGGAAGGGATTCCTCTATACCTAAGAGTAATGTCCAAGACTAAAAAGTACATAGATAAAATGTTTCTATTTTTGTGAAAAGGATTACTACACACATGTACATGTGTGTGCCTATGTGTCACAACAGGCACAAACAGAACACCTATGTCCCTCACAGGAAAAGGATTTATATGGTTAGGGTCTTAATAATGTCTGCTGTTTTTAGTTTTGTCTTGATCTTGGGCAGAGAACTACAAGAAGAGGTAGTTTACCAAATTTAAATATAGTTGTTTCAATAAAACTAAATTGAAGAAAACCATCATTTTTCAGTGCATTATTTCAGTCTGGAACATCTTCAGATCTGAATGGTCTTCTAGAAAGAAAGTGTCTTCTATAGCTCAGGTGTAAGTTTCATTGATTCCCAGGTCACTGATACAGCTAATGTAGTAGGCAGATGATCTTTGCCCCCTGGTGTTTCTCTCTTGTATAATACCTTCCCCTTTACTGTGGTCAGAACCTGTGACCTGCTTCTAACCAACAGAAAATGGCAAAGGTAATAGGATGCCACCCCGATGACTGCATGTTATATAAGACTCTGTCTTAGCCGATTGAAGTGACAGACAATCTACTGACCTGAATAAGCGAACTGCCAAGCTGTGAGCTGCCTATGGAGAGGGCCACGTCACAAAAAGCTGCAGGCAGCGTCACCCACAGGCAGTAAAAAACTGCATCCTTTAGTTATACAGATATCAACAGCACACAAATTCTGCCAAGAACCTGAATAAGCTGGGTAGCAGATTCTTTGCCATCCAGCCTCCAGATGAGACTATAGCCAGCCGCACATTGACCACAAGCTAGTGAAACTCTGAATAGAGGGCCCACTTAATTGGTGCCCAGACTTCTGACCCATGGACACTGAGAAATAATAAATGAGAGATGTTTTAAGCCACTAAGTTTGTGGTAACTTGTTACACAACAATAGAAAACTAGTATGGATAAGAAGCTTGGAAATGCTCTTGCAGAGTTAAAAAAAAAAAAGTTGAAAGACATGTAAAATACAAAAATTGGTTCTCACACCAGCCCTGTCTGTGTGTCTTTTATAAAGTCTCTTTGTTTTTCTATAGTTTAATTTCCTCATTAATTTAAATAACAGAGTTTGTAAAAAATCCTATCTAAGGTAACTCAATAGAGAATCTAGAAAATCATGGGAAACATTTATAACAAAAAGAATTACAAAATACAAATGAATAAGGGCAAGCCATCAACAGCCACAAAATCTGTATGGGAGTGAAGGTGTCTACAGAGGGGAAAGCAGACGAAAATAACAAGGCTGCATCTGAAAGAGTCCCCAAAGAGTCAACAGACAGTTAAGGGAAAGCACTGCAGGACAATCTGAGAGCCATGGCTAAAACAGGCACATGTAACAGGCATATGGGAAGACAATCTTGAAAGGGCTGATACAGTCCAGCCTCATGGACTTTCATAACTGACCTGTCGAGGTCCCCTTCCTGGACAGGGGTCCACACTAACGAGAATCAGTAGAGGATGGAATCAAAATTAAGCAGGATAGGGGAAATTAAGACAAAATAAAGAGATGGCCCAGACCAAACTGTAGGAGGAAACAGAATCAGGAAATCTCAGAAACAAGCCACCATAGTTTTTAACACTCACAACAAACAAAAGATAGGGAGGGTTCCACGAAGTTAGAAAAGTCTTCCCAAACCTTGCTCAAAGTTCATGTAAAGGAACCTTCCATAAAAATAAGCAACAGAAAAGTAATGTGGTCAAATCCCATACAAACTGAATATTAGAAAAAGAGTGAAGAGAAGAATGGACTTGTACAAACAAAAGACCAACAGAACGATGTGCCCATAAAACAGATGAAAATTATAACTTACTATTTCAAACTGAGCTAAAAGACACTAACAAAATGATTTAAGACCAAAAAGAATAAGAATCAGAATTAGAAAACCTCAGAAACAAGGTGACAAAGATCAGAAAGAATTAGAAATAAAAGAAAAGATCATATCAGTAATGAAGACTAAATTAGAGGAAATACAAGAGTAAACAGACATGACCAAAAAAATGCCTTAAAGGACATATGAAATGAAACAGTGGTAACATATTTTTTTAAAAAATGAAGAAAGAGATCAAAATGATTCAAGAAAAAGTGACAAAATACTGAAAACAGGCAAAGAATAACCAACAGGCAGGTAACAGGAGTCCCTGAATAAGATCAAACCAAGGGAAACAGAACACTAAAAACTGTAATTTAAGAAAATTTTCCTGGAATTTGAAAAGATTTTGATCTACACATTGAAAACACAAACTGCGTATCTGAGAATACTGACCCAGCACAACCAACACCAAGACACATTCTAAGGTAACTACTGGACTTAAACAAAAAACGTGTACACAAATGTTCACAGTAGCATTGTTCCTAATAGCCAAAAAGTGACAACAACCCTAATATCCATTAACTGACCAACAGATAAATGATATATGAAATATTATTTAACCATAAAAAGGACGGAAAGATTGATATATGCCACGACATGGATGAACACTGAAAACACTACGCTAAGTGAAATAAGCCAGATACAAAAGGACACATATTGTATAATTCCATTTAAATGAGATGTCCAGAATAGGTAAATCTATAGAAACAGAAACTAGACCTGTGGTTGTCAGAGGGCAGAAACAGGCGGAAATGTGTCTGACTGCTAATAGGTATGAGGATTCTTTGTGGGACTGACAGAATTACATAGTGGTGACTGCTGTACAACTTAATATATTTAAAAAACCATTGAATTGCACTCTTTCAAATGATGACTTTAATGTTATGTGAATTATAGCTCAATTTTTAAAATTCATCATTATAGAAAAAAAAATCCTATAGTCTCCTTCATCAAACTCTTATTTGCTTCCTCTCTCTCTGATATCATCTCTCGATGACACAAGGGTTCAAGGGCCTACCTCTGAGTGTTTTAGGAAGACTAAATCAACTAAGGGCCAAATACAGGTGCATGCTTGAGTTTAAACTATGATGGGATTTCTATACTATTGAATATGGCAGAGAAAATGTAGCAACATCTCCCTTTCCTTCCACTAGAATGAAAAGAAGAAATGATGAGAAAGGTAAACTAGCTAGATACAGTAATAAAAATATCAGTGGAATAGGAAGTCAAAGAATTGCAGGGTCCCCACATAATACATCCTCCTAACTTTACTTGAAACTTCTTGATGAAATGCCACAAGTTAAGATAAACAATAATTTGGCTAATCTATATGTATAATTAAAGATTTCTTATAATATGTAATCAATGTCAGCTTTTCTCTTCTTCAGTAGCTGTGTAACTCTTTAAATAATGCTTTCCATTTGAAAATATTCATCATTTACGAACAAATGGATACCTCAAAGCCACTCCCTGTCATCATTCCTACTGTGACAAACATCCCTTATCCAAGTATCATGCTAAAAACTTTCTATAGATTACCTCATTTCACTCTACACCAACCCCAAAGGGAAGATACTGTTAATATTCCCATTTTACACCCAAGGAAACTGAAGCCTAAAGATATTCAGTCAGTTGTCCAAAATTGCATCTCTAGTAAGTGACAGAGTTAGGATTCAAACCCAAATTGGCTGACTCCAGAGCTCTACTCTGTACCTTGCTACCGACCTTCAAGACATCGAGCCAGGGAGCATGTGAGACCTCACCTATCAAGGAAGCATTTCTGTTCCATGCTGCAGATTTCTTAAACACGGATCATTCTTTCCCACAACCAAATAAACAACAAGTCAGGGTCTTTTTAATGAAAGATGACTCAAACTTGGATTTATCAATCCAGGTAAGATTTCCACAGGCTTGGGCCAAAACTAGGCCATCCTTTGGGCAGTGGCAAATAAAGGCAAAGTTTAAATCAGCGTTTTATGCTGGTACGTTAATAGATTAATCCTCTCTTGGTAGTCAAGTGGGACTCTTCTCACCATCCTACTAAAATAGATGAGCGGTTGTTATATATATCATTCTTCAGTAAGAAGTTTTTTAGAAATAAGTTATAGGGCAATTGAGGCCAACGGATCAAGTCTAGACATCCTGAGAGTTAAGTATTGGCCAGAAAGAACAATTTTACTTTATATTTCAGAGCCACTGCTGGTACAAAGTTTTCCTGCCTTACATCTGAGCCCTTCTGTGGGTCATCCAGAATGGACTCATTTCTCTCGGTGTGTCCATACAGATTAGGGGGAAAGGGAGGGGTGGGGAAGTAAAAAGATAAAAACTCCTATTATTGAGCACTTCCTACATGCCAGATACTACACTAAGCGTATGTGACCTCCACTGAATCTTCTAATAATCCAAGAGATTATTATGCACATTTCACAGATGAGAACACTGAGGTTTGGAGAGACTGAGTAACTTGTGTAGATATTTAGTGGGAGGGTTAGAATTCAAACCCACATTATGGCTGACTCCTAAATCCATTCTCTTTCATAACACAGTGCTGTCTTCAATGGGCCATATTCCTTCAATAGTAACCACACATGTGTTAGGAGTGTCTATCAGCAAACAGAGAGCTCACCTTTAAAGGAAATATTTGGTTCTTTCATCAAGACAAGACCAAGACAAGCAGGATGAGACTATTAAACAATTTTAGGATTAAATGGGACTTTAGAGACCAAGACCATCCTCCTTATCTGACACATAGGAATCTTAATGCCAGGGGGATTGGGTCCAGACCAAAACTACTACCCTCAACTTTCCTTTTAGCAGGTTGCACTCCCTTTGTTTCCTCTTCATTTCATGGGAAACCATATTCTTTTCCTGTTACAGGCTTGTTTGTTGTTATAAGGCACTAACTGTTCAATAAAACAAGTGACAAAAAAATGGTAAGTTCTTTCCTCCAAGATTATGAGAACAACTATAAAATAACAGTATGTAATATATTCAAAAGGGTTGAACACCAACTGAAATTGCTTCTCAAGTAAACTTATCCAGTATCACTGGAGATCTGATTAAAACGGAGGCGTGGGGCAGGAGTGTATCTGCCTAGGATAAACATTACGTGGAATACAGAACAGTCAAAAGGAGGCTCCACTTCTACAGAAATTGTACAACCTCGGAAAAACTCAAAGCTCTCTTTTCCGTCATTCAAGAGTCATGGAGTAGAAGCTACAGAAAGCCCAGCACAACTCATTCATTCGTTTATCAAGCATTTATAGAATGTCTAGTGCGTGGCTGGCATTTTTATTTTAAAGGTGGAAAAGATGTGGTCCCTGTTCTCGAAGGACTTACTGATTCTTGGGAGGGAAAGAGCCCGGCAGTCCGGAGTTGTAAACCTAAGACGCTCCAAGCCCAGGCCCTCTGGGTCCAGCCCTCTGGTCCGTGTCCAGTTCTCAGAGTACTGAGGCAGCAGACTTTGGCTGGAAGGCTCCAAGACGACCTTCCTCCAGGTAGGCGGAGAGACCCAGCCCTGCGAGCCGGAGGCGTGTCCCCACGGACAACACGAACAGCCAGTTAGCCTCAAACTAACTTGGGGGTACCCCATAACCCTCACTGCAGTCCCCCATACCGTTCCTCTCAACACCTCCCCGCCCAAGTCGTTCGCCTCCAAGCCCCCACACCCGGAGGTTACCTCAGGGGGTGGTCCTGTGATCCAGACTGCACACCCCAAACCCCTGGGTGCCGCTTCAAATCTCAAAGGCAGAAAGAGGCCCAAGCAGATCCCGGGGTCGGAGCAAAAGCTATTGGAACTCGACGGACTCTAGGACCCTGGGAGGCGGAACAAACAGCACAGAGGGGACAGCACGGGGACTAGCCTCAGGGAAACGGTGTTTACAACGGCCGCTTCCGGAGACTCGACCTCCCTCACAGAGCGCCGCAGACTTTCACTGGCCTCCCGGCGCGCCCCAGCCCGCCCCTTTCCTCCGCCTCCTGCGGCCCGCAGCTGGGGGATACGCACTCGGAGAACGCCGGGCTCCGATTGGAAGATCCCGGCCCGCGAAGCTGCGCGGCGCTTCTGGAAGGCGAGCCGGCGCATGCGCTGTTGCTGAGGAACGGCTCGCTCGCCACCGCGCCTAGTCCTGGCGCGGCCCCTCGCCACGTGAGGACGCCTCAGCCCACGCTCCAGTGTGGTGGTCTCAGCGAGGGGTGCGCGGGTCAGCGTCCCAGAATCCCCAGAGAGCCGACTGTGAAAAGGCAGGTTTCTAAACCCTGACCCCTTTTCCCCACCTCCTGAATAAAAAAATCTGAAGAGGTCGGATCCCACATCCTGCATTTTTAAGCCAGTTCCCCAGCTGATCCAGTGCAGCCCCTCCGCCTGTGTGGTCTGGTGCCAGAGTCGGGGAAATTCTCTGGGCTCGACTTGTGCGCCAGTGGCTGGTTTCCCGCTGCTTTGACCGCTCTCTTCATGCGCTGCGCTTCTCGTCCCCTCCTCCATCCCCATTGTGTCCCAGCCCTGTAACAGGGCTGGAAGAATGCGGGTCAGTGCGCTGATGCTGTTGTAGCGCCTTTCATTATAAGTATTACATAACTGCGTACCTCGAAAAAAAGTCTTCGGCGCATTAGCATTTACTCCAGTGTGCTCCGTTCCTGGTTGATAATTTATGCTTCGATTTCTCCCGGTAGCCGCGTCCCAATCTGCTAACAGGGAAACTGGAAAACCAAATACTCTTGTTCCTTGGCTTTTGAAAGCCTATTCCCCAAAGAAAAATGTAAATTGGCGGGATTCTGATTAAGGATTTTTACCTACACCATCTCCTCCCAAAAAAGTGTTTAATACAAAATGAGCCTTTCATGCTAAAATTGTCCCATGTTGATTGTAATCAACCTGAAACCAGGTGTAGGGCCGTCTTTCCTCCGTCTCCCTTGGGAGAGCCTACGGTCGTAAATGCAAATACAAATTGAGATTAAAACCTCCTTGATTCCTGTAGCCTTGAAACTTTAATTGGCTTGAGTTTAGTCATTTAGATTAAAAAAGGAGGCCCATCGTGCCTCCCAATAATTTAGCCAGGAAGGGGATAATTGCTTCAAAGAATAGAGTTTATGGAAAGGAAAATAGTCCATTCTAACACTTAGAAACGAAAGGAAAGATTACTTTTTTTTTTACTTTACTAGTTTTAATTAATATTTATAAAATGTTTTATTTGTGTTTTAGTAGAATCACAAAATTGAATATTGTACAGTAAGAAGTATCAACAGTACTATACTGTACTGTATACTACTTATAATGAAAAATGAGTGCAGGGGGAAAACTTTGCGATCTTCATTTATTCATTCAGCATTTGTTGAATACAGACTATATGCCTACCCCAGAACTATATGGCTATAGGATATAGGTACAGTGAAATTTAGAAGAGGGAAATGTTAAAATCAACCCTGAACAACCAGAAAGGCTTTATAGAGAACTCTGAGCTTAGTCTGCAAAGATGGTTATAGATTCACCAATCTAAAAGGAATTGGAAGGCATGGAAGCTATAGACACCAACACAGGAAACACTATGACACCTTGGGAAAACTGAACAAAGCTGTGTGTGCAGTCTTGTGGGTGGGCGGGAGTGGGGAGTAGGATGTCAGGCTGGAGAAGGAAGGAGAACCCAGATCATAGAGGGCCTTGTAAGTCATACTTAATTTACCAAACGACAAAGCTAATCAAGGATGTTGAGCAGAAAAGTTCTAATAATTACACAATAAATCAGACTGCTTTCAAATACTTGGAGATTTTCTTTGTTTTTCTAATAGCTAAAAGGTTAGTTCTCTTGTCTCTCATTTGCTTAACACGCTACTACTTAGGGAAGCTTTACAGAAAGATGCTGTCTAGCTCACTCTTCTTTTAGCCTCAGAAGTCAAAATACTCATTCTTTATTTTGAGGTATTATTTCATCTCTCACCACCACACTACCAGAACAGCTTCCAGAGTCAATAATGACCTCATTACCAAATCCCAGACTTCTTGTCACTTTGTCCTCAGATTTCTCTCCAGAGTAGGGGAGACTCAGGGTTTCACCAGCTCTCTGACCTTTTTGCTGCTGCTCAAGGTACCAGTTATCCCTTTCTTGCCTGTCTCCTCGATACTTTCTCAGTTTTTGCCCTCAAGCTTCACAATTTACCATATTAGCTTCTTTGATGATGTCATCCATTCCCACAAGTGTGAGATCTGGGTCCACAATTTTCAATTCTTTATGTCCATCTGACATCATAATATAAACTGAACTCTGGTTTTGAATTTTTAACTCATTTGAACAGTGCCACTTTATGTCTGGCAATATTAAATTCAGTGTATCTAAAACTTAATCTTTCTCAGCTTCTCACTGGAGCACCCCCAAACTGCTCCTCTACCTATTTATAAACCTTCTAATCTCTTAGACACCCAAGTGAAAATATTCCTCTCTCTCAGTCTCTCAATTCCTACATCTGAGGATCACTAAGTCCTACCTACTTTTTCTTTATACCCTGTCTTCTCTCTGGCTCCTGCTAAACATTTTCATTTATTTGTTTCCTTATTGTTTCATATCCAGGCACTTGTAATCAGGATGTTCCCTGTGGCCTGATACAAGTCACTCACCTCCTCCTTCTGTGCAAATTCTCAACATTTTTACTTACAAGTTGACAACTCACATCTAGGGCATTTTTAAACTGGGAAATATGAGAGGTGAGGATCAAAAAAGGAAAAAAATCAGTAGTAGGCCTAAGGGCACATATGCACCATTCTGACACGAAAGGAGTGTTATGAGCTGATTGTATGCATGTGAGCAGCAGGGTTTTTTAAGCACCAGATGAGCCACATCCTTTTGACCTGTCAGTAACCTCTCCCAGAAGGTTCAAACACCAGGTGTTTGATTATTATGCTGCTTTGGTATCAACCCTTAGAACTGCAAGGCCTTGTCATATTGTTGCTCTCTGTGGCTCTGGTTCTTTGCTCCTTCAGTCCCTGTTCTTTGTGCTACAACGGAAATGATTCTCGTGAAGCACAACTCTGATTATGTTGCCCTCTTCATTAATTCTTTTAATGGCTCCTCAGTCCTTACTGAATCAAAACCAAAGGTTGCCTCCATCAATCACGGTCCCTTATTTTTGTCTCTACCTGCCTTCCCAGCCTTGCCTTCTCCTATCTCACAATAAATCTTCCATCTCATTCACATTAGCAATGAAAAACACAAATAAATGTAATAAGAGGTAAACATGGACTTACATTAAAAGCTTTAAGATATATAGGCTAATATAAAAGATTTAAATCCAGGTAACATTATTTATTAAACATATGTGCCATTCCTATGCTAAAAGTGGTTTCACATGTATTCTAATTTTTTTCAAAAAACCACACATTTTTACCATTTGTTCTGATAATAAATACACAGTCACTTAGATCAGGGCAATTATTAAAAGTAAAAGTCTCCCCAAAGTCCTGCCTTCCCACCCTAGATATAAAAAGTGTTAGGAATGTATTTTATTTCTGTAAAGAAATGCAACATTTTTGATGCATAAATAAATACATTTTAAAAAAGACATGTTTATTCATTTATTTTTATATTTATGCATGTGTATACACACTAGTACACACTGTTAGACCCTTTCCATTTCCCACCCCATCCTTGCTGAAAACCTCAATTTGTAGAAGTACCAAGTAGAACTTCAGGAAATGAATGTTCTGATGACACTATCCTGTTTCCTACTGCCAGCTACTGGCTCCCCAAGGCTCCCTGGTAGCTAGGCTGGGCTACGTGACCAGTTCTGAATACTGAAATATAAGGGCACGCCTACTGAGGAGATAATAAAAAGAGTCTTGATCCCCCATGACACTATTTCGTTGCTGACCCATTCCTGGACTTCCTTCTGACCTAAACAATTAATGATCTTAGAATATAAGTCTGTGCTAGTCATGTTTTCTGTTATTTGAAGCCAGTGGTGTGCTGATTTCCTTGATGTACATACTCTAAATACTGCCACTGTGGCTAATTTCAAGCAGCCAACATGGAGTCTCTGACTGCAGAGTTCAGAAGAAATTTATACATTGCACACTCAAGAGCCCTGTGCTCTCTCAAGCCTGCATTGGCCAGCTCTAGCACATCACTGCTGGGAGCCAAACAAATACTCACTGAGGCATTGAATTCTACCTAGCTGGCTATCTAGCTATCTATATATATCTATATATATCTATATATATTTGTCTATCTATCTACGTTTTCCTTAGCAATATAGCACTGAGTCATTTCTATGTCAATATGAAAAAATAGATACCTTTTTTATGGCTGTGTTGTAATCCATGTTAGGTAGGCCCATAATTTATCTATCTTGTCATTTAGGTTGCTTCTACTTTGTATCTTTACTTCAAAAAATGAAAATAAAACATGTTCTGTAGGTATACTTTTTCATTTTTGTCTTTTTAAAATCATAGTATAAATTCCTAGATTAGGAATTGACAGGTAAAGGGATAAACATTTAAAACTGAAACTAACATAATTACCTGTCCCTATGTTAAGTAATGGAGGGAGTAGACAGACTTTTCTCTCCTTACATCAAACAATTCTGGGAGCAAGCAAAAATAGCTTGGTTGCTTGCTCCAGTTAATACTTGTTCCTGGAAGATAAGACTGTGAACTTACTAAAGAGATTGCTTGTGAAGACCAAAAGTTTACTTATCAATAAATGCTTCAAAACCGTTGCCTTGCTGTGCCCACCAATATAAGACTACTGTATGTTAAACTCTACCCAACCCCAAATATTTCCCAGACTTCCTTCCCTCCCTAAAAATATTCAGCCCAAGCCCCTAAACGCTAGAAATAATCGGGTCTAATTTTCCATTTTGAGTCACTACTAAGGCTCAGTCAAAGTAGTATTCTTCCTTACTGCATTAAATCTAATAAATTCAACAGTTTTTATGATGAGATTTTGAGGAGTCAACATTTGACAGCTGTATTTTAATTTTTTAGACATAGTACCAGGTTACCTTTCAGAAAGAGCATCAATTTAAAGAAATACCGACATTGTGTGCCACTTTCCTCTGCCCTTGCCAACACCAGATGTATTTGTGGTGTTGAAACTTCCAATCTGATAAGCAAAAAGTGATACATCATTGTTTTAATGTTCTTTTAATTTGCATTCATCTGATTGTTGATTACGTTTATCAACATTTAGAAATACCACTTTTATCTGTGTAACTAGATACATTAAATCACCACTGCCATCAGAATTTAGAAAGATTGTGCTGAGTCTAAGAATTTAATTCATAACCTTATAATGAATAATTATAAAGCTGCAGCCAAGTCTTTGTAGATAAAGTAGCATCATTTAAAGAAATACGCATTTAAATTAATTATTTTAATTAGATGTATATTTAATTTTATTAAATTATTAATATTTAATTTAAATATTGAGCCCACTTCTTATTCCTGGCCAATCTAAAAAGCATAGTTTGAAGACAAATGTTAAGGAGTGGACACGAGGGCAATAATGAAAGAAAAGAACCAAAAGAACAATTTGAAGTAACTATCCCAATATGAATAGTGATGCTCTTGCAAATTATGGCCAATAGGAGTGTGTTTCTCTTCTACTTGTAAATTTACACAAGCATTCTCCAATATTTATCCTTAAGTGATACAAATGATATCTATTTCTAATCCACAGTTACTCTCCCAATAGACTTCCAAAAACACAAAGAAGCTGGGTGCATTTGTCTCTGGTGGGAAGATCTGAAAGAGGTCCAGATTTCTTAACCTACATGGGACTGCTACATAGAATTTCATCTCCCAATGTTCACCCTGGATTTGCCTATTGAAGCTGTGAGTTACTGTTTTAGGTGAAATAACTCAAATCTAGAGAACCATACTTGTGGGGAGGAGAATGTCTCCTACAGTGAAGTAAGACTATCCTCTGTAGTTAGAAGTTAGGATTTCCCAAAAGGAAAAGGAAGCACTATGGTTTCAATCTGAAGACTGAGGAGAGAAGACACAAGGGAATACTTGGTGGACCCCAAAGTTTATAACTTAGTGGGCATCTTTGTCTCCAGCCTTGTAAAAATTAACATTTAATATGTAGTTTTATATTTTATAACCCTCACTAGAGAAAATAACAACTGTAGAGTTGGAGTTGTAGATAAAAGTAAGGTCCAGTTCATGAAGGGAATACGCTCCATGTTACCCTCTTCTAGCCTTCTATAGAAGCCTTTGTGGAGTTGTCAGCATTGATGAAGGAGGAAAAGTGCAGTTAATGAGTTCCAAGTTGTAAGCAACTCAGAGGAGCACAGAAGCATTGAGGGGCTCACTGGCAAAGAAGCAGTGGTCAACTCAGAAGCAACTGAGAGACAAATCCCTCCCCTTAAAAAGAAAATATGCTTGAGGAGGATGACTGTTAAAGAGGACTAACAGTTTGGGAAATATCTATCTCTACATATACTTACAGATAGATAGGTAGATAGATAGATAGGTAGGTAGATACATGCACACATATCTATGTATATTTCTGAATTTTCTATTCTGTTCAATATATCTCCCTATGTCCCTATATTACACTGTTTTAATGATTATACCTTTGTAGTTCATTTTTAACTCCTAGGTTGTCTCATTTTTCAAAAATTTCTTAATTATTTTATACATCTAATTAAAATTTGTTAACAAATATTTACTGAACACTTACTATTTTCTGAATGTTGTAGGTTATAAAAATATAAAAGCAAACAATACTCACAAAAATCTTTGCTATCATGGAGCTTACATTTTAGTGAGGGGATACAGGTGAGAACTGAAACCAGCATACTTCCTACATACAACCTCATGAGACAAGCATGCTTTCTTGTCCCTATGTTAAACAATACTGACACCAAGCAAAAATAATCTGTTTGCTCCAGAAAATACCTATTCCTGGAAGATAACACTGTGAACTAAAGAGTTTATTTATCAAGACTAACAGCTTTCTCATTAAGACTTGCTTCAAGACCTTCCTCCACGCTGTGCCCAACAATCCAACCATCCCAAGGCGTTCCTTGCTAGCAAAACTCACCTTTAAAAATTTCCCTACAAAAGAGCTTCCCTCGTTTCCTCATTGTAAGTTACTTCAGAGGTGAGTTTAGGTAATTACTTTGATCCCTAGATAAGAAGGAAAGCTATACACTCAGAGCTTTTGGCACAAGTTCAAAAGTCTTTTTAAAAAATATTTCATATGTTGATACATATGAAAGTCCATGTAATATTACTGATTAAATAGATGATTTGGACATGTTATAGTCATACATCTTTAGATTAAGACAATTTTATGTTTTCTCTCTGATTTTCTCACAAAAAAAAAATGTTGCTTTCTTTTTTTAATACATGCCTTGGATTTAGTTTCTCATGATTAAAACCTTTTAAATTTCTCCGTTAGTTCTGTGCAGCCAGTAAGTTAGTATTTCCACAGATGGTTTAAGGTTACAAACATAAATATGTGTTTGGCTAAATGAAATTTACAGTAATGGATATTTTTAAAGAATATAATCTCATGGATTCTTATAATATTATGCATGATCAGGACACAATGAGCACAATGAGTTAACACAAATTGTAATTTCCAGATTTTTTAGTCAACTTTAAAACCTTAAATTTATATTAAAATAAGTTAATTAACAAATATAGTGTGGTTACCCAAGTAATTTTTATGTAAAAAAAAATTGATCACTAAAGATAATTTTAAATTACTCTTGCTCCTAATTTTTATATATTGAATGGCTATGGATTAGCAATAGAAAGATATGCAAATGTTTTAAAATTATTATGTACATACACACATATATAATTCTGCCACCTTAAAATGTACTGAAGTAGTATTATATATATGCTCAATGGAAAAAATTAGCAAGATAGTTTTTGGTTTCCTACCTTCTAATTTCTCTTGTGTTTGAAAAGTCCAAAATTGACTACTCTGATTAAAATTTGTAATAATGAGAATCATTAAATAGAAATAGGAATATGCAATCAAACCCATAAATATGGCATGCCTGTCTGTTGTTTAAGGGTATTATTGCAGTATATAAAAATATTAAATTCAACAACATGATATATATATTGTCCTATTTAATACTGATAATGCTAAGTATATTTTAAAGCTAGTTTAAACCCTTAATTTAATCATCTGTTAATATTTTTATGTATTTGTGTATGTCTAAGTGCATGCATATAAAGGTATATAAAGATAAGTTCAAAAGATTTATTTAAAATAAGAAAAATGATAAAAGGGAAATTTGTGGGCTTATGTATTCTTTACTATAATTTATAATGTGGATGGAAAACAAAAAGTAAAATTAGAATCTGAATTTTTTTTCCTGTAAAATAACCTGATTATTTTGGCTCAGATAAACAGGAATTCTTTGTTATTCCCAAATAGTCTGTTAATTATCTAGACTTTTGGCGTATTTCTGAATCATTTTGATGAGAAGTTTAAAAAAAAGGCTAAGCTCCTAATAAGGTTATTACTTGTTGTATTTCCTATTTATTACCCATAACTATTTCTTGCCTTTGAATAAGATGACTTATGTTTGAATTTTATCTCCTCTGGCAACACTTCTTGATTTTCTCTGTCTCACATTCAGCCCAAATTCAGAATAGTCAGACTGTTAAGCTTTTTTATAATTCAAAATTTTCTGTAAGTTTACTGGAATAGCCACCAGTTCAGCCAAAGACTCAGTCCCTCAACTTATAAAAGAAAGATAGTAAAAGTAATTAGGTTTGTTTGACATTCTCTAAATTTTAGTCAACTTAAAACTGTTGTGAGAATTCTTCATCAAATTTAGGATAAAAATAAAATTATACAGAATTTTTTATAACTGAGAACTTCTTGTGCATCAGTTATCAATTTGATATTATTGCTCTGCTCCAAGTCTACACTTTTTTGCCCTGATTCATGATATTAGTCCCTACAATCATTTCTCCGTGGCCAGCAGATGAGATGTTATGGTTGATCAGCAGAGGGGAATGGAGTGACATGACCACAGCTACAGGAAGACATTTTTCCTTTGGGTTATAGGCCTCCCTTATCATTCTCCAACACAGGAGTCCAACAGAGGAGCTCCAGCTTTATTGTCAGATTGTGGTTTCTCTTCTTGAGACTACTCTAGACCAGGTCCAGCCAATTTACATCCTCTGGCAAAGCTGGCCACTTCTGCTGACTGACCCAGGCTGCCTATACTCTTCAGCAATGGTGGACCACTTCTTCAGACCCCTCTGTTGAGTTTCTTTACCCTTGGCATCCTGAGTGGCTGCGTATGTGGTAGGCATGTCCCCTTCGAAGAGGTCTGAATCTTAGCCTTGGGGAAGTAGCAGGTGGGAGGAGTTTCTTCTCCTAGTCTTCGGTTCTTTTATTGCTCATTCTTCCTCAGCCTAGAGGTAGTAGCTGCTTTTTTGCCCCTGCTATTCTGGGTCCCTTAAAGTCTTCTTTTATCTCTACCCCCTACTAGTTAATAATTATTTTTATATTTGTTTAAAAAACTGATGTAGCTTCTTGTCTCTTGTCTGATTCCTGGCTGACATATCTTAGAAATATACTTTTGATCATGTCCAAAGACTGATACAATAACTATCTCCAAAAAGATTTTATTTCTAAGCTGTTGAGTTCCAATGCCTTTGTCAATCAGGAGCCATCATAATACACTTTGTGGTGCAAATCAAAAAGCCTTGGAGTCTCCTTCCTATTCATTACATGGTTCAGTTACTGTAAACAACAAACACAATAGCAGAACTCTAGAATGTTTTTTTTGTTTTTTTTTGTTTTTTTCCTTTTTTTTGTTTTATTTTTTTTAACATTTTTTATTGATTTATAATCATTTTACAATGTTGTGTCAAATTCCAGTGTTCAGCACAATTTTTCAGTCATTCATGGACATATACACACTCATTGTCACATTTTTTTCTCTGTGATTTATCATAACATTTTGTGTATATTTCCCTGTGCTATACAGTGTAATCTTGTTTATCGATTCTACAATTTTGAAATCCCAGTCTATCCCTTCCCACCCTCTACCCCCCTGGTAACCACAAGTCTGTATTCTCTGTCCATGAGTCTTTAGATTCCACATATGAGCGATCTCATATGGTATTTTTCTTTCTCTTTCTGGCTTACTTCACTTAGAATGACATTCTCTAGGAGCATCCATGTTGCTGCAAATGGCGTTATGTTGTCGGTTTTTATGGCTGAGTAGTATTCCATTGTATAAATATACCACATCTTCTTTATCCAGTCACCTATTGATGGACATTTAGGCTGTTTCCATGTTTTGGCTATTGTAAAGCAGAACTCTAGAATGTTGATCCTTAGAACCACTTCTCTCAATTAGAGAGATTTAAGTAACTTAAATTACTGGAAAACTATACTGACCAGAAACTGTAAGATCAGGAGGAGACAGTTTCTATCTAGGATTTTCAGATCAAGATGACTGCACGAATTAGATAGTTTCCAACTAAGACTCGTGAAATAAGCCCTAGATGGCTGTCATAGACTGCCATGCTTCAATATGCATGCTTTTCTTCTTTATTTGCCAAGCTATTTTCTTTCCTCTTGGTTGCTTTAAGGTTTTGGGTTGCTAACTATGATCCCTATCCTTAATAATGCTTTTTGCATCAATAGTCACTCCTTGGTAAAAGTCCAGTGCTTGGCTGCAATTTTCTTGTGATTTGGCTAAAATGCAAAATCAAAGCAACTCTTGGGTTTATATTCTCTTTCCTTGGTGTGACATTCATTTTCCTTTTATACTACTTACTTGTAATAAATCAGTTGATTTCCTGGGTAACTGGATTCAATCACCAACTGAATTTTTGAGAGTAACACAACAGGTCAGGCAGTGAGAAATGCCCTACCATATCCCCCTCTAAAGAAACAGTACTTAGGGACTGTGTAATAAATCATTTGACTGGCCTTTGTCCCTAGTTCTTAGGGGATATCTCTAACTCCTTATAACTCACTCAGTGATAGGGGTGTCAAAGACACTCAGACCACACCTGACAGTTTATGCTAATGAGGTAACTCAAATGGGGGCCAGATCAGAAAGACAAACCATGTGATTAGAGGGTTGGGGCTTTGAGCCAGTGATATCAGCTTGACCTCTGGGGAAGAAAGAGAGCCTAAAGATAAAGTTCAACCAGATGGGCAATGATCCAATCAATCCAGCCTATGTAATGAGACTTCAGTAAAAATTCTGGAAAGCTCAGGTGAGCTTCTCTGGTTGGCCATATCATTGAGTATTTCACACTTTGATGCTGGGAAGGTAACACCTCCCTGAGGATGATGGAAACTTCACATTTTAAACTCTCCCTGACTTCATCCTATGCAGCTCTTCTTTTGGCTGATTTTAATTTGGAGACTTTTGCTATAATAAAACTGCAGTCATACATATAGCACCTCTGAGTTCTCTAAGTCTTTTTAGTGAGTTATCAAACTTGAGGATGGTCATGGGAATTCCTGAATTTGTAGCCAACTAGTGAGAAGTGAGGGTCACCCTGGGGACCTCTCTAAAGTGAGGGCAGTTATGGAGACTGTGTTCTCAGAATTTGCAGCTTGACAAACTTAGTATAGGAGACTTTTGTAGGAGTTAACCTTTGCAACCAATAGAAATAGAGCTTGGAAAGGATTTAAAAACAGATGTCTGCGAGGGTATAGCTCAGTGGTATAGTGCATGCTTAGCATCCTGGGTTCAATCCACAGTACCTCCATTAAACAAACAAATAAATATATAAACCTAATTATCCCCCCAAACATACAAATAGATGGAGTAATATGGAGTATATTCAAAGACTACATCACTTTTATAGATCTCACAAGAAAAGAACACTAGTACACTTAACCCTAAGCTCTTTTACTTCAGAACTAACTAGTAATCTGTCTTACAAATATAATTTCCTGACACCAACAACACTTATGTAATGTTGCAAAACATTACTGTAACATTTGACAACTCCGCAGAGATATTATCACGAAAAAGATATCATTGGTTATCCCCTTGCTACTGGTATTAAATTTGTGGCACAAAAACTGCTACCAGCAGATTGAAGAGAGAGAAGTTATCTTGGTTAATTGATGCCTGCTTTTAAGATAGGTCCCAATACCACCCATGTTTCAGTTTAGCCCACAAAGTTCCCTTTCCAGGAAAAAAAAAAGCTTTAAATAATTTAATTCAACAAAGGAAAACTCATATATGATTTTAGTTCAAAAACTTAAAAACTGAAGGAGATTTTGGAGACTGCCTTCTTCTACACCCAAGGCTTTTCATTTTATGCTCTCCATGAGGCCTGAGAAGTAGGAGTAATCCTCCATGCTATACTTCAGACAATAGTAAAACTAGATAATATGTCTAAGACTATGGAACTCCTCACCTAAAAATTCATGAGATTGGACAAAAGATGGTTCAAAACAGAGTCATTAGATGTACTAACTTCTTGAAGGAGACTGTGTGCTTTCTAAGTGAAATGATGTACTTACATTTCTGCAGATTTCCCTAGGATCTTTAATATAACTAAAAATAACTGGAAAACATATCATGAAACTAAATAATCTGGCTAATACTCAAATCCCTGGTTCTGTGGGCTCTTCATAGTTGAAGTGGAATCTATTCTATTAGTTTAATTTGGACACTTTTACCCAAATTAGGTTACTATTTGTTTATGTCGCCTTGCTCTAATGTAGAACTCAAGAATCTCAAAGCATGGGGGGTGAGGGTGTAGCTCAAGTGGAGGGCACTTGCTTAGTGAGCACAAGGTCCTGGGTTCAAACCCCAGCACCTCCTCTAAAAAAGTAAATAAATAAATCTAATTACTTCCCCCGTCAAAAAAAAAAAAAAAGAATCTCAAAGCAGTTGAGCAGTCACTGTGCCTACTGATGATATTCCACCCCCCAAATAAAACAAAAACAAAAACAAAACAAAACAAAAAACCCAAGTTGGCACTTGTAGAGGCTGGAACAACTACTATCAGATTTACTTCATTATGTATTTGATGAAGGTTCTGGGGATCAAACCCAGGAACTCAGTCATACTAAGCATGTGCTCCACCATGGAGCTATACCCTGCCTGCCAAATTTAGCTTTTTTGATCAGTGGGTTTTCGTGTGCACATGTGTGTTTTCTATTATAAGGGGTCAACAATTGATACAAGCAATAAGCAAGCAAGTGAAAAAATATATACCATGCCAGATGAGGATAAGTGCCGTGAAAAAAATAGACAAGTAGGAAAGAAAATGCATGTGGTTGGTAATAGGGAGTGGGTGGGTAGGTCAGGTGTTCCAATTTTAGATCAGGTAATCAGGAAAAGTCTCCCTAAGTGGATGAAATTTGAGCAAAGGCCTGTAGGTGGTGAGGAAGCAAGCAGGCAGCTATTTAGAGAAAGAGCATTCCAGAAAGAGGGACTAGCAATTTCAAAGAGTGTGAGGAAGGAACTTGCCTGGCATGTTGAGGAAGTAACAAGGAGGCCAGCAAGAAGAGAGAGCAAATGTCAGAGAGATTGGATATGAGGAATGAAAGCTAATGGGAGGGAAATAGTTTGAGTAGGGTCTTTTCCCTAAATGAAACAGGCAGTCATTCAGGTGAACTTTAGTATCAATTTATCAAGGAATTCCATGAAATATTTAACTCACTTACAGGATAGTTGACATTTTTATGGTATTGAACCCTCCCATCCAGGAATATGCTATCTCTATTTATTCTAGACTTTCTTTTATATCCTTCAGTAAATCTTATATAGTTTTTGTCCCATGAATCTTCTAAATTCTTGTTAAATTTATTACTAGGTTTTAAAAGTTTGTTTTTGTTTGGATTGGTTTTTTGCTTTTGGGGTTTTCCCCCTGGTATATTCTCTAACTGGACTACATCTCAGTCACTACTGTTACTCTAAACTCAACCACTGTCCTGACCTCTATCAAGACAGGTTAGTTTTGCCCATTTTCACCTTTATATTAGTGTAATTTTTAGCATATTTTTAGAACTAGTAATTTTAAATAAATTCCTCTTATAGACTGTTAACTTCCAGAATTAACTCTAATATACACTTAGTACATTCTCTTAGAATATTTTGGTAATAATTATATTGTCTTTAAATAACAACAATTTGTTCTCTTTGGTCTTAGTAGTTATAACTTAACTTCTTCTAGCTTACTGAATTGGATAGAATTCTCAGAACAATTTTGAATAAAAGAGGTGATACATTTTATCTTATTCATGATATTAATGTGAAATAATTCTTACATTTACTCCCTTTAAATGTAACTTTGACTAATTAGAAATTATTTTTGTATTAAGAAATACCATTCTCTCACTTTCCTATTTTTTAAAACCAAAGCCAATTTCTGCACCTGCAGTGAGCACTTTATGTGGTATATTGAACAAGCAAACCTGTCAGATGTAATCAAAATGCACTTATATGTTGTTTCCCTTGGTCGCTTTAACATGTGTTCAGGGGGCAAGGTTTATTGCTTCCCCATGGATGCAACTCAAGTTTGACTTTTCTGATCACTCAGCTGATTGGAAGTCCAGATATCATTGTAGGAGGCAAATTCTGTTTTCAATTCAGTAATTAGAATGTTTTGTCCAGTATACAATCAATATATATTAACACTTCAATCTGTATTCACACTTGGCAGAACTAACAAGTTAGCAGATCTAACTTTTGGCCAGGGCTTGATTTCAGGTGGGATGTCTGTTTTTGTGAAAGGAAATATAGTCAGTTTCTTCTCTTTTCCCACTCACTCCCTGGAAGGAGGAGATAAAAGAGGAACAGACAGTTGAAACTTAATTTCTACTATTGTAAGATGACCTCATACTCTCTGGGCCTAGAAGATTGGCTTGTGCCTAAATTTTTAATTAAAATATTGCAAATCTATAGAAAGGAGCATCCATGATATCCTAATTCTGCAAAATGAGAATATCCATGTAAGAGGACCCAGATCAAGAAACAGAATATTGCCAGCTTCCAGAACTCTTCCTTGTACCACCCCTTAGCCCCTATGCTTACTCTAAATTCAACCACTATGCTGACCTCTATTAATATAGGTTAGTTTTGCCTATTTTTGACTTCACTATACATGAAATTATAGGGAATATACTATTTTGTGTCTGGTTTCTTTCACTCATTATGTATGAGATTCATTCATGTCACTGAATGATTCAGTAAGACATTCTTTTTTTATTTTTATTTTCCATTTTTGGGGGGTTGGGTAATTAAGTTTATTTATTTATTTATTTTTGGAGGAAGTACTGAGGATTGAACCCAGGACTTCATGCATGCTAAACATGCACTCTACCACCTGAGCTATACTCTCCCCCAGTCATTCTTTCATTTACTACTGGATAATATTCCATTGTCTGAATATATCACCTTTATCCATTCTAATGTTGATAAACGTTCAGGAAGCTTTCAGTTTGGGCTAATACAAATAATTCTCTTATAAACATCTTGAACATGTCTTTGATGTGTGTGTGTACATACACACACACACACACACACACACACACTTTAGGAGGTATATACCTAGGATTGAAATTGTTGGGTCAAGGTGTCCAGTAAATGTTTAAAGTTGTCTTTTTCTTCGTTAAAGACTTTTGTGGACTCTTCTGAGGCTCCTTGCTGGTATCCTCCATCTACAACTCCTAAGACATGGGCAACAGTATGATCTGCCATTCTCCACTCAGCTCATGGGTTTCTAACAGTACTCCACATGGTGTCTCTTTTGGAGTCTCATTGCCCTTTGCAGGAGTCTTCTCGGTCAGGAGTCAATAAGGCTCCATTCTGCCCCACCTTCTCCGTTCCCCGCCACAGGGATGTATGTCCAATTCTCTAAAAGATCTTATGAAAGCCCCTGACTTTCTACCTCTGCTACTTGAAGCATTTGGGACACAAAATATATCATAAATTTTCTCTAAAGAAATCTCTTTAGAATTGTCTTTGTATCTCCCCAAATCTGATCCTTTTTAATGTTCTTAGGGTGGGAATGGGATCCAAGATGAGTTGTTATTCCTTTGAAAATCTGCAGATTGGTCTGTCTCATAACTCACTTTGATACTGAGTGCTCCATCAATACTCAGTACCTCAGCCAAAACATCAAGTTTAATATCCTTAATATCCACATAATCATTTTTCTACTTTTCCCTAGTAACATGACCAGTTGTATTAATATTTTCTAACATTGAGTTGTCTTGGCAATCCTGAAACTATTTGATTATCATATTCAAATTTGTATTTGTTGTATTTGTAATAACTGTTGGATTTGAGCTGCCATTTTTTAAAGTTTGTAATTACACTCATAAATAAGATTGGGTCATAATTTTTTAATACTATCTTTTATATGTTTTAGTGTTAGCATTATACTGAATTTGTGAAATGAATTAGGGATCTTTTCATACTCATCTTTAAATATGATAAGAATAACCTTTCTTGGGAGGGTTGCTAGAACTCAACTTTAACCTTCTATTCTTGGTATCTTTAAGGGAGGAAGAATTTTGATTTGGAAAAACCACAAGGGCTCCTAAAAATAATTTGGAAGAATTTGAGGGACCGTTTGAATTTGAGTAATCACACACAGGGGTAATAAGAAGAGAAATAAACTTGCTATTGTTACTGAGATCTTTTTCTTTTCCTTTAATCATAGAGAAAACATTTGCAGTGAGAATTGCATAAGGCAAAGTTTTTTGTTACACTCAACAGAATCTTACTCTAGATAGTTCAAGCTGAAAGGTATTTGTCATATTTAATGCAAGAGTTTACTGAATAACTGGAAGGGCTGGAGGAAAAGGCTTTACGGTGAGTGTAGTAGATAGCTAACAATGGTAGCCTGTAATGAACTGTGCCTCTTGGCTGTCAAACCCTTGTGGAGACCCCGTCCCTTGAAACTGGAAATGGTCTTGGTCTTGAGTGATAAATTTGGAATTTGGGATTTGCAGATACTACTATATATAAAATAGATGAACTGCAAGGTCCTACTGCACAGGGAACTGTATTCAATACCTTGTAATAGCCTATAATGAAAAAGTATATGAAAGGAAATATGTATGTATAACGGAATCACTATGCTGTACACCAGAAACTAACACAACATTGTAAACTGACTATTCTTCACTGTCACCCCTTCCCAGAAATAAAGTTTGTACCTTTAGGAAAATCAAACCAACAAACAAAAACTAAAACAACACACACAAAAAAGAAATTGGAATGGTCTTGTGACTTACTGTGATTTATTTTAATGCTATGATATGACACTCTGCCAGTTCTGGGCCTAAGCTTTTGGAAAGCATGACAGCATTTATGCTTAGACTCTGGGAAAGCTCTCTGCTTGTAGGAAGTCAAGCTCTCCTGTGGGAGAAACCAGATGCAGAAACCACATGGAACAGTGGAGACACAAGACAAGACAGTGAAGATGTGAGGAACCCAGACAAATGTGAGAAGCAAAGCCCCCTGTTCTCTATGGACCATGATAAGCTCTTCCAGGCAGCCTCCAGCCATTTGAGTTACCCTAACTGAGGCACCAGATATGTAAGTAAAAAAGCCATTTTGGATGGCCCAGCCCTCTGCAAGCACCACATGGAACAGATGTGAACTCTCCCCTCTGTGTCCTGTTCAAATTCCTGACCCACAGAATTATGAGAAATAATAACACAGTTGTTTGATGCCTGTAAGTTTTGAAGTAGTTTGTCACACGGCAATGAATAACCAGAAAAAGCTCCCAAACCCTAAGGGAAAAAAACCTTCCAAAACCATACCACAAATTGACCTGGTAAGAAAGTTTCCACCACCACCCATCTTGGAGACATGCTACAATGTGGGCACTCCTGCCAGCCAAGCAGCTGCTTTCCACCCTACCTGTGTCCTCAACCAGAATCAAAGGTTCTTGCAAATGCTTCTGACTGGTGCAACTTAGGTCACGTGTCTAGGAATAGAGACCCTGAGAGACATAAGTTTGGATATTCTAATTTGAGGATACTGCAAAAAGTTATCAAAATTTGAAGGAGCTGTTCAAGATTCTAAGCAGCCAAAAAAATGTTTAACCTGAAAGAACTGTCTGTTAAAGAGTATGATGGTCACATCCAAAGCCATTATTTTTATTCCTGGTATGGTTTATTATTTTTGTCTTGTAATTCATAGTATATTGTTCATAAATTCTGTCCATGCCCCTACCCACGTCTTATTTAAACTTGTATCAAATTAAGAGCACCTTGAGGCAGCAGACATAGGCTTCAAAAGGGTGCAAATTTGGGTGAAGTTTAAGATCCTTTACAGTTTCCAGAACAGCTTAACTTTTCTTTTGCCTTCCATAGGTGATTTATTTTGTCTCTGGTTTTAGAAATCACCCCATGTTCATACTCACTTCCATTTAAAAAATCATATTTACTGAGGTCTATTTTACATGCCAGAGAATGTACCCATTGTATCTGTACAATTAAATTGGTTTATTTTTTGTAGATTTACAGAGTTGGGCAACCATCATCATAATCCAGCTTTATAGCATTTTCATCACCAGAAAGTTCCCTCATGCCTGTTTGCTGTCCCTCCCCAGTCCCACCCCAACTCCAGGAAACCACTGATGGCTTTCTGTTTCTGTAAGTCTGCCATTTATTGACATTTTATATAAATGAAATCACGTATTATCTCATCCATTTTTAAATGAAAAAAGGTTTATATTTGTTTTTACATAAGTAATATATGTTTGTTCTAGAAACTTTAGAAATACAGGTTAAAAAAAGGTGAAAAATATAACAACCAATTTTAACTCCACTACCAGGGGCTAACAACGGTTAACATACTGGTATACATGAAAAAGAGAGAATAAAGCCAAAACCCTGTCTTGTGGTCGACAGGCCCTGCTTGATCTGGACTCTTTCAATGTCATCTAATGCCTTGTTCCCACACCCCTCTTCACACTCCAGGCAAATAGATTTTTATTTCACTTTCAGGAATATTTCACCCAGAAATATTCCAAGCTCTTTGCAAACACAGTTCATCTTGTCTGGAACTCTTCCTTCATCCTTTGAATGACTAGCTCTTTCTCTTCCTTCAAGGGACTGTTTAAAACTCATCTCCAGGACAGGTCACTGCTGACTACCCTGCCTAAATTAGTCCCAGACTCACCCTCCTCTTCATATATTTCCTTCATACCACTTGATTCCATATGGAATTATTTTATTCAGTCGCCTGTTTGCCTCTTTGTTTATTTCCTCCACTTGCTTATAAATTCCATGAGGGCAGAATGGTCAATATCAATTACGTTTGCTGTTGTATCCTTAGTACCTCTCATGAAACAAGTAAGTATGAGTGGAACAAATGAGTTGAATACAGCAACTTATCTTCTCCATGCCTCAATTTCCTTATTAGAAAATGGGGGGAAAATTGCATCTTCCTCATAGGATTTTTATAAGCACATAATAAGCACTTATTATTATTATCAATATTATTATATTATTATCGTTATTTTAGAATCCTTGGGGAGGATTTTTTTGATTTCTTCATTCTTTTTGGAATTTTCAGTTTCATTTTGGGTTTGTGATTTCCTTCTCTTGGAATGTCCTATTACTCTGGGTTGTTTGATCATATTTCCTTTGATGTAGCTGGTGTAGTGAAAAGGTGCAGAGTCTCATTCTCCCACCCTCTACCCTGTCTAGAAGACCAAGGAGAATTCGGAGTGGGGCCCAAGATTAACAAGACAGTGAGTGTGTAGATAGATGTCTGAATCCAAGTACTCTGTGCCTTCAAGAGAAATCCTTCCTGAGTCAAACAGAGAAAAACAAATATCATATAATATCACTTATATGTGGAATCTAAAAAAATGACACAAACAAACCTATTAATAAAGCAGAAAGAGAACATTGTTCTCTCATAGATATAGAGAACAAACTTATGCTTACCAAAGGGGAAAGGAGGGGTAGAGATAAATTAGGAGCTTGGATTTGCAGATACTAACTACTGTATATAAAATAGATAAACAATAAAAGTCCTACTGTATAGCACAGGGATATCTTATAATCTATAATGAAAAAATACATATATACATATGCATAACTGAATTATTATGCTGTACACCAGAAACTAACAACATTGTAAATCAACTATACTTATATAAAAAAGAAAGAGAAATCCTTCCTTTTCCTTGTCACTATTTTTGTTGGCTTCATCTTCTTGAGCCTACTCTCAACTCTAGAGAAAGTTTTCATGGCCCTAGGAATGGCCAAGTTTGAGATTTGAGGCTATAGGGATTAAAAAAAAACAAAAACACTACAAGATCACCTGAGATTCAACCTAGTGCTGTAGATCCAAGGATTACAGCAATGGGATCAGGACATGATGCCACAGTAAGGAACAGTGTGCATTATCTGAGCTCTTCTCTATACATATCTCTCATGAGGTCTGGTGGTAGACTGCTTACCATGGTCAATACCCTCCTGCTCACACTCTCTTTTTATCAGGGACATGACTAACATATAGAATATACTTATTTTTTTTCCCTAATTTCCTCTCTATCCTAATGACCCTACTCTCCTCCAAGTATAAAGATAAAAAGTGTTCTGGAAAGAGTTCTGGTGATGTAGAGTGGTGATGATGTGTCACAACATAAATGTACTTAATGCCACTGAACTGTACACTTAAAAATGGTTAAAATGGTAACTTTAATGTTCTATTTTACCGAAGTTTGAAAAAAGAAGTGTTATTTTTAAGCAGCTACCTTAGGTAACTTGAAATGGGGAAAAAAAACAAAACAAAACAAAATCCTTGAAAGCTTTATGGTGCTTTACTGTAGTAAACTAGAACAGGAGATAAAGATAAAAATTCAGTACATCTCTTTTCTCCTTTTTGTTCTATTCTAACCAAGAAGCAAGAAGTAGAAATAGGTAAAAAGATACTGAACTGAACTTGAGAGCTTTGACCAATGTGAGCTGGACTGAAGAGGCTAGACTGAATGAGAAGCTGAGTTTTGCAACCTTCAGAACTAATTCTACATCTTAACTCCCCCTTCACCTAAAATGTCAGTGAAGAAAACACATGAAACCTTCTCAGCAACACTCCTACACAACATTTATGACCATTTCCTCAGCCTTGTAGCTGTTTGGACAATTGTACCTTATATATGTGTAAATCCACACTTGAACTTCATAATGAGCATGGTCATACTTCTTTGTCAAGTCATACATACTAATGTAAAATTATAACTACAATCTAGGTAGTCTCTAGTATTTAATTTTTACACAAAGAGGAAATGTAAAACTGCGTTAAAAAGATAAAATTTTATATGTCTGCAGAGTCCTCGAAAAATTGTTCTGGCATTCATCAGTGATGATGTCACATATAGATAAACTGCTTGAAAACCACTATCAGTGTATTGCTTACTCAGGCTGCTCAATTACACAATTTTTGATGAGAAAAGTAACCTTGAGAAAATGCATGCAAAAGTAAACAATTCTGAATCCCAGAAGTCCTTGTCATTGAAACATTGCAAAAAGGAAAATAATTTCTGAATAGAGTCAGTAGAAATAAAATTATAGCCTAGTTTTCTTAGTTCTGTATGTATATTTTCACAGCCAGTATTTCTTCTATTTTTATGTAGTTTAAAATTATTAATTCATCTTCCTTTATGAATATGTGCATATAGCTTTTTATTTAATTTGGTTAAATCTTGTGTACTAAAACAATAATTTTACTGTTACTAGCTGACTTATATAGGTGATCCCTGACTTATGGCGACCTGACTTAGAATTTTTCAACTTTCTGATGGTGCGAAAGTTATTTGAAATCAATAGAAGTCATAATTTAACGTTTGAATTTTGATTTTTTTCCTAGGCTAGTGATACATGCTTTGGACATTCTCGTGATACTGGGCAGCAAAAGTGAGCTTCTAGTTACCAGGGTAAACAACTGATACACTTAGGAGCATTCTGTGGCCATACAACCAGCCTGTTTTTCACTTTCATTACAGTATTCAATAAATTACACAAGATATTAAACACTTTATTATAAAATAGGCTCTGTGTTAGATGAGTTTTCACAACTGTAGGCTGATGCAAGTGTCCCGAGCATGCTTAAAGTAGACTAGGCTAAGCTATTATGTTCGGTAGATTATGTTTTTGCATTTTTAGCAAGTTATTTTCAACTTACAATGGGTTTATTGGGACGTTACCCCATCATAAGTCAAGACAGATCTGTAATATAAACAGTAGGGCAATATTATGAAGGTTTGGAAATCTTATACAAAATTTCTTAATTGGAAAAGGTAAATAAAGGGCCCATGAGGAGGCAGAGTAAATATGGGACTTTAGTATAGGATAAGGCTAAGAAGATGAGACCTAGGAGGTGTAACTAGGTTTGGACTTTCAAAAGAAGGAAAAAAATGAATAAGCAGAGAGTAATTGAAGGACATTTCTTAGGGAGACAATGGTGTGAAGAAAGGTACAGGGACAATCATATTATAAATGGTGGAGGGTAAAGAAACTTAAAATGAAGTAAGTTTTCTATACTTCACTCAAACTGGTAATATGTCAGCAGACTAGTCTGCAATAAATTATGTATGAATAATGTAATAACTAGTGCAACAACTAAAATTTTATACTAAGAAATATACTCAAAAACACTAAGGATAAATCAAAATGGAATTCTAACAAAAGTTCAAATAAACTACAGGAAAGTATGGAAAAGGAAACAAAGGGGACAAAAAACAAAAAATAAAATGCCAGAATTAAGCCCTAACTATTAATAACCACCTTAAATGTAAGTGATCTAAATATGCCAACTATAAGATGGAGCGTGGCAGCATGGATTAAAAAGTATGATAACTATCTGCTGTGTACAAGAAACATACTTCAAATATAAAAACACATTAGAAAAGCTGGAAAATTTATACCATGAAAACATTTATTAAAAAAAAGCAGAAATAGCTATATTAATATTAGATAGAGTAGACTTTCAAGTAAATAAAAAAGCTAAAGACAGAAACATTAAACAATGCTAAAAGGGTCCACTAAGAAAACATAGCAATTCTAAATGTATGTTCACCAAACAAGAAAGCTACAAGATGCACGAAGCAGAAACTGATAGAACTGAAAAAAGAAATAGATAAGTCCATAACCATGGTTGGAGACTTTATCTCTCTCAACAATTGTTAGCACAACTAGACAGAAAATAATGAAGGATATAGAAGAACTCAACAACACTGTCAACCAGCAGGATATAATTGACATTTATTAAATATTCCACACAACAAAAGCAGAATACACAGTCTTTTCTAGTACTCATGGAACATAAACAAGTTACACGATATCATGGCCTATAAGACAATCCTCAAAAAATGTAAAGGAACTGAAATCATATAAAGTGCATTCTTTGTTGCTATTCGCAGATAACATGATTTTTTTATGTAGAAAATCCCAAGAAATCTATCAAAAATTTTTTCCCAAAACTAATAAGTGAGTTCAGGAAAGTCTCAAAATACAGGATAAACATACAAAAATGAATTCTATCTGTTGGCAATGAACACTGAAAATTAAAACTACAATAGCTCCAAAAAATTAAATACTCAATTGTAAATCTACAAACCACATATGCTCCAAATGCTAATTAAAAAGAAAGTAAAGATGATCTAAATTAGTGCAGAGACATACTGTGTTCATCATGGATTTGAAGACCTAACTTAGTAAAGATATCAATTCTCCCCAAATTGATATGTAAGTTTAACATAATTCTTATCAAAATACCAGGAAGATTTTAAAATAGATATAGACAAACTTATTCTAAAATTTGTATGGAAAAGCAAGAAACTAGAATTGCTGGAACAAGAATAAAGTAGAAGGAATCACACTGCTTGATTTTATGATTTATTTTAGAGCTTCAGTAATCAAGACAGTATGGTATTACTTCAGTAACCAAGATTGTGGCTCAGAAAGACACAACGATCAGTTAAACAAAACAGAGAAATGAGCCCACACAAGTATGGCACAGTGATTTTTGACTGAGATAAATATGCAATTCAAAGAAACAAGTATAGTTTTTTCAGCAAAGGTGTTGGAGGATTTGGATATTCATAAACAAATAGAAGAAAAAAAGAACCCACATCTAAGTCACATACCTTACCCAAAAATCAACCCAAATGATTTAATCAACTCATAGATTTAAATATAAGATGTTAAACTATAAAACTTTTAGAAGAAAACATAGAAAAATCTTTGTGACCTAGGGCTTGGTGAAAACATGACAACAAAAACATCATCCATTAAGGGAAAAAAGATTGATGAATTGGACTTCATCAAAATGAACAACGTTTAGTCGGTTTAAGATCTGGTAAAGATGAAAAGACAAGATATTGACTGGAAGGAAATATTTGCAAATCATATCTGATAAAGGATTCTTATCTAGAATATACTGAGTGCTCAAAACTCAGCAGTGAGAAAAACAATCCAGTTAGAAAATGGGCAAAGGACATGAGACATTTTACCAAAGAGATTATATAGATGGTAAATAAGCACATGAAAAAATACTTGGTATCACCAATTATTAGAGAAATGGAAATTAAGACCACAGCTAATAGAACAGTGAAAAGAAAAAATAGTGACAATTCCAAATGGTTGTTAAGGTGTGAAAAAACTAGATCTCTCATACATTCTGGGACTATAAAATGGTACAGCCAGTCTGGAAAACAGTTTGGCAGTTTCTAAACAAACTAAGTATGCAACTACTTAACGATCCAGTAACTGCACTCCTGGACATATATCCCAGAGGAATGAAAATTCACACCTACACTAAAACTATACATGAATGTTCATAGCAGTTTTATTTGTAATGGCTAATATCTGGAAACAACCAAAATATCTTTCAATAGGTGAATGGTTAAAAAAAAAACTGTATACATCTATATCATGGAATCTACCCCGATATAAAAAGCAATGCACTATTGATACATGGAACAATTTAAGTGGATTTCAAAAGCATTAAGATGAGTGGAAAAAGCCCATCTGAAAAGTTTGTGTATTGTATGATACCATGTATATAGTGGAATGAAATGACAAAATTCAAAATGACAAAATTATAGGGATGGAGCAATGATTAGTGATTGTCAAAGATTAGAAATTATAAGGGGGAGGAGGATGGGATGACTATAAAGTGGGCACACTAGGGAGATATCGTGATGATGCTGATGAAGAAAAGAAAGCAGTGTAGGAGCCATGTGTTAAAAAACCACACATATACTGTTGAGAAAACACTATGAATACTGTATTTCTCTCTCTGTGCTAGCCCAGTTCCTAATAACTTTCTAATATAAACATAATACATATAAACAAGCTGATTTTCCTTGCCTTAAACAAAAAGCTTCTCTTGATCCTTCAATATACAGACCTATTTTTTTTTCACTTTTTATTTTGGATTAATTACAGATTCACAGAAAGATGAAAGAATAATATTGAGAAGTCCTCTGTACCCTTCACCAATTTCCCCCCATGGTTACATCTTTAACTATAGAACAATGATAAAACTAGGAAACTGACATTGGTACAATGTGTATGTCACTCTATGCTGTTTTTATCACATGTGTAGATTCCTGCAACCACTACTACAATCAAGATACAGAACCACCCTGTCACCATGAATACTCCCTAGTGCTGCCTCTTTATAGTTATTCCTTTCCCCTACCCCTTACAATTCCTAACAATTGGCAATCACTAATCATTTCTCCACCCCTTGAAGAACCAAAGGTACAAAGATAACAAAAGAGATCATCACATCAGGACTCCTATTTACCAGAACAAGAGATTAGTCCATTTTTGAAGCTATATCTCTTGGGTACCAAAATTGGGAAGTAAGAACATTCAAGAAAATGAGGAATTATATACAAGAAAGAAGAAGAAGAATTAAGGCACAAAGAACAGGCAGAAGACTAAAGAAGAATGTGGTTCACTGACATTGGGATAAGAGAAACCTTTAACTGAGACTGGATGTGGAGATGTAAGAAAGAAGCAAAGCAAGTGTCTGAGATGAGAAGTTATTACAGGGAGATCATTCAGTGATTTTAAAAATTCCATTGGAATAGCATCCAGTCTAGGCAGCCTTCAGAAGAGGCACCAACAGCACTCACAGGTCAATCCCTGTCTTGGCGGAGCTTCTTTCCAGCTGTTCTAATGACCACCCAGACTCATTAATGGTTTTCTTATCTCTTGTGCCTGAGAATGACTCTCCTCATTGATAAATCCAGTCACTGCCTCAGACTAGTACATCTCTATTTTTCCCCTCATAAGGGCCAAAATTCCAAACTCTTATTATTGATCTCCAGAGGAAGCCAGGCCTAGACCTAGGTTTGTGACATCTCTGACTGAACTAGCTCTTTGATCACTGTTCTTTATCTTCCCCATATTCTTGCTAACTTCCCCACCACAAGGTTTAAAATATCACACTTAAACAGTCCAGTAATTGCATTCATACCAATAAGTTTATTATGTTACTAATACTATGTATTAGTGTGGGGAATTATACATATTATAGGTGAAAGATGTGAAGGAAGGGATTATCATTGCTAAATTTTGGAGATAAGTATCCAATCTCACTTAGAATGATTTCCATTAAAATGGTTACAATGAATGTCTTTGTGGTCAATGGAAAATGTCAGTGCTTTCAAAGGGTTAACCTTTAAGCAGATGAAAAATTCACACTGTCAAAACAAACATAAATACCCTCAAATACCCTCTTATCTGCTTTTTCAGCCTAACGGATAAGGGATACCGCGTCAGGGTTTTTCACTGCCCCTTCCTCTCATTTATTCAACAAATATTTCTTGAGAAAAATTTTATTGGGTGCCTGCTAAGTGCCAGGGCATTTAGAGGGCAGGATCAGATTATGCCTACTTCAAATTAGTTTAAAGACTAGTTGGAAAGATTGTAAAAAAGAAATTATGCCACAATAAGATGAGGTCAGAAGTCTTTCAAGAGATTTTTGAATTGAGCCCTCTAGGATTAGAAGGAGTTAAACAGAACGGGCTGCTGGTGGGGACAAGCAGCGGGTGAATGGGTGGGGTAGAGGGAGGTTGTTAAGAAATTTGAAGCTGGGAATACTTTCAAGTCCAAAGACAGAAGGTGGAAGAGTGCTGGGCTGCTTTTACTTCCAGCATCTTTTTCTAATTATGCAGTGCTGCTGGCCCCCGGCTCCACCTAGAGGTGGTGTGGGATCACACAAAGGCGTGGACTTGAGAACAGACTGGCTGGACCGCTGCCTTGGTCACTTGAGCAGATGTGTGATTCGGGGCAAGTTGCTGAACTTTTGTGAGGCTGTTTTCTCATCTGTAAAATGGGGTTAGTAGCACCCAGATTAAACGAGAGAATGTAAGTCAAGCTCCTGCCTCAATTCATTTGTATCTCCTTCTCCTGTCCGTCTCCCCCTACCCCCGCCTTGCTTCGGTTGTTTTGGAAATTGTATTTTTCCTTCTTACAACTTTCTTATTGCTCCTCTAATCTCTATCTTGCTATATTTTTCCTAGCATACCCACCCCTAAGAAGGCTGACTATGGGGGAGGGGCGCATCAAGCACGCCTGGAAGGAGCACAAGCTCACACTAGTTCAGAAAAGCTCTCCAAGTGGCTCTGATGAGCCCAACACTCCCGCCTCCCTCTGCCTCCCCTCCCCCTCCACTTTGGAACTGCTACTCCAGGGATCTGGGCTTTTGTTCTCTAGAGGCTTAAACTACCACCTGTTTTGTCCTGACTTAAGGGATATCACCCGTTTTGTACAGACTATCAAAAATAGAAATTGCCAAAACTTAAAGATAGCAAGAGCTAAGCTTGTACTTTCTTTTTAAAAAATACTAAAACTAAAACATCAATGCTTTAACATTTTCACTCTGTTTTCTATTTTCTGAGGACCCCTCCCCCATAACCACTCCCTCTTTACTTGTTGGTGCTATCATTTAACACTAATAAAAGTTTATCTTTTAATATTAATCATAATTTATCTGTTAATACATATCTGTCTTCCCTATTTAAGTTCCTAGAGTCTGTAGCATCTTGAACAGCAGTAGTTTCTCAAACTTGAATATGCATAAGAATCATCTGGGAATCTTGTTAAAATGCAGATTCTGATTTAGCAGATCTGGGAGGGACTGAGTTTCTGCTAACAAGATCCCAGGTGAAGCCCATCCTGCTGCTGGGTCCTGGACCACACTTGGAGTTGCAAAGCCTTACTGGGCTTAGAACAGAGGAGGTGCACAAGAAATTGCTGGATGATGCCATGGTCTCACCTATTCAGTGTCTTGGAATTTTCTTCAATACATCTTTCTCTCCTTTTTCCTGTGCACGATTTATGACTAACAGACAATTATTCCTTTGTGTACTTAGCTCTGCCCTTTTTTCATAGTCAACTTTTTCATAGTCAACAATCTCATCCAGAAACCAGTCACTCAGAGAGTACAGCAGTAACCCTCCAGCCTCTTTCTACTGCTATCTAACTTTGTAGCAAGCAGGAAAAACTTTCTAGACTCATCTTTACCTTTCTTGCTCACCAGTCTATAGTAGCTCCCTAGTATACATCACATCAAACTCAAATTCAGGGTAAGAAGCTTCAAGACATTTCTCCAACCCTTCCCTCTCCCTTGCCAGTCAATTTCTCTTTTTGCAGCACTTGGAACCCTCTGCCTGTTGTTGAGGTATGATTCAGTCTCCTTGCAAGACATTTTGCACTGGAAATGTCTTCTTTCTTTCCTTTTAAAAGTCTATGCGTATCTCTTTTTAAAAAGTCTTATCAGTTTTTACTTTTATAATATTAAGCTTTTCTTAATTTTTCCCAGTTGTGAGTCCTTCATTTAAAGAAGTATGAACTACATACTATTATTTCTATATTTTAATATTCTTATGCTTTTTTCATTATTTTCATTGTTTCAAATGGTATCTGTGCTTGTTTTTCATGGTTGTATTCCTAGCATCTAATAGTGCTTGACACACAGTAGGTATTTCTGGGGTTAGGGGGGTTCAAATGAAAGATAAAACAAAATTTAAGATTAGTTTTTATTACTTTTCAAAATACCTTCTTATTTGCTACATTTATTGGAAACCTGAGTGTATGTTAATGGTTAAATAAAATTAGACAATTCTGGTGCCGTAGTTCTGATACAGTAAAAATACTGAATTATCAATTCACATCACAAGGTTGGGCATATTACTACCAACACAGTAAAAAAAAAATATTGGCTAAATGATAAAAGATAATTTTAGAAATCTCTTGAATAGTATTTTGAGTGATTAAAAATATTTGAGGTTTAGTAGCACTTTTTACACTGTACCACCTAACAGCTACCATTCTACTAGAGAAATAAAATTTAGACGCAACTAAAATTACTATGGGCCCAAACCCACATCCTATCTAAAAGGCTTATGCTTTCCTGCCATTGTTTTCTATCCTGCACGTTTGCATTCGTTAGGATTGCATTTTTCTTAATAGTTCTTGGTGCTTTAAATTTAAAAGAAAAGAAATGGGGCTTTCTCATATTACAATTTCGAGTAAAAGGAGACTGCTAGGCCCCTTCAGCAGGTTTTAGAGGCCTACAAGCTGCACACCCTGCAACCGCCTCATGCTCGGATTTCATTTATGGGTTTTTGTACAGTTCTTTTTTAGATGGTGCAAACCGCGCAAGTGCAGCATTTAAAACCTCTCCACCCTGGGAAACGATGCAAGAACATGCAACTTAGGCTGCCAGGTTCTGCCTAACACACAGCCAAGGGCTGGAGGCCCGGATACCCGCCCCCAAACCCCGTCCACAACAATCGTTTCCTCCCTCCCCGCCTTTTACATACAGTACACATACAAATACACACACGCAGAGCAGCCAGCAGGGGCGGGCCGGGCCCGACCACTCCGCAAACCGCAGGGGGGACCGCAGCGGGCCGAGCTGTTTGCGCCCACTCCTTTGTTACTTTGCACCCATCTCTCTATCCGCCTGGCTGCAACTGTTAGGCAAAAGCAAATCTGGGGATCTGAGGTCTCCTGAAGTTCCGCTTCGGAGCCACACGCCTTCGGCGGGTGCTGCGTTATTCCCCTTCCGTCGGCGAGCAGTTGGTTCCGCCCCAGTGCTAGCGGGCGCCGAGCGGGAGCCGCGCGGGAGCAGCGCAGCGACGGCGGCGGCAGCGGCAGCGGCGGCGGCGGCGGCGGCGGCGGCGGTTGTGATTCGGTGCCGTTGAGACGCCTCTGCGGCAGCTGGTGGCGCAGGTGGCTTGCGTGGACGCGGGCAGAGGCGGCTGGCCCGCCACCGCAGCCTCCGCGCCCGCGGCCCCGGCAGGTGAGCGGGCGGCGGGCACTCGCCCCGCCCCCCCTCAGTGGCTTCTCTCCTGGCTCTAGCGGGGAAGTGGCCGCGGCCCGCCTGGGAGCCGAGGTTCGGCCCAGGGTTGCGACCGTCGGGAAGCAGGCTGGCCGAGAGGTCGTGTGTGGATGGGAGGGGACCGTTCCCCTTCCTTTTGCCATGTTTTTCTCCCCCCCACCCCTCTCTCTCTTGGGGCTTAAGCTTAGGGGGGAATAACCTGAGGAAAGATGGGGCGGGAGAAGGGGGAAATTGGGGCTGAGAAGCATCTCTGCCTCAGGTGGTGGCGTCTTTTCGGTCGTCGAGCGGCGTACCTTGCGAAGCCTGGAGGGGTAGCTCTCGGGCTGCGGAGGCCGCGCACTCGCGGGGGAGGAGCGGGAGGCGGCTCTCCCCTCACTCTCCCACCCCCACCCCTCCCCGGCCCTCCCTGTACGGCCCCTCCCTCTGGGTTTCTGAGCTTTAATCGCCCTCCTTGCTCTCTCTCGCAGGCGCGTCGGGACACCCCAAGGCATCCTCCCCTTCCCGCCCCTCGGGGGACCTGGGCTCCCGTCCGCCCTCTTGCATCCCCTCGCCGTCCGCCCCCCGCATCTCCTTCTTGGGCTTCGGACCCCCGGCCTCGCCCCCGAAACATGACTCGCGATTTCAAACCTGGGGACCTCATCTTCGCCAAGATGAAAGGTTATCCTCATTGGCCAGCTCGAGTAAGTGATTTTTAGCTTTCGCATTTAGCGATGCTACCTTCCTCAGAGGCCTACTTCCTACCTTTTTCCCTCTTAATTATTTTCTCATGTCCTTTCCCTCCTTCTCTTTTAGTCTCTGTTTGTAACCTGACCTTTTATTTTACTTTTTGTTCCCATTAATCTCCCATGTAATTTAAAAATCTAGTGTTTCTACATATTTAGGTATTTTCCTGTGGTTTGTTTTTGACAGGTTTTCTTAACAGGAAATATTTAGAGGTGATGCTGTTAATGTCCCATTGTAGGTGAAAATAATGAAGTATGAATTTTATGTTTAAAAATTAAAATGGAACATTTTTCTAAATTTTGAATAAAATACAAAATACCTATGGATTCTGTTCACGCTATTGGGTGTCAAAGACTTACATGTGATTAAATTAAATTTGTAGGTATTTTTTAATGTTTTGTAGTTGATGAAGCCTTCTGGATTAGACTTGTTTAATAAGATCTAGGACTGGATACTATTGAGATTTTTACAGGGAGGTAGCACTAAGGAAGGTCTAAAATGTTTATTTTCAAGTTATTATTGGTGAAGTTTGCCTTATGACCTTGAAGTTGTTTAACTTCTTTGTTTCCCATAGGCAAAAGGTGGAGTAGACCCACATTCCTGGATTCACATGTAGTACTGAGAGGTGGTTAAAGACCCAGGATTTTTGTTTTTGGTGACATTTAGGAATTGAGACCATCTAAAATATTTAAGTACTATTTTCAGAAAAAGATCTTTCAGTTTATGGTTGGACTCAGGTTCTAAGATAGTTATCGAACTTAAAAAATGTTGAGCTCAAGTAGATTAGTAAGCTCAAGAGCCTTCTTAAATACAAACATGTGATACTCTAAGGTTGTGATTTCTCCTAATTTCCTTTTCTTTGAGGAGTGTATTTCTTAAAGATAATTAAGTCCTATAGTTTTAATTACATCAGCTGGTAGGAAAAATAGCCATTGGTTACAGAGAATCATGGAGTGAGTTGCTGAGTGCTATCCGAGTATAAAATGTTCATTGGTTCTTAATTTTTTTCCCATCCAGCTTTTTACAGATTCAGGTTTACAGGTTTCCTTCCCCATCCTGGAAAGTTTTTTTTTGTTTTTTTTTTCTGCAGCCTATTAAGTCTACCTTTTCAGTGCAGTCTTACTTGAAAAATCCTTAACCATAATTTTTGTCTGTATATTTGACACTTTATTTCCTTTGTGATAACCTTTTATTTTAATTCTTACATGCATTCTTTGACTTCTGAAAAGATCATAAGCCTCTCAAAGGTGACAGATATAAACTGAATTTCTTTATTACACCTGCCCCTAATCCTTAGTACATAAATCATGCACTTAAAAAAGCAATACTTCATGTTTAAATAGAGCATGGGGAAACTGAGCAGGTTAAAGTTTCTCCTAAGATACTTTTTTTTTTTTGTGGTTTTAGCATCATTTGTTTTGAGGTGTTATAAAATCTGAGGGTCTGGGATACATCTATATTCAGATTTCTATGCGACAGTGCAGTTAAAAGCCAAATGAAAATGTTTTAGAAATTATCTCTTCTTCCAAATTATTCTTCCTCACATGCTTCAAGGTGATTGAGAGTTAATGCTAATAAAATCACAGTAAAGTAGCCTTTGGAGGGCCAGAGTATTTTCTTTGTTTAATAAATTTTATATTTAACAATTTAATTTGGATTGAAATGGGAAATTTTAATCTGTTTCCTTTTCCCCTTTTTTCTTAGAAATGGTTAAATTTGGTTTTGATATTTTCTCTCCAAGAATTATATTCCTTTTTTTGTCCTCTCTCCAGTCTTTTAAATTTTGAGCCTGCTTTAGAGTTTAAAGTATGTATTTAAGGTCTAAGCTGTGAAGGTGACAACCATTGTTCGAATTTTGATTTTAATATTTTCTGTCTGTGTGTCTCAAACTTCATTAATTTTTAAGTCTTGTACAATCTTGTAATCCTGGACCAGTAATAAACATTTTTAAAGTCAACTTTAGAAAAATTGCCCAGCATATATTAAACTCTAGGTACTAGACATTTGTACAGACTTTTAAAGCTGTTTGCTAGAAGAAAGAAGCATATGAGCTGAGTTGACAGAAAATACCCTTATCTTAAGGCCTCTTAAGGATTTTCATAATTCCTCAACTTGTCACAAAGTTGAAAGCATAGTACAGTCGTCGATAGGAGAGAAAATTAAGTTCCTAAGGGTGTTGAATGGTAACGATTCTAAATGTCTGAAACCTTCAGACTACTTGCCAACTAGTCAAATCATGCTTATGGTCTTTTCTTCAACATAATGATGCATACTGAGCACAGTAGGTCTTCTAGTCTGTTCCCTTCTTAACAGATTTAACTGATTTTTTAAAGTGTCTTTGAAATTATGAAAATTATGAAATAGAAATATTGTCATAAAGTTTAAAATAAGTAACGAAGTTGAAATGTTAAATTCTGGCTAAATACTATTACCTGATGGCTTTAACTCTGATAAGGGACAGTTACAAGTATTACTGTGTTAGACATAACAGTACCTGATACTTTCTTCCTTACTTAGTTAAAAGTATTAAAAGAAATGAAAAAGAAACAGGTAACTTCATGTGATTCAGCCATGTAGGTATAAGATCTTTCCAGAATATATGTTTCAGACTTTGAGAAATACTGCTTTAAACTTAATGCTTGCTCTTACATTACTCCGATATTTGTATAGCCTCCCTGCAGAAATAGGATTTAAAATTTTTGAGCAGGTCCAGACTCCTTGTCTGAAATGCTTAGGGCCAGATTTGTTTAAAAAAATTCAGAATTTTTAGAAAGATTATGATGGTACATATGCCATTTTTATTTTAGAAAGGTTATGATGGTACATATGCCATGTATCTTGCTTCTGGTAGGGTCTGGGATGGCACATGATAATCTAGCACGCTGTTTCTGCAGAGAAGCCTCAGAAACGCTGGGTGGATGAAAGAAATGATAGAGTAGCTTCAGTGTCAATCCAGGTTTTGCCACCAGCTGAAATTTGAGAAATATCTTGGTTTTCAGGGCTTCTTGGGTTAATAAGGGATTGTGGACCATAACTGGTCCACTTTATAGCAGATTCCTTTTGGTTATCTTGTTTTCAGTTTATTCTGGTGTGTGTAGGTGCATATGATTTAAAAGATTTTAATTCTTCTAATCTTTCTTTTAGGTAGATGAAGTTCCTGATGGGGCTGTAAAACCACCAACAAACAAACTACCTATTTTCTTTTTTGGAACTCATGAGACGTAAGTCCTTTTAGCTCTAGCGGCAAATCAGAGTGAATTTATTAGGTTCATTGGGCATAAAATGAAAAACAAGAAGCTACTAATTCAAAGAGAAGATAAAGTAATAGGAAACTTTAAAATCATCTTTGAACTATGGGAAAAAAAGTCTTCAAGCTTCCCTTTTAAATTTATTTTTATGGTAGAAAAATTAGACCTAGGTTTACCTTTTATTGGAATGAATGTTTCCTTAATCATAAAAGGATGATATGTGTGTGTGTGTGTGTGTGTGTGTATATATATATTGGTCCTCTTGGCAATCAGAAGAATAACTGATGGATGAAAGTATGTAGGGAAAGTTTTAATAAGGCATTCGGTTTTCATATTTAGTATAATTAGTGCTTTTTTATAAAATGACAACCTGGCACCCTGTTTTATGCTTTGTGATTTTAGCCACACAAATGGTATATTGTGGGAAAGGTGAGAAGAAATCTGGGTACTTCATTCTGTGTGTATTTATGTGGTCCTGAGAGCCACCGTTACTGCTCTGCTGCCCCTGGTGGATTTGTGGGCAGAGAAGGGATTTGGTAAAGCAAATTAATTTTTCAAAAATTGCAGCTGAATATTGAACTGTTAATTCTAGGGACAGAGGATTACTCCAGGACTGTCTCTTTGGTTTTGAAAAATATACTACGTGTTTATATTTCAATAGCCTTATAAGTCATATATAATCTTGCTGACTTTGAGCTTGATGTTTAGAATCTGCAATAATTTTGGTAAAGTAGACTTGTTTACCTGGAATCAGGTGAAACAAAGCTGGTGATACTCTAAATAGAATTATGTATTCCTTAGAGTGCCTGCAGTGGCAACGTTTGGTTTAATGTTGCTTAGCTACTATATGAACTTCTATGTAGTTTTTAAAAACAGGTTTATTGATAAGTAATTTACATCCTAAAATTCACTTGTTTAAAGTGTGTAACTCAGTGGATTTTAGTATATTTACTTATATACGTATTAGCAGTCTTTCTTCATTACCGCCTCCCCAGCCCTAGATCCCCACTAGTTTAATGTCTGTCTAGATTTGTCAATTCTGGACATTTTATGTTAATGAAATCATATACCATGTAATTATCTGCTTTAAAATACAGTTTTGAGTCCAGAATTGGCTTGGCCTTCAGTATGATTACTTTCAGTTGAGTTCAGGTACATTCTAAATATAAAAATTTAATTCTGTAAGAAATGATGAGTTTCTGATTCTCTGGGATAATCTGCCATTTAAAACATTCATAAATTTAAAAGGGAAAGATACTTTTAATGAAAAATTATGTACTCTTGAAATAGGGGTTTTCAACATATGGTACCAGGTCAAGTGGCACCACACCTGGGAACATCACATGGGAACTGTAGTTAGGCATGAATATTCTTAGGCCCCCACCTCAGATTTACTGAATCAGAAACTGAGGTGCGGGGCCCAGCAATCTGTTTTAATTATCCTTCCAGATGATTCTGATGCATGTGAAGTTTGGGAACACTATCAGAGTAATGTGAGTAGACATTCTCTAGAATTTTTACATGTCCTTATAGTTTTATAGAACACATGGTTCATTCTTATGTTAAATTTAGAAGAATGATCATCCTTTTCCCAGCATCTGAAAAATGGGGATTTTTACATTGTAAATATATACGAATTATAAATCAAAACAAACTACACCAAGTAACGAAGTTCATAAGCTTTGTTTGGGTAATAACAGAACAGTGATACTAAGTGGTTAATGAAGACAGTGAATTACTAATACTTAAAAAGTAGAATATAGTCAAGGAATTAAACTGTAAAACTAAGCTAATGATAGCAGGTTTTCATTTCAAAATGCACTTGTAATTTTTGTGCCTTAGTATTCTCAGAAGTACACCATTATCTTTAGAAAGGCAGTGCTGTTGTATCTATTAGTCTGGTGACTAAACTTTTTTGGTGCTTAAGGTTAATCTTTAGAAACTAGATCTCAGTGATATTTGACTTTTTCCCCCTCTAAAATTGGGAGGGTGATTATTTGAACCTTTTAATTTGGAATTTGCAGAAATGGGAGTTTATTCTAGTAGCCTGTAGTTAGGGAGATGTGAAAAGAAACCCTTAGACCAAATGGCAATTTAGAAAACTGTACTTACTCGTAATTGATTTATAGATTAAGATTTTTTAAACTGTAAATTTAGAGCAGAATCCTTTTGTAATTCTGTTCTTTTCCTGACCCTATAGACATCTGATTTTCCTTAAGAGTTTTATACCTTTCACAGTAAATTCATCCAGCAAAGTTTTGAATATTAGATAACAAGAGCCCTTACATGTACCTACTGTAACTGTCTACTAGGTATCTTAAAATGAATATATTCAAAATAGATTCTTAGTAAATGAGACTCACATGGATGCAGTGGTTTGCTGAACCAAAAGTATGGGTATTCTTGATATTATTTTATATCCTTTTCTCTTCCTCCCCACATCTTGTCTGTCAGCAAGTCTTGTTCTTTTCTGTTAAAGTGCATTCTAAGGTCTTCTGCCTCTACTACCGCTTAAGCTCATGCCGCAATTACTCTTAGAAATAGTGTCCTAATCCTCTTTTGGTTTCAGTTTTCACTCTTCACATATAGTCAAAGTGATCTTTATATCCCAGTCAGATTATGTCTTTTCCCTGTCCAAAAACCTTCAGTGGCTCCCTTATTAACATTACTAACAAACTAAACCCCCACATTTTGTCTACAAGTGCTGTTTGTAAGCCCCTACAACCTGATCACAATTTTTTTCTACATTACTGTATTTCATCTTGCCTCAGGTCCTTCTTGAGTGTTTTCTTTGTTGGGAAAGGTATGTCTTCAGATTTTCAGTCATTTAGATTGTAGCTCAAATCTTCCTTTTCATGCTTATTTCTCTGTTGCAGTAATGACTGAAATGTTTCCTTTTCCTTCACCCACAAGTGAAGAGCTTGGAGAGCAGGGACCTTGTCTATCTTGCTTATTATAATTTACTTAAGTGCCTGACACATAGTAGCTGTTAAATAAATGTTTGGTGATAGATTGAAAGTTCTATGACCTAGATAAAATCATTTGTTGACTATGAATGTGCTGTCCATTAGCTGACATTTATACAGTATTTAAGACAACTGGATCCGAAGACTATCTTTGAATCCTGCTATTTACCTGCTGTGTGACTTTGGGCAGCTTCCTTCTGCCTTGTAAAATGGGAGTAATAAAATACTCTACCTTAGGATTTGAGGTGCAAACAAGATATTACATGAAAAATGCTTAAAACAGTGCTTGGCATGTATTAAACATTAAATGTCAGCTATTAACAATTAAAGATAATGTTGCATATTATTTTTTCAAGACCAATACTTGTGTTCATTAAATTATTTGCAGTGCAGTTGGAGTTTGGCTGACTAACTACCATTGCTAATTGAGAAAATAGTCTCATCGAGGTCTGTTTTTCTAAAGTAGAAAATTTTAAATGAGGATGTTTTTGCTGCTTTTATCTCCTTACTGCTCTTACTTGTCTTGATTCAAAGATGTTAAATGCTCAGTTCTAGGAACTTTAAAAATACCCATCAAGGCTGTTTCAAAACCTGCCTAAGGTACAGTTTTAGGAGTGAAAGGGAAGGTACAGCTGGTTAATCAGTTTTTTGTATAATCTGCCCACAAGAAAGGAATAAATGAAGCATAGAAGAGGATTTTATTTTCTTCTGCAGTTTCCCATGTACAGACATAGCTGCATATGTTGGTGTGGAACAGGTTTCTCATGAGCCTTATATAATGAGGAACTGTTCATCTCTGTACCATCAGCTTGATGGCACATAGTAGATGTATCATCAATTGTCTTGAATCAGTTTCTGTTATAAAATAGTGCATGCTGTTAGAAAATCTTGGTATAAAGTAGTATGTTTCATATTTTGTGATTTAATAATAATGGAGAACTGAAGCAGCAAGTTAGAATCAATGTTTTAAAAGATAGGAGTTTCTGTATTATAATATTGCTTGGCAACAGTTAAATGAGCCTTGGGCTTCTTGTCTTCAGCTGTGGTAAGCTTTCCTATCCCCTTTTTTTTTCATATGTGACTTCTGGTTTGTTTTAAAGGAAAGGTTCTAGGCGTGTGATAACTGAGTTTTTGTAAGACATATGTGTATGTTTTTTACATACATTATTTACAAAAAAGTGACATTAGAGAACTGCTTTTCTGTGTACTTCTGCTTAAAGGAATACACTTTACGGCCTTTAGGCATATGCCCTGTAAGAAATACACTTGCAGGATTTAAGTAGCTTCAAAATTATGAAATTAGTACTCTAGTTAATGATTTGCTATTTTCTTATGACATTTTACATTAACTTTGATCCTTGTGGGCTTTGACATTGGTATTTGAAATCTGAGTTTATATGTATAGGGATATGACATCAATATTTTATTGGTAGATGTTTCAAGGCTATATTACAGTGGTTAAAGGAAACCCTGAAGCCTTTTTAGGGGAACATTGTAAAGAGTTGAGACTGCTGTTTAATAGCTAGATCACCTTCCCTGAGCCAGTGACTCTTTCTGGCCTTCAGTTTTCTAATCTTCAAAAGGAGGATTTTGGTTATCCTTAAGTTTCCTTTCACCTCTGGCGTTTGGTGGGTAACTTACTTTGAGTTAGTGTTTATCTTTTCGTTGTAAAAATTTTAAAAACAAACATTAAAAGAGTTCTCTACAAAGGAAGCAAATAATTTTTACTGCTATTTTTTAGAAACAATGCTTAAACTTGTTACTGTTTTGGTATGTTTTTGAGTTTTTTTAATGTCATTTTAAAATGGAGTGCTTTGAAGAATAAATTAGAGCAACAGTCATATAAGGTTGTGCCCTTGGGGACCAGCAGTGGATGTCTAGAAACCTATCTGAGCTCTGCTCACCAGACCTGTGGGATTGCATCCCTGGGGAAGATTCTTTATGTGTATTTGTGTTTTCTTCTTACTGTTTTTAAACTGAAATGTAATAGACATACATTGTGTAAGTTTAAGGTGTGTTGATTTTAATACATTTATATATTGCAATATGATTACCTACCACTGTTGCATTAGCTAACATTTAGTTAACACCTACCTCATGTCCAGTAATTAGCCATTTCTTTTTTGGGGTGAGAACATATGAGGGTTCTTTTTTCATCCACCATAGTTTTTTGAGTCTTATTAAAGAGCTCCATAGTCTTGAGCATAATCTTTGACCCAACTGTTCCACTTAGAATTTATTAGGAAGATATGTGAAAAGATTGAGCAATACATTATTTATTATAGCTTCATTTATAATAGAAAATTTGATATAGAAAATAGTTGAGCAATAGACAGTGATTTTGGGATAGCTATTCAGTGTTAAGTAATTGTTGACATAAAAAGATGTTCGTTATAATTTGAAAAAGTATTCGTGAGTATGTATCGTAAAACATTAAAATTACATGTTTTTTACATTTCTGTGTAAACAAAAAGGTGAAAACAGTGGCTCTCTTTAGTTGGTAAAATTATGGATCATTTTTGTTTTCTTTGATGGGATGTAGTGGTCACTGAAAAATAATTTTAACAGCTTTATTGAGATATAATTCATATCCCCAACAATCCAAATAAAGCATACAGTTCGATAGAAGTGTAGCCACTAGCACAATGTTAGAACATTTTCATCACCCCAGAAAGCCTGTACCCATTAGTAGATAATTCTCACTTCTCCTTTTACTCCTGTCTTGCTGTAGACAACTACTAAACTGTTTGCCTGTGCTGGGCATTTTATATAAATTGAACTATAGAAATATGATCTTTAATGAGTGGCTTTTTTTCACTTAGCATGTTTTCAAGGTTCATCTTTATTTTGTAGTATGTGATAGTACTTTGTCTTTATTGCCAAATATTCCATTGTATTGATCTATATTTTATCTACTCATCAGTTGATAATTTGGGTTGCTTCTACTCTGGGCTGTTATAAATAATGCTACTATGAACATTTGTGAACAAGTGTTTGTGTGGACAAGTTCTCATTTCTGTAGGAGTGGAATTCCTCGGTCACATGGTAACTTTATATTTAATCTTTGAGGAATTGCCAGACTTCAAATCAGCTGTGCACCATTTTATATTCCTATCAGCAATGTGTGAGGATTCTAATTGCTCCATGTCTTTGGCAAGACTTGTTATTATTATCTTTTTTATTATAGCTATCCTATTGGGTGTGAAGATATTCTGGTTTTGATTTACATTTCACTGATAGCTAATGATACTGAGCATCTTTACGTGTGAATTTTTTTTTTAATATTAGAAAATAGAGCTTGAAAATCTGAATCTGTATGTAAAACAAGGTGGTATGAATAAGACCAAATATAAGTGATTACAATATATAAACAGACTTCTATTAAGACTTTTAGATTTGATTAATCCTATTAATCTCCCTGTGTCTTATTTTGTGAGACAAGGCTCAAACAAGACATGACCAAGTAACAGTATAATGTAGTCACAAAGAAAGCAAGAATAGGAATATTGCTGTCTGACAAAAGTAGAATTTAAAGTCACAGTATGAAGAGGAGAGAAGGACACAGGCAGTCTTTAGCTTTGTGGAGTTCTACTATGTGTGAATTTTGGTTACCATGGTTTAATTAAACAGCACCAGCCCCCCCCAACAAGTTTCAAATTTTATTTAGTCTGGAATATTAACTATAATTGTATAAACTACAAAATTTGCTGCTAGCTCATCAGTCCACAAATTAAGATGTAAATAACAGATGCAGAACAGGTCTCTTTTTTTCAGAGTTTACTGGTAATTGGTCAGTGTACATCTGTTTCTCATTTCAAGCACAGATAGCACACTATGTAGTAGTGTTACTGCTTCGTTGTCTTTCAATGATATACCCATCCAGCTTACATTTAAAGAAAAAACAAAATAGGGAATTGGCCAAAAAAGAAACTGAAATTGCTAGAAGTGAAATCTGAATTGAATGTAAGTGGAGTTATAGAATAAATAGCCTTGTGAATAATAACCTTGTGAATGTAGATGTGCTGTATTTGTAGAGACTAGATACGCAGCCAGAGCAGCTTAGGGAAGGCAAGCTTATCAACATAAATGAGGAAAGTGGTTGTAATAAAAAGGATGAAGATTTCTCAGAGGAAGCTGTGCCAACAAAAAAACATTAAAGATATTTCACAACATTGAAAGTGAAAAGATAAAATGTTAGAAGCTGATTATATTTAAAAAAGATATGACACAGTGCCTTAGGCATAGAAAATATGCTTACTCCATATCATAAGTTACATGATCAGAAGAGGCAAGGACTGTTCAAACTATTCTTGATAAGTTTTTTACGAAGTAATGAAATACTTTAATCTCAGTGTTTTTAATGTTTTAAATTGCAGTGTACTAAATAAGTATTAGTTTTACTTTCTAAAATTTCTTTACACACTGTCAGTAAGACTTTAATGTTTTGATAATTTGTAAAGGTTATGGAACAATTGTAATTTTTCCCACTGTTCAATAAGGTTGCCTTGCATTGGTTTTTTATGATCTCTTGTCATACAAAGTGAGGACTGCCTGTTTGGGGGAAAAATTATCCATGTAAATTTAACCATCAAACCTTTATACATTAAATATTTTCATGATGCAATCAGTTTTCTCTTGAATCGCTTTTTAGCTTAGAGTTGTAGCTAAGCCCCATGTTTGAGGTTTTGAGATTTTTTCTATAATTTTATTAAATAGTTAATATTTAAAGTCCCTTCTACTTCTTGAAGTTCCTGATGCCACCAGTTTTGAACCCTTTGGGGATTTTGAACTATAAATGAAGGTGCTGTCTGACGTTCTACATTGCTGCTTAGTATCCAACTTTCTTAGTCTTCCCAGCATCCTAATCTGTTGATAGTGTCTTTTACTGTCTTTAGCTTTATGATTGTGGGGTTTTAGGAGAGAATTGTCGTGTTCTAACTAGAAGTACACTTTATTTTTGATGGAGTTTTAACTCAAGTCATTTACTTGGAATTTGAAGCTGGTTATGCGGGAGGAATTGCTTTACTGTTTTAACTAAATGTGTTAATTTTTCTAATTTTAGATTCTGGGCAGGAATGAATGATGCCTAGTGAAAGTCTGAATTTCTGGATCAAATGAGATAATGATGATTTAAGTGTGCCTTAATTGATGTGCAGTTAAAATACATGGATACTTTGAATACTTCTAAATTGCATAATATAAGAAATAAAGCTGACTTTTATATGCATTAATTGTATTTAAGTAGAGTTCTAAGTCTCTTTTTTTCTAGAAATTTTATCTTAAAGCCTAACTGAAATTTTAACCATAGTCATTAGGTCCCCAGTTCTTAAAGAATTTCAGCAGACATGGAATTTGTGATAGATATAAAATTAGTAATTAATTGTCTTAAATTGTAGCACAGTTTAGAGGAAATGAGTAGTAATTTGATTTTTCTCTTGCTTTAGAAAATACATATATATCAACCATTATAGCAAAAAACAACATGTATTGTTCATCTCCCTTTATGGGATTGACAGATTTCTACAGATCTGACTGCCGTATGGAGATATATAAGAGGTCTGTTCTAGGGAATATATCTGAATATATATGTATATATACACATACAAAAACAGTTGATTCTTGTCATTCATGGATTCCATATTTATGAATTTGCCTCCTCACTAAAATTTATTTGTAATCCCAGATCAGTACCCATGACACTTTTGTGGTCATGTCTGTGTGCAAAATGGCAAAAACTTTTGAGTAACCTGATGGACACATTCCTAGTTGAGGCTGAACCAAGGCCATGCTTTGCCTTGTTTGAGCTCATATTGTAAACAGGTGTCCTTTTTGCAGTCTATCTAGTGCCATAGGTTTTGCATTTTTGTGCTTTTTCTGGTCATTTTACATGCTTATACCCACATGTAGCACTGAAGTGCTATTTAGTGTTTCTAGCTGCAGGAAGGCTGTACTCTGCCTTGTGGAGAAGGTATGTGTTATACAAGCTGTTGTCTGTGAGTTCAGCGTTTATAAATTACCCATATATATAATATAAGGTGTCTTTAAACAGAAACACACATAGAACAGTTATGTATTGATTGATTGACAAAAATGTGGTGACCAGAGGAACGTACCCTGTATTTCCCCTGGAGCAGTGGGTACAGTATTCCCTAATTCAGTGTTTGTGGAGACATTATAAATATAATCACCATGAAAACAAGAATTGACCGTGTGTGTGTGTATATGAATGAACAAACCAGTAATAACATCTGATTGTTTCATTGAATAAAGTAAACTTCTTAACATTCATTTTATTCTGAAAATCTACATGTATATAAACACAAATATTTGAAAATATACATATAATATACCTTATTGACAGCATTTTATGAGTTGTGTAATATTCCAAATTACTTCAATATAAAACTATTTGAAGTGCATTTAAATGTATTGGTTTATACAGTCATGTCTCATCTTTTTTTCATTTTGTGCATTTTTTATTGTGAAATATAGCAAAATGTATCATTTTAACCACTTTTAAGTGTACAGTTTAATGACATTCAGTACATTCATAGTGTTGTTCCAAGCTTACATGTTTTTTTAAAATAGGATTATGGATCTAAGAGTTTGTGACTGAATTTCATGAAAGTATTTGGAATTCAGTATAATTATTTGTGGCTACCCTTTATGTATGATTTTTAATGCATTTTAGATTAAGAATTTTTGTTAATTGCATCATAGGGTAGTGCTGTTTAATAACTTATATTTGAGATCGCTTTGCACTCACATTCCCCCCCTCCTTTTTCAGTGCTTTTTTAGGCCCAAAGGATATATTTCCTTACTCAGAAAATAAGGAAAAGTACGGCAAACCAAATAAACGAAAAGGCTTTAATGAAGGTTTATGGGAGATAGATAACAATCCGAAAGTGAAATTTTCAAGTCAACAGGTGCGTCATATTACATAAAACTTAGTTTAGTATTATTTATTCCGTTTTGGGGAATAATCACTATTTTAGCTGTAGGAAAATAATTCAAGAGCCTTGTGAATTTCAGATTAAATTGCTCTTATTTGTGAGGGTGAACCTTGAACTTTAATATCCAGATAACTGATGAAAATATTGCCTGCATGGTCAGACAGACCTCAGAAGACTGTGAAACCCTTATTTAAATTCTGATTGAGAATTTATTTACTGTATCATTGAATTTAAAGCCATCTGTACTATTTTCTTAAATTGAGATTTTATAACTTGAAAGGTGTGGTTTGTTATTCATTTTAATTTCTAAATCCTTAAAATTTATTAGAATATGAATTTCACATGGGTTAATTGAATATGTGACCAAAATACTTATAGCACCGTGCAAATTATGCTTATGTTTTTGGTGTCTAGAAGAACAGCCTTTAAACATTTTTATTCTATTTCTTGTGTGTCCAGAACTTTTGTTCATTTATATTGGACTTGAGCTAGTAAAAACTAGGACGAATAAGAGTAAACCTAAAGAAGGTGATAGCAACACACTGAAAATTATGCAACTTTCTGCTTTTAAACCTATGTATTTTTTATTTTGTTGCATGTGCCATGCTTTTTCTCACGTTTGAGAACTTTTTAGTTGCTCTTCTGTCTGGAACATTTAAATCTTTCATTAATGCTTCACGGCCACATTAGATGATCCTAAGTGCTTTCATTATCCACCCAAAAGTTAGTTGTTACACAAGTCATCAGACCATATCATAATTGCTTCTGTATTGTCTTAACTGCCACAGGCTATTAGTTCCACAAACAAAGAAGTCGTATGTCCTGTGTGCCTGGTATTGTTATATGTGTGGGAAGAATAGGTACTCACTAAATGTTCGTTGCACAAATGTAAGAATGGATGAATGGTTTCCCATCCTTACTGCCTTGACTCTAATGGGAGTCCAAAGAGACTGAGTTGCTTGTTTCCTGAAAATATTTTGTAACTTAACTTGGATCATGCATCCTGTGATGGTGCCTTCATGGTCATTTTCCTACTCCAGATTGCCTAGCTTAGTCACCCTATTCTCTGTTCTTACCTACCTCCTTAATCTCCAGGTAGTTTACATGATGTATACTTGGAATTTTCCATTTCACAATGAAATTTTTTTAGGTTGTGTACATGAAACCCCAACAATTTTCTGTTTTTAACAAAAATATGAATGATTATGCTAGTGTGATGTACTCTGTGTTCCTGGCCCAGACATCCCCAGTGGCACATTCCTATGGTTTGGTGCAAGCATTGATGTCCAAACTTTTAAAAAGAAACAAACCAAAAATTGGCCATCATATTTATAAAAATTTCTGTAGTGCTATAAGTAACTTTGGGCACATTTTTACAGTTTTTATTGTACTGTTATAATTTGTGGGTTATCAGCCTTGCCTTTTTCACAAAAGAGGAAATGGGTTTACAGTGTAAAAGACTTGTACAAGGAAATAGCTAGAAGGGTACACAGTTTGGAGTACAGTGCTATCGTGTTGTAGATCTGCGCTTTACCCTCACCTCCCAGTGTGTACTGTGTTGCCTCTGGTATTCATCTTTTTGGTTGTTACTATGAAAATCTAGGCATCCTAGATCACCTGCTTAAGCATCTCTCATCTGGAGATTCTTTTAAAATTTAATGATGATTACTGGGCTCCCACTCAATGCCTGTTAAATCAGAATCACTTAAGTTTGAGTCTCAGGAATCTGCATTTTAAATAAACTAAATTTGAGATACATATATCAATCAAAAGTCCTTAAGTAAAGCTGCAGTATATATCTCATTAGCTAGTGATGTTTGTCTTAGAGTACCTAAATAAGCTGCTTTCTCCGGAATATTTCAGTAGTTGAATAGAGTATAAGTCTGTGCTGTTCTAAATCAACTTAACATTGTATCTTGTTGGTGTTTGTTGGTTAGAACATCAAGATGGTATTCTTAGTAATTGTACTTCTTCATTTCTGCCTCACCGTTTTATCTGCTGAGCTTGTATGCATCAATTGCAGGAATGTAGTACCTTCTAAGACTCTCCTAAAGAAAATAGTAGCATTTCAAACTATTTAAAAATTGTATATGTTAAAAGTATCCTGTGCAACAGAAATGAGGGTACTTATCTAGCTTTTTAACAGGCTTTGATTTTTTTCATGGGTAGAAAAATTTGAAGTAGAGGTAAAATTTTATTTTGTGAAACTAATAGACTTAATTGCTCATAGACGTCAACTAAACAATCAAATGCATCATCTGATGTTGAAGTTGAAGAAAAGGAAACTAGTGTTTCAAAGGAAGATACTGATCATGAAGAAAAAGCCAGCAATGAGGTGTGTTTAATTTTTTTTACCTTCTAAAACCATTTTGTTGCAAGGAAGAACTGTAAAATGAGTTGATTGTGGCAAAATAGAAAGTAATCTTTAAAGTAGTTGAGCAATGAATGAGAAAATATTCAAGGCTTATTTTCTTATGTAAATAATAAATATAGTATTGGAAAATAATTTTTTCACCTTTAAGATGCATGGATGTTTTTATTTGAAGTTATTCTGCTGTGCAAGATATGAGGTACAACTAGGAGAGTGTAAGGGATATTTTTAAAGTGAAATGTTGTTGGATGGATGTCCTAGAAAGGACATTGAACTGACTTTTTAAAAACCTAGGTTTATTTCCAACTCTGTCTTTGTTTATCTGAGTGGGGATACTCATTTAGCACTTGTAACCTTCATGAAATTGTTAGGTGATCTCCAAAGTCCCGGATACCTTTTAACATTCACAATCCTAAAGCTGAGGATTCTACTGTAAAAAAGAGTCATTTTGTAAATTTAAATAGACTTCCTGGTGTACTAGCAAATGTGACTTTTATGTTTAATCTGACAGAGAAAAGAATTTTTTTTAGGGGAAGATACTGGTGATTACTTTCACTTTATAATGATAATGTTTAGACTTTCAATGTTTCTAATTTCAAAGGTCAGAGAAGCAAAACAAGTTTCCCTAGTACTTTTAGTGAAATGTGCTTGTCACTTTTAATTTAAGAAATTTTCTTTCAGACTTGGCATAATTTGTCAATTTCAAATCTCATTTTTTTTTTAAAGGATGTGACTAAAGCAATTGACATAACCACTCCAAAAGCTGCCAGAAGAGGGAGAAAGAGAAAGGTAATTCTACTGCTTAACCACAAAGATCTTAAAATAATTTTTATTTTAATTGGATTGAGGAAGTGTAGAGATAATGAAACCATATCATTTAATTTAAACTTAGTCTTTTTTTTTAAAAAGTAGATTATGTTGTTTACTTATCAAAACTGTCTTTTCTTAGTGATATAGAACCCTTTCGTTTACCACCCTTAAGTGGTAAACAAAATAAAATGTTCCAATTTTCATTTCTTTTAATGATCTGCCTCCCAACTTTCTCTCAAAAATGGATGATGATATACACTCACAAGATTGTTGAGTGGATTAAATGAGTTAACACATGTGAGATATTTATATTAAATTCTGGTACATAAGTGCTTTATAGGTGTTGTCTGTTATGTTGTTATTTACAACATTGTTGCATGAAATGGGAGTATGTGACAGTTGAGGACAAAGTACATCTTATGCTTTTAATGAATGTTTCTTCTTCCCTATATGAAGTTGTGTTCATCACAACTTTTTCTGACCTATTTATGTCTCAGACTGTTGTTATATGCCAAAGATACAAAGAAAGCTAAGAGTTCTGTCTCTTATAATGAAGTAGAATATGAAAACAAATAATTATAGTGGCTTTTTATCCCCTCTGGGGTGTGTATGTAGAAGAGGCTGTTTTTAACATTTTAAAAGATGGGCAGAATTTTGTCAGGGCAAAGAGCGGGGGTGGGCAGAAATGTGAGGCAGTTTACAAAGGAATAGAGAAAATTTTGCTTCAAACATTTGAAATGCTACATTTCAGTATTACCAGACCGTAAAATTTGAGGGAAGCAAGAATTAAAAAAAAAAACAAAAACCCAATGTTATCCTGAAGAACTTGAACTTAGAGACGTGGTGGGATTGAATCATTTTAAATTTCAGATACCCACTTTTAAATTTCAGATACCCTTCTTTTAAAGCAGTGTGAATGATGAGGACTGGACTGGAGCAGTGAAACCAGTTCACTGATAACTTCATTCAAAATTTTGGTACTCACTTCATTGGCCCAGGCAGAGAATCAGCAGTGAATAAGGAAGATACAGTCTCTGTTCTCATTGAACTTAATATATTTGTTGAGACAGACAGGAAATAACATAAAACAACAGAACTGAAGTGGGGAGTTAGGATTGTGACGTGGTAACTAAATTATGAAAGTTCTTTCTAAAGAGTTAACGTGAGATTTTTAGTAGTTTAGATTTTAAGAATACCTTAGGAGGGAAAGTTAATAGTTGATTGGAAGTGGGTGTGAAGGAAGGGGGAGGAATCTAGGATGACTCCAAGGTGTTGGCTTAGATGACTAGATTATATATATATAGAGAATGCAGGAGATGATGTTTTGGGAGCAGAAGCATGAGGAGGAAGCTGTGAAACACCTTTGGGAATTAGGCTGAAGGTATATATTACTGTGACACCGAAGGGGGAAAGGGTAGAAGTTACAGATGCAATCTCTGATATAAATTAGGATATTAGGTGGGTAGTCAAGGGGGAAAGTTTACTGAGAAGAATGCAGAAACCAGAATCCTGAGGGACTATAGTGATGAAAGGTTGCTTTGTAAAATTTATGGCTGAGAATGAACTGTCAGGAGAATATCTAAGAGGAGGCTATCAAGCTAAACATGGGAGGAGAGAATTTAGGAATGAGAGTGGTCAGTAGTGTCCTGATGCAGAGGGGGTCCGATAAGACTTGACAGTTATGCTCCCCTAGGATACTTTAAGGTCAGACGGTAAGGGCAGATGAAGTAGGTTGAAGAATAAAATGTTTAATGTTAAAAGTTACGCTGTGCTTTTGAAATCTTTGAAGGGAAAGAGAGGGAATGCAACAAGGATTTGCATGGTTAAGGGAGGGTTTTAAAAATGAAAAAATATAGTAGAGGCTTTAACACTTTTTCTTTGCAAAACCAGGCAAGTCAAAGATGTGGAAAGTATAAATTATTGTTAAGTTAAGAATAATGCTGGGTCAGAGAAAAGGAGACCACATTTGAAAGAATTGACTTACTGGGAAAGAGACGGACATTTCATCTTTTTTAACATTGACAGGAAGGGTGCAGGAAGACTTAAAAATTTCTACGAAGACTTGGAAATTAAGAGAATTCTTTTTTGCTGGCCTCAGTCTTTCCCTTACCCAATTCAAAACAAGACTGCATGTATGTTATAAGGCAGGAAGAAAGGATTGGAAGTTTATGCTAGAGGAAGGAGAAGGAGAGGGCATGACAAAAGACAGCATAAAGGATTAATGGATGGCTTGGAGATAAAACTGAAGTTGCATAAAATGAATGCATATTTGTATAATTTTTTTTCCATCAGGGCAGGAAATAACAGAGCAGGGAAAGTCAAGTTTCATAGTAATCCTCTGTTGGAGATTTGTGAGATAGGTGTAGCAATACAAGAATGTAGATGAATAGTGGTCCAGTGAGGTTTTTGCTGGCTGGAAGGACTTTTTTATAAAATAATGAAGGGAGTAAGAGCTAGAAAGTGAGGTAATGAATGGGGAGAAAATTTGTCAAAGGGTTAGAGGTCTCAGATCAAGTAAAATATGGAAGAAATTAATTTGCAGTCACAATATTTGCATTTAAGATATTTCAAATATGTATATTTGAAATAACAATACATTTGAAATAATATATGTATATTTGAAATAACAATACATTTGAAATAACAATATTCCTTTATGAAGATGAAATATCCTTTGCTTTTACTTTCATGAGGAATGGTTTTGACTTGCATGATTTTGCTATAATAGTCAAGAATACATGTCTGTTGAAAGGGCTGGATTTTTGCTTTTAGTGTAGTGTTAATATATTTTTATCTGTGGCATTAGTTATTGACGAACTTGTTACCTCTTACTGGTATCTCCTCAGAAAGATTCATACCTGTAACTCTTAGGCTGTCATGATTTATTTCCAGAAGTCAAAAGTGTAAGTGAAGAGGGTTTTTTTTGTTGTTGTTTTTGTTTTTTGTGTTTTTTTTTCTGCACTGAAGAGCTCATCAGTTTGAAATGAATTTTGGAGAACTTCTGCCCTCCTAACTTCTCAGTAGGACAAGAACTCCCAAACAGTCTTGGGTTTTCAACTTTTGGTACAAAAACAGATGCCCGGGTCCCTACTCCAGAGCTATCAAATCAGGATGGGGGTAGGGGAAGGTGGTCTGTAAATTCTTAAAATTATGGAAATACAACATGAGCTAATGTTTTTGAAGCAATTTTTGTAATGTTCTTGGGAACATATTCAAGGATTATTACCTTAGATGAGTTTATTGACTTATTTAATAATGCTTTGAATATACATTATTATATTCCAATTACAAAAGCAAAAATACTTAAAAACTAACAAAGAAATGGATAAATTCTTAGAAGTGGGATTGCTGAGTCAGATTTGCATATCTACTGCTGATAATCATAAAAATATTCTTTCAGAAATGTATCACCAGTATTTTTTTTTAACTTTTGGGGGTGGGTGGGTAATTAGATTAATTAATTAATTAATTTTAATGGAGGTGCTGGAGATTGAACCCAGAACCTTGTGCATACTAAGCACATGCTCTGCCACTGAGCTGTACTCTCCCCACTCCAGTGTATTGTTTTGATAATCATTAATCAATATGTGAATAATTCTCTACATCCTCACCAATATTGGGTATTATCTTGTAAGTGTTTACAAATCAGATTGTTGATTAAAAGATAAAAATTTTTATCAGTAAGATTGGATTATGTACTTTTTTTCATGATGCTTTATTGCTTTTATTTTTGTTGAGGCTGCATTCTAAATAATTGGGGTGGGAAAATAGCTCATAGTTGACTTCCCATTGTTTGTTCTCATCACTGTTTCTCTTCTCTCTTTCCGATTATGTTGTTATGTTTGCGTTGCCTTTCTAATTGGTGCCTTTCTTCTACCCTAATTCTTGAATCGATTAAACTGATTCTCATTTGGAGCTATTGTCTCTTCACGGGGGCATTATAGTTTGCAGAGGGTCACTGGGATTTCTTTAAGTAGTAAATCCTTCTTTATGGAAGGGAATAATTCCTAGAGAAGAACAGCAGTTCTGTCTCAGTTCAAAAATAAAATATGTATATATTAACAAAGTTAAAGAATAGAAACACCGGCAACTTAATTTCTTACCTTTCCTAAAATGGATTTAGGTTTTATATCGTAAGTACAGTGTAAAGTATTAGCATTTTAAGATATTTACTGAAAGTACATTTATAAGCAATATGTGGGCTGTTAGCAGTGCAGTTACATTATACTTTGTTCAACATTTTGCATCAAGAATATTCACTTTATTTGTACAGTGACTTTTAGGTTGAGAATATCTAGAAGTGAAATTTTTTGATTGTTTTCTAGAGTTGTTCACTAGAATTAAAAGCTAAGTTTGAGGATGTCACTCTGTGAAGTCAACTGTTGAGACATAATAAAGATCATATAAGTTATGCTTATATTTGAACTTGTTACCTTACAGTGGCATATTTTTCTTGCTGAATTAAACTTAGAATGCCTGCTTTGTGCTAAATAAGTTAACTGAATCTTTGTGATTCAGGCAGAAAAACAAGTAGAAACCGAGGAGGCAGGAGTAGTGGCGACAGCAGCAGCATCTGTTAATCTGAAAGTGAGTCCTAAAAGAGGACGACCTGCAGGTAGGACTGTTCATGTTTAAATCTTTGGGTTGTGATTAATCCCTCATCCATTAAAGTGTTGTACCTCCCCTATTTTGGAATAGGTGAATAGGCAATTAGTTATATGTGATATATAAATTTCAAAGGAGACAAATAATAAGGTATTTGCTCTTTGTAATAAAGTATTTAAATTTGAAATAATTGCTTGAGACTTTTCCCATTTTCTGTTTCATCTCTATTATATTTTCCTTTAATATTAAGCAGCAAATGAGGCTGTAGTAAGGTTTAAATTCTATGAATGATGGGTTTATTTTACCTCTCACTTTAGAAAACTTAAGCTTTCCAAATGTAGTCAAATGCTCTACCCCGAGCTATACCCCTTTAAGCTTTCCAAATGGAATCCTAACAAAAAGAAAAGAAAACAGCATTTGAGTAGCCAAAGCTATTGATTTTAAAATTATTATATTCTTTCTTTATTAGAACCTTTACAATTTGCAGCTTTCTCCAGCATTGCCCATGTAAAGCATTTTTCTAATTTGGCAAATATGAAATAGTTTGGAAGGATCTGCCTCTAATACAGAGTTAAACCAAGAAACCACTAGCCAAGACAGAGCCGATTGTTCTTTTCTACTTCATAATACAGGATTCTTGATGAAACAGGATAAAATGAGTGATATTCAAAAAGAAAAGAAAACCTGAGAATTTGTTTATGTAATTTTTACTTTGGAATTTAATATTTTAATAGATCAAATTAATGGTGTTTAAAAATTCAGTAAATTCTGGTAACAAATTTTCAAAGATGTGTACATATACACATAATGTTATATGTATATGAATATTGAATATAAGTGCTGCTGTTTACTATAAAGTTGAAGTTTTGTGACATTGCTGTTAAAACAATGAAGGATGTTCTTTTAAGCCCTCAGCCATTCTAAAGACAAATTGAAAATACTCTTTTTACCTCTCTAAATTTTCTGTTACTCATTTGAACCATTGGAGGATATGATCTTTAAAACCTAAAATAGCTGTATCTGTAATAAACTACCATTTAATTAGTACATACCATTTGTAATTTTTATATGTGAGATTTGAATCTTAATGGGAAAACTGGTAGTTAAAAAAATTTTTTTTCCTGTGAATGTTAGCTACAGAAGTCAAGATTCCAAAACCAAGAGGCCGACCCAAAATGGTAAAACAGCCCTGTCCTTCAGAGAGTGACATGTGAGTTTATCTTTATTTAAGTATGTCTAAATTTCTTTGCATTTTTGCCAGTTTTATTTACAGGATGTTTGTTGCTATTACTATTTTATATTTCTAAGAACTATAGAAAAATCTTGAAAAACAGTTTTTATTATGTAAAAAGTTCAAATTGATAGGGAATCAAGAAAAATCTGATTATCATTTCATTAATCTAAGATTTTATTTCATATATCACATATAAGATACTTAGATAATGCAGGGTAAAGTTTATAATAGGGAAATTGAATTAGCTAGTATGTTTAAGAAATTTTTAGACAAAGTATTTTGGAAGCAATTTCCACTAATGGTTTTTGCTCCTCCAGAATAATCTTTATTTAAAAATAACACTAAAGTTATTTTTGTAAAATAATCTTATTTAAATCATTTTGGAATGGTAACTACATTGGTAATCAACAAAATAATCAGTTTTTTCCTTGCCACCTTTCTTTTCCGTTATGGATCTTGTTTATGTTGGCTTTTTTGGGTAGAAGCTTCTCCAGAAGAAAGGCATATTTACACAGGGCAAAACTTTGTAGGTTCTGTTTTTGAAGATTTTATAGGAAAGGCTCAAGGGAGTATGTCATTTAAGAATGGATTTACAATGTTTTGAATGAAAACATTTTATAGGAAATTTTAGTTAGAGAACACTAGAGTGGTGGTACTTTTTAACCAATATATGTTTAAAGAGTTTTATTTTACTGCCAAGCTAGCTGTTTAAATATTCTCAAAAACAGTGGCACAAAATTACAACATGGTTTTAACTACTATTGTGAAATTAAGAAATTGGGTTCATGCAGGTGAGTTTATGTTTTTAAACATACCAAATAAAGCTCCCTCACCCCTCCCTAAGATGTCTTCTCTAATCAAGGAATCAGGCATAAAGTCTAGGATTTCATGATCAGCATAAGGTCTTAAATTAGAAACTTAGGAACACGTTATCTGCTCCCCTTGCCCCTTTATATATGCACATAGATCTGGGATAGGAAACCACAATGAATATTCCCAAGGAGGAGATTAAGAGGCACACAACAGTCATTGTTTCCTAAGAAATAAGAGATACTGTTGGGAAAATATTGAGATCCCTGTTTTAGATAAAAGGAATGTTCCCTTTGGTTAGGTATGTCCTAGTTTTCCCTTGAGAGTATATGCCTAGTCTGTTTCTCTCCATGGCTTTTGACTGATTCCTCTGAGAGTTCTCCACTTTGTCAGTATCATCTCAGTTGCATTGAAGAGTATAACTCTCCTTATTAGCTGAGCAGTTTTCTCAGTCTGCTTTCATACTTTCGGGAGTTGGGTCCAAGTTTCCTTTTCAGATCTCCATTACTTTCTCTTAATGTAGGCTGGTGTCACTTTGGGTTGTAATAATACTTAGTGTGTATGTGTGTTTCATTCTTGTTAGCTTCATGTGCTATGGTCTCACTCATAAGACTTCTCCAGACATGCTTATCTCTCTATACTTAACTAAAAGTACTTTGAGTTTATAGGTTTTCCTGAAAAACCCACTCCCTAATTTCTTTTCCCTAGAATCATTTGTCTGTCAGAAGGATCAAGTAGTACAATTTGAATTCTTAAGGAAAGGCTAGCAGCTTATACCCTTGATTGGATTTTTGACCCCAGCCTTTGTCTGAATTTGAAAATCTTTCACAGGATGGAAGTGACTTTCAACAGTGAAATATATGGAATTTTTTTCCTCCTTCCTTTGTCATCGTATTATTTTTTGAATTCACCTCTTTCTTGAAGTACCCTATCAAATTTATTTTGATATAACCAACTCAAGATGACAATATTCTATCTTGAAACCTCTTCGCCCAAAGCCACAAGGTCACTGAATAAGTTTTCTTTCCAGTTATCACAGATGACAGTTTTACTCATTGTATATTAGCATTTCAAAACAAGTGTCACATTTTTTTAGGTTTGGTGATGGACAACCCCGAAATAGCAATAGCTTAGAATATTTATTTCTCATTCATGCTATATGTAGGCTGTGCATTGGCTATTACAGCTACTCTCAGCTTTGTATCTGGAAAAATACTCAGAGTACACAGCAAACCTATATAAGCCCTTTTGAAACTTATGCCCTCCACCATGAGAATAGCATGTATATACTAGTGACAGCTTTTTTGCAATGGGTCCTGAAATGATAAGACAGTGGAATAGAGTCCAGAAGAGCTGAAACCATCTCATAATCCTCGTGTAAAGTAAAAATATTTGTTATAAGCCACTGAGATACTGGGTTGTGTTTACAATAATTTTTGCTTATATTAACATGTATTTATAGTTTTCTGTAGTCTTTTAATGTTTCCAATTGGATCTTGACCTTTAAAAATTTTTTTTTTTTACCAAATTTCTAAGCAGTTAAATCTGTTTTTCATAGCAGATGGTAAGAAGGACCATTAGGAAAAAGACGTGTGTAGCATGCTGTGATAGTTAACGTTTATGGATGTTCTCTGCTTTAATACTATTTTAAAAACTTTGAAATAATAATTCCATTTCTTAAGACCTTATGATACATTTTAAAATCTACCTTTCAAAAAGAAAAGCAGCTGCATGGTATTTTACTGTGTATGTATCATAATTCTCAAAGTTTATCACATGTATGGATACATTTTTTTGAGAGTCATAGTCATCTGTTGTTTTGTACATGTGCAAATATATTGGTTAGAATACTTCGCTAGAAGCAGATTTGCTGTGTGGGATATTTTTATTTTTGATATCTGTTTCCTTCTGTAGGAGGTAACATTTTGGGGGAAGCAGTTGGTCAGTATCTATTAAGAGCCATGGAAGTGCCTTTTATTTGATTCTCTATTCCCATCTCCATGAAATTGATCATTATCAAAATATTTATACTTGTGGAAGTACTGAAGAAAGTTAAATTTTACTTGATGCTTTTTCTTCCATTGATTAATAGTAAAGGATGAAAGCCATGTACATTTGAAAATAAACATAGCCAGTGATAGTTATGCGACAAAAATTTTCTAAAGAGATAAAAAGTGTTTTTTTCTCTTCCATTTTAATGTCTTAAGAGTTCAAGGAAGCAGTTGTCTGGTAGGAGGTCAATAGATTTGGAATTGAGATAATGGGCTATTTGACGTTTTGCACCATCATTTTCTTGCTTGTCAAATAGAATGGGCTGGACTGAGTGATCTGGGGTCCTGTCCAGCTTTCATATCCATTATGTAATTGTATAATATGTGAAAATCTCAGTGAAATTCCTTGAACACTGTTTAATATTACGCTTAATTGGCCATATAGTTTACCATTATATGCATAAGTTGGGAGTCTTTTATGTTGCAAAGAATATTTCTTTAAATTTTAAAATGACCATACTTCACCATATACAGTTCGCTTCTGCAACTGTATTTTTCCCAGCATGGCTACTTCTTAAACATAATTTATTCTTACAGTTATGTAGAATATGAGTTCTGTAAAATCTGGGGATCTCACACATCTTACATAGTGCTGTTCCCCAGAGTCAAGAATAGTACCTTGGCATATAAGAGTACTCAATATGATTTTTAAAGTGAATGAGTCACGTTACAAAAAACTTGGAAAACAAAGGAGGAAATCACTTTCCTATTACTCTAATGCTATTATAATTTTTGTATCTTCTAACTTATACTAAAAAGATTTTTTTTCTTTTATGATTGATTGATAATTATACTCCATTATATTTTACTTAAAGATATTTAAAATATGTTTTTAAATAAAAAATTACATATAGCTTATTGTTACCCAAAATACTTATTTGATTAACTTGGAGAGTATGGTTGAGTGACAAATATTAATGATACATAAAAGTCCATTTTTCATTGTTTTACTTGTGAAATAGGGTAACTGAAGAAGACAAAAGTAAGAAAAAGGGGCAAGAGGAAAAACAACCTAAAAAGCAGCCTAAAAAGGATGAAGAGGGCCAGAAGGAAGAAGATAAGCCAAGAAAAGAGCCAGATAAAAAAGAGGGGAAGAAAGAAGTTGAATCAAAAAGGAAAAATTTAGCTAAAACAGGGGTTACTTCAACCTCTGATTCTGAAGAGGAAGGAGATGATCAAGAAGGTGAAAAGGTAGAATGTTTATGTATCAAATAAAATGTCTGTTCCATTTTTAGTTTCCTATGTAGTTCTTAATCTTTGTCTAGCAAAGTTTCATTATCTTTATGAAAGGCCATAAATGTGATTAACAGCTAAAATGAATTTCTTTACCTTTCTCAATAAACTTTAATTAGCTGTGTTAAAAAGCGTATTTGAAACTTTATTGTACATTCTATCTTAGCTTTTCATAATTATGATACTGAAATTAAATGTTGCATGATAAACTTCCAATAACCCCACTTACCTAGAAAAGGTAGGAAAGTAGAGAATTAAGCTAGATAGAATGTGACCAGTGAAAAATCTACATTTATACGTAGGTTTTTATTGTTTACTTCAATGAGATTCTTAACACTTAAGGCCTATTCAGTGTACATTTTATTAGTGGTGCTTTATTTGGATGCCACAGTTGTTCTGGAATTTCATTAAAGATATACATTGCTTTCCATATAAAATGCAAGTTTCGTGTATGGCCTTGGAAACCTATACAGGTCGCGTAGGTCTTTCATTTATCGAATTGATGATTACGTCAGAGGCCAGAAACTTTAAATTCAGTAGGTCGAACATTGTACTGGTCAGAAAATAGTTACTGAAGTCAAAAATCATAGTGTAGAAGCAAATAGCCTGATGTACGTCATTTTAACTGAAGGATTATCATTCCTATAGCGTTATCCTAAATAGGTTATCTCAGAATCATCAAGGGGAAAGTTAAATTTAGATAGCAACGACATGTGTGATTCTGAGGTGTTTTTTTTTTTTTAATTAGTAGTTTAAGTATTTTTCCCTTAAGAAAGTTAGTTGCTGCTTTTCTCCCAAGGTTATAATCAAAGAAGCATTAGTCACTGACTAGATAGTTAATTAAAACCATCCTAATTCTCTAATAAAACAGAAGAGAAAAGGTGGAAGAAACTTTCAGACTGCTCATAGAAGGAATATGGTGAAAGGCCAACATGAGAAAGACGCAGCAGATAGAAAACGCAAGCAAGAGGAACAAATGGAAACTGAGCAGTAAGTATCTTTTTATTCTAAATTTTGATTTCTTTTTTAAGCTGGCATGAAATTTTTAGACAATAGAATCTCATTTTCCAGACTTTATGAAGCCTTTTAAGGAAGTGACTTTTTCCATGTGTTAGAAAAATGTCTTCAGTACATGATGATAATCATGTGTCAGGCTTCATTTTTCTTCTGAGTGAAGAGGATGAAATTCACTGAGATAATCACCCTGTGAATTATTTTTAATTTAAATGGAAAGTGCAGATAGGGTTTAACTGTTAGTGGCTTTGTGGAAAATATTCTTATCCTCTACTATTTACTTGTATAATATTAAATGCAGAAAGATGAAAATAAATTAGTGGTTAAAGAATGAAAGACATACTCGTATTTGTCATACCAGCAGCAGGCCTCCCCCTGAAGACCAGCAAAAATAACAGAAGCACAGTTGGAAACCCAAGAAGCCAGTAGAAGTAAATCTAAAGGCTGATAGGGTTTGCATTAGACGTGTGCAGTATAAATCAAGTTCAACTAGCGAGTGTTGATACTTGGAGACAATAAATACCATGGGGAATTTCTTTCCCTTTTAATTTTATTCTATAAAATAACTTTATTAGAAGGAAAATAGCAGTGGCAATGATGATTAGGCTTCATGTGTTTATTATATTTGTTTTCCTAGTTATCTTTAGACTGTCACTTCTGAGTTCTCTCTGAAAAGCGTTTCTCTCTCTGAAGCGTCTTGCATTATTCTGACTAAACTTTGTTTTTTGTTTTAGTGAAGAGGTGATTTTTAAAATATGCTCTAGATCACTAAGACAAACTTAATGATAAACAGTGGAAGTTCTTAAAGCTATTCTTAAATAATTTTGTACTTTTCCTTTAATACATCTGTAAGCTGAAAGTCTTTCTTGATAACTATAGTGTTTGACCATCTGCTTTCTTAATTTTTTGGAGGATATATAAGCAGTTTAAGCTGCTTGAGGGAGTAATTTAAAAATTGATCTAATGCTCAGAAATGTTACTCCCTCTAATCTGTTAGGCTTTGACCATTTATGTAAATACTAAAGTTATTTTTTGTTACCTATCCTTCTCTGTCTTTTCCCTGAAAAGTTGTTGGACTGTTCGTTGCTTTTAACATTATTGTGCTCCCAAAATTAGTATATAAAATTAGTTGTTGCTTAGTAAATTTAGCCCAACCCTTCTTCAGTATCTCAAAGTTAATCTTTATGTGTTTCAATTTCTTTTTGAATGTCCTCCGAATGTAACTTTCTCAGATTCTAATATTTGTGTTTTCTTTCCTTCTCCTGTTATTACAAAACTTTGTACTTGGACAGTTTTGCTCTGTAAAGCATTTCAGATGCAGCTTGTATGAAATGCATTATGCAAAATAAAGTTTATTGTATTGTATTCCCAGCCAAACAACATGTAATCTACAGTAATAAAAAATATATCTCATTTTGGGCTCAAAGCATTAATCCAGTTACTGAAAAGAGAATACAAGTGGAGCAAACAAGAGATGAAGATCTTGAGACAGACTCATTGGACTGAATTTCCCCCTCCCCCCCTTCATGGAAGAATGTTCCAGATTCTAAATTGAGGACTTCATTAATGGCATTATAACTGTGTTATGATTGTTAAGAAACATTTCCTGTAAGGTACACACTACATACTAAGGTCGGCCATCATTCCTGTTAAAAGTTTTTTACCAAGCTTAAAATGAAGCTTTGTGTTTGAAAGTTACAAGCTCAGCTGAAGATGGTGGTTGTACATTATTTCATTTAGAAAATATAAAAATTCATTTTGTTTTGAAGCTAGGTGGTAAAACTGGAATAGCTACTATACCCTAGAGAATGGGGCAGTTGTGCCCTTCCCTTGACATTCCTTTGTTGTTTAATTCTTTAGCATATTAATAACTGTTTTTTTTTAGTCCTGAGAGATTAAACAGTAGACTTGTTAAGAAAATAAAAATGAAACTGTAACCAAAATTTTAAAATAAAGTTTTTTTAAAAAAAAAAAACCTGATTTTTAGATATTTTTTGTTCTTGTCTATTTCAATTGGTTTATTATAATAGGGCCCAAACTCCAAGCCAAGGTACTAGAAATTATTAAGAATTCATTTTTAAGTGGTTATTTTTGTGATTTACAGTAAAATGGTACCTTTTCATTTGTGAAATGATATGGAAATGTTAGTGAATGTCATTTAGGTTTGATACATTGGCAAAAAGAAAAAACCCACCCTATTAATAATAATAGTAATATCTTTCAGCAGTCTAACCTTGAAACTAACTTTGAACCCTTCAGTTATCCACCTTTTGGAGATGGTGGGAATAATTAAATCAGTCTATTTTGACATGCTGCTTTAAAAATTGTGATGTAGAATTCATGAAACATTTATAGGCATTCTCTTCCCACTATGGCTTGTTTGTCCATTGACCCTGAAATGGTCTTTTATCACACTCCTTTTGGGGAAAAACTTTCACCAGGGCAGCTGTTAAAATTATTTATGATGCCACTGAAAAATTAGATTGTTAGATTATTTATTTTAGCATATTAAGTTTTACATGTTTTGAGTTTTGCTTATATTTATACTAATTAATACCAAGTGGCATTGCAGAGTTCTAAAAAATTAAGTCTATTCCTTGTGATCTGGGTTACTGACTTACTATTTTAAAGAAAAAAAAATTTAGTGTTTACATAAGGGATTGTGGGCTTTTGGTAATCAGTCACAAAGTTCCAATGTTTTTGAAATATTTGTGTTAACATTTGATAGGCAGAATAAAGATGAAGGAAAGAAGCCAGAAGTTAAGAAAGTGGAGAAGAAGCGAGGTTAGTTATTTCACTTTCTAAGACGTACAAAATTGTATTATACATAGAAAGGAAGTTATATATTTTTCATGTATAGGTTTAGGATGTATAGGATTTTGAAATCAACTTGTCATTTTATGTTCCTATCCTACGAGTGTATTTTTCTAAGTCTGTATACTTTGCATTGTTTGGGGGGGGGTGTTTATTTGAATAGAGGTATTAGGAGTTGAACCCAGGACCTCATGCATGGCATGCACTCTACCAGTGAAGTATGCTGTCCCCCTATATCATTGTATTATCAGTATTATCATTATTATTATCAGGTGAACTTGCTAAGCAGTCATTTATTATTTTAATGCTCATTATATGATGAAGTCAAATTTTTATAATGTTGCCAAAAGGTAGATGTTTTCCCATTTTTGGTGAATCTGGTTTCAGATAGATTTTCTAGTTTTGGTTAAATGCATTAAGGGTGAAGCACGTGTTTAAGGATTGCAATAGAGGAGTTACTGGATGCAGATTGCTTATTTTAGAAACATGCAGCTAGATGCTGTTTCTTTGCTGACATGATGAATGTTGGTTTCCTGAACCAAGTACTAAAAATGGCAGATAACTTCTTAGTAATGTTGGAAGATTACTAAGAACATTAAAAAAAAATTTACCAAGTCTTTCCATTATACTTTGTTTAGATTAGACAAAAATACTGGTTTTAGAAAACCATATTTACTGTGTTTCGTATTTTAATTTATAGAAACATCAATGGATTCTCGACTTCAAAGGATACATGCTGAAATTAAAAATTCACTCAAAATTGATAATCTTGTAAGTGTTTACTACCTTATTAAAAATACAGTGCTCCTTTTATAGCTTCATTTTTTATTTCCTCATTATTTTATAAGTATGTATAAATTTTGAGATAAAAGACTTACTGGTTATTTTGTACTGCCTTGTTATTTGAGATTTCAAAAGTAAACTCCAGAAATAATTACATAGGTTATGGTAATTAACAGTTATGAAATTAATGTTTTGTTATGAAGGATGTGAACAGATGTATTGAGGCCTTGGATGAGCTTGCTTCACTTCAGGTCACAATGCAACAAGCTCAGAAACACACAGAGATGATTACAACACTGAAAAAAGTAAGTGATGTTGAGTTATACAGATTTCAAAAACTTCCTCATCACCACTTTATTAAATAACATTTAAAAAATCAATTAGGAAAATTATGAGCGTCTGTTTTGTTTTCTCAGATACGGCGATTCAAAGTTAGTCAGGTTATCATGGAGAAGTCTACAATGTTGTATAACAAGTTTAAGAATATGTTTTTGGTTGGTGAAGGAGATTCTGTGATCACACAAGTGCTGAATAAATCTCTTGCCGAACAAAGACAGCATGAGGAAGCAAATAAAACCAAAGATCAAGGAAAGAAAGGGCCAAACAAAAAGCTAGAAAAGGAACAAACAGGTATGTGGTAATAAATTGTTTGCTAGGACTACTTTTAAAAAATGGCTTTGATATTTAATCTCATTAATACTTTATCTATATTAAATGATGAAAAAGTTATAAAGCACTTTGAGTGTTCAACCTTAGCTTCTGGATTTTTTTTATCATTAAGTTTTCATCAAGTTTAAATCAGCAGTAGTTAAATGCTACTAGTATTTGCTAGTAGTAGTAGTTGCTATTCTCTTTTCGTTTAAATTAGGAAAGGTTTCTAACCTACACAGAAGTAGAGAGAAATGAATTTCTCATCACACAGCTTCAGTGGTTATCAGTACATAATCACTGCTCTTCTATATCCCCTTCAAGTTTTTCTGTTGACACCCCTGAAGATTATTCTGAAGCAAATTCCAGATAAGCTATTTCAAATATTTTAGGATGTATATGTGACCAACACTTATGACAGAAAAGGTATACCTAAAAGATACTGTAGGTTTGGTACTACACTACTGCAAAATGAGTCACAAATTTCTTGGTCTCCCAGGGCATATAAAAGTTGTTTATACTGTAGTCTATTAAGTGTGCAACAGGAGTATGTCAAAAAAACCAATGTACACACCTTAATTTACAAATACTTTGTTACTAAGAGAATGCTAACAAACCATCTCCAGTCTTAAGTGAGTCATAGTAGTAAATGTCAAAGATCAGTGATCACCGAAACAAACAAACAACGGAAAAGTTTGAAATACTTTGAGAATTACCAAAATGTGACCAGAGACGTGAACTGAGCAAGCTGTTGGGAAACTGGTGCTGATAAACATGCTTAACACTGGGTTGCCACAAACGTTCAATTTGTTTTAAAAAAAGGGGGGGGGCAGTCTTGGAATCTTTGAAGTGACAGTAAAGCGAAGTGCAGTAACACAAGGAATTCCATGTACTAAGTGTCTTAGTGGCAGCTGCTTAATGTAGAAACCAATGTTCAGGGGGAGTTGGATTTTTGTTATTTATTAGGGAATGATACAGGTCTCCTTAGAGATTTGTTGATGAAATAAGTTTTACAGGGAAGCCTTCACCATTTACTTATAGGAGACAAAATCATGTTAATTAGGAAATACTACTTTTTATACTTTTTGTTCTTGAATACAAAATCTTACTGTGATTCTCATTGCTTTTTCTAAGAACTAGAATAAATCATAATGCTCCAATTTTAGTCTTGATAACAGTAACTAGCAGAGTAATCAGATTAGTAATGCACTTCTTGTATGGATAGATATATTTGTAGTAACCCAGTTCCTTCAAGGCTGTCTACCCAAAGGGGTTACAGTGTAATTTCAAATAAACTAAAGTAAGTGTTAGAAACTTTGGAATTATGTTTTAGTTTTGATTTTGGGGTCCTTTGAGGATATCTTAAAATATTAGAAGCTTTAACAGTCTTCCCACTTGAATCCTTCTCAAGGTTCAAAGACTCTAAATGGAGGATCGGATGCTCAAGACAGTAATCAACCACAACATAATGGAGATAGCAATGAAGAAAGCAAAGACAACCACGAGGCCAACAGTAAGAAAAAGTGAGGACATGTTTTAATGGGTCGTAATGTATGTTTTAATTTTTAAATCACATCGCTGTTCCAAGTTTACTTATGTAAGGGATTATATTTTCATCTCTCAGTTACTGAATTCAGGATGCAAGATGCAAATCACAATGACCAAAACGTAAAGAAACTTCACTTGCAACTAATAATGCCACCGTATTCAAGGGAACAGAGCTAGGCAGGAATCCAGTTTAAAAAAAATAACTATTCTTTGGACTTCTTTCATTGACTGACCTTAAATAATGACTCATATCTGTTGTTTCCTGAATTTTGACAGAATATAGAAATTAGACCTAGAATCATAGGGAATGTTGTATTATAAATACCACTCTAAGATAACTAGCTATGGAATCACAGTTGTACAAATCTTGGTTTGTTCTGCTGTTTGAATCAGGACTTGGAATCAAGCATCCCTTCTAATTCTGAAATTCAGGGAAATCTTGTCTGTGTGTATATTATTCCCTCTGCTTAAGGTTTATAACGTGTTGGTATCACAGATAAAAGATGTTCATTTAAAGAGAATTCATTTTAAAGCTGGAAATGATGGAAAATGGCCTGGGCCATGATGCTTCCCTGAGTTGTACTTTGCTTGATCTGCATATTACTTTGGAAAGAAGACATAACATGGTAAAATTAAATTTTGGGGGGAAAAAAAAGAACAATTAAGTCAAGATTTAAAAAAAAATTATTTTGGTGATTTTTAAAACAGCGCACAGATTTAATCTTTTCTCTCCTGAGGGAAAAAGCCCCTAATCCCGGTTGTCACACCTTTCTTTCCCCCCTTTCTTTAGGCCATCCAGTGAAGAGAAAGAGACTGAAATATCTCTGAAGGATTCTGCACTAGATAACTAGGTTGACATACCTGGAATATAAAGAACATTTGAGAAGTTTGTAATGGTTTTCATTTGAAATATTTAGACTGCTGAAAGTTTTAAATTTTTATAAGCATAGGTTTTGATGTTTAAAACTTGTTTTGAGGGAGAAATCCCTTTATCTTTGTTTAAAAATGAGTAAACATTATTGCTAATTGTACTTGTGCAGTATTAACAGCTACATTATACAGTAAATGTGAGGGAAAGTCCATTTAGGAAATGTTAAACTGCTTTTCCAGACATTGGTTGTAGTATATTTTCAATTAGTGTGTGTACGTTAATGTGCATTGATAGTAGAAAAAGGTTAGATTTTTAAAATTGCTACTTGTATAAACCTTTCCTCTTTTCCCAAATACCATGGGTTTTGTGCATAGTTTTTACAAATCTTGGATTTACCAGACTGTCTTTTCACTGTTTGTGGGTTTTGTAGAAGTTACACATTTTTATGGTAGATAAAATGTTACTTCTATACAAGTGCTCACTCCCCCCTTTTATCAAAAGTTAATTTTAATCTCACAGTCTACCTTGTGCTGCATTATCCTGCTGCTTTGTAATAATGTGTGTGGTCTGTAATGTCTTTTTGTATGACAACTAGATATCCAACTGACATTGAACTGACAATTCTAGGAGGTACAAAACTCATGTTAACTTTTGAAGGCGATTTAGTTTTGTGGCTGGGAATTCAGTGAAGTCACATGACTTTCCTGCAGTAAGCAGGAGTGTGTGTGTATATATATAGAAATGAATCTGGCTTTAGGGTCCAACCATTTAAGATCCTTTACAGGCACTAGTAGCTGAAACTGAAACCTAAATGATAAAAGTTTATTTTTGCGAAATGTCTCAAGTTTCTGAATTTTTTAAAAAGTCACACTCATTAAAGAAGTCACTAAGTATTTTTTTAATTGGAAAAATAGCAATCCATGATGCGTTTGCAGTAAATAAAAGTAAATATATAAGGAAACTAACCTATTTGAAAACTTGGCTGTATCAGAAGGGAATTTTTATTTCTATGTCATACATGTGACAGGATTGCAAAAAGTGGAAACACTAGTTACTCTGAGGCAGTAGACAAAAGTAAAGGAGTTGTCTGTGTATTCATGTTACGGACTTAATCAGGGTGAACCAAGGTTAACACAGTTTAAGGGTAACTTACAGATAGCATTTCTAAGATATTTTGAACATTAGGTCAGTTGGTGGTTTGCAATAGCTTAAAGATACTTCTCATGTTTGGTAACTATAAATATGGGGGAAAGGCTTAATACCAGTGTTTGCATGTGACATGCATTGTATGCTTTGATCTCTCGGGTAATTGTTTTCACCATAGATGAAAAGTTTGAATTATTTCAGTAACTGGAGTTTTGCTTTTGAGAGGTCTTACAATGGAACTAGGACCCACTGTTTTGAGGGAACTCTTGCTATTACATTATATCTGTTTGGTCCTTAATACAATTTAAATTTGGACAGATTTATTCTAGTTAAGCCATAAGTATCAACATGTAAACTTGTTTTGATTAAAGAATTTTTCTATCAAACTCTACTAGTAAATTACTTATTTGCCATTTACAGTAGTATGATAGAATTCTGGATTTGCTTCCAAGAGCGTATAATTTGGTCATAGAAATTGTATTTGGGGACACACGGTTACTAAAATCTAAGCTCAAAATGACAAAAATAAAGGAAATGTTACATAGTTTAACCAAGAAACCACAGGCTGTATTTAGTTTACATACTGGGGAGAGAGACATAATAAATAGCATTCTGATAATTTATGGGCTGACCTTGCTCTAGCCAGTTGATTTATGTAGTCTTAAAACACAGTTGGCTTTTCTTTACCCTCATTTCAAGAAATTTCTTTTGGTCATAAGTTAATTCTCAGATAACTACCACTCAGAATGCTTAAGAAGAAGTCATATAAACAATTATAAATTTTCAGGAGCTCTAGCACAATTTAAATTTGTATTTGGTTAAAATTCCATTAGCTGAATAAGTCAATAAGAGATACTGTAAATGAGATGCCTAGACTCCCCTCCAGCATACTTTTTGTATGTATAAGTAATATCTTTATTTTTTCTCCTGATTTTTTTAACCATCGGATAATGCTATGCATGACCCAGTAGAATCAACTGTTGCATGTTTTCTCAGCTACTGTGGAGAAATTTCAGGTATATCATTTAAATTGGAGAACCTGAATGGGACTTTGTGCAAACAGCTTGACTGGAGTACCTTAAGCCTTATATTTGCTATTATATCCTTAGATTTTATCGAGTTTTTGCTCATAACATCGATTGTAGTGTACCCACACACACTTACCTCGTTCAAGAAGTCAGGTCAAGATGAGGTCTGCCATCTAATCCTGTACAAGAGCAAAGGCTTTTACAAGGCTCTGTGAGGGCTTCACTAACACAACTTACTTTGTCCCATTGGCCAGAGAAAGGATGATCTATTGGAAATAGCAAACCCATAATTACATCTTAAGAAATGGAGAAGCTGCTGTCCAGGCAGAAATGCATTTATATTTGTGCTGTGTAATTCTCCAACCTCAGAGATGATAAAGACACTGCAGTTTGCTTGGGATAAAGATCAGATTATCTTTAAAGGGATACTGAAGCCGAAAATAGGTACTGCTTTTCTAGACAGTGATTTTGTGCATGTGCATCCACTATTATATCAAAATCTGATTCATTTTCTAACTACAGAGGATACTGATAAGTTCATGACAACATTTTCTTTAATGTTTGCCTACTCCATTGAAGTGATACGTGTAATTTAACAGTCATGTTTAATACTGAATTTTACAGCTACAAAATCCCTGCTTCAAGACATCTTTTATGCCTTCAACAAGACATCTTTTATGCCTTCAAAGTTAGGAGTTTCTTTTGACTTGAACTTGATTGGAAACCTGTATAACTGATACATAATACATTGGCAAGTTCTGGGAGTAACATGGTTGGCCTTTTCTCTAGATCTTACCAGGAAATGATTATAGAAAGGTATATGAGCCTTTGTAACTTTGGTGAAGAAATAACCTTAAGAACCAGCAGAATAATCTTAGTAAAGGACAAAATTTCAGTAGCAGTAATGTTTTAACTGACAATCTTCTTTTTCCAGTAAAAATGAATTGACTGGTACCACACATAGATTAATGCTTCTTTATGACATTTACTTTCTGGAATTTGCTGTTTTGAGACTATGAAATGAAAATAAACAGACCCTTACATACTGATGTAAGACCTATAAGGAATGCAGTTAAACAATAAAGGAAGCAAAAATTCATTTTTACCTGTGGAACTTTAAGGAATTAGGTAAATCTATGGTTTTCCAGCAGAATTTTTCAATCTGTTCAAATTTAGCATCATTGGAAACATGAAAGTAAACTTTTAGGCAGTAACAGCCAGCCAGCCATGGAGGGGATCTTAGTTCCTTAATGCAACCACTGGTAGAAATAGGTACTGGTCTTCTTTATACCAGTTGACTTAACTGGATATGTGGCAATTAAGTCCATAAAACATTTCAGTGTCAACCTTTTAAACACATAGTCTTACAGGCTTCATCAGTTTCTGATTTATATGGTAATGTCTTTTCTTAGCCATCCAGGGAGTGTAGAATTCAGATTTATTTAAATATAACCTAGAAAAGAGAAGATGAAATTTAAATATGACACACTTAGAGTGAACTATTTTTTGGCATTCCCAAAAGTCTTAAACAGAAATAAATTTTCCACCAAAAAAGACTTGCAGAAAACATTTCAATATAGGTAGCCATAATTTTCTCCGATGGATCTAGACCTCAGAATTTATCAAAGTTGCCCTACGGCCCAGAATGAGAATAGGATAACTAGGATTTATCACAGCAGGAAGAGCTGGGCTAGAGAAACACTTGTGGGGCAATGGATGAAGCTCATGCTTACCATGCATGAGGTCCTGGGTTCAATCCCTAACACCTCCATTACAAACAATAAAGTGGTAAATTAAAAAAAAAAACAAACTTGTGTTTTCTTTTTGCATATAGAGTACCGGGTATTATTGCCCACGAATTAAGTGATCCAGAGCTAGCAATCCATAGGATCTTGATTTCCCATGTCCACTCATTGGTCATATTAGATAAAATCTAATTTAAAATTTTTTAGATAATAAAGATATTAAATTGACATATTTTAAACTAATAGCACTTTCTGATTCTAAAAACTTCTGATCAAAAAAATGAAGCTTCAATTTAAATGTTCCTTCTGTGAAGGTAAGAGTATATACTCAAGATCTTTATAATCATCCATACAGGGAGTCTCCAAGTCTTTAGTGAGACTAGTTTCTACCAAAACCTAACATTACAAAAGTGCCCAGTGTAAGATTAAATTACACAATAGTTGCTAATACTGTATTTCTTTTAAAGTACAGTTTTTCCCTTAACTTCTCCCTCATTTTTATTACAGATATTTGAAGGATCTTTACCTTGGAGGCCTCATGGTACAAGGTGTAGCTCTCACATTCTTCAAAGAATTTTCAAAACACTTCCATCACTTGATGTAACGTTAAGAGAACTTTGCTAATAATGAACAAAAAGCCCTCTGGACACAGAATGAATAGGCAAACCAGACTGGGAGAAAACCAAAATACTTGTATCTGACAAAGGATATGTATTCAGAATACATACAGTACTCCTACAACTCAGTGAGACAATTCACTTAAAAATGGGCAAAAAGCATGGAATAAAAAATGTACTTTGGAATAAATACTAAAATAATATATTTCAAAGCATTTAAATACACTCAAGTTTCTTTATAGGAAAATCTGCGATTTGAACTTTTGCAGGGCTGGTAACTTTAGTTAACTGCTTCAAGTTGATCCTGTTCCTCAGTGGCATTTCTTGGAAGTGAAGTAACCATCCAAGAGGACAATTATTTCACAAGGGTACACTTTTGTTATTAATTAAAGGTTCCAGGATCAACATAAGGATAAGCGAGGAATTCCCCCAGTTTGTTGCCTTCTGAATCATAGTGAAGCATTCGGAAGCAAACATCACAAAAGAAACATGGGTCCTCTGGTGCAAAACTGTCATTGTTCGTCACCCATCTGTAGTTAAAAAAGATGTACATCATTACAATCAACTTTTTCATGCTTGAATGTGCTGCAAGTTATGATTTGCAGTAATATGTGAACATAACATTCCCACTACTGCCTTATCATTCTATCTTATTTATACATTATAATCCTGTACATAATTTTGCATACACATATATAGGTAGAGACATAGCACCACCAATACTCTGCAAGGCAAGAGGGTAACTTCTCTGAAAGACTTAACAGGTAAGTAGAAAAGAATATAAATCTATACTTGAAAGCATCCACACTTTTGCTATGACACCTATCCTTCAAATAACTGTTAATATGAACATAATCGTTGTCTGCTAATAGGCCATCTTGAAAATCCATAATATTAGATTCTACAGAGTCAATAAACTTTTTTGCTTATCTAACTGATAAATTAGTACTGGTTATTTTGAAAACTCCAGCTGTTTTACCTAGAATTTAGGATAAAATGTTAAGAGTGTATAAAAATGGGGAAATGGGCAATATTATTCAACTGAGATTTTTTGTTCTGAGAAGTTGTATTAAGTGAAAATGGTATTTTTCAGTCTATCTAAATTCTGTATGTCATAACATTTTAACATTTCTTGATTTCTGTTTTGATCTGATACCTAATTTATCATGTTTTCCTATTAATCATCTAGAAAAGCATATTGTGGTGGGGAACCCAAAACAAACAAATGACACCAAAGTCTTCCCTTTTTCTCTGAATGGCTTTTTGACTTTGATGCACAGTTAAACATAACCTAAACATGCAAAACCACAAAACTTTATAAAACCATAATTTGACCTCATTAAAAATGAGCCGCAGTGTTATTTTAATCATGAAGAAGCTGTGGATGAAGCCAATAATGTAAAGCTGCAGACAAGAGGCAGAAAGAACATGGCTCCCTGATGATACCATCATCCAGTATCAACCCAACTAAAGTCTGACCTAATCCCTGGACTTAAACTGTACATCGTAATTCATTTCCTTATTGTTGAAAAATGTGGCTGTAACCTACTAAACTGATTTGTACTAATCTCTATGGCGCTTTCCTACTAGATAAAACCCTTTCTATTATTTATACCCCAAAGTATAAGTCCTCAGATTCAAAATAGAAAAAAACTGAAATCAGTACTTGACTTTTGAGAACCTATACTTCTCAAGGAAAAAAAATCACTTACCTAGCAGTGTACATTTTACAAACAAAACATTTTCTGGTCCAGAGCCAGTGCTTCTTGATAAGAAGGGGATAAAGTGTCCTATCCAAGCAGTCATCATGATGCACAAGCCTTTTGTATGTAAGAAAATAAATGAAGATATTATAGTGCAAATTTCTGTGATCTGTAATGAAACGTATCCTTACCTCAAAATTAAGAACACAGTATGTATATTTTTCAATGTATTGTGTTCCACAAAACACTTTTTCCAAAAGACCATTTGGGATTGTTTTCTTTCCTGTGAAACTTCCCAAATCCCTCTATGGCCATGTGCACTGCAACTCAAGGGAGAAATACTGTAGGCAGCATTTCTTTAACGTATTCCATCAGAGAATCCTTTCTCTGCTCAACATTTAGTACCTTTTTATGGAACACAGTTTGAGCAAGTCTACTGAGTGCTATTTTCCTCCATTAACTGCCTGTGTGTTACAGACATGCTCGCTCGCCCTTTTTTTTTTTTAATTAAAAGAGCCCCTTTACTAAAATCTAAATCTGACTTCTGAAATAATGTGAATTAGGACTTTAGTTTTAGGTGTCAGAATTAAGAAATTTTATGTGGGAGTCAGTCTCCACTATGACACTAACCAGCTTGGTGTGGGTCTGGATAAATCCCTTAACCATGCTGGACCCAATTCTTCATCTGAAAAATGAAGGGAATGCACAAGAGTATTCTAAAGGTCCCTGATAATTACAAAATTTGATTTTTTTTAAGTAAGAGAGGGTAGCAATATATCAACTTTACCATCAGAAAACGATAAACAAACTTAACAGTTTACCAACTATTAAAACTGTGGAATGGCATCAATGATTAAATTATCCTATAAAGTAAAAAACTACTTGGAGTCAATTACACTTAAACATTTCCTTAGGAAAGTCCTACACTGCAAATGTAGTGTAAACTGTTTTTGCAAATTGCCTTGAATTTAAGGAATGATACTGTATAGTGCCTACGCTGTAAGAAATGTAAGGAAACTCAGACCACCAGAGAAAAGTGGATTGTCTTCCATCTTATGCTTATTCTGATGCACATTCCCCCTCATTTGAATGACAAGCAAGCAGAACAGCTTACATAAAATTTAAAGAACACATTATTGAAGAAATCATAGAAATCTATGAGGCTTATGAGCTCTCCTGGCTCTTCAGCAATTCTTCCCTAGAGAAAACTGTTTTCCTTTCTTATCTGCTTTTTAATATAGCTCCTTAACATCCCTCCACAGAACTACTAAATTTGATTAAATAGGTAGTTAATGTTTAAATTATGACGAATGAATTAAACATCCCCCTAAACCACACAACTATCAGTTCATTTTATTGCATAACACTTTAGTCTTCTAGCTACTAATTCTCCCATGTTTGCATTTGATTAGGCTGCAGTGTACCCGTCACTGATGCAGTTCCCTGCTTTCTGACTGACCAGTAAATGTGCTCTCCATATGGGTTATGCACCAGCGGGAGGTCTAGCAGTCTCAGGACAGGCTTCCTAGGTCCTCTGTCCTGCTCCAGTCTCCGCTCCAAGCTGTTCTCTAGGTCTGTGCTATAGCCATCATTCTGGGACTTCCCTTTCCCATCATTCTGAGAGTTCCTTTCATGTCTTATCTATTGTGCTTTGCATTCCATGTTTTTCTTTTTTAAGGTTTACTCTTTGTGTAAGGTACTTCTGGCAGCTTCCTGAGAATGAGGGCATAGGCGGTAAATTTTTGAAGACTGGTCACTAAAACCCAGAAAAAATGGAAGCAGGGACGTTCTGAAACCAACAGTTCCTATTACCAGTATAATAAAACCGTAAGTCTATCATCGGTCCATAAAGAAAATCTTAAAAATTGTCTCTCAGAAAAAAACCAAGCCAAGAATAGAGCAGGGCTTATACCTATATATTGGTCCTTCATAAACTGAGATTTCCTAAATAATGAAATAAATAGCTTTATTCATTAGAGATACCAGCTATTTCAGGCCTTCCCACTCTAAATCTTTATCAAAGCATGAAGTCTTCATATTTATCAAATATTAGAATTCCTCTCCTTGTAGGCCCCCCTTTTTGGGGGGGCAATTAGTTTTTAAAATTTTACTTTATACGATTAGTTTTTTAAATTTTACTTTATCTTAATGGCGATACTGGGGTTGAACCCAGGATCTCATGCATTCTAAGCATGCATTCTAACACTGAGTTATATACCCTCCCTCGCCCTCCCAGTTCCCTTTTATCTCCTTCAAATTTGGGCAGAAAGAGAAGAAACCTAGAAATATAGTTGCAAATTTGCAAAGCAGAGGGTCTACATGATATACAAAGTGAATGACTATTACTTGAATAATAGCTGTTTAACATACAAATGGAGACACTTTTTAAAGTATTTGCAAATTTTTAACACTTTAATAAACAGCAAAGTATTTATTACAGGTTTTCCAAAAGACAATAGAAGATGCAAATGGATACAGAGTTGGTCACTGTATGGAAAGCTAACACGTGACCCAAGCTGCTGTGATTACTTTTAATTCCTCTTATTGCAACCAAACCAAAAACAAAACAAAACAAAACTACCTGTGCAACAAAGAAAGAAAACAGGACAAACAACAAAATGTTCTGAGTGCTGCCACTTACCTTATGTCAGTAATGACAACAACGTGTTCACAGTCTCCCTGGTGACAGTATAAGTAAGGAAAACCCAGTTTAATATACAAGTCATTAAAGGTGAAATCTTCCATCTTAGCAGTCTGAAACTTGCCATAGCCTCTATCATGGGACTCTGACCACTCAATGATGGTTCTGAAGGGGAGAAAGGATAAGGATGTACCACTGCTCCACAAATGGTTTGTGACTGCAGTACTTCACCAAAGCCAGCTCACCCAATTAACTGGACAGCTACCATCTTGAGATGAAAGTCAGAGTGGTTGATCCATGTTGCAAGGAGGAAGGAACTCTGAATCCCTCTGCATCAGTTAGAGCAGCAGTTCTCAAAGCATGGTCCTGAGACCCCTCAGAGGTTTGGGAGGCCAAAGTCACCTTTACAATAATCCTAAACTATCACTTGCCCTTTTCAACTTATTCTCTCATAAATGAACCAGTTTTCTGGAGGCTATGTGATGTGTGTTAGCACTTCAAATTGAATGGAAAATACGTAACACCCTTCTCACTACTTTGTTTTGGAAAACAGTTATTTTTCACAGAAATGTTATTAATGGTAACTAATGGGACTATTTTAATCAGTTAATTTTACACAACCGTAAATCAACTATAGTTCAATAATACTGGTTAATATTTAAAATATTTCTTAGTTTCAGCTTCTAATATGATAAATATTTACAGTTATAATACTCATAAACAGCTCTTTGGAGTCCTCAATTGTTTACAAAGGAGTAAATCTTTTTTGGCAGAGACCCAAGTCCAAGAACTGCTGCATTAGAATATGGATATAAATGACTATAGTAAGAATTTATTTAAAACTCTCAGAAAAAATATACATATACACTCTAGCTGCCACGTCACTAATAATAAAAGTACAGCAATGCTTTTATGTAGGTAATGATACTAGATAAAGATTTTTCATGTTATGTACTTAAGCAACTATATATACATATACACACACACATACATATATACACACACACACACACACTCCTAGGGCGAATAATGGAATACATTAGACAAGCAGAAAAAATAGTGAAAGATTAATTTACTATCACCTAAATATGAAGAACAGAGATTAATAAAGCGTGTTTAAGTGGTATTTAATCTTTTTTAGATGTATCTAAGGCTAAACTCAAGACTTACTATAATTTCTAAAAGAGTTGATAATATATTTAAAAAATAATTTGAGATAGCTGACAAAGATCTTGAAATTAGAGTGTAGGTGTGTCTTTGGTAAGAAAATTTTCTTCTTGGGAAAAAAATTTGATTAACTTATAACCTAGGTGAACCAGATGAAATAACTTGGAAAATATTTTAAAAACATAATTTTTAACCCTCAAATAAACAAAACAATCTAGCAAAGTAATTCCTTGGCAAAGATCCTTAACAATAAAGACCAATAAGAGAATTTGTGGAGACACCACTATTTTGACAACTAGAAACAGAAAAGACTTTGAGAAGATTTTTGGAAAGTATACCTGCTCAAATCTCTGCACTCAGGGTACCTTTTATCATTGTAAAATGTTCCTTCAAAATAAAAGAAGGCTGATTTGTACAGGTCCTAGAAGAAAACAGATCGCATTGAGAGAAAGCTCAGTATTAACAATTATGAAACTGCTTTAAGTATTCCATATTTGTCATAAAAATCACACTAATATGTTTTACAATAACTTCATGCAACTTCACAGATATGCTCAGCTCATTTATTTAACACTTAATGGGAACCTCTTATGTGACAAGTATGTTAGTTAGCAGGGGTAAAGGTGTAAGGACACAATCCTTTCTGCTATTTTCAATTTTATCCTATTGCTGTTTTAATCACTAGATTTGATTTAAATGTGTATATTCTCCTAGGATTCATGAAAGGAACCCAATTAGAACTGAAATAAACTTCAATATTATTTTATTATATGCAGACAGAGCAGTGACATTTTGGGTATCAGAACTAAAAACTAAACAAAGTTAGATCTTTGACGTTTCTGCAGTGATAACAATGATCATGGAGTTCTGCTGTTCTGTCATTTGTTTTGTATTTTCAGTGGGCCTTCATAAAAACTCTCTCTCTATATTTTCAATAACTCAGCCAGGCAGAATGTGAATTTCTATTCTCACTCAAGCAATCTTGACCAAAGTACCATAGTAGGTGCACAAATGGTCTGAACCCTCATGTTTCAAATTTCAGTCTACCAGGCTTTCCATCAGAGGGGTGGTCCCTTAATCCTGACTTCATAACAGAATCCCCCATCTACAGATAACCCAGCATTGGCATCAGACACTTCAATTTTCATGGCTTTAAGTATACGCTGGTCTCTGTAAGTCTCTCTAGCCACATTCTCTCTTGGTTTCTAGACCCATTATTTTTAAGTGCCTACTGGACATTCTCACTCAGCCTCAGTGCTGCTGGGCATTTTTACCACCTCTCTATAGCGGATGCGCTCTGCCCTTTTTCAGGGTTACTGTTTTATTCCTTCTGAAACTGCCAGCATCTTTTTCTCATGACTTACCTTCAGCTGAAAACCTTGCTGTTTATTTCACTGAGAAAATAAGGGTATCAGAACAGATTTTTCTATGATCTCTTACCCACATTTGCCCAGGAGAAGAATTTAGAATAAGAACTAAGATGAAACCTAAATTATGACAACACTTATGTAGCTGATGGCAAAGGAATGAGCAAAAGAAGAGATTGTGATGGTTCCTGTCCAAACTCTACCCCCATTCTCATTGTTCCAAACATCTTTTCACTGATCTACAGGAGAAGCTGTCCCTGTTAAGTATGCCAGTAAACCTGAGGTCCTCTGCCAGAGCTGTACCAGGTAACACAATTAGGTCAAACTTGCTCTACATGAAATTCAGAAGGATTAAGGCCCTACTACTTTATTGGGGTAAGCAATCCCTTCTGAAAACTGGGTGGCCAGCCTACCACTTTGCTCCCTTCTATCCTGATCCCGCTGGTATGTAGGGTTTCCCTGTCCCTTTGAGAGCAGCACCCTGGGAAACACCAGCAAGGACCAACAACAGGTGTTAGGGCCCTGGCTGCTCTGGTCCTTGGACTGACAGCTTCTTCTCTAGGCAGTGATGCTCTCCAACGCTTTGCTGGGGGCAGTTATAACAGACAAACTCATACAGAGTTTGAAAGAGGAGAGAGAACAGCAGATTCCACTGCTAAAGTGAGGTCAAGATGTATGAACATGGAAAAGAGACCTATTGGTTAGACAGTTAGGTGGTCCTATGACCTTAGAAAGAAGAGTATACAAAGAAGTGTTGAGAAATAAATGGGAGATGAAGAAATCAAAACCAGGGATAGCCTAATCTTTGAAAAAGTCTTGATGATAAACAGAAGGGAAGAAACAGACTTGATGGAATGACACAGAAGAAGAAAGCATTTACTGCAATGTTCATAAGCCTGGTAGAGTAATCACTATTTCTTCAGCTTATTATAATTATTTCCTCTTGTCTTATGGGGGTTAGGAAAAAAAAATCACCTTACTTTGCTGATGTGCTCAGGAGCTTGGTCAGGAGTGTTGCTGAATTCCCCACCTATCTGGAGGTCACTGACACAGCAAATGGAATCCCTCAGTTCCGTGAGCTTCTGACTGCCCAATACCAGCATCGTCTGGTAGGGTTTGTGTTCTTTGTGCTAAAAGTCAGATGGTAAACAGTTCAGTGTTCACTTAGAGACAAAGCGTTTAAACTATAAATCCTGTCATGATGAGGTCAATTAATTTAGTGGTTTCCTTAATTTAAGTTATCCCCATAACATGGTGTCCTGCATTTTCTTAGATTCTGTATTTGTCTACTCAGCATCTATGAATTATAGGTCCCAACTAATCACCAAAGCTGTTTACATCTCCCCTGTGACCCAGAGCCCATTCTCTCAAACTATGTTCCTTCCTTAACTCTCATACGCCAAGCCAGTATTTCCCCTGTCCTAAATCGACCCAGAGCCAGGTACCAGACAACTAGGGCAGCTCAGACCCACTGGAATTATTCAAGCTAGTCCATCCCAGACTGTTTACTCTGCCCTGCCTTGCCCTTCCTGTGGAAACTCCAATAATGGCTGTGGCCTATGCCTTCCCCTTGCTCTTTTCTGCCTCCTGACTGATACACTGGTGCTTCCCCTGTGGCCCTGCATGGCACGGCACATCCCCTCCTCTCAGGAAGTGTAAATAATAAAAATTTTCTTTCAATGGCACTGGCCTCCAGAGCTGTCACTCAGTCAGCTCCATAAATTAAAATCCCAGGAGTACACTGAGACACTTGGTCACTACTTATGTTTGTCCAAAATTTACAAGTTGGATTCCTAAGGCTCAGTGTGATGGTGTTAGGAGGTGGGGCCTTCGAGGGCTGGCACCATGCTTTTAGACTTCCAGCCTCCAGAACTGGGAGAAACAAATTTCTGTTGTTTATAAGGTACCCAGTGTGTGCTATTTTGTTACAGTAGCCAGGATGGACTAAAACACTTGGCAATAAAACTTTTTTAGTTTAAGCTAAAGTTTATAATCAAGATATTACTAAAATGACATTAGCTTGAAGAGTCTTTGGAATATAATTTCACTCTCTTTTAAAATTTCCTGGAAGTTACCTCATTAAAGTCAAGCAATCTATGCACTACCCTCATGTTATAAACCCAGAGGTTTGCTTTTATTGGTTTTGTTTTGCTTTGTTTTCTCTGATTGATAATTTGAGATCTTAATCAAACAAGGTAATTAATACTAACTATATCCCAGATGATTCACCAAAGCCCATTTATTCACAAGTGCAATTCATCTACAGTAGTATTTCACTTAAATCTCATCAAAGTTTATGATACACCTAGTTGGGGAAGCAAGAATATATACACTCTGGGTAGGACAGAGTTCTTTTTATTAGAGACTCCTAGGACATTCCTGAATACCCTTGACCTATGAACTTCTGCATTTTCATCTAAGAAGAAATGGTTTTAGTTCAATAATGTCCCATGAATTGTGAATTAGTGAACAAAGACTACTCCCCTTCTTTACCAGTTTTTCTGTAAAAAAAAAACCCTCAGGAATTCATATAATCAGAATCACTGTGGATTTACATACATATTCAGTTGCTACTAGTACAGAAATCAGGTAGGTATACGTTCCAATGCTGTAACTGTAATCGTATTAGTCAAGAGATTATTTGAAATTTGACCTCATTTATACTATTCCTTCTAAAACAAAAAACCCAGTAATAGAGACAGAATGTCAGATAAGACAGCATATGCTTCCATTTATTTTGAACCCTAAGTAATGTAACTTCAAATAATTAAACTCTTTGACAAAAGTCACTTATGATCTGTGAGTCCAAAAGGTTTTACTACTGACCTTATGAAATATAACAGGGTACAAGATATTCACAGATAGGATAAGCTCTCCTTCTTCAATCATGTCTGCTGGATTTTCAGGCTTTTTTCCTATGGCATGTGACTCCTGAAGAAGGAAAACAAATTAATGAGACCTAAAATCCGACACTATGACCCAGATCAGAGGCAGTGTACAAAAAATCTTGCTCAGGTCACACTGGCTGACCAGAGATAATGAAAAAGAAACCTCAGTGACCACACGGCATACCTTGGAGGTATTTTGGGTTCAGCTCCAGATTACCGTAACAACAAATATCACAATGAAGCAAGTTACATGAATTTTTTGGTTTTCCAATGCACATAAAAGTTGCATTTACACTATACTATAGTTTACCAAGTGTAATATAAGCAGTATGCCTATACTATAATTAGAAATACTTTATTGCTAAAAAACGCTAACCATATTCTGAGCCTTCAACAAGTTGTAGTAACATCAGTGATCACCAATCACCATAACAAATACAATAAAGATGAAAAAGTTGGAAATAATCGTGAGAATTACCAAAATGTGACAGAGACACCAACTGAGTAAATGCTGTTGGAAAAATGGTGCCAACACACTTCCTCAATGCAGGGTTGACACAAACGTTCATTTCATAAAAAACCACAGTATCTGTGAAGTGTAATAAAGTGTGTGCAATACAATAAGGTATGCTTGTACACAAGGAATACACACATTGGAAAGATAGTTTGGAAAAGTCACAGACAGCTCCAGGCCTCAACAAGTAAAAATCATACTCAGAATGTCAAGTTCTCAACAAAAACTTATAAAAACACATGAAGAAACAGGAAAACATGGCCCATTCGTAGGAAAAAAAGAATTTGACAGAAATTACCATTAAGGAAGCCCAAACACTGAAATTACTAGTCAAAGACAACAAACCATCTAAAATGCACTCAATGAGCTAAAAGAAACCACAAACAAAGAACTAAAGGAAATCAGATTCCTCAATAAGATTAAAAGTTAGTCTCTCACCAGTAACCATGGAGACAAGAAGGCAGTGGGGAGACATATTTAAAGCCATGAAGAACAAAAAATAAATAAAACTATCAACCAAGAATACTACACCTTGCAAATCTATCCATCAGAAATGAAGGAGAAACTAAGCCATTTTCAGATAAACAGAATCTGAGCAAATCCATTATCAGTACTTGCCTCTTATTAGAAATGCTAAAGAGTTCTTAAGGCTGAAATGAAAAGACACTAGACAGTAACTCGAATCTATATGAAGAAATAAGGAACACTGATAAAGGTAACAGCATAAGTAAACATAAAAGGCAGAATTACTGTACTTTTGGTTTGAAACTTCTTTTTTTCCCTATGTGATTTCAAAAGTAAATGCCTAAAATTGTATTTATAAATTATGTTAACAAACGCATAAGCTATAAAGATGTATTTTGTGACAAAAACCACACAAAGGGGAGAGACAGGTGTATAGCAGAGCATATGGATACTACTGAAAAAGCTCATATTACTAAAACTAGGTAACAACCTAGTAAGTTTATGATATTAATTGTAATCCCCAAGATAACCACTTAGAAAGTAAGTAGAACATATACAGAAGGAAAAAAGAAGGCAATCAAGAAGATATACCACAAAAATTCAGTTAAGTAACAAACAAAAAAGGCAATAATAAAAGAACTGAAGAACAAAAACTATATAACATACAAATAGCTAAACAACAGATTAAATTCTCATCAGTAATTAATTTAAATGTAAATGGACTAAACACTCCTATTACAAAGGCAGAAGATTGGCAGATTGGATAAAAAAATGTCCATCGATACACTCTCTACAACAGGCTCACCTTAGATATGAAGACACAAAGAGACTCAAGGTAAAAAGAAGGAAAAGATCTTCCATACAAATAGTAACCAAAAGAAAGCTGAGGTGGCTATATTACAGTCAGACAAAACAGATTTTAAGTCAAAAAAGGTTACAAGGGACAAAGAAGCACATTACATATTAATGAAAGGTATACTCCAGCAAGAAGATACAATAATTACAAACATATATGCAGCTAACAATAGAACCTCACAATACATGAAGCAAAAATTGACAGAACTGAAGGGAAAACAAATGGTTATACAATAATACTTGGAGACTGGAATATTCCACTTTCAATAACAAGTAGACCACCCATATTAAAAACTAATAAGGAGACAGAAGAGTTGAACAGCACTGTAAACCAATTAGACCTAGGAGACATGTATAGAATACTCCATCCAACAAGAGCAGAATATACATTCTTTTCAAGGGCACATGGACCAGTCTCCAGGACAGACCACCAAGTCTTAGTAAATTTTAAAAGACTGAAATCATAAAAGTATTTTTTCTGATCACAATGGAATGAAACTAGAAATCAGTAACAAAAGGAAAATGGAAAAAATCCATGTGGAAATTAAACAACCAATGGGTCAAAAAAGAAATCACAAGGGAAATAACAAAATACCTTAACACAAATGAAAACAAAAACACAACAAAACAAACTTACGGGATGCAGCAAAAGAAGTACAAAGAAAGAAACATATAGCTCTAGACAACTACATTAGAAAAGAACAATCTCCTATCAATAACCTAAGTGTATCCCTAAGGAACTAGAAAAAGAAAACTAAACCCAAAAATAGCAGAAGGAAGGAAAGAATCAAATCTGACTCATGGAGAAATAGAAAATTTGAATAGAAGTGTAACAAGTAATAAGATTGAATCAAATATTTAAAACCTCCTAACAAAGAAAAGCCCAGGACTAGATGGCTTCACTGGTGAATTCACTAATCCTTCTTAAAGTCTTCCAAAAAAACTGAAGAAGGAAAACTTCCTAACTCACTCTATGAAATCAGCATACTCTGATAAAGTCAGACAAAGACACTATGAAAACTACAAGCCAATATCTCTTATGAATATAAATGGAAAACTTGTCAACAAAATCCTGGCAAACCAAGTTCAGCAGCATATAAAAAGGATTACATATCACAACCAAGGGGGAATTCAACCTCAGGATGCAAGAGTAGTTCAACAAATGCAAATCATTGTAGTATACCACACTAATAGAATGATAGAAAAAAAATCATCATCTCAGTTAATGTAGGAAAAACATTTCACAAAATCCAATACCCTTTCTTGATAAAAACATTAAATAAAACAGGAATCAAAGGGAACTTCTTCAACATGATAAAGGCCATTTATGAAAAACCCACAGTTAAAATAATACTGAACGGTGAAAGAGTGATAAGGAAGTACTTTTGCCACTTCTATTCAACATAGTACTAGAAATTCTAGCAAGAAAAATTAGAGGAAAAAAAAAAAGGTAAGTAAGGAAAAAAGGCAGAGCAAGTAAGCAACCAAATTGGAAAAGAGATAAAGTTACCTCTGATGATCTTCTATGTACAAAATTCTAAAGAATCCACACACATAAAAAATCACTTTAGAGCTAATAAACAAATTCAGTAAATTTGCAGCATATAAAATCAACACACAAAAATCAGCTGTATTTCTATACAGGAACAACAAACAATTTGAAAACAATATTAAGAAAACAATTCCATTTAAAACAGCATGCAAAAGGGAAAAGCTGGACAGCTGCATGTAAATCAATGCAGTTAGAACACTCCCTCACACCATACACAAAATAAACTCAAAATGGCTTAAAGACTTAAACATAAGACAGGACAACATATAACTCCTAGAAGAGAACATAGGCAAAACATTATCTGACATGAATCTCAGCAATGTTTTCCTAGGTCAGTTCCCCAAGGCAATATAGAATAAAAGCAAAAATTAACAAATGGAACCTAATTAAACTTACAAGCCTTTGCATAGCAAAGGAAACCATAAGCAAAACAAAAAGATAACCTCTCGACTGGGAGAACATATCTGCAAACGATGCAACTGACAAGGGTTTAGTTTCCAGAATATACAAACAGCTCATCCAACTCAATAACAAAAAAAACAAACAACCCAATTAAAAAGTGGACAGAAACCAAAAAAAAAAAAAAAGTGGACAGAAGACCTAAACAGACATTTCTCCAAAGAAGACCTACAAGTGGTAAACAAACACATGAAAATATGCTTCACATCACTAATTAATTATTAGAGAAATGCAAATCAAAACCACAATGAGGTACCACCTCATACTGATCAGAACGGCCATCATCAAAAAGTCTACCAATAATAAATGCTGGAGAGGGTGTGGAGAAAAGAGAACCCTCCTAAACTGTCAGTGGGAATATAAATTGGTGCAGCCACAATGGAAAACAGTATGGAGATAACTTACGATCCAGCAAACTCACACCTGGGCATATATCCAGAGAAAACTCTAATTTGAAAAGATACATGCACTCCAGTGTTCACAGCAGCACTATTTACAACAGCCAAGACATGGAAGCAACCTAAACGTCCATCAACAGATGAATGGATAAAGAAGCTGTTGTATATAAATACAATGGAATACTACTCAGCCATAAAAAACAATGAAATAATACCATTTGCAGCAACATGGATGGACCTAGAGATTATCACACTAAGTGAAGTAAATCAGACAAATACCTTATGATATCACTTCTATGTGGAATCTAAAATATAACACAAATGAACTTATTTACAAAACAGAAATAGACTCAACAGACACAAAACAAACTGATTGTTACCAAAGGGGAAAAGCTGGTGGCGAGGGATAAATTAGGAGTTTGGGATTAGCAGATACAAACTACTATATATAAATAACAAGGTCTTATTGTATAGCAGAGGGAACTATATTCAATATTTTGTAATAACCTAAAATGACAAAGAACATTACAATGAAAAAGAATACATATATGTGTAACTGAATCACTAGGCTGTACACCAGAAGCTAACACAACTTTGTAAATCAACTATACTTCAATAATTTTTTAAAAAGCATGGAAAGAAATAAAATACTTAGTAATAAATTTGACAAAGGAGATGAAAGACTTGTACACTCACACACACACACAAAACACAAAACGTTGTTGAATAGAATTAAAGACAACCTAAGTAAGTTGAAAGACACCTTTTGTTCATGGATTAGAAGACTTAATATTGTTAAGGTGACAATACTACCCAAAACAATATAAAGATCTGATGTAATCCCTATCAAAATCTCAATGCTTTTTTTGTTTTTACTGCAGAAATGGAAAAACTCATCCTAAAATTCGTAAGAATTTCAGGGGACCATGAATAGTGAAAACAATCTTGGAAAAAAAAAAAATTGGACAACTAACATTTCCAAATTTCAAAAATAACCACAAGCCACAGTAGTCCAAACAATGTGGTACCAGGCTAAGGACAGACATGCCTAAGCCAATGGAAAAGAACAGAGAGCTCATAAATAAACATATGGTCAACAAAGGTGCCAAGACCACTCAGTAGGGAAAGGATAGTCTTTAGTGTTAAGAAAACTGAATATCCACATGCAAAAGAATGATGTTGAACCTTTACCTTTTACCAAATGTAAAAATTAACTCAAAATGGATCAACAACTTAAACTAAGAGCTAAAACTATAAAACTCTTACAAGAAAACAAGATAAAACAACATCTTCATGACACTGGATCTGGTGATCGTTGCTTAAGTATAGCCTCAAAAGCACAGATAACAAAAGAAAAAAACAGATGAATCAAATTTTATCAAATTAAAAATCTTCTGTACATCAAAGGACACTGTTAAGAGAGTGAAAAGACAATCCATAGGACTGAAGAAAATATTTTAAAATTATACACATGGTAAGGGTCTAGTATCCAGAACACACCAAGAACTCTTACAAATTAAAAACAAAGAGACAAACAAGCCAATTTAAATACTGGCAAAGGATGCAAAGGACTTGAATAGACATTCCTCCAAAGAAGATACACAATGGCCAAAAAGCACATCAGAAGATGCCCAGCATCAATAATCATTAAAGAAATGCAAATCAAAATCATAATACCACTTCACACCCCCTAGGATGACTATTATTAAAGCCCAGAAAATATTAAGTGTTGTGAAGAATGTGGAGAAATTGGAGCCTTCCTGCATGGCTGGTGGGAATATAAAATAATACAGCCCCTGTGGAAAACAGTTTGGTGGTTTCTCAAAATGTTAAACCTAGAATAACTAAATGACCAAGCAATTCCACTCCTTGGTATAAACTGAAAAGTTCAAAATGGACTCAAACAGATCCTTGCACACTGATATTCATAAGAGCATTAGTTACAATAGCCAAAAGGCAGAAATAACCCAAACGGCCAATGACAGATGAAAACAAAATGTGCTATATCCATACAATGGAATATTATTCAGCCATGAAAAGGGATGAAATGTTAACACATGCTACAGCATGGATGAACCATTAAAACACTACAGTAAGTAAAACAGGCTGGACCAAAAGGACAAATATTGCATGATTCCACTTATTCACAGAGACGGAAAGTAGAACAGAGGTTACCAGGAGCTGGAGGAAGGGAGAACGGGGAGTTAGTGTTTAATGGGTATAGAGTTTCTGTTTGGGATGATGAAAATGTTCGGAGACTATGTACTGATGAACGCATCGTGTCTACTAACACTTAATTCCTCGTTATTCATCATCTTGAATTTTTCTGAAGGTTTTACCTAAAAGATGATGCACTAGGAGAGGATATAGTTAAACCAAAGTCAGGAACAGAATAAAAATACCAGAAATAGGGTAGTGAAAGGCATGAAATTAACCTTAAACAGAGAGCAAGACCAAAGCAAAACAAAAATAGAGGCAGAGATCTGAGAGTAAAATGTGACATCACTTGAATTTTATGGGTCCTTTTCTACTGTTCCCATTGCCGGTCAAGTTTCTCCAATTCATTTCCAATTAAGCATATCCAACATAAAGCCACCACATTGCCATCACTGACACCACTAACATCCAAAGACAGCCTGTTTCAGGGGAAAAGGTGAAGAAGAAAAAACTTTTACCATCTCATAAGCAAATGTCTCTTGTCTGCAGACCCGATCTATCGTTATGGTTTCTTCCCGATGTTCCAGAAGTCTCTTTCTAACCCTGTTATAAAAAAAATCAAACTTCAACATTCTTTACTGGGGCTTCAAAAATATCTTTAATATTTAATTTTCATTCTGAACTAATTTTAGACTTAAAGAAAGGCTGCAAAAACAGTATAAAGAGTTCCCTTATATCTCTTACCTGGCTTTCCCTATGTTAATATCTTACATGATCATAGGATAATCATCAAGACTAGGAAATTAACATTAATACAGTATTAATAACTATACATCTTTTTTGAGTTACCCAAATTATAAAATTTAGTGCTTTATTTTTCTGTCCCAGGATCCTATGCAGATACCACATTATATTTATTTCTCCTCTCCCCGGTAGTCTTATAGTTCCTCGGTCTGTCTTTTATGATCTTGACGCTTTCAAAGAGCCCTAATCAGTTATTTCATAGAATGTCCCTCAATTTGGATTTAATTGCTGTTTCCTTATAATTGGAGTAAGTATATAGTTTTTGGCAAGAATACCATAAGAATGATGGTATCCTCACTGTCTTACCGTGAGGTTCATAATGTTAATATGTGTTATTCCTGGAGATGTTTACCTTGGTTAAGTTCCTGTCTGCCAGGTTCCTATGCTAGAAAGACACTTTCTTTTCCTTGGTATCTGATGTGTTTGGTGGGGAGATACTTTGAAACTATGCAAATCTTGTTTCTCCTCAAACCTTTATCCAGGAATTTTTGCATTCATCAGGAGATTTTGTCTGCAACATTATACTGTGCTATATGCTTTATGGTGATTCTCTTTTCCCCTCCTTTTACATTTACTCATTGGTACTATGAGGAAGACTTGCCTCTTTCCTCCTATTTATTTCTTCAGTCATTTATATTATTAGTAAGAATTGATAGATACTTACTTTATTCAATAAGTTAAAAGCTAACACTATTGTTATTTTGTTGCTCAAATTGTTCTAGTTTTGGCCATTAGGAGATCCTCCAGATTGGCTCCTGTTCTTTCAACAAGCTGACACTTTTTTTTTTTTTTTTTTGAGGATTTCCTTACTTTCTGGCACCGTAAGATGCTCAGGGCTCATCCTGTATTTTTGTGTCTCAGCCCTGGAATCAACCACTTCTCCTAGGAGCCTTAATTCCTTCATTGTAGAGAGGTTTAGAGACCTATCTCTGAGCATGAAGCATTCACACTGTTACTGCAATCACTGCTTCTAGGACTTTCAGCAGAGAGAGGTAGGAAACATACATATATACACACACACTAACCCACATATGTACACATAGCTGTCTTTCTATTGGTCCATCCTTCCTCATCCTTTAGTATAACTGCACAATACTCCACTGTGTGGATCTCCTACAGTTTCTTCGACACTCTCCTATATATGTATATTTAGGGTATTTCAAATATTTTCTATTACAAACAATGCTGCAACGAATAACCCTGAACATATTTTCATACTGTTGGAGGTGCATCTTCAATAGATTGTAAGAAGTGGGACTGCTGAGTCAAAAAGTGCCTATGTAATTGTGGGTGAGGTATTACCAAATCTCCCTAGAGGAGGATTGTATCAATTTACATTTCCATCAGGAATGTATGAAAAGGCCCATTTCCCCTCAGCCTCATCAAAAGAATGTATATTTTAAAATTTGTGCTAGTCTGATAAGAAAGTGAAGGTATTTGTCATTTTAATTTGCATTTTTCTAATTATGAAGATGCACATTTTTATGTTTTTGAGTTATTTTATATCCTTTTTGTGTATGAATTATTGGTTCACATCTTTTCTCCATTCTCCCTTTGTGTTTTTGCACCTCAGCTTTTAACTCTTATATATTAGGGTTATTGGCTCTTTGTGGTATATATTTTCTCCAAGTCTAGCAGCTGTCTTTTGACTTCATTTATGGTGTTTTTGTCGTGCAAATTTTTTCATTTTTTATGCAGTTAATTTTATCAACTTTTTCCCTTTTATTGCTTCTAGATTTAAATCATAGTTAGAAAGCCTTTCATTACACCAAGATTTGTATGTTTCATTCTCTACATTTTGATCCCAATCCCTTGGGAGTTTATTCTTGTGCATAGTGTCATACTAAATTTCCATACACATTTGAATCTAACTGGACTTTCTCTTCTATTCCATTAGTCTATTTGTCCATTCATGGGCTAGGACCTACTGTTTTAATTATAAAGACTTTGTAGTATATTTTAATATGTGGTAAAATTACTAGGCACTCACAATCCCCCCCGCCGGTTTTCCCTAGTTATTCTTGCATATATTCCATATGAATTTTATTATCAACTAACTCCATAAAATAACCAATACTTTTGGTATTGCACTTAATTTATAAATTAACTTAGAAAGAACTGACAACATTATAATGCTTAGTATTCCTATTCAAGAACAGAGGATATCTTTCAATTTTTTCAAGACTTTTTCTGAGTCTGTCAGGAGTGTTTAAAATTTTTCCTTACTTCAGCTTTACACATTTTTTGTTAAATTTATTCCTGAGTATTTAACCTTTTTGACTACTGTAAATGGGATTTTCTCTACCATTATGTTCTCTAGTTGTTTGTTTAATCATTTTACTAGATACGTCTCAGAGTTGGTAATACTGGGGTTAATTTTCCTAGGTAACCAGTGAGCTCTTTTAATTTGTAGATTTGGAATTTTTTCCAATTCTGGAAATATTTCTTAAGTTATATTCTTAAATATTCTATTTATATGCTACTGTATTAAAAACAACATTGGTCAAGCTTCTGAGATGACGGATAAGTTTCAGTAGCACACATGCAGTAACAAGTCTCTCTTTTATTCTGAGGAATTAAAATTTTCTCTTAAGTAGTCTAAAAAAATCTCAAAAGTGCTCAAGGTAAGTTATTTAGTTTGCTATGGATTAAGGAGACCAGCATCAAAGGAGAGTCAATCTCTTAACAAAGTGCCTTTTTCCCCACTAACACACATAAAATGAGTCCAACAGCTCCACTGGGGAAAAGAAAAACTGTAAAATGTTGTTATTTTATGTCATAATGGAAGAGTGATGTACTTAGAATTTGTTTTTACCTTTATATTTTTAAGTTATTGGTGGGGAGAACAAAGGAAGGTTTAGGGAAAAAGAAAGCATAGAGATACAGATTTCTGGCTTTTGGCACAAGTCTAATTTACTTGTGGTACTGCTAAGATTAATGTGAGTCCTATTTTAAATATGAAAGTTTCACAATACATCAAAATAATCCCATCCAAGGAAATCTGTACTAGCCTCTTTTATATTAGAATATACACATAATTCTCTTACTCATATCTCCCATGGAAGGGACTAGAAGACAACCAAGGAGATCCAGTTGATCAAGAAACAGAAAACAGCCAGGGGAAGTACCACGTAAAGCAGTCTGAAACTTATTATTTCACACAGTTTAATAAAACCACTATAAGCCAATTAGCATGTAATTAACTATAGCAAAAAAAAGTCTGCTTTGTTTATAATTATTATCAACTTTCTTTTTCCAGCCAAGCTCTAAAAAATCATTTCCTTAGGTTTATGCAAGTTTAATTTATCCCACTCATTCTACAAATATCTACTGACTCTATTATGTACCAAAAATCTACAAATGGGGGAGATAGCAATGTGTTTATGACAGACATAGCTTATGGAACTTTTAAGTTCTAGCTAGAAGACAAAATTAAATAAGTACATTATAAGTGTGATGAGTATTTCAACAGGGAAGTATGGCAGCGGCGGCGGGGGGGGCTATATTTGCTTAAAGGGGGAGCTAGATGGAGTTCTTACTCCTTCAGCTAAGACTTGAAAGATAAACTGAAGTCCGCAAGACCAGGGTGATAAGGAGAGTAAGTGTTCTAGGCCAAGGCCTGGAGTGAGAGAGCACATTCTAGGAAGTCAAAAAGTGTATTGTGGCTGGAGCACTGCAGAGATACAGAGCTGAAAAGATCAGCAAGATCCATTCTATAGAGGCCTTTGTGATCCACTTAAGAACTCAGGACTTTTGCCTAGAAGCCACTGAAAGGTTTTAACAGAGAGACACAGTCAGAGATGCATTTTAAGGAAAATAAATAAATAAATAAATAAATAAATAAATCCAATTGATCAATCAACAGTAGTTAAAGAGCACCAAATGGAGCAAAGCAGTGCAACAGGCTTAAGGGCAACACACAGATGAAGGAGTCTGGATTCCCAACGAGCCTTCAAGAACTTTAGAAATGTTAGAGGAGCTGTAGACATTACCAGTGCATACAATCCCTAAGGGAGACAGGTGGGTTGTAGAGAAGTGAAAAGCAATCTTAGGGTCTCAAAGATGGGGTAGGTTTCAGCTGGGAGAAGGGCCATGGGCATTCTCAGCCACTGAAAGAGAAAATGATTGAAAATAAGTCAGGAAAGGCAGATTGGGGCTATGTGGAAGGCTTCAAATATCTAAGTAAGGAATCTGAAATTTGCCTAAAGAGGAGAGGTTGACCATTGACAATTTCTCAGCAAACAAGCACACTTACATGATAGCATGATGGATAAATCAGGAGCAAAAACAGGACCTAGGAAAGACGGGAAACTTTTGTAGTGCTCCAAGTGTTGTAAATGTAAACATCACCGGGATAAGAGAAACAGATTTGGCAATTATTACAAAAGACATCAAGGTAGAGCCAAAATACTTGCCTACATTTTTGAGGGGGAACAACAGAAAAAGTAGAATAAAGGATGACAGCTGAGATGATGCGAAGTAAGCGGGCTACAAATTGGAAATGATAAATTTCACAACTGCACACACAGTTTCTCTATAATAGTATTATCATAGAGCAGTGTTTCTCAAAATGTGGTTGGCAGACTGGAACTGATTTGTGAGCTAACTGTTATCCAATCAGTAGAGACATGGAAAGGAAGCATTTAGAAATGTTCACAGCAACACGACAGTACTTTTACTGTTGAATTTAATCATAAAAAATTTGGAGTTTTATTGTTTGTCTTTCAATTCCATTTTTCTAGTATTTCATTTTTATTCTACTTTACAAAAGTATGGATCTGTCAAAAAATTTAAAATAGCAGTCCTTTATCACACTATCAGAGCATCTAGCTTGAAATAGTTTGAGAAGTACTATCAAGAGTATTTAGCTTGCATTCAAAAATCTAACTGGATTAACTGTACCTTTATAAACACTTAAACACAAATTTGAAAAGGGGCTGGATATTAGAGTTAATGCATTTACTGTTAATTTTCTTAGGTATAATAAATAATACCACTCGGATTAAGCAGGAGAATGATACTTTTAGGAGCTATATGCTGATATACTTAGGGACAAATTATCATGATGTCTGTAACTTACTGAATGGTTCAGCAATAGAAAAAGATACATAGCAGGTATCTCAAATACATACAGCTGAAGCAAATACGGCCAAATGTTAACAATGGTTGAGTTTAGGGGCTGAGGTGATAACAATACTATACTATCAACTTTTGAATATAATGTTGAAAAAAATTTAAATAACTAGCATGTAATAAAAGCAAAGTCCTCCATACCCCAAAGTCACTAGGTCTGCATCCTCTGGGATGACTTCCGGATCCTCCCCTTCCTCGAGGCACTTCAGTTTATCAAGGCTAAAACAAAAACAAAAAAAGCAATCACGCATCTAGGACTTAGCGAGTTGGGTTGTGTCCTAAACACATCACAGAATAATTAAGAAATCAGATAAAACCCAGCAGGCGGCTCTGAGGGGAGGAGAATTAAAGGCGAATTCTGTGCCGACAGTCTACAAAGAAAAGGATATATGGCTGGTTAAAGGCGGCCAATATGATTAAATGCGGAAAGAGATCGTTATTTTTATATTTTCAACCCAAATAAGGCACTATGGGGAAAATCTCAGTAATAGCATACCAAGAGGTGCCCAAAAGAGACCAGAATTAATCAAGGTTTTAACACTCTTCCGGTTAAATCTTCCAGCCTCATCATTCTAAGGTTCCTCCATCATCAAAGTGTCTGTCAATGGCAGATACACGTCGCTGTTACGGATTGCTTCTATACATTAACAATTACTTTAAAAACTACTGAATAGAAAATTTAATCTTTTATGCATCTCTCTGGTCCTTTCACTCCAACTAGCAGAAATTTTGCATTCGGATCACGGGACTTCTACCGTTGTTCCGGGAAAGCTCCAGCAGGTTGAAAGCTTTAAAGGGCGGTCCTTCTACCCCGGGGAGTAAACCACAGGCCCGCCCAAGGGTAGGTCCCAGAGGAACGCAGGAGCAAGGCTGCACCCCGGTTGACCCCAAGCCGCAAGAGCCCCTGGGCCCCGCACTCACCCGCACACCGCCCTCAGCTCGGCTGCCGCTCCCAGGCTACAGCCCAGATCCCGGGCCACGGCTGCATCCTCCAGGCCGGAGTCGGCGACCTCTTGGTCCCCAGGCAGCGCCGGTGCCTGCGGCTCCTTCAGCGACAAGTCCCCTTCCCCGCGCAGCCGGCCACGCCACAGCTCCCCGAAGGCGCCCACGTGGAAAGCGCGCGTGTTTAGCTCAGGAAGCTCATACTCTGGAAAATTGCAGCCGCCACTGTTGGGGATCGGGTCCTGCCTGCCACCCATCCTGCCGCACGTTGGGCCGCCTGGGAAGCTTTCAGCCATGTTCGCCCCACTCCCTTCCCTGCGAAAGCCGGCCGATCAAGGCCTCGCGGAGCATGCTGGGACTTGTAGTTGCAAGTGGCCTAGGACGGCGAGCAGCGGGGCTGCGCAGGCCCAGCTTCAGACACTACATTTCCCGGCAGACCCCAAGTTGGGTCCGCCCCCGGGCGCGGCACCGCGAGCCCCCGGGTACTAGGCTGCGCGCATTGTTCTGTTCTCGCATCGCTCCGGTTAGCGGTTGTCTCTCTCGGTTCACCGCAGCCTGACTGGCTGGGTTCTCAGCCCCTACGGTTACGCGTCCTCGCTCTCTGCCGGGTAGGGCGTCCTTGGCACAAACCTTTGGTCTGGCTCATATATTTCCCCGCCCCCCGGGGTGCAGGGCTTTTCCTTGACTCCAGGGTTCGTGGGCTGTGCTGCTGCCTCACTGCCCCAGAGCCTGAGAGTCTTGGAGGTCGAGGGCTGAGACTCGGGACGCGACCGGCTCTCCAGATGCGGTTCCTTCAGAACCTCCCCAACAGAGTTCGTGTTCGTGTGTGTATAAGTAGACAATGTTCCCGCGCGCAATAATGTTTATTGAGCGCCTACTATCAGATGCTGTACATTATTATCTGTAATGTATATTTAAAAAAATCACAACCACTTTTCCGGGCAGGGATTATCATCTCTGTTACGCTGTTGAGGAAGGAATTAAGTGCTAGGAAATAGAAGCAAGGTCGGAACTTAATCTTTCTAGCTTCAAATGGAGCTTTCTCCATTTTTCAAAAGTCCCAGAGGACATAAGTAGCGGAGCATATAGAAGGAGCTTTGGTTATTTATTTATTGGTCTGTAACTGACGTATCATATTCTTGACCCATTTTAAATGTTCTCTCAATGGTTCTTAGCATTATTTACAGAGTTGTGCAACCATCACCACAGTCAATTTGAAAATATCTTCATCACTCCTAAAAGAAACCGTGTACTTTTTAGCTGTCACCCCCAATCCCGCTATCTCCTCCAGCTCTTAGGCACTAGTATAAATGACATCATCTATGTAGTCTTTGTGACTAACTTCTTTCACTTAATGTTTTCAAGGTTTATCCATGTCATGACATGTATCAGTACTTCACTTATTTGTAGCTGAGTAATATCACCTTGTATGGATGTGATACATTTTATTTATCCATTTTTTAAAGATTGTTTCTACCTTTCAGCTATTACGAATAGACTTGTATGTACAAGTTTTTGTGCGGACATATACTTGCTTCTCTTGAAGATATATGTATATCTTGAAGATACAGATATATATATATGTATGTGTGTGTGTGTATATATATATATATATATATATATATATATATATATATATATAATTGCTAGGTCTCATGGTAACTATGTTTAAACCATTTGAAGAACTGCCAGACTGTTTTTCACAGCAGCTGGCCCATTTTACAGTCCCACTAGCGTTGTATGAGGATTCCCATTTCGCGACATCCTTATCAACACTTGTTATTATCTGACTTTTTTTATTATAGCCATCCTATTGGGTATGAAGTGGTATATTGTGGTTTTGATTTGAATTTCTCTGATGATTAATGATGTTGAGCATCTTTTCATGTGCTTTTTGACCACCTGTAGATCTTCTTTTTTAAATTATAGTTGATTTGCAATGTGTTAGTTTCTGGTGTACAGCAAAGATTCTTTTCCATTATAGTATTTTTTAATTGAAGTATAATTTTACAATGCTGTGTTAATTCCATTATAGTTTATTACAAGATATTGGATATTGCTCCCTGTGCTATACCATCTGTATTGGTGAAGATGGAGAAATGTTTATTTGAGTCCTTTACCCATTTTAAATTAGGTTATGTATATTTTTATAGGAGTCTATGAATTTATTAATACATTGTTGTGGAAGATATCTGTTGTTTTTGTCTGCCTAACATTCTGTTTCTTAGAATTGACCTTCCCTACTTCTGTTGGTCCCCCTGGGGCTGCCAGTCATACAAACTTTCCCACTCTGCCACAGTGATTGGCTCAAGGAGAGCAAATGACACAACTAGAGCCAATCAGAATCCTCCTCTGAGATTTTATTTATAAACTGAGAAACTATCCATCCATTTTGAGGACCCAGGGATGTGCCTAGACATAGTTTGTGTCAGCCAGTGGAAGGGTTAGAAGGAAAAAAAGCCAAGCGTTTAAATAAGCAAAGGCAGAAAGTAGAGAAAGAGAAAAGTCATATGACTTGGAATAGTGTGGCTGAGGCCATCTTCTCCCCTGGATTTGCCATTATGTAAGCCAGTAATTTTTTTAATCTGTAGTAAATCTGAGTTGAATTCTCACAACCTAAGGACTAATAGTCTTCCCAGGGCCTGTAAACCTTGGTCCAAATCTCTCAATAGGGGGAGCTCTCACTCCAGAGAGTGAGGTCACATTTCAGGTGGAAGAACTCTCACATATATGGCAATTTATTAACACTGGCTTCAGGAATGGAGACCGCAATGGTTCTTGAGCAGCAGTGGGAAGTGGACCAGAATGAGCACAGCACGCGAAGGTGGTTCACTGTGAGGTGTGGATTGCGGGGTCGGTGGGCAAAGAAAGATCAGTGGTGAGCACCAGAAGTACTCTCTTGAGTCTCATCAACAGCAGCCCCTCCCTGGAACAAGGCAGAAGGGCTCCAGAATAGCCACTGCAGCATAAAAATTAATTTGAACTTAAGGCATTTGAGAATAGGCTTTTTCCCCCTGAACTCCATTAATCTACCTAAATGCAGAACCTCCCTACAGAACTCAGTTGTCGTAAATCCCCTCCTGCAACCAGAGAAAATTGACTAGAAGTGGGCACCACACCCATGCGGACATTGTCACAAAGCTGTATCTCCCATCTGCTTTTGTAAGGATTAATTTATCTTTCCTGAAGGTCATTTGTTTTCCCATAAGTGCCATTTCTCCCCTTCCCCTATTAAGAAGTCATTTGTTTTCCTGTAAGTCTCCCCTGCCCCCTATCCTACTAAGATGGTATATAAGCCCAAATTCTAACTGCCCTCCTTAGTTAGATTTTTGTGAAGTCCCCCAAACATCATACGTTCATAAATTAAAATCTATCTTTTTTCTTGGTAACCTGTCTTTTGTCAGTTTAATTCACAGGCCCCCAATGACAATATAAGAGTGTAGAGGAAGTTTTTCCTCCCCAACAAGGCTATGGCAAAGTCAGCTTCTGGACCTGGGGCAAATTTGGCAGAAAATGTGAGTTCTAGGGCCAGACAACCACAGAAAGGAGGGAGAAAGAGCCTAAGATCCCAGGATAGATACAGTCCTTGTAATTCTGGGTGAGCTTTGTACGATTCCTCAGGGAGGACAAAAGTTTTCCCAGTTGTGGATATTGGAAGCAACCACTAGGCTGAGGTGGTGGCATTAGTTTACAGTCAGGATTCTGAGTAGTGATCAGGTGTTATCTAGGTCTTGGCTAGGAAGTAGGAATAGGGAGATGTGAGCTCTCAAAGTTGGCCTCTGAGCATTAGCTTCCTCACCTGAGATGTTTACGTGGGCCCAGCAGGTGATGAAAACTGGCTTGCTGGTGGGAACTGTGGCAAACTGGGGAGTACCAGCCTCTGTCTACAAAGCTACCATGACTGCCAGGGAGAAATGTGGCACTTGTCTGCCAGAGCCTCCAACATTTCTGAAGAAGTCAGATATTTAGCTCTTTTTTAAAAACAACAACAACAACGTGAAATCTGATCTTCAAATGTGGGCAGTTAATTTTGTTAAATTAATTAAACAAGGAGGACATTAGATTGAAGTGGCTCTAATGCCGCGGCAGCCTACCGAAGCAAACTGAAGTCTAAGTCTGTAAAGGCCTCAAGGTTATGAAATCAAAAGGCTAAAGACAACCAATCACAAACAGCCAACTAGGCTTTAAGCCACAACCAATCAATAATTGCTTCTGCCTCTCCCCAGCTCTAGTCAGTGGAGCTCTCCTAACCACTTCTGTCTCTGCCTGATTGATTTTTCTCAAATAGACTCTTAAAAATGTTAATATATCCTAGTTTATCTTTTAACAGTTCATGTAAAATTTAAAGACAGTATTCAAATACACATAGGCATCTGGCCTATGGCCCACTTGTTTGTGATCTCATCTATTGTATCTGAAATCCAACTGGCTCACAATTTATGAAATTCCACATGTGAACTTCCTTCAGCTTGTTTTCCAAAGTACTTCTACCTCTGCCCCAAGACCTCCTTTCTCACAGTTAGACGTAGGCACCTGGGAGTCTCCCCTGGGATTGAAACTGTGCGTTTCCCACCATTTCAGTGTTGACTGCCCAAGCTGTGTTTCCATCCAGTTCTTGCTGATGTCTAAATCTTTCCTACAGATAAGTCATTTATTTTATTCTTCTCTGGCTTCGGTTTTTTTTTCCCTCCAAGTGTACACTTTGTCTAGATTTTTAAAAATAATTTTTGAATAAGCACATCATTTAAAAGGTAGAAATATCAACTATATTATTATCAACTATATTCCAGTATAGTCGATAATAATGTAATATGTTTGTATGGGTACAGATGGTAACTATGGTGATCATCTTGTAATGCACAGAAATATTGAATCACTATATTATGCACCAGGAACTAACATAGTGTTGTAAGTCAGTTATACTTCAAAAAACAAACTCGTAGAAAAGGAGATAAGTTTTGTGGTTACCAGGGCCAGGGTGTGGGGGATGGGGAATTGGATGAAGACGATCAGAAGGTACAAACTTAACAGTAATAAGATAAATGAGTACTAAGGATGTGATGTGCAACGTGATTACATGATTAATATAATTGTGCTGCTGTATATTATATATGAAATTTGATAAGAGTAAATCCTAAGGGTTTTCATCATAAGGAAAAAATACACCCTTTTATTTTGTATGTGTGTGAAATGATGGATGTTCATTACATTTATTGTGGTAATAAGTTCATGATGTATGTAAGTCAAATCATTATGCTTTACCCTTTAAACTTATACAGTGCTGTATGCCAATTATATCTCAATAAACCTGGAAGAAAAAATTGGATATAAATATCATGCAGTGAAAGTGACCCTTTCTTTTGTCCCCCCACCCATGTAGAGCCCCTTCCTAGATTTCTGGAGGCAACCGTAACCTCCAGTTAGCAGTTGCTTGTGTATCTTTCCAGAGAAATCATATGTACATGTATGTAAGTACACACATGCACACATATCTATGTATACACAAATGTATTTTGCACATTATACATGCTGTTTATACTCTATACCTCATGTTTTCTATGTAAACTTGTATCTTGGACCTCCTTTCATATTAATATGAAGCACCCTAATTCTCCTACAGTATGTATGTCCAGTCCCCTTAGCCCTCTTTTGAAATGCATTGGGGTTATTTGTAGTCTTTTGCTTGTACAATTAATGCAGCAATGAGTAATCTTACAGGAAGTCATTTTGCTGATGAATATCTGTCATCTGGCCTCAATTAAGAATTCTATTTAAAAATTATTCTTTTGTACGCTCTTAGATTACTCCCCTGGGAGATGCTAGCTGTATGTCATGAGGACGCTCAGACGTTACTGTGGAGAGGCTGATGTGGTGAGGAACTGAGAAGAGGCCTCTTGCCAGCCATCAGCACTAACCTGTCAGGTACGCGGGGGAGCCAACTTGGAAGCAGCCCCTCCAGCCCCAGTCAAGCCTAAGGTAACTGCAGTCCTGCCAACACCTGACTACAGCCTTCGGAGAGGCTCTGAGCTGCAACCACCGAGCTCATGTGTTCCCGGATTCCTGAGCCACAGAAACTGTGAGATAGGAAATATTTAAGCTGCCACATTTTAGGAATTTGTTATACAGCAATGGTAACTAGTACAGGAAGTGATGTGACAGAGCCACGCCTTACAGGGGGCCTGGCCAGAGAGACAAGAAGCAGGAAAAAAAATTAGGAAAACATTTGCCTGAGTCCAGCCAAGAGGCAATGGAAGTTCTATGATTAGAGAAAAAGATTGATGAGAGAAACATAGAGGAAAAAGGAATATGAGAGACACAAGGAAGGAGGGTAGTCCAAAGATTTCAAGCCTAGATAGCTAGGAAGATGGTGAGAATATTTCCAACATAGGGAACAGTGGAAGGAGAAGCAAATGGATGGGAGAGAAATGGTTAACATTCAGAGTAATTGTATAAGGTAGATATTTTTATTTTCCCCAGTTAAGAATTTGAGGCTGAGGAAGTTTCAGTGGTGGATTTGATGTCGTAGAGTTAGGATGCAAATCCAGGTCTATATGCAGAGCGCTTTACTGTTGAACATGGGAAATTTGAAGGCTGGTGAAGATGTTGTTTGGGAGAAAAAAACTGAACATCAGTGAGAGTGAACAGGGTAAGGGACATAGATTTGTAGAGTTATTTGGGAAGATGGTAGATAAAGCCATAATAAAACATGAGATTGTCAAGAGAGAGGGAAAGGAGGGTACAGAAGTGGGAGAAAAGAGAGCCACGGGAGTCGCAGCACCCAGAGGAGACCCTCAGTGGACCAAAGCCCTGGTGCTTAAGCCAGCACAACATGCAGGGATACATCTTAAAAAGAGAAGGGTTTGCTGGGGTAGGGATGAGAATCATGTATGATGATAATGTTACTGATCCGCTCACCTGACTCAAAGCAAAGCCGATCTGCTGACACTGGGCTGTGCTGAAGGAAGGACAGAGTTTATTGCAGAGCGCCAAGCAAGGGAGCAGGAGGCAAGCCTTAGATCCACCCCAGCTTGATCATTAAATTAGGGGCTTTTTCAAAGGGGAAGAACAAAGAGGCTGGAATGAATTAATGTCTTATAACATTTCTTAACCATAGTTTTGGGAGTCGGATGTCTTTGGTTTACAATTCTCTGGCCAGGTGGTCCATGGCTCAGGATGTTAGCTCATCCAGCTCTGGGGAAACAACCTGAGTTCATACGTTAAGGATGATATTCTGTAATAGCAGTCTTAGTATATTAACGACGTCATCGTCATCGTCATCGTCATCGACAACAGCAGTTCCAGTTATCCGACTCTGGTTGATGGTTGCTCAGTTAGCAAAGGATTGAAGTCACTGGGGACAAGAAACGGAATAAAGGTTTGGATAGAGAGATTAATCATAAACTCAGTGAGGGAACCGGGTTTTAGGGGCGCTCAGCTTCAACAATAAAGTGCATGAAGAGTCATCTACTTGAACAGCACTATTTCCAAAAATGACTGATTCTAAGAGCACTAAATGCTATTGCACCCTTTGGAATCACTTTTCAGTGATGAGCTTGGTATTCAGGTATTGCTTTCCTGAAGCCAGGGGACCACGTGGGAGTTTCCCTTTGCCAAAGAAAGGAGCTACAGAAGGATGGAAAGGGAATGGTGTGATGGGAAAGGCAGCTGAAATCCCCTTGGTCATAAAGGCGGTTGGTAGAAAAATAATAACAACGCTTTAGTGAGAAGTAAGATTCATAACCATTCAAAGGCCTGACGTTAATTATAAGGAATTTTAACATCGGAGGTAGAAAGCCTGAACTGAGTGTCATCTTCCATTCTAAGCAATGATCCTTTTCAAGATTGAATAACTGTTAATAGATATGTATTTGCATAATGACTTTTTTAAAAATTCTCAAAATTGTCTCCAACTAATTGCTTTAGGGTACCTATGTTTTTTTTTTTTTGTTCTCCCACCACCTCCATCTCAATTCCACTGATAAATACAAATTAGGCAATTAGCTTTTTCCAAGAACAGTGCTGAATTTATTGTAAGAGATTTTAAAATTTTGAATTAGCAAAGAGAGTGAGAAATTCTGCTGGTAGAAAACACAGGATCAGAGAAAAAAATCAGAAAATATTCTGGTCCCTTTTGATTATAAGGACTGTGGATGTGGAGAGATTCGGGAGAAGCTGTCGTTTTTTGGAGGGAGGCTTGCACCAGAACATTGTTTGACTCCCACGATGTGAGTGTGGCATCATCCAAAGATGAGGCAACCAACTTTCTTTGCTTAAGTTCACCTACCACCTCTATAAGACGCATTCACTGATGTAAGCGGAAAAGATCATGGAAATGGTATAAAATGACTGAAGGTTAGAAGCTGTGGGATCAGGCAATGAAATAACTCTCTGATATTAGATTTTCCCCTCATCTCGGAAGAAAAGCATCTTTCCACTGTCAAGTTACCTTTTTCCTTCTTTCCGTACCCTAGAAGCAAGTCACGAAGCTCATACTCATGGCTGGGAGGTGGGGGGAGGGGCAGGGGAAGAGTGGGGGTTAAGTTTCATCTCCTGGAGTAGGGAGCAGTTACATAAATTGCTTGAAATCCTGTAGGGGAGAGTTGTCTCTTCTCCATTTATTTAAATAGTTAATCTTTTATTTATATCAGTATAGACTCATGGATATTTATTTTATGCTTTGGGTAATCATCCATTACTACTGTATTAACCACGTGCTTCGGATGCTTTGACGTCTGGGTTCTTGCTGAGCCTGGAGGGGTTGCCCCTCCCAGGGATAGCCAATTCCTAGAGACAGTGTTCTCCTTCGAGTGTGCCTTCCAAATGTAAACCACCTCATCCAGAGCCCGCATCCCCACAGCCTCTGTTGGGTTCTCAAGCTCAGGGCTACTGTTCCTTTGCCCTAATTAACCAGGTCCAGGTACCCTTGCTCCCTCTGCCCCCTGATCAACCCTGGACCTTCCTTGTGTGCCCCTCTGCAGTGTGGTGTGCCCCTCTTCTTAGGAACTGTGAGTAACAAACCATCTTTAAACAGGCAGTCACCTCTTGATCTGCTAGCCTTCACCATAAATGAATAATAATAAAATCTACATTTTAAAACTCCATATTTATTTTATTGTTCAAATTGTTCCAACTTTGGTTACTGGGAGCTCTTTCAGATTGGTTCCTGTGTCCCTTTCTCATCCTCCCTGTCCTCTTGTTTTCTGAGCACGTCCTTACTTTCTGGTGCAACAAGATGTTTCTGACCTATATATCTCCTGCCCGATGCTTTGAATCAGCCATTTCTCCAAGAAAGCCTTGTTCCTTTTATTAGAGAAAGGTATTGCCACTGATTTTTGTAAATAAAGCTTTATTGGAACACAGTCATGTTTATTCAATTTCATATGGTCTATGGCTGTTCTTGCAGTACCACAGCAGAGCTGAGTGGTTGCAAGAGACCCGACAGCCTGAAAAGCCTGAAATGTCTATTATCTGGCCTTTACCAATGTTATCTAGACTTACTGTGTGATCATTTCACAATACATACAAGTATTTAATCATTATGTCATACATCTGACACTAAGACAAAGTTTTATGTCAATTATAGCTCAATAAAAAAATAAAGAATATGTAATTATCATAAAAAAAAAAAGAAGTTTCCTGACCTCTTCTTAGATAAAGGTGATTGTTGTGCTTATCTCTAGGAATATAGAGAGGTCTTATGGAAGTCCGAAACGTGAACTAAAGTGTCCGTGGGATCTGATAGTAGGAGTAAACACTACATTTTCTTCCATGGCTTTTTGGTTTTTATTGTGCACTTCCCCTCCATGCCTTTCCTCTCTACCAGGTGGTTCTCACTGCCCCTTATGTAGACTGCTAAATTGTCGGGGGAAACTCCCCTTCTTGCTAGATTGGAAGGCAGGAGATTTATGATAGGGAAGAATTTATAAGAGTTGGTACCCCCACCCCCAGGATGGTAAAGAGAGCCACGTACACCTCTGGTCATGTAAGCTAGGCCCAGCGAGCAGAAGAAAAGAAAGCAATTCCTTCTCAACACAATTACTCTTTTGCAACATGTCAAACCAATGTCATTTTCAGGAAGCCTCTCTTTTCCCTGTATATGATTAGACCTTGTAGCTGAGAAAAAAACAACTCACCTTGGAGAGTGTTTCCTGCTTTTTAGGCACATTTCTGAAGAAGTCAAGTACGTCAAACACTGGGGATTAACCTCACCCTCCCAGAGGCGGCAGTGACTAAGCAAAGCACAGTCTCTCAGGTGCTCCAGTTTGCAAGTCCCTGCAAAAGACAGAAAGGACTGTCCTCTTCCTACAGGGAGAGCAGGGGTTTCCTGAGGGAGTGGGCAGGCATGGGGGCACCTGACTAGGGGGTTCAAAGAGAGGCTGCATTAGCTGGAGAGAGGTTGAGGAAAGAGGGAGAGAGGGAACATTTATATTAGACTCCTTCCTTTTGAAGACCTAGTCTGGAAAGCTTTTGCTATTGTGTAGTAGAATAAAGAATAAATTCCAACGCAGTGACAGCCTAACCCTGGGTGATGAACATCTATAGATACCTCACTTGTAGCACAGTGTGTGTCTGGTAGGGGAGACCAAGCAGCAAAGATTCTCAGGAAGGAACAGTAAGTGCTGTCTGCTTGCTCCAGTGAAGAGGCCAGGAGACACACCTGCAGCATCAGGGCAGAGTCTCCCAGCACCAAGACAGTCAGACTGCCTTTTTCCTTAGGGCAGAAAAGAAGAGATTTACACTGCTTTGCTCCACATGCTTCGTATTCACCTACTGCATAAGGGACCTGATAAGGTTGCCAGGTTTAGCGAGTGAAAAATGCAGGACGTTGAGTTATATTTGAATAACTTTTGAGTATAAGTATGTCCCATACACTATCTGGGATATACTTACACTAAAAAAAATGCTGTTGTTTTTGTTGATCTGAAATTCTAATTTACCTATTTTTTATTTTATCTGGCACCCCTATGCCTGGCCTGCAGTCTGCTTCATAACCTTTCAGATCAGCTCACAGAGCTGCAAGAAACTTCATCCTGGATCTCTTGAGAGAGAGAGCAAAAGGCAGAGGCAGAAAGCACTGTCCCTGTTTTGGGGAAGCCCAGCAGACCAGACTGTGATAGGCTGTTGGTCAACATTCAGCTGATCCTGTCCTTTCTCCACGTCTGGTTTAACCAGCTGTGGCCATGGTCATGGGCTGTTGGACAGTGTGGGAGCACATATAAAGTTTAGGTAAACAGAAGGCAGTTAAGCATGTCACCATGTGTCTTAGTGCAGGGATGTCTGCCAGTAGGCTTCCCTACTCCAGCCTTCCTCCTCTGCCTCTCCTCTACCTCAGGCCAGAAGAGTCCTTTTTTCTAGTACCTCTAACCTCAACTTAATGCTGGTCCTTCTCCTCCTTTAGTCTGAAGACTCTCAGATGTGACTCACGTTGTTTTGGCCCACTTAACTGCCTGCTGACAATTGCTCTTGCTCCTGTCAGGCTGACCTTCTAGCCTGCTTCTTTTTCTGCACAAAATGTGGTCCCTGTTTTCGTCCGTTCACTCAGATCCCTTAAGGGTCAACTAAAATCACTCCGTTCTGTGAAGTCTTTCCCACTCTAGTCTGTACTGTTCTGTCCTAATTTGATGAATTGTCCTGTGTACATCATTATCTCAAAAGTTTAACTGCCCTATGTTTATTTCCTTTTTTTAATTGAAAATCAAAATTATAGCACTAAAAATTTTTAATCATTCAATACCAATAACCTAAAATGGCTTCTAAAATTTTTTGAGGAAACTTCCAAATTTTATAATGTGCATGTATCATTTCTACTCAAGAGGATGATTAAACCAGCTTAGAACACATGTCCACCAGGTAGTGTCCATTCCCCCATGCCTTTTAACCAATGGCTGTGGTGAGAGGAATGAGCTACTACATTTGGCTGGATTTAGATCACCCTGTGGCGACAGGATTAAATACTGTGATTTGACAGCTCCACCAGGATGAAAATCAGAGTTGGCAAGTGGAAGGGAGAAGTACAGTACCCCAAAGGAAGGAAGGTAATAATTGGCAGAGAGAAACGATAGCTGTCTACAAAGACCAAGACTCTTCTGAGTTTTGGTAGAATGACCCAATCCTCTTGAATCTGGTCGTCCTTTGGTAAATTGAAAACAAAATTTTTGCAACTAATGCCTTGAGGACCTAACCCTCAGGTAATGGTAAATGTCAGAAGACACTAATTTGAAAGACACTGATTTTACTTAATTATACCTTCTTTCCTTTGAGCATCTGGATGAATTTTATAATAATCAGATGGTATGAAATGTCTAAGAAGGATTATTGTTCTTTTTCATTTAAAGAGGAGGACATTCAGTCTTGAAAGAATGGGACAAAAAATTAAAAGGCCTGTCCAACGACATTCACTGGCCCATTGCCTGGGGTAAGTCAAAACTTTTCAGCCTTGTATCTTATATTCTCCACAAGGGAGGTTTCTAAAATTCAAAATATCAGTGGATTTTTATATTGAAAGATGACTGTGGGGTGTGCAGTTTTATTTGTTCCCTCCTCGACCCCCTTCCCCGAAGTGTCTTAAATGAAAAGACTTCATTCACATCCTTTCAGGAATAAGGCAGAAGGAATGTTGTCTAAATTGAATGAATACACCCACAGAAGAAGGAATAAAAGTTCTGCTTCCAAATCTGTGCGGTAGGTTTTCCTGTCCACAACATTTTGCATTCACACAAGTCATAAATCTGTACTCACGTTTGTGTTTCTAAAGTGTCTATTCTCACATCATGCAGTTGCTGTGAACAGTTAGCTGTTAGAGTATTACCACCCACATCAGAGGGAGGTGAAGCGAAATATTCTTTCCTTGCTTTCTTTTGCCAGCTGGTTTCTGACTCAGAGCAATTAAAACAAAAACAAAAAACTGTGTTGTCTTCTGAGCCCTGTGTCTAACTTTGGTTATTTCCTTGCAATGCATTCTTTGAAAATTTATTTATATTTTTGAATAGATAGTATTTTCAAATAGTTCAAAAATTTTTTAAAACGTTCAGTATAAAGTCTCACTCTCACGTGTTTCACTACCTTTTCAGGTCTCACTGCCCCACACCCAGTGGTTACCACTTTTGTCAGATGTACACAACTTGTATAGCTTTTTAATATACATGTGGACAAATATGAACATATATATTTTCATTTTATCCCATTTAAAACAAAAGGGAGTATTGTTCTAAACATTGCTTTTTCACTTAGCATTGTATGTCAGAGATCTTTCATATTGGTAAATAGCTTCCTCATTCTTTTTTATAGTTGCATAGTCTTCTATCAAACGAATATACCATATTTTTTTAATCAGTGCTAATTAATTTACATGTGGATTTTTTCCAGTCTCTTACAAAAACTGCTGCAATGGTTAAATCTTATACTCAAGTCATCTGTTACATGTACCAATACATCTGTAGGATGAATCCCAGAAACAAGGTTGCAGGGTTGAATAGTTAACAAATTATCATTCTTGTAGTGTTTTCTTAAAACATTACTACCATTCTTCCCTTTGTGAATTCATCTTTATTCTCCCAAACTCCCTTTAGACATTAGCTACTCTGTGGAAACTTCCTGATCCTCTCTCTGAAGATTGTCATTTGTTCCCACGTCAGTGCTCTCACTGCTTCATATTGGTACCCCCATTATAGCTCTCAGCCCATTGTACTGAGGTTATTTATAGGGGTGGCAGTTACCTTCGCTGGTCTATAATGTTGAAAAGCAGGAATGCTGCCTGCTAAATTTCTGCAACCCTAGGACCATAGACAGTGCCTAGTGTGCAGTAGATGCTCAATGCAGATGGATGGATGGACAGATATATGGGCAAATAAATAAATACGACCAAATTCCAATATTACTGGGAAAAGTTCCAAAAATTATCCTATGGAGAACCTGGGACAAATATCAATGTTAAATATCAGTATGTGTTATTATGCTTTAAGAGTTGGCTTGGTTAGGTGAGTTGATTGGAAGAGAGGTTCTGAACGAGGAGCATGACACACTGAGTTCAGATAAGCAGTCAACAGTTGAGATCTGTACCATTTAAGGTTCATATGGATGCAAGAACCAGAAACAGATCTTCTATCACTTAAGCAAAAATTAGATTTATTTTGGAAGCTTACGACCGAAGGCAGAGCTAGACAGCCAGGTCTCAGGAAGGGGAGTAACAGGGTCTTTAGATGGAAGACAGCTTGTGGGTTTCTCTCCTGAACATTGCCAGAGATGACTCAGCTCTCACCACTTTCTGTCTCTGGTTAAATTCTCAAAGTTCCCAGGAAAGAATCTGGTAGGTCAGCAGTCTCTTCGCTTGGATCATTCAGGCATAGTAAAGGACAGAATGGATAACATAGGCATAGCCTTTTTTGGGAAACAATTATGTGCCAGGCTGCCATTGTAATTTTTGACTACAGAGGAACCAAGTGGGTTTCTTGTCAGGTGTGTATGGCGTGTGTATGGCAGAATGACAAGGAAGCCAGGGAAAAGTAGAAACCAGGTCAGTGGGGCAAGGAATTGGATAGGAGCAAGCAGAAGCCTAGACATCGAGACCTGGGCAATAGGTCAGAAGTAGACTGGCAGACAGATACGCAGTTGGAGTCATCTGAGCACATCTGGCCCCAAGTCCAGATTGGCTTTGGGAACTAGAAGAGGACTGATCCCGCCCTTGGGAGATGAGTTGGGAAGCTAGCAGGAAGGATGTGTAGGCTGGGCCTGGTGTTGCCTTCCCCCCGCAGGCCTGCAAGGCCTGTACTTGCCCAGCTTCAAGACTGAAGAAAGAGCCTGCAGTCGGCGACAGAGACATCAATGGTTTAATGGTTGGGTGATCTTACATGTCTAAAGCAAGGTCCTGGAGTGACACCCCACTGTGCATGGGGGATGTAAGGCAAAACATGGCAGCAGTCTTTGCTCTTGGTGTCAGGGGGAGGGTAGCAGTTGTAGGGAGAATTGACATCAGGTTGGCTCATTGCTTACCAGGGAAACCAGCAGAGGGGCACGCCCCCTCACCACCCAGCTGGGGCAGGGGCAAGGAAGTAGGAAGTTCAGTCCTGTGAATAGGGTGTAGGTGAAGCAGGCACTGGTCGAGCAGGGGATGTACAGAGGTCAAAGGAACAACCATTTGATTGGCCTGACCATACTCTCCACCCCTACGTACTTAGCAATACCCATAACATCTTAGTCCACCCCTCTTCTGCAAAATTCCTGGGGTCAGGTATGAAGAGGGACATTGCAGCCAAGCACACAAATACAGTACAGACAACAGCAACCAAGGGGTATCAAGAGTAAGATACGTAGTATGCTGAGAACAGTCATTTGCCAGGATGTGGGTAAATTTGAGCCAGCAGCTTACTGGGTCAATGGAAAGGTAGTCAGTCATGGCAGCATCCTGTCCAGTTATAAGGAAGGTAAGGCCACCACTGGTTTTTACAGTCCCAGAGCCACCCCCATGGGAAGGGGAAGGCCTGGCTGTAAGGGAAACATTCTGTTGGTCCAGCCAGGAACCAGCAGTCACAGTACAGGTCTGCCACCCCATGTTATGTTGAGCACCATCAGAGGTGGACCCATTAGGTCTTTTCAAACAAAAATCCAGTTAATTCACTAGTTGCACTTGTGTGTCCAGAAGCCAGCCTGTTCTATTCCACACAGCATAGCCCAGGGGGCTCATGGACAGTAAAGTTTACCCACGGGGGTCCTTCTGATGTACTGGCATGTGGGACAGGAAGGTGGTGAGAGTCCTTCCCCCTCATTGTCAGTCGTCCCCACGTAGTCACATTCGCCAGGTCAATTTTTCATGAGGCCCGGAGGAGAAACGATGGCATCTCACTATAGACCCAGAAATGACACTCATTTCTCAGTGAGGCCAGTATTGCTGCTCAATCCTTGAACAGACGTCCTCTGCTCAGGCTAGAGGTAAAATGTAAGACATCTAAAAGGCACCGTACAGGGGCAATCATGACAATGAAGCAAAACACAAGTAGTAGCAGCATTCTGAGATAATACCACAGCCACTTGTGGTTTTTGTCCTGGTCTGTAATACAGTTTGGAAAACTCAAGTTTTCAGTCATACAGGAACACGTCTAAAGTCACATTTACAGTGGACCCCTAGTTTTACCTGGGATGTCTGAACCACAGCTACTCCGTTTTGATTTTCAAATGCATTCCCCTCCTCAAGGCCAAAGCAGATGTACCATGCATGTTCAGTAGACCACAGAACAGGCCTCTCTGTTCAGTAAAATTTAAGTTAAACCTTGTATAAGCTAGAATGACTTCCCCATACCTCAGTTGTACAGATTTTTCCCATCATTTCCCCTTTTGATTGCAAACCTTTCAATAGAAAGCACTGATGATCAAAATATTTGTCTCTTGAAGCTGGGGTGGTTCAGTTGTCTGCCCTAGGTCCAGATCATGTCCCTTGGTGCTAAGCCTCCTTTATATTTGCCTAGTTATCCATGTTGGGGGAAAACTAATCAGATATTGTCAACAGGTTCAGAGGTATGTTGCCTGGGAAACATTTTAAAGGCTATACATGTTACCAATTACACGTATATACATTTTAGAGGCTATACACATATATCAGTTGTTATACAAGCATTGTACATGTGCTTTTAGTAACAGACTTAAACCAAGCAGTGTTATACATTATAAGTAGTTATACTCTATGACAACTCCATTAAGAATTTTTTCCATCCTGAACGTCAAGGCTAACACAATAATTTTCATAAATACAGACCTTAATTAGCAGAAGGAGAATTTAACGGCTACTGAAATATCATATTTTTCTCCCTAAAATTACCCTCATCTCCACCAAACATGGCCAAATCAAGACAAATTTGTTTGCAAAATGTCTGGTCAATTGACCATATAAGCTTTTCCAAACTGGCTGTGGTGGAACTCCTCAGAAGGAGTCACAGATTGAATTCCCAAAAGGCCTCTCAAGGCCAGGAAAGCCATGCCAAAGGCCTGCCATCAGGCTTCACCTTGATGGATTTCTCTCTTCTGGAGGTCCCCAGAATATTGAGGTTCCTGCACATGTCAGGAGACAAGTCTTTCCCATTTCCTTGATAAGGCTGCTTGGAACCCAAGAGTCTCCAGTTTTTGGAGGGCCCAGGCAGAGAGAAAAGGAAAATGCTTCAACTCTACGCATGGGTGTAGTTTACCAAATTGCTATGTCAACATTAATTTGAGGGAAGGGCTTTCCTAAACCTGGAAAATACAGATCAAAACCATTCCAGACAAAAGCCATACAATTTATACCATATTCACCAGTTCACATAGTAACCAGTCCTTTTGTTAACTTTTTTATAAAACTATCAGGTTTTCCATTAGGGTTCTTTAATTTCTTACCCAGATCAGTGATAAGATCTAAAATTTATCAGAGACCTATACTTGTCAAAAAGTCCTTCTTGAATGAATCTTCTTGAAGATGAAACTTTTGCAAAAGCGTCAGAGTACAACAATAACTGTGTATACATGACAAAAGACTTTGAAAGTCACGGTTAAACGCCTGATTAGAATTGAATCGATAAAGAACCTTCGCTACGACCCTTAGAATTATGACTGATTGTAATCTTAACCCTTAAAATCCTTAATCTCTGACAAAAACCAAAAAGCAAGTAATTGTAAACTGTTTGTCACACCAGCATTTCCTGATTTGAAATCTTATGCTTTAGTCTTCCTCTCCTAAGAAGGCAAAGGTGGGTAAACTTAGATTCACCCAGCAGTTAATGTTCCAATATTTTATCCTATTGGAAATGACCCAGATAGTCAATGAATTCTCTTCATTTAACTTAGTTTCAAGTTACCAAAATCTGGAGAGACTATTTTAGATAGACATTCCCCAAACATAATTATTCCTAGAGAGTTTAAAAAGGCCCCTCGTTTCCCTTCACTCTTAGAGATCACACACGATTAGAGCAAAGTTCCTGAGAACCCAGGTTGATCATTTACATCTCAAAGTCACGGGAAGAAATACCAATTCCTTCTAGAAAGCTAGCTTAACCAACTACAAAAGGCTCACTTTGATACAATAGCAGAGCCATCAGGGGCCTTCATTGTTCTCCACTCTCTTGGTGGCCCCCATTCATCAAGGACAGCCAGTCACCACAGGGCCCCACACACTAGTGGACGGCCACCCCGGGGTTTGCCCTGCAACTTTTGGGATCACCTCTGGAACTTTTGGGTCCCACATAAGTGGACAGCCCTGCAACTTTCCATTCCCCGCTCTTTTTCTCAACATCTCAGCACTCATTGGAGTTTCCTCCATCCCCTGGCTGCTCTGCCAGTTGTTGGGCTGCACTGCACAGGCCTGCAAGGCCTGCACTTACCCAAGCTCAATACCAAAGAAATAGCCCAGAGTCGGCGACAGAGACATCAGTGGTTTAACACATAAGGGGATCTTACAAGCAAGGTCCTCCCGCGGCTCCCCACCATGCGCGGGTGACGGTGGGCGGAGCGGGCTGGCAGGCTTCTCTCAGGAAAGGGGGAGGTTACTAGTTATAGGGGGAATTGACGTGAGGTTGGCTCATTGGTTACTGGGGAAACCAACAGACGGGTACGCCCCTCACTGCCCCTTTGGTAAGAACAGTCAGCAGCTGGGGCGGGGGCAAGTCTGCAGGAAGGTCAGTCAGGTGAGTCGGGTGCAGGTGACGCAGGCACTGGTCAAGCAGAGGATGTAAAGAGAGCAAGAGAACAGCCATCCCGAGGGCCTGACCACGCACTGGCCTGCACCTGTCCTCGGCGCAGAGCTTGGAGCAGAGTTCTTCACTCACATGCATTTCTCTTCACTTTCTGGGCAGCTGGCAGTGTGAAGGACTGGCCCAGCCTGCCTTGATCCCACCAAGTCTACCAATGACAGTGCTCATGTATTTCATTGACTCTCAGCTATTGGTGCTTATTATTTTTTTTCTAGATGTTGTTGTTTGGCCTTGAATCCAACTTATATGCTGGTGTGACTGAGGAAAGGGAGGTAATAGCGTTCATTTTATGCCTATTATGTTCCAGACATAGTGATAGAGATCTTATATGCATTATTACATTTTTAAAATATCTTCAAAATAGCCCTTTGAGGGAAGGTTTAGGCCCCTTTTCATAGATAAATTAACTGAGACAAGAAAGGTGTCAGTCTGTTCAGGCTGCTGTGATGAGATACCACAGACTGGGTAGCTTATCAACCACAAACATTTGTTCCTTACAGTCCTAGGGCTTGGGAGTCCAAGATCACAGCACTGGCAGATTTGGTGGCTGGAAAGTTGCAGGGTCGTCCAGTAATGTGTGGCCCACTTCCTAGACAGCCATCTTTTTGCTTTAACTTCATATGGCAGAAGGGCTAGGGACCCTTCCGTCTGCTGCTTCTTTAAAAAGGGCTCTAATCTCCTTCCTAAGGGCTATGTTTTCATGACCTAGTCACCTCCCAGAGGCCCCGTCTCCTCATATGATCACCTTGGGGATTAGGTTCCAACATACGAATATTGTAGGGACAAACGTTCAGACCATATCAGAAGGTCTAGTAATTTGAACAAAGTTCCCTTAGACCCCAATGTTCATATTTCCTTCTTCACAGCACTCTTTAGACTCTTTTGGGTCTTGTCACCTGCACACTGGGGCCTGTTTGTTTTCTTGATGATGACTGAAAGACAGCCAGGCTGTCATGGGCAATGGAATGTCCTTGGAATCAGGAAACCTCAACTCTGGGCTCAGCTGTGTTACCAGTTAGGTGGTGGCTTAGTTTCCTCATCTGTAAAGTGAGGGGGTTGAATTAGCTGACATCAAGGCTATTTTATTGCTCTAAGAATGCCAGGCCTCTGGTTTCGCAGTCTTTGAGGCAATTAAAGATCACTTCTGCTTTAGAGAACTTTTATTTGGTCTGTAGCTATATATGCCATACTGGTCCACATTAGCCTCTGCAAAGATATGTTGTATCCTTGACATTCTTCTTCCTTCCTTTGCCATCGCTTCCCCGGTGATACCGTACATGATTCAGGGAAGCAGACTTGTGCAGCGCATCAGTGTGGTCTGGCGTTCCCAAGGAATCTTTGACCTCACCTATACAGTTTCTCAGGGATAAGGTACACTGACAGTTTTACTTTCAGGATTGGTCCATAAAAGTTATTTTGAAAGTTTCCCTTCCATTTTTAGTAGTGAAAATTGTTTTTCAAATGACATTCTATTGAGAACTCCAAAAAGTAAACCAAATGTGACTGAATGTGAAAAGAAGTTATAATATCAACAGCTGAGAAAAAAAAAAAATCCTGCTTGGAGAAAAGTGGTGTTGGGATTGGAAAAGACTTTTACAGATAGAAAGTGAGGCTTAAACTTTCACGCAATAGAAATGAATGGAAATTTGCAGGTGGGAAGGATAATAAAGGAATATTATAATGAGCTTTATGCCAACAAATCTGACAGCTTAGATAAAATATCCAAATTCTTGGAAAAACCTAACTTACCAAAACCAATACAAGAAGAAATAGAAAATCTATATAAACCTAAAACTGATAAAAATATTTATATTTGTAATATAGAAAACCTCAAGAAAAAAACTCAGGCTCAAATGATTTCACCTGTGAGTCTGTCAAAAACTTTAAAAAGGAATAATACCAATCTTACACAACTCTGAGAAAAAAGGAAGAGGTAATACTTCCAGAATGTTTTTTGAGAAAACCCTGATAACAAAACCTGACATGATCATCTCAAGAAATGGAAACCATGGACTAGTATCTCTCATGAACAGAGACACAAAACCCAGAACTAAATTATTAGGAAACTGAATCAAGAAATACATACAAGAGGATAATACATCATAACCATGTGTAATTTATCTAGGAATGAAATGTTGTTGGTTTAACATTCAAAAAAAATCAATGTAATTCATTGCATGAACAGAATAAAAGTTTAAAAAGTTACAGCATCTCAATACATACAGAAAAAGCATTTCACAAAATTCAACATTCGTGCATGAAAAATTTCAGCAAACTACAAAAAGAAGGGGGTTTCGTTAATTTGATAAAGAATATCTACAAAAAATTATAACTAACTTTATACTTAATGATGAAAGACTGAGGCTGTGAACAAGGCAAGGATGCTGTTATGGACTGAATGTTTGTGTCCCCCCCAGAATCATGCATTGAAATCGTACCCTTTAGTGTAATGATATTAGAAGGTGAGGCCTTTGGAAGGTAACTAGGATAAGATGAGGTCATGAGTGTGGACCCCTCATGAATGGGATAGCGTCCTTATAAGAGTCAGGAGAGAGCTTGCTTTCTCTTTCTTTCTACCATGTGAGGACACAAGAAGTCAGCCACGTGCATGCAACCTGATAGTGGGCTCTCCCCAGAACCCGACCATGCTGGCGCAGCGATCTAGGACTCCCAGCCTCCAGAACTGTAAGAAATAAGTTTCTGTGGTTGATAAGCCATCCAGCTGATGGAATTTTGGTGTAGCAGCCCAATTAACTAAGACAGATATCCAGTCCTACCACTTTTATTCAGTGCTGTATTGGAGGTCCTAGTTTAATAAAGTCAGAAAAAGGAATAAAAGATAAAAAGATTGGAATAGAGGAAGTAAAAACATCACAAACAACCTGACTGTCTACATAGGAATTCCTAAAGAAAATACGAAAAAGCTACTAGAACTAATAAATGAATGACCAAGACTGTAGGATGTAAGATGAATAATAAAAAATAAACTGTATTTCTAAATTATAGCACACAGCAATTGAAAGCCAAAGTTAAAAATCAATATGTTTTAAAATGTCATCAAAAATATGAAATCTTAGGGATGAATTTAAGAAGTAAGTGTCAGACCTGTACACTGAAAACTATAAAACAGTGCTGAGAAGTGTAAGATCTATTTAGGAGATGTTTAGGGGTCAGTAGACTCGATATTCTTAAAATGTTAATCCCACCCCCTCAAATTATCTGTAGATTGAATGAAATCCCAATCAAAACCCCCACAACTTTTTTATAGACAATAATCAGCTGCTTCTGGAATTTATTGGGAAATACAAAGGACCTAGAATAGCCAAGGTCATCTAGGATAAAAGCAGGACAAACTTGGAAGACTTGCACTTCCCAATTTTAAGGCTTGCAGTGCACCATCAGTAAATCAAGACAGTGTAATGTTTGTCTAATGATAGCAATTGAACAGAATATCAAGTTCAGAAATACAGCCACGCATATATGGCCGCTGACTTAGAAAAACATGTTTAACTGAAGTATAGTTGGTTTTTTGCACTTTTCTGTCTGCTTGTGTTGTGGGGAGGTAGTTACACTTGCTTACTTGTTTATTTATTTCTTAATGGAGGTACTGGGGCTTAAACCCAGGACCTTGTGCGTGCTAACATGCACCCTACCACTGAGCTATACGCTCCTCTCTGGCCACTGATTTTTAACAAAGGTGCCAAAGTTCAACTCAGGAAAGCTGGATCTGCATGCAAATATACACGTATGAAAAAAAAGAAACTTGATCTTTACCTCACACTATTGATAAGAATTAACTTGAAATGCATCATAGATATAAACGTAAGATCCCAAACTGTAACATTTCTAGCTGAAATAAAGGAGAAAATCTTTGTGATGTTGAGTTAGGTAGTGTTTTCTTAGGTAGGGAACAAAAGCATGATCATAAAAGAAAAGTTAATAAACTGGACTCGGTCAAAATGAAAAATTCCTCCTTTTCCAAAGACAGCATTAAGAAAATGAGTGACAAGCCACACAGGGAAAATATTTGCAAAATTCATCTCTTATAAAAAACTTTCATCTAAAATATATACTTTACAATTGGGTAAGAGACACAATGCAATTAAAAACGGACAAAATATTAAAACTGACATTTCACTGAAGAATTCTTAAAAACTGGCGAATAAGCACTTGAAAAGATGCTGAACATCATTCATTATTCAGCAGAGAAATGAAAATTAAAACCATAGGAAAATAATATACAAACTGCTAGATTGATAAAATTCAATGAATGCAATACTGATTTTTGGCAAGGACCCAAAGCAACTGCTACCCTGAAAAACTGTTGTAGTTTAAAAAAATAAAGTTAAAATACACTTACCATACACCCCAGCAATCTTGCTAGATGTTTTCCCAAGAGATATGAAAACATTTGTCCATTCAAAATCTCAGATGTTCATAGAAGGTTTATTCACCATAGCAAAAACTGGAAATAATCCAAATGTCCGGCAACTGATGGATGGATAAACAAACTGTAATATTCATTTAAAAAAAAATCACAAAAACCAATTCCATTCCCTGCAATGAAGTATTACTCGTAACTAAGATGGAACAGACTGCTGCTACACGCTAAGACAGTGATAAATCTCAAAAGCGTGCTGAGTGAAAAAAGAATATCTATTTCTGAATGCATCGTGGTAGAAAATAGATCAGTGGTCGCCTGGGGAGGGGAATGACTGCAAACTGGCATGAGTCACTTTTTGGGTCGATGGAATGTTCTGTATCTTGTTTGGGGTCATGATTATAGGCTGTCTACATTTGTCAAAACTTACCAAAATATGCACTTAAAATGGGTGAATTTTATTGTATGGAAATTACATCTCTGTAAAACTAAATTTTAGGAAAAAATATTGCCTTTACTGAAAGGAACTATTTTATTTATTAAATCAAATAAAGTGTTTACAGCTTTTTTAAAAAAAATATAAAAAGCTTCAATTCGTGTTTAATAATACTCAGAGTGAAACTCTATAAGACTTACTAGAAAAAAAGAGACAGAGAGGCTCCTTAGAGAGAGGTACCTGGGAAAGGATCCGCTGGGTTTAACCGCACCTCACAGTAGGCCTGCACTCCCTGAATTTCCTAGGGGGTTCCTTATGAACACATGGCGGTCAAAGTAAGGCTCCCTTGCCCCTGCTGAGCACACCCTAGTTAAATTAAGATACCAAAAAAGAGTTGCCAGGTATCTTCACTCCACACTCAGAACAGCCCCAAGGGAGCATACTTGTAAGTGGAAACACAGGCTGTGCTCAGTCCTGGGCTGGCCCCAGAGGGTTCCCACAGAGCTGAATTCAGCTCCCCTAAAGATCTGATCTAGAAAGAAGATGGAGTGTAATGAAAACCAATCTCTTGGCAAAAGCTGCACATTACCATTTCAGAATTTTCCAGAATGAAATAACGGTATCATATGTTGTCATACCCTTAGGGAGATGCCCTTTAAATTAGGTCTTAACACATGAAAGAACCCTTCCTTAGGGGAGAACCAGAAGGGCAGTCATTTCTTAAAGGACTCCAAATAAAACAGCCAATGAGCTAAAAGCAAGAGCCAGCAATTAGGAAGGAGAGGACACGTGGGATTTGGTTTCTTTAGCCAGCTTGACGCAAGGCAGTTCCCAGTGGAAACCTCAGATCTCAGAGCCAAGCTCAGCCACTGGCAACTTGGTACAGAAAGATGATTTTGTGGCTTAAGTCACTTGACCACTCTGGGTTGGCCTCTCCTGGTCCTCTCTTCCCCAGTCATTCTCTTTAGTCAAAGTTAATAATACCTGTCTTGATGAGCTTTTGTGAGGCTTAAAGAGAACTCATGCAGGGCACCTTCGCACAGCACCTGGCTCCAAGTAGTTTAGTGACTGGTAAATATTATACATAATAGGATGTTAAATAACACATGTTGAATATTAAATAGTAAATATGATATGTAAGGGATGTGTGTGTGTTTTCTGTGGCCCTCCACATAGGGAAGTGATAACATTGCAGAATTTATTTCCAGAGGGTTAGGAAAGAGTAGGCAACTCATCACAATCGAGATGCACTTGCCTTCATCCGGAGACGTGGAGGGGAGAGATCCCCAGCAATGGGGATGTGTTCTGTTTGTCCCTCTAGATCTAGTAGTCTCCCCAGAGGCTATCCCTTGAGAACTCTATTACTTGAGCTCTTTGGCTGGCTAGCTACCAGTTGGGTTTCGCCAACAGAAGCACTGGCAGGAAACCACTGAGCAAGAGGAGGCAGTTCTAGGCATTTCTTCCCACTGCCTCCTTGCATTGGCATTCTGTCTTTGGCAACATTTACATTCTTCCAGGACTATACTATGGCCAGGCGGCTCCTCTTTTGCAATCTTAGTCCTGGCTGGACTCTGATGCTCTTGTTCCCTTCCCTTGCCTTCTCCTACCTGGAGTGCTAATGGCTTCCCACTGTCACCAACCTGTGACATCATCCCTTTAACCCTGAGAGCTCCTCTATAAACAGGGCCTTCATTAGATTCTCTTTGTTTGAACCATCTGGGGCAAATGTTATTTTCTGCTAGGACCTTGACTGATCAGTGGTCTTCCAAGAACTCACCAATGTATTCTTTAGGGAGAGATAAAACTTTGATCATCTGGCAATTTCAAAGAGTGCCAGCTAGTTAACCATAACAGTGCAAGTGATAATTTTCCTGGAAACATAAGAAACACAGGTAGTGAAAAAGAGGTGGAGGAGTAAAAGCCCAAAGTGGGAGGAAGAGAGAAGCTGATAACATCTGGCAATAAGGCAGAGCTGGGCAACAGAGGGAGAGGCCCCGGCTTCACATGAAGTTCAAAGTGTGACCTATTACATGAGATGTGAAATATTCAAAACTGACCAGGGGACGTTGCATTACCTGACAATAATTAGAAAAGCTTGAGGGCCTGCTTCCATTTTTATGCAGGAGAAGAAGAACAAGCCCCAGTGAGTATATTTGAAAGGAGAGTGGGAGATAGATTTGCTTATTCTTGTATATCAAGAACACACTATTCAATGTCATGCGTGTATCATGACAACTCTAGAAAGATTTAGTTGCACAGCGTCGGTATGGAGGTGGGGCCCAACTGGGATTTTGGCTGCCTTCCTGTTTAGCTCTAAACTTGTTACCAAATCATTAACTTATCATACTGGGATGGCAAGTTCATTTCCTTATCCTTTTATGACCAGAGGACATTTCCTACTTCTTTGCCCTGGTCAGGGTCAGAGGTTATCAGTCATTTACAAATGCCACCCTCATTTGCAGGTGGATGGCGTTTACGGACTTACACGGCACCGTGTAACAGATGGCCACAGCTTTATTCGTTTCACTATTGGTCCGTACTCTCTGGTTAGATGAAAGAGAAGATGATTGTTTTTCCTGCTTCAGTTGCATGTAGAAATCTGTGCTGGATCTGTAGGAGGGCAGCGGATCAGAGAAGTGTGACCGAGGGGAGGACTGTTGTCACCCAGTCCAACTTCATATTATGGCCGTGTGTTGTGCTACTTTCCAGGGGATGATACATGGCTTTTCAGGCTCAGAAATGCAATCGTTAGGCCATCCAGAAGTGTCTGGGCTTGGGAGCCTGACTCCCTTTGACCAAATCCATATACAGAAACCTAAGACGCCTGTTTGTTAATTAACCACTAGATCTATACTTACCATGACCAGATAGTTACGTAGCTGATCCACACATTCTTGTCCTATTTGCAAAATCTATATGGGAAGCAAGAATCTAATAAGAAGATTACTCAGAGGGCACTGAATTAGCACAAAGGAAATGGACTTCAATGGCTATGTTAGGCTATCTTGATCTATGGGTCAGGGAGAGCAGTGAGCACCCTGGCCCCATGCTAGACTCTGACTCTTGTTCAATCTCCATTCACCAACCCAACCACGAGCAGATAGACTCTCTTTCTTTAGGTGTGGTAACAATGATATTTCAAGTTACCTTTTACTGGCCTGGGAATCTTGCATCTATCTCTTTATCTCTGATACAGTTCTTTCTTTGCTTATAATATAATCCAGCTCACAGAGGGCAGTTTTTTTTTTTTCCCACTTTATCTCCAACTTCTTATTGAATCCTCATTTCGGGCCATGTCTACCACCTGTGGTTCCCAGATGGGAAGGCATGATTTCTGGGACTAGTCCTTGCTGAGTGTAATACTTCTCAATTTCAGTCTTCCAAGCAGAAGGGCAGATGGTTATCTCTCTGTAGCTATTTCTCTAAATTGTTTCTGTCCTCAGGACCTCATATCAAAGGTTATGACAGGTTATTTAATGGTCACATCTTGGACCTGAGGAGCCTCATCTCTAAAATCGAAAACCCGAACAGCCCAGACTCTGACCACAAACTCCCCTCCTCCGGCTCGCCCTCTAGCTGTAACTGCTGACCCTCAATCTCAGTGGCACTTTGAAATACCTTAATCCCTCTGTCTGTGGCTCCTGGCCACATTTGCTGCCTTATTTAGTCCATAGCCTGAGGGGCCTTCACGTGAACCACTGTCACTCGGAGGCTCAGGGCTCACGTCCTGGTGTGCTTGCACACCTGCCTTGCCCTTCCTCGGAGCCAGACCTTGGCTGCCTTTGCTTCCACACGTGGGCAGCAGTTTTGCTGAGGGAAAAACAGTCACTAAGCAGACTGGAGCCACTTCAAGTTTATGATCTTCAATTTTGACAGTATTCATCTTTCAATAATTTCTTTACCTAATAATGATCAGCTCCTCTCCTATTTAGCAATTAGAATGTCTCACTGTCCTCCTCCAGCCCTCTCACTCACCCCCACCTCTGTCTCCTTCAGTTGTTCCTGCTTATTTGTTTCAGAGATAAAATAGAGGCCGTCTGATAGACGTTTATTACAGCCCGCACTTCCCCACAGCAGCATTTACACTCAGCTACGTACATCCTGACTTCTTTTCTCTCACTCAGAGGGGCAGCTGTGTCTCTCTACAGCATGTTCAGGCTAATCCTTCCACCTGGGCTCTGCTTAGGCTGTGGCTTTTTAAAAATCATCTTTTCTTTCTAACCGTGGTAACCTTTCTCCGGTAGCTCCTTCTCATCAGCCTAAAAATGTGATCAAATCTCTTTTATCTTAAAAAAGTTTAAACCAAGGCCCTTCATTGATTCTCCATTTTCCTCTGCCTATGACCCCTTGATCCTTCCACTCGCTGTGGAGCTTCTTAGTGGTCTGCACGCATCACTCTACGTCATCATCTTCCATTCATTCTCCAGCTTGCTTCCACCTGTCTCCTGCCCCCAGTGTTCCCTTGAAACCATTCTGGAAAGTGTCATCAGTGGCCTTCTTGGAAAATTGAATGGACTCGTATTTGATGTCAACACACGCTCTTGTTGTTGAAGGTTAGCCACACTCTCATTAGAGGGTGTTTGTAAGTCTTTTGCCTACCCGGCACAGACCCCTCTTCCACTGCATGATTTCTTCATGCCGTGAAACTTGGGGGAGGCAGCCACTACATCTCCCACTGGATGCTAAAAATAGAGTCTTGCCAGCCTCCTTTGTAGAGGGCCCTGCCGGTGGGGTAGGCTTGTTTATTCTGCTGCATCTGCTTCAGACATTGAATCCTGCTAGTGATGCAAAAATAAGGGGCAGTGGACTTCTCCCTGGTGGTGGAGGATACGGCTGCAGCGTTCAGTGTCTATTCATTCAGGCACTGCAAGCCGTGCAGTCTGCAGAGATGGCAGCTGTGGTGGCCTCGCCCAGCCAATTCTGTGGTTCGATTTGTGGTTGTGATTCTGATTGCATAGCCTCTGGGCCTTCTAGGTGATTTAATGTGCTACCCAATAGCCTTAACTTTGTCCTTCTTATGTTTAAATCACCCAGAGGTGGTTTCTGTTGTTTGCCACTAAGAGCTCTGACCACTCCAATTTCATTTTTGAATTGAATACCGTCATTGATTCATGAATCCTCCACTCGCATTTCCTTCTTCCTCCAAATGGCAACCATTCTAACATATTAACTCTATCTTTGAACCTCAGCGTGTTCTCATATAGTATATGATATTTTATGCACATGTTTTTTAATTCACATAAATGGCATTTTACTAGGGACCTTTTTCTCTTGTACATTTTAAAAAAGCACTGTTTTAAAAATCTCTTTTGTTGTATATCTAGCATGTTGCATTTCACTGCTGCATGAAGCTGTTTCCACCTTATTCTGATTTGAAACTTCCCTCTACCACATAAGCATTGCAATGAACCTCTTGGAATATGTGACCTCATGCTTAATTTTGTGAGAATGTCTTTGGGATAGTCTACCAGGAGTGGGATTGCTGGACATAGGAAATATATTTATTAAATTTAAATGCTGCCATATTGCTCCCCAGAACAATCACAGGAGTCATCTACTGTAGGGGAGGAAAATAGTTTTCCTCGGCCCTCTTAGGGTCCCTGGCTGGGTCTGAAGAGTAAACAGATAGGGACAGATGAAGAGGAGAGAAATACACACATTTTACTGAATTTTTACATCTACGTGGGAAATGTCCTGAAGAAAATGAAGACCTGAAGAAGTGATTAGAGCAGAACACTTTTACATGTTTTAGACAAAGAAATAATAAATTTGTGAAGAATTGACAAGACAAAGGGGTTTCGGCTAGGGGTAGTAAATGTTGAAGCAGTAACTAGGAAGATAAGGGTTAGTTTAACAAGGTTGGTTTGTACAGATTTCTTGGCCCCAAATTGGTGATAAGAATGTCTTCCTTCCTCTTGGATCAGGGAGGGTACCTTTCATGTGGGAGTTTTATGACCTGTTTCATGGACAAAGAGCAAGGGGGAGGGGGGTCAGAGAGAACTTTCCACTTTTGCTGTTTTCTCAGATTCCTTCAGCTTAAGATATTCAATATGCCAAGGTGCCATGTTCTGAGATAGTGTGTCCTGAACCCATCACTGCCAGCAATGCTCCCATTCCTCACATCCTTACCAATACTTACTATCCAGCATTCTAATTCTTAATGACCTGTTGTATGCGGTGGTATTTTTTTTATAGCTGCCATAGAAAACTAATACGAACAGCTCGATGATTTTTTTTTTTTTTGCCTAAGTATGCATCTGTGAAAGCACCATCTCCAACATAGAGGTCGGAGGTGTGTGCTTTGAAGAGGTGGCTGGGAGCAGTAGAAGTGGCCTGAGGCGGATTCCCTGACAGCAGGGGCCTCAACCACAGACATCTTTGAAGGGAGCCAGGCCAGAACATGAGGGTAATGGCAGATGCCACAGGATTCCTGGAAAGAACGGGGAGGCTTTGCAAGGACATGTTTGACAGTGAGAGCATGACCTCTACTTGATTAATTCTAGGTTGGGTGGCCTGCGGAACATGGATTTATTGTCGCCCCCATTCCCAGACTGTATAACCTAAGGACTGTATCTTATACCTGACTACATTTCTAGCTCCTAGAACATTTCCTGGTCTAGGGTTAACTACTCATCAAATGTTTGTTGAATGAAGAGCTACTTTCTCTTGATTTTTTCTTTTCTATTTGCAAAATGGAGAGTTTTCTCCTATATTGAGATGATATTTATTTTCCTTTTACCCCAAACTCCCAGTTACTGCTTAATTTTAAACTTCACTTCACTTAGAAGTGTTCAACATTTGACATCTCAGTTTCAATACAGCCTTCAGAACTTGGTCTCAGTCTTCTACATTCTGGTCTCATGGCACTTCACAGTGTGCACCTGTGATATTTGGACTTTAGGACATGTCCTAGAGTTACAAGGCCCCTAGGCTTGGTGAGTGGCTCCTACAGTGCCTCTCCCTGGGTAGCACCTCCTCTACCCCAATCAGCCCTGGGAATGCCTGCTTACCCTTTGGGACCCAGATCAAACATCACCTCCACGAGGTCAACTTCTTCAGTCCTCTCACAGAATTAGTCACCTTTTTGATTTACACAGCACGTTATTCTCAGCCTTTACCTTGAGATGTTGTAAATTCTCTAACATGTTTCTTCTGCATTGGAGAAGGGCCGTCACATCGATGTGTTTATATGAGTCCTCAGTGGTTAGCACAGTGCCTAGCACACAGTAGGTGCTCGTTTTAAACAGGGCTTTCCAGAGAAACAGAACTGATTAGATGGATGGATGGGTAGATAGATAGATAGATAGATAGATTTACTTTAAAGAACTGGCTTACATGATTGCAGGGGCTGGCAGGTCTGAAGTTTGTAGACTGGAAATTCAGCTAACAGTTGGTATTGCAGTCTGGAGTCTGAAATCCATCGGGCAGGGCTGCAGGCTGGAATCCCAAGCCCAGTTTCTCTGCAGCAATCTTAAGGCAGAATTATTCTTTTCATCATCTGGTTAGATGAGGTTTTATCAAGGTAATCTGCTTTCCTCAAAGTCAACTGACTATAATTAATCATATCCACAGATACCTTCACAGGAATATCTAGAGTAGCTTTTGACCAAGCAGTTGGCACCACAGCCTTGCCAAGTTGACACAGAAAGTTAACCATCGTCGTGCTCAATGAATGTTTACTGTATAAACAAACAGATCTCTAATAAGTCTTCCGGAAGTTCAGAGAAGAAAGCAATGTGCTTTGGCACGGATTTCCAAACTTAAAATGTTCTTGACAAGGGATAGAATAATCATATTTGTTCATTGAGCAAGTAGCCATCAGAACCCCCAGACAGACAGAGGGAGAGAGAGAAAGAAAGAGAGAGAGCATACATACATTTGTGAATCACACAAATCTATAAATAAGACCACATGCAATATATGCATCTAATTACTTTTATTCTAGATGTGGCAATGTGGCATTAATAATCTTTTATCAAAATTATTTCTTTATTTTGCCATTAATTGCTGTGGCACCAACAAAAACACTTTCAGAGGCAAATAAGAATGCTTTGAAGTGGTTCTTTGTACAGATGGAAAATGATTAATTCAAGAGTGTCATCTCCAGGTTTTTATTAACTTGTGAAGCCCGCAGGGTGCAGGAAGGAGCGGACCTGAGGACCAGGGCTTAGGGGCACGGCCCGGACAGAGCCTCCCTTCATAAAGTGGTGTTTCCCAGGCTGAACTCTTTCCTTCAAGTAGCTGGGGAGGAAAGAATGGAAAGATTCAGCACTTTTACAAAAAAAAGTTTCATCATCTATAAAAAGAGCGTAAGAAGAATGACAAATATTAGGCAGAGCCAGATGAAATTAATATTCAATCATTTCTGGTTTCCAGAAATGGCAGTTTCATATGAGTCGCCCAGATGGGTAAGCTATTAAGTGAGGAGTAGCGATCCATTGCAGGTGAGCGCTGGCTACTGTGTTTATCGTGAGGCTTAGGCTTGGGCTCAGGCTGGAGGCTGAGGGGGACCCTGGTCTAGAGGAGCCAAGGGTCCTACGCCCTCCAGGGTGGGCAGGTGGCATGAGGAAGCCCAGCTCTGCGCTCCAGTCAGTGGGGCTGTGTCTGTAGCAAGACCTTGGGATTTTTCTCCAAAATATCCTGCTTCAGTACACTGAGTAAGAAGAATCTCAAGATTAAAAAGACTAGGAGAGCATGGAAAAATGAAATGGGGAACTGGTTGATAAAAGTCCTGATTTGTTCAGTAGCCCTCCCTGATGAGAAGTTTTGGGGATGGAAACAACAGTGACTGATTTTCCTACTGTTACACCCTTCTCTGCACACATAGATGGAGAAATGAAAGAGACTGAAGTTTTCAAAAGTCAGACAGTAGGAAGAAAAAAGGAGAAGCAAAAGGATGGGGAAATACTGAAACTATTTAATCAGCTCCTCAACTAGGCACATCAAAATCCAATTTTCACTAATTGAATAAATGCACGAACATCCCATTTAATTCTTGGATCACTTCTGTTAGTGTTACCATTCGTGCTTTACAGAGGAGGAAACCGAGGAGAGAAGAGATTAGACAATCTTTAAAAAAAAATGATTCCAATGAAGTCAACTACTATTTCCCACCAGTTGTTGAGAATGCCATGCAGTGTGTAGACAGCCTGCTTCCAGTATAGCTCTTCTTTTGATTTTAAAAGTCTCTTGTAATAAAAAATAACTGCCTGAACAGTCTCACAAGAACACCTTCTGTTTAATGCTGTCATATGCTCGCGTCCCCCAGGACACCGTGTAAGTCCTGCTTTTCAGCCTGATTTTCTTACTGCAACTGTCCGTTGTTTCTCCTGGTCCTAGAATATTTATTTTTGATTGTATGATTAGCTTATTTATGTTATGTTCACAGTCGCTAAAAAAACCCAATTTAACATGGATGCAAAATGGGGGAAAAAAACTCTTCCGTGCTACCGAGGTTAGAATCTAACAGTCACATTAGTGGTGTTAATGAATGCAAGTTGCTGGCCCATCAGTTCTTCCATTTTGGAAGGAAACATTAGAAACGTCTAACAGTTTGAATTTTTTTTTAATTAAGTCTGAAAGATAAACAGCATCTTTTTCTATATATAACATCCATGCTGTCTCATTATGGAAACTTTAGAAATGACAGGAAAATACAAATAAGAAATAACAATTTGAAATTCCTTGTCCATGAAAAAGCCACAGTAAACCTTGGAGTGTATGTTTCCCTTCAGCCTGGAAAAGGATTTTTCAGATGAAAAAGATCCTGCTGCAAAAATAATCAGTGAAGTGACTGCCCAAAATTCAAGGGAGAAAGGTGAACTGGTTGGGAAATCATTTACCGCTTTCTACCCTTTCTCTGATATAATCATTTCTTGGTAACAGAGGACAGTGTAAACTTTGAGATTGCTCCCAAATGCTTTCAGGGTCTCATCAATATAACCTTTCCACTACATTTCTGCATTCACAAGCAATACCAGTCCACTGTCAACTTCATCTGACCTTTTCACAACCAGGCATTCTCCTGAATATTACAGTAAAGCACTGGAATTTGGAATTTAAGGGTTTTGTTTTGTTTTTGATAATTTTAAGTGCAACTGATTTCCATGAATGCTTCTACTGGTGCACAAACATTCCGGGAAAGGGAGAAGTGAATAAACAGTGGCTTGACTTTGAAGTAGTTGAAGAGAGGGACATATGAGTGGAGGATGGTGTGGTGTGTGCTTCTGCCCAGCTCTCTGCAGGGGTCAAGCTGGAAGTTGGAGGAACTGGTTTGTTGAGAAACTTTAGGGATTGAGGCCCTGGTGCTTCAGAGCTGGTGCCACATAATGGCACAGAGTGAGGGCAGACGCCAGCCTTCTCTGGCTCTGGGGGTAGATTTGGGAGATGGCACTTTTGGGGCTGGCTCTTGGAGATCTCCCAAAGATACCATTAGCAGTGGCCCTGGGGGGGAGACCCTCCAAGTGGCATGACAGGCAGAGACTGTGCCCAGTTAGAAGGCAAGGAGGAGAACGTGGAGCCAGCAGATTGCCCAGAAAATCAGAGAAGAGGCTGAGGGAGGATTTTGCAAGGAAGATTAAGGTCCTGAGTCAAAAGTGCAAAATCAGTAACCAGGGACTTTCCTTAGGAATTGCATTTGGCTGCTAATTCAGAGACCTGAAACAGCAGAGGCCTAAACAAGGTGGGCTAAAGTGGTCCCAGAGTGTCATTCACGTCCTGGGTTTATTCGAGCTTCCTGCTCCACATCCTCAACAGGGGGCACGTGGTTTTTCCTGTTTCAAGATCGAAACAGCATCTCCTATCCCATCCACTTTGAGGCTGGAAGATGGAGGAAAGGGAATTAGTTTAGTAGCATTACCGTAACAAAGCACCATAGACTGGATGACTGAAACAACAGAAATTTGCCGAATCACAGCTCTGGAGGCTGGAATTCCGAGATCAAGATGTTGGCAAGGTTAGTTTCTTCAGAGGTCTCTCTAGTTGGCTTGTAGATGGCTGCCTGCTCCCTGTGTCCTCACACAGTCTTCCCTCTGTGTCCCTCGTTGTCTGTGTCCTGATCCCCTCTTGTTGTACAGACACCAGTCATATTGGATTCGGACCCCCCTAATAACCCTCGTTTAAACTTAATTCCCTCTTTAAGGCCCCTGTGTCCAAATACAGTCACGTTTTAGAGAATCGGACTTCCATATATGAATTTTAGAGGGGTCACGATGCAACCTGTAACCAAAGGGAAAGGCAAAAGGGTGGGTCTCAGCTGACAGCCCTCCTTTAATGGGCTTTTCGTGAAGTCTCCACCCACAACCACTCACTCACTGATCATCCTTGTGAAGAGGTGGGAAATGTAGTTCTTTATAGTTGGACACATTGCTGCTGAGCTTACTAACCTTGGGTTTGGATTGTAAAGCAGAAGGAGGAAGGATATGTGAATGATCTGCCCAGATCAGGGTGGTGAAGTTACTGTAACTCAGCCATAACCACAGACTCATATGGTTCTGTAACACATGGCTGTGTCTGGGAGCAACGTCCGACTTTTGACTACGGATATCTGTTCACCAGGATTGTATATTGGGGCCAGTGTGGTAGGGCATAGCATTGGTGGCTGGCCATCTGCAAAAGACCTGAGCATCTCCCGTGGGGTGAAACTGGTGGCTGCCTTTGTCAGGGCACTAAGGGCAGCAAGGGTAAAGCAAGAGAGAGGAAAGGGAAAGGAGGTGTGGGAGTAGGGGGTTGAGGACAAAGAGAGAGGAAAGGATAGACCGCGAGAACAAGTGCTGGGATGAGGAATAAACAGGTCTCTTTCCCAGACACTGCAGTGCTTGCTCCCAGGGACAAGATGGGAGAGGAGGGGCTGTGAGGAGGGGAAGGTCCTGGGACCAAGTTCCCCCGCAGGATGGACGGGTCGTCCAGGCAAGCAGTCACTCCAAACCAAGCCTGAAAGGAAACTGAAGCAAACAGAAGAGAATGGAGGCGAGAGAAGAGAGAGGGAGAGAGAGCAAAGGAGAGAGAGAGACAGAGAGATCTATCTTGAACAAGCACCGAGGCAGTGTGGGGCCAGGCCAGCTGGAAGCAGTCCTGAAGACCAGCAGGCTTGCTGCGGAAAACTTGGTTACTTCTTTGAGGAAGAGGGAATTCTCCCACCTGGTAAAAACCTCTACTCTACGAGCTTCCTGAGTTCCGAGTCATTGATTTCCCATGCTAATAAAGGGCAAAGTAATGCTAAAGATGAATATTTAAAACATTGGGCTAATTCTGCTCATTTTTATCAACCCTGCGCCTTGGTCGTTGTGCATGCATTTGTCATTGAGGTTTTTATTTGATTTGATTTCTGATGCAAATACAACAGTGCCCTTTCCATCAGCTGAAGCAGGCAGAGCTCCCCAGAGTGGAAGGGAGGGATGGTGTTACCATGGTGATGAGCTGACTGGCTGAGCACAAGGCTAAGTGCCCTTCTGCACAAGGACAGGAAGAAGTCAGTCCTTACTTTCTTCCCTGATGAGTCATAGCTGATTTACATGATCCCTTTTTTATTCATTAACAGCTGACATCTACTGGGAAGGAAAGCCAGAACAATGGGAAAGGGTTGCTCTTCAACCTATGTAGATTTTTTTGGTTTATGCTTCTAATTAAGATACTGGTTTCTGCTAGGGCACATATAAAGTGATTAAAATTTAAAATTTGAAGCAAAAATTTGAAGGATGGGATACATTGGTTAGTAAACTAGGTTTATTAGCCATGTAACATTGAACAGCATACTCAACCTTTTAAACTTGTGCTAGAGGTTCCTTAAAAAACTAAAAATAGACTTTACCATATGATCCAGCAATCTCACTCCTGGGCATATATCTGGAGGGAACTCTAATTCAAAAAGACATGTACCCCAAAGTTCATAGCAGCACTATGTATAATAGCCAAGACATGGAAACAACCCTAAATGTCCATAGACGGATAATTAGACAGAGAAGGAGTGGTATATATATATATAATGGAATACTACTTAGCCGTAAAGAAGAATAAAATAATTCCATTTGCAGCAACATGTTTGGACCTGGAGATTGTCATTCTTAGTGAAGTAAGCCAGAAAGAGAAAGAAAAATACCATATGATGTCACTCATATGTGGAATCTAAAAAAATGACACAAATGAACTTATTTACAAAATAGAAACAGGCTCAACAGACATAGAAAACAAACTTACGGTTACGAAAGGGAAAAGTGGGGGGAAAAATTAGGAGTTTGGGATTAGCAAACTACTATATATAAAATAGTTAAACAACAAGGTCCTACTGTACAGCACAGGGAACTATATTCAATATCTCATAGTAACCTATAATGAAAAAAATATGAAAAGGAATATATGTACATGCATGACTCAAACATTATGCTGTGCACCAGAAGTTGACACAACATTGTAAACTGACTGCACTTCAATTAAAAATAAATAAACAAATAAGCCTGTGCTAGACTATACTTCCTTCTAAGATTGATAACTTAGAAGTGGAAAACACTCCTTTGGGTGTTTGTTTACAAATTCTTGAGGGTAGTATTGGCATTTATACACTTTATATCCCCAGTGTCTGTGGCAAATAGTATATGTAAAATAAATATTTTATAAATGAATGCTTTTAATAGATCACTCACATGAACACTCATACATTGCTGTTGGAATACAAAAGGGTACAGTCATTTCAGAAAACAGTTTGGTAGTTAAGCATATACTTACTATATGTGATGGTTAATTTTATGTATCAACTTGGCTAGGTTATGATGCCCAGCTGGTTGGTCAAAGACCAGTCTAGATGTTGCTGTGAAGTTTTTTTAGATGTGACTAATATTTATAATCAGTAGACTCTGAGTAAAGACAATTACTCTCCACAGTGTGGGTGGGCCTCATCTGATCAGTTGAAAACCTTAAGAGCAAAGGCTAAGGTTTCCTGAGGGAAAAATAATTTTGCCTCAAGATTGCAACGTAGAGACTCTCCCTGAGTCTCCTGCCTGCCCGTGCCTGTCCTGGAGATTTTGGACTCAAAAGATTGTAACATCAGCTCTTCTCTCTCTCTCTCTCTCTCTCTCTCAAGAAGGCTAGGTTGATATAACTTTAGATAGAATTTCCTATTGGTTCTGTTTCCCTGGAGAACCCTGACTAATACACCATATGATTCCTCAATCCTAGAGGTAGGTTTATGTGAATGTTTCTGTCTGCTTCATTCATAATCGCTAAGAATGAAAACACAACCCACATACCCTCCAACTGGTGGGTGGAGAAACTGTGCTTCATCCATGCAGGGCAGTAGTACTTGGCAGCAAAGAGGGAAAGACTGTACACACAGCAGCCTGGGTAAATCTCAAAGCCACCATGCTGAATAAAAGAAGCCGGCCTCAAAAGTCTGCCTGAGTCTATTTAAATGAGATTCTGGAAAAGGCAAAACTGCACTAATAGAAAACAGATGAGTGGTTGCCAAGCCTAGAGTCAGGGGTAGGACTGCCAACAAAGAAGCATGAGGGAATTTGCTGGGGGTGACAGAACTCTTGTACATCTTGATTGTGGCTGTGGGACCATATGCATTTGTCAAAACTCATACGTCTGTACACCAAGAAGGGTAATTTCACTGTATACAAATTAAACTTAATGAACCTAACTTTAAAAAAAAAAGAGTCCTTTTACGGTCATTTCTTGTAATCGCTTACCCTGCTGGAGCACATGGGGAAGAAAGGAAATAAAAGCAATGATAGACAATAGCGGTACTGGATAGTAAAACATATTATGAAGCCTCAGAATACTGGCGTCTAGAAAATGTAAAGTGAGCTCCACACCTCACGTCTCATCCCAGGATAAATTCCAGGCAGACCAAAGACTTAGATGTGAAAAATAAAACCACGACAGTTCTAGGAAGAAAGAGAAGGAATTCCTTTAGAGCCCTGGAGTGAGAAAGGCCTTTTGAACTACGATTTCAAATCCAGAAGCCGTAAAAGGAAAGTGTGATAGACTGCAAGTCAGTTATGTTTCTCAGTCTTGGAAAAGTGGTCTTATGTAGGAGATGTCCTGTGGGATCCACTCGAGTCACCGGAGCTATGTGCTCTAGGGGTACCCCCTACGTGGCTTGAGTGAGCCCTTCTGTTGTGGCAGGGCCTCCTACTGTGGGTGTGCTGGCAGCTGGGGCCGGCCCCCAGCTCGGTTAGCTGCCTGGCCCTGCCTCATGTGGGGGCTGCTGGCCCGCTGGTGGGCAGGGGCAAGGCTGGGTCCCAAGTGGCCGGTTGTGGGGCCCATTGAGACCCTCTTTTTATACAGTCATGTAAAGGAATACTGAACAGTGGTGGGATGAATGGCCTATAGCTACATACATCAACATAGATAAATCTCAAACAATGTTATGAAAAATCATGTATATGTGACATGTTACCATTTATATAAAGTTTAAAATTTATAAAATAATACTATATATTGTTTATAGATACACAGATGTAGTAAAAGAAACTGCGTGAGAAGTCTAAACAATTCAAATTTATGACACTAGTTACATTTTTAGTGGGAGTGCACAGGGGCCTTAACAACATCTGTAATATTTCATTTCTTAATATCTGAAGCAAATATGGAATATGGGGAAGGTGTGATAAATCTGGGGTTGGATCCACAGATTAACTGCTACATTATTCCCTATATTTTTTCTGTATGTTTGGTAATCTCATAATAGGTCACTACGTTTTTAAAAACTTTGTAAAATATCTTCCTTGGAAACTGCTGTCCCTAGAAATGATTGTTCCTCCTCTTTTCCCAGTTTGGGAGACCCCCAAGCACAAAATACTGCTTGAACATCAGCTATTCCCACTGGTTAATGTGTCATCAGTTAAAGTTTTTTTTTGTCCAGTGGGCTTCATATAATGTTAGCTTTGACTGTGTTAAGTCACATTCTTGAATCTATAAAGTGTCCAATTTAGACCTTCCCCCCCACCCCCGATGCAGGCCTCAAGGGCCACTTTATTTAAAATAATACTGGGAAAAACAAACACTACATTTACTGCTTCGGTTTTGCAAAAATGATAGATGATTAAAATGACTTTTAAATGATGGCACGATTGACCAGTTTTTTTTCCTTCATAACTAACAGCTTTTCTGTTCTGTGAGTGCGCTGTTTCAACTCTGGCTGCCCTTGGATAGTTAAAAAGCCAAGTTCAGCTCTTCACCCAGACCGACTGAATCAGAATCTCTGATATAGGGTCAGTTTGGGCTTTTTCTTTTTTTAATCCCCATATCAAACTCCTCCCTTTACCTCTTCCTTCTCTTTCTTCTCACAAAGTTTAAGAAATAAAAGTTAAGAATGCATCTGATACTAACTACTAAATATAAAATAGATACACAAGTTTTTGCTGTATAGCACAGGGAACTACTTTTTTAATTCTTTTCTGTTTTGGGGGGAGGAGATAATTACATTTATTTATTTTTTTTTAGAGGAGGTACTGGGGATTGAACCCATGATCTCATCTGTGCTAAGCATGTGCTCTACCACTTGAGCCAAGTCCTCCATCCCCCTAGCACAGGGAACTATATTCAATATCTTGTAGTAAACTATAATGAAAAAGAATATGAAAATGAATATATGTACGTATATGTATGACTGAACTATTTGCTGTACACCAGAAATTGACACAGCGTTGTAAACTGACTATAATTCAATTAAAAAAAAACTGAAAGAATGCATCTGAAGCTCATTATGTAGCCCTCCTACCCCTACAGAGGTAACCAGTATCCTGATTTTCTTTTTCCACTTAGAAGATTTTTATAGGTTTTCTGAATTCCAAGTCTTGTTCTCTTTTCCACCCCCGAAGCATTCCTGTTAAAGCTCCCAGCTAAAGAGCAGATGTATGGTTACTGTACTTCCTATTCTGAACAATGTCCATGGGCAAATGATAATTGTAATCAGGAGCTCTTGCTTCTACTAAAATTTGCTTACAAACAGATTTGCTCTATACAGATTTATCCCAGGCTAGACTTGTTATTTTATCCTTCATAGCTATTTTTATCCTGTAGTATTATTTAGTAGGAATAAAATTGAATGGAGATACTTTGAAAGTAAATACAGTCCCTGAGAACTGTTGACATACTTTGGAGTTTCTCAACTCAGGGTATATTGCTAAAGAAATGAACTTCCTACATGACTGATGGAAACCAGGGAAGTGTGGTCATATTGGGAGTGTGACTCATCCTGGTGCTTAGGGTTATTCTAGCTCCTATGGTGAGTGGACATACATAATGGATATGAGTAGTTGAGTTCCATGAGTTAATGATATCTGAATTAAGAAATATGCAACTTTGAAATGAACTGCAACTAAGACACTTGACACTTTAAAAGGAGATACGTAAGATGAAAATAAATGTTTATAATCAACATAAGTGATTGAAAGAAAATAGGAACTTTTTTTTAAAAGAATGAGGCGAAAGATGTCTATAATACTGTAGCAAGCTCTTCTCTAGAGGTTTAGTGTGTTCAAATAGATGATTAATTATGAGAGTGAAGGGGGTCAGAGTATGCCACCCCTAAATATGCTACTTTGGCATATTTTGGCATATTTTTGAGCTGAAGACAGCTGAGAATCAACAGACGCTGTTGGAACAAGTTGCACAGTTCTAGAAGGGGCGAACACTCATCTGGATGTCTCTTAACCACTAGTATGTGGTAAAGCTGGTCTTAGGACTCATAGCCACCCTGAGCCAGGACTACATTCCTAGCACACGTTTCAGGCACACAGTTATCGCTCCATCTTAACCCCCAGTGTTTCCTGACAAGCATTTCTTTCCCATGCCGGTCAGCAGTACTTCTCTGTCTCTGACTCGTCAGTTTGTCTCTCCGTGGACCACTGCTCCAGGTTGCCAATGTACATGTTTTAAAAGGCATTTCAAAAAAGCACATTAACGTGAATCTTTAGGAAATAATTAAGAACCCACATACATACTTAACTCCTTACACAGATATCAGTCAGTGTTGCTTAAAAAGAGGGAGAAGCTGGGAACAAATGACATGTCTAATATCTGGAGATTGTTAAGGAAATACAGTAAATCAAAACAGAGTAGTACAATGCAGTCTAAAGTGAGGTTATAGGAGGGGAGATCTTAATGTGGGAAACATTGTTTGTGATACTGTAAAATGAAAATAGATTATAAAAACGCACACTTCTTGTGATCCTCATTTTATAAATTGATACATATGAATATTATTCATCAGAAAAAGGCTTGGAATGATAAATGCCACTGGACTGTAAATTTTGCTCTGAAGAACTCTAAGGTAGCAAGAAGTGCTTCAGGGCTCGCTGTGGGGTTGTTTGGGGGTCAGCTCCTTTCAGCAGCCCCCCTCCTATTTTTAAAATCAGTTTTACATATTGATCTTCTATATAAGATTCGTTTGAAGAAATGGTTTTGCAAATTTGAAAAATATGCTAATCATTAATATATACTATGAGAATAAGCAGTAGTTATAAAACATCACTAGGTGCTTTTTTCTACTTTTTATTTAATGCCTTAAATCCCCGTTGACCTATCAGCAGGATGTCCGATTACCTCAGGGGTAGCTTTTTTTCTCTTTACCCATCTGCATTTTTCAGATTTTTTTTTATAGTTCAAAGTATTGCTTTGTAATCGAAGAAAACATTTTAATTTTTAAAAGCTAGTGAGAGAAGAGCAACGTTTAATCCACTTGGCAGTGACATTTAAAGACATTTAAAGCCCTTAGTGAAAGAAGTAGTGAAGGGGGTTCTTATTACTGAGCGGAGTACAGGGTTTGTTTGTATCTGTGGGTTTGTTTCCATAGTAGCAACCTAGGGCAACTGAGAACAGTTGGGTTGGCTCTCCTCTTGAATATGCATTCTTACTATCTTGAAATTAAGTTCCTGTCCTGTTTGGCTATATGGTACCAAAGGCAGGGAGAATCTGAACCGAGCTAGAGCGTACCTGAAGTACATAAGTACATAATCAAGGCAAAAACATGGAAAGTCTTGTTTAAAAATCCCTCTGCAAATAATTATATATGATACTCCTAAATTTGTCGAAGTATGGAGAGTAACAAAGTGATGTCATATTTCTGGAGTTCCCAGGATAGATGGTCCTATTACATCATGTTCTTTGTTCGTTACATAAGTAAGAAATGATCTACCAACATCTGAATCTTATCCTATTAAATTTGAAATGACTGTCCAGTGCTTTTAGTAGGTTAATAAAACACTGGTTCACACTCAGCTTTTAGGGGTGATAATGAGAATAAACATGGAATTGGTTAAAGTAAAATCAGTTTAACTTGAAAATATTTATCTTTTGACTTCCTACCACAGATGCCCTTATCCCCAGGGCACGTTTTTTTTTTTTTTTCCTCCATTCATTCAGCAATTATTTACGGGGAGCTTCCTAAATGTAAGATGAAGTGTCTGCTGAGCCCTAATCAGGGAGTAAGCTCTGTATTCATCATGCAGATACAGTCAAAGCAGGTCCGAGGGAATTTCACTCTGACTCAGCTTCACAGTGTATGCTTAGCCCATTTAGGGCTCCTCCCAATAAAAATGAATCATGAACCCTTCTCTTCATTTGATGAAGGGTGTGAAACAACATCCGCTCTCTGGGGACAACTTTTCTGTGATTTACCTTTGCTTTCTTCCTTCTTGGGAAAAGATGACCTTTTCTCTCCTTGCCCAAGCCTAATCCCTGCACTTCTGGTCTCTAAACAGTAACCAGTTCAACTGATTTTCATTTATACCCATCACACTTTATTTAAAACACATTATGTATTACATACTGTGGCTGCCGGTGGGGTCCAGAGATAAAGACAAAGCACAGGCCGTCAAGCGGCCTGCACAAAAGTTTGATAAGTGCTATGAAAAAAGGTAAACTGGAAGTAAGTAGGAGGCGTAGCTGATGTGGAAGAAGGGATGCCAGGGAAGGCTTCCCTGAGAAAGACTGGGCTGCTGAACATCGGGTTTTGTGCGGACTTTAGGAGGAAGATACAAAACACTTCAAAACTAACACACCTCAAACTGAATTCATTGTCTTCCTCCCCTAATCTGCCCTCCTATGTTTCCTTTCTGGGAAGCCTGTTGTCAGCTCCATCACCTCGTCATCTGAGACAGAATCCTGGGGACCAGCCTACATTCCCTTTTCTCTCTGACCTTCTTCCAAAGGGGAGCCAGCCTGTTGGGATTACCACACATGAGGTGGCACTGGGATGGGTGGATCTTGGGCCCATTCAGAGCAGGACGGGTGTTTATCCATGATGACATAGCTAGGTGGAGAAATAGCGTCAGTCAAATGATGTTGGTTTGCAGCTAGAAAAACAGGATTGAGCACTGAGGCTTTTGATACGGATTCAAGACTTTCCCATTGAGTTTGGGCACGCTCTTGGAATTCTCATCCACTTTCTTACTTGAACCACCCCCTTAATTTCCACCATCACAGAGTTCCACTGAACAGTGCTGGCTGTCATCCAAACACCAAAATGCCATGCAAAGGCCAAAATGCTTCTCTTTCCGGCCTGACCTCTGTCAGTCCTTCATGCTCCCTCTAGGCTGAGGTCGCACTAATAGTACCACTTGCACACCGAAGCTCAACAGCTGTTCATGTGTCACTGCGTTTGTGCATGCTGCCCCCTCGGTAGAATGCCCTTTCCATTGAAGAGGGCCTGGTGAATTCCTCCTACTCAGTCCTCCGTGGTCCAACGCACTTGATGACTCTCCTTGTCATCCTGATTCTCCCAGGCACAGACAGTTGCTTTCTTCTCTTTCTTCCAAAAGCTCTGTTTACATAAGTGCCACAGAAGCACTTTCCACGCCCTCTCTTCTCTGGTAGACTGAGTTCATGAGGGCAGGAATCACATATTACCCATCTTCATAACTGCTAGCAGCAAACCCAACACCTGGCACGTACTAAGTTCCTGATCGAGGTGTATTGCTTAAATACTGTCTTATAATAGCTTTTTAAGTATATGTATACCTTGTGCAAGATTAAGCTCTATCTCACGTGACAACCAAGATGCCCTCCTAGGAAGGGATGAAGGACCATGACCAAGTAGGGAAGAGAGCTGTGATTATGGGCCCAGTGCGGCAGCCATGTATTTGCTGATCCTGCTTGAGGTTGCATATTTTTCAGTTTCCCTCTATGGTTACTGCACGATGTTAAAGTATTTGGTCCTAGTCCAAATGATATCACATGCAGGGAGACAGACTTCCCAAACTAAACGGACTTCCCATTCATGTGTATAGGTAAATCAGTTATTTGACACCCTGGCTACACATTACAGTCATTTGGAGAATTTAAGCATTTTTAATGCCTGGACCCCACTTCAACGAATTAAATCAGAATCTCTGGAGCAGAGCCAGGCATCTGTGCTTTAAAAGAGCTTCCAAGTGGATCTGCAGATACACACTACTATATGTAAAATAGACACACAACAAGGTCCTACTGTATAGCACAGGAAACTATATGCAGTAGCTAGTAATAGCCTATAATAAAAAACAATATGAAAAGGAATGTATATATGTATAACTAAATCACTATGCTGTACACTGGAAATTAACACATTGTAAACCAACTATACCTCAATAAAACATATTTTTAAAAAGCTTCCCAGGTGATTCTCAGGGCTAGAGAGGCAAAGCGCTGAGTTACATCATTCGCATCATTATCCAGCTCAGGTGTGAGTTTTTCTTAGTTGCATCCGGAACATGATGGTGGAACGTGACAAGTGGCTGTTAATACCAGTGAAGTGTAGCCGCTCCACCTGTTGTATTTTATTGCATGACTAGTGACAGTCAGAGAAAATGATGAAGGTCAGCATTGATTCATTTGATATCTTTGGTGAGAGAGGAGTTAAGGTCAAATTTGAGGAGACTTCCAAACTACCAAAGTGACTGTTGATAATATTTATGTGTCTCTGCTATGTGCTCACCACTGCCTCCGACTCTGAGGGGCAGCAGAAGCAGTAGAGATGAGGTCTTCCTGCTCAAGGAAGAAAGGTGAAGGGGAAGGAATGAATGATGACAAGGGTATTTATTCCTGTGTTCTAGGCACTTTCTGTAAGTCATCGCGTGTGAGCCTTATGACAACCTGCCCATGAGATGTGACTATCACCACTTTACCCATAAAGAAAAACTGATTCTCTTAGTTCCTTCTTTCACAAAATGGGAATATTAATTGTTTTTCTCTCCTTTTTGAAGATTAAATGAGTTAATGCACATTAAGCTACTAGTGTCACTGTACACACCAAGTACTCACAAATTGTTAGCAATTACTGTTATTGCCTTAGATCTCAACACTAGCATGTGGCAGGAGAGGGAGGATTAAAAGCCAGGGCCACCTGATTTCAGAACCATGAACTTTTCGCTACGCCTTGACCCCAGGTGGGGATTTAACAATAACGCATGACACAGCAATATGAAATTGCAATAGGTGCAAAACACAATGAAGTGTCAAAGGCAGGTTGAGGAAAGAGTAGGAGATCTGTGCATTCGTATTCAGGCAAGGAAGCCACTGAGTGTGAAGCACAAGATATAGAAATAAAAAATCTGGATGTTTGGATGGTGGCTGCTGCTGGGCTTCAGCTTCCAGTCAGGGAGGGTGAAGTGGCCAAGACAAGCACTCTGGCCCCCTGCGCCCTGCTGCTGAAGACCAGGGTGGCGGTGGGAGACAGAGTAGCAGATAAAACTTGCTTCCTGATCAGTGACGCAACCAGTGCATTTCCTGGAGTATAGATCCCCACTATCTTTGATAACCATTCTTCTAATATTATGGCAGATGGAATACCTGTGAGTCTGGGCTTACGGATACAGCTGGACAAGAAGAAGATGACGGATCACACCCCCATCCTATCCACAAACAGACGTATTCTTAATTTGCTTTTTTCTTGTGAGTCCCGCATCTTTTGAAAATGTCCGTGCAAAGTGGTATCCTGAGGTGTGACTCTGTTGTCCCAATACTCCCATTGTCCTAGTGGGAACTCAGCTTGATCTTTGGGATGATGAAGACATGACTGTGAAACTGAAGGAGAAGAGGCCGACTGCCGGCATGTATCCTCATGGTGCAGCCACGGCTGTGGGGGGCTGTGCTGTAAACCCCTCGGCACGCTGTGCTCTCACACGGCGAGGCCAAATGTGGTGTTTGATGAAGCTCTTTCAGTGGTTCTCTCCACCTCCAGTCAGGAAGAGGAAGAGAAAACGCCTGCTATTGCAAATGTCTGAGCCCCTCACTCCTTGCCCCGTACCCCTGAGGATTTTTTACACTTTGCTCAAAAATGTTGCCACCTCCTCACTCAATGCCAAGTTTTTGTTACAGATTAGTTTCCCCATAAAACATTCTGAAACGCACAGTAACTTTAAATTTTTGTTTGTTTAAAGTAGGAGTTCAACCCTTCATGTTCTATTAAAATTTAGCCCTAAAATGAAAAAAAAAATCTGAATTCAAGTCCTGCCTTCACTGTGTGCTAGCAAACTGACTTAGGGCTAATTACATTGAAGCTAATTTACAGAAATAGTGGCCTCAATTTCTTCATGTGCATAAAATAGTAATAATAATAGTACCTATTTTATGGTATCTTTTTGTTTTTCTTTGCAAAATGAAGTGAGATCATCTACGTAAAAGGCTTATGTTAGTGAAGTAGTTGGGTTTTAGATAGAGGGAAGAAATTGAAGATAAGACAGAAGAAACATGGGCCTGCCTTGACCTAGCTCTGTTGCTTTGCGCTAATTTCCTGACATCCTTGCTTTCAGTTCCCTGCGTCTTAAATAAGGTAGGTAAGCAGGTAGCAGCTTGGCAGACATTCAATACATGGTAGCACCATCTTTCTCCTTCCAATCTCTTACAAAATGAGCTAACTGAAATGGCTTACTGGTTCACCACCTGGCTGGTCATCAGAATCATCTTTGGAGCATCAAAAAAAGAAGAAAGAAACTGATCAGATGTGTGTGTTGAGAGCCGCAGACTCTGTGATCTGTGAGGTTTGTTCACTGTCTGGTGATTGGTCATGTTTAACCCCACGAACAATATATGACTTGTGTTTAAACTGTTGGCTTATTTTTCTACAAATCATCTGAGTCCCTTTATAATATTATGTAACAATAAAAGGGGAGACTTATCAGGATCAGGGAACCTTATTTTGAGGATGAAATGTAACAGTGCAGGAAGGCAGTTAGCACAGTGCTGATCGAGGTGAGGATCAATAAATATTATTGTGAAGTGGATGAACAGATCAACTACTGCACTCCCGCAACATCACTTTTTAAAATGGGTTTGGAAAAAACATTGGGTGACTGATGGATGTCATGTTCTCTAGAACACGGGTATTCTGTCATATTGACTAAGGACGAGGCAAGGAAGTATAAAGTAGTCGAGAGATTAGTGCTTTCTGGGAGGCAGGGCTGGGCAGGAGTTCTGTGACTCTGACTTGGTGTGTCTGGGTGACTGAGGAGACAACCTGAGAGGTGGGTTGGAGAGGGTGTTACGAATTAAGGTCCTATTACAGAGGCCCTGAAGGCTGAGGAGAGAAATGTAATTCTGGTGGAACTGTTGAAGCTTCATTTGCTGACTTTATGGCTATGGCCACCTCTCACAAACTCACCGGGCAGCTCCCTATGAGAATGTCTTGTACTCCCAAAGCAATTTTAAGGACATATGCACAGGAGCTGGGGAAGAGAAGGCACTAGGAGGCAAGCCCATCTTTGTTTTCTTCTGGGGGAAAGATAGTAAAAAGAAAGTGTTCAGGGCGATGTTCCCCTCTGACATGGTATGTACCTCTAAAGGACATGATGCAAATTGTCGGTCATGCTTTCCTTCCGTGAATTTGTATTGGTGACAAGCCCTGTGCCCTGCCCCCGAGCCACCCCAGAATGACAGAAGCCCATAGCCCTCTATTAGGTTTATTTATTTTTTTAGAGGAGGTACTGGGGATTGAACCCAGGACCTTGTGCACGCTAAGCATGTGCTCTACCACTTGAGCTACACCCTCACCTCCGTAGCCCTCTAATGGACTTCTGGTCGCAGTGCGTGTCATAGGGCAAAAAACACCTGAGTGATTATAGCTCATTGTAAGCTGGCCATTGGGAAGAATTTCACTGCTCCACCTGGGAACCCATTATGACTTGTGACAAACCGCTGCATGGCCTGGTTGTCCTTATCTTTAAAGTGAAATCATTTATGTTACAGTTTGTACTGCTTCGAGTCCAGGCATTTTCAAATAATTTATAGTCTGTAACCACATCCTAAGCACGCTTTTAGGCAAGGGGCCAGCAGCCATTCCTCCTTCCCCCTTTTTGCCTCTTGGATTCTCGTTAGTTTTCAAGAGCCTTGAGGTTGGGACTGAGCAGGACCTTGTGGGGCCTTCGTAGCGACAGACCTCCATCCCCCACCCTGGTGTCTCCTGCTTCTTATCTGTAGAAAAGTTTTAGCCTCCTAGGCCTTCCCCAAGTTCCAAAGATTAAATTTAATTAGAGAAGTGAGAAAATGCAGAAACAAAGGAAAACAGTCAAAGCAAGACAAAATAACAGTTTACCCATAAAACAAAGTCAAGGGCCTTTAGTTCCTCCTCAAGGGCTATAGATGATCTCCTGAGCCATATCCAAGAATTGTTTTGTAGATGCCAAAACCCTCACCAGGTGGAAGAAGTTAACTGCATGCTGACCCCAGATCTGCTGCTGACGGTAACTCCTGAAACACCACCCTGTTACCTCACCATCACCCAGTCGGAAGAACGTCCACAAGCTGATCAGGCCCCCTACAACCCTCACCCTCATGTTGCCTTTAAAAAGCTTTCCTGAAGGCCATTGGGGAATTTCGATCTTTTGAGCACGTGCTGCCCATTCTCCTTGCGTGGCCCCTCATTGGGTGCCTTGCGATAAATGCCGTACTTCCTTCACCACCCTCCAGTGTCAGTAGGTTGACTGTGCAGGGCATGGGGTGAGAGGACCGAGTGTGGGTCAGTAACAAGGTCAGGGACTGGGCTTCACTCCCCTACCTCGTGGCACCGCACCTGCCACCACACTGTCTCAGAGCGTGCGCGTGAGACTGATCACTGCTTCCCCTGGGATTTTAACAGGGGTCTCCAGCTTACTCAGTTCACAGAACACATATTGTCTTGTCATTTATAATGTGCACGGAGCTCTATTTAGAGAGAATGACTACATTTCAGTTAGCAGCCAGATTCCTACTCCTGCACAGTGATGGTGGTTTTATTTTCTTAAGAGATTTCTCAGATCAATGCCTTTTCCACGGACACCCAAATTCCCCTCACAAAGCTGTGTGGACATTTTAGAACAGCCAAACGAATGGTGAGTGTGTAAACATGTGTGCCTGTGTGGCACTCTATATTTCCTGGCTAAGATTTTGCAAATATGTTGGTATTTTGTAAGCCTAGTGGTCAGAGAGATGATCAAAACACTTAGTTGAAACTACTCTTCTAGTTATAACTTGTTAATTCCAAACCTTAGAGGTATAAATTGAAGTGGCATTGAACATCAAAAATAATATTTGGGGATTTGTTTTCTTCTAAAGCCAGGTTGATTTGCTTCTGATATTCTCAGAGATGGTTCCTCCTGATGAACAAACACAATGTGTCCTCATGTTACTCTTGGTCAGTTTTTGTCATTTCTGGTACAGGCAGTCTCTACTTTTGTACATCACATGTTCTTGGAAGTGTGTTTCCAAGCTGAGTACCTGAAAGTCAAGTGGTTGATTGACTCACTTGTTATAAAGAGCATTCTATTCCCAAAGACTCAAAACATATCAAGTTTATGTGGGGGCTCCTTTCCTTGGAAACAGGCGGCTGGGCATGTGTCAGTCAGGGGTACCTTGCCCTGGGGTGAGGGTAGGAACAGCAGAAGGGGAAGGGAGATGCTGGGCTCTGTCACGTGATTCTAGGTGGACTCCCTAGAGCATGGTGGGGTGGTGTGGGGACAGGGAGAGTAAGCTCCAGGGTTCCAGATGTCAGGTACTGTGGGGTCTGTGGGTCCCTTCAGGTAAAGTAGGGACAGGAATGTGGCCATGAGAAGATGTGAAGGAGGGGTGTCTATGCTGAGTGGCTGTAAGTAAAGGCAAGCAACTTTCCCTGACACCTTGCCTAAGACTGATGCTCCACAGTGAAGGCAGTTTACAGGTGATGGCCAGCTGTCACTCGCCAGCTGAAGTAGGAATGTTTGGTCTTTTGTTATGTCTTCCATGCATCTATGTAATATTCTTGATCTTTCCTCTAGAGCTAGGAAGATTTTCCAGGAAAAGTGGCTTGTCACTTGAAAAGTCATCCTGACAAAGGATGAGAGAGAGAGGGTAGGTGGGCATAATACATGCAAAGGCCCCAGAGTGGGTGGCAGATGAATCCAGGGGAGTGGAGAAGGCTCATGTGCTGAGGCACAGAGAATGGGCTGTAGGAGGGTAACAGTTGGAGGAAGATCACATCACACTGGGCCTCATAGACCACATTAAGGATGTGAGGCTTTAGCCTAAAAGTGGTGGGAAGCCAAGGAAGGATTTTAAAGAGAAGCATCAAAATTAGATCTATGGTATGAAAATATCCTTGAGTGCTGTGTAGAAAGTAGTTGGAAGGAAGCAAAATTAATGTAGGGAGACCAGGTGGGAGGTTGCTGACGTACAACAAGGAGGAGAGAACAGGGACTTGGACTGGGAGGGGCGTGGTAGAAATAGAGGTAACAATCATGGTAATGGGACAATGTGGGAGAAGGAGAAGGAGGTGTTAAGGATAATGCCTAGGTTTCTGCATTTCAAAAGTATGTGGACCAATAATGTATACAAAGAATTATACACCATGACCAAGTGGGACTTGTTCCAGGCTTGCAAAGCTGGCTCAGTGTTCAAAATCAGTTAATATAATCTACCACATCAACAAGCTTAAAGAAGAAGAATCATGTGATCATATCAATTGATGCAGGAAAAACATTTAATGAAACTGAAAATCTAGTCATGATGAAAAGTCTCAGTGTGTTAGCAAGGAAGAGGAGTTACCTCAACTTGATAAAGGATAAACCACATATCCAACAAAGGGCAAATATCTAGATTAGCCTTTGAACCCAAGAGGAAAGATACAAACCACCCAGTTAGAAAATGGACAAAGGCATGAATCGACATTTCACCAGATTAGGACATTTGGCTGAAAACAGGCCGATGAAAAGATGCTCAACATCACTAGCCATCAGGGGAATGCAGATAAAAACTACAGTGGGTTATGACTACGCACCTGTCAGAACGGCTAAAATGAAAAATGATGACAAGCTCATACACCGGAGAGGGTGTGGAGAGACTGGATCACTCATACTCGTTATATAAAATGGCACAGCTGCCGTTTCTTAGAAAACTAAACATCCAATTACCATACGACCCAGAGAGTGCACTCCTGTGCATTTATCCCGGAGAAATGATAACTTACGTTCACACCAAAACTGGTACAAGGGTGGTCATAACAGCTTTACCTGTGATAGCCAAAACTAGAAACAACCCAGACGTCCTTCAACAGGTGGCTGGTTAAATACACTGTGTTGCATGTATTTTACAGAACACTATTTAGCAACAAAAGAACAATCAAGTGACACATGTAAGAACTTGGATGAATCATGAGGAAATTATGCTGAGTGGAAAGAATTAATCCTCCCAAATTATATACTGTGTCATCCCACCTATGGAACATTTTGATATAACCAAATTCTAGAAATGGACGGCAGATTATGGGTTGTCAGGGGTTCGAGGTGAGGGTTAGGGGTGAAGCGGTGTGGCAGGGAGGTGGGTAGTTACAGAAGGATAACACGAGGTTATCTTTGAAATCTTGGAACTCTTCAATTTCTTGACTGTGGTGGTGGATCCACAAACCTCCACAAGTGATAAAATTGTAAAACAAAATACACACACACACACGCATGAGTACAAATAAAACTAGGAAATCTGAATAAGATCAGTGAATTGTATCAATGCCAGTATCCTGGAGGCACTTTTCTGTTTGTTTGACAAAGTGTTACCATTGAAGGAAACTGGGTAAAGTGTATGTAGGATCTCTCTTAAGTGGGGGGGGGGGGGGAGACTGAATTGTGGGGACATTACTGAAAAGAGCCATAGTCTTAGGCTATTGGTATCAGAATAAACTCCAAATTCCATATCACAGCATTTTGCACTTTGTTGTACTTGTCCCAATTTGTATTTTTAGGCTGTCTGCCGTGACACACTTTCTAAGCTCCTTGCCATTTCCCTAAATGCTCAGTACATTGTATACGGGGGGTATGTATGGCTTAGGGCATCGGCCCCCAGCCCTGGCTACGTGTCAGAGTCCCTCTTTTGCCTCCCCTAATCCAGTGTAGGGATCCTGATCTTTGCTTGAACCATTTAGTCACCATGAGCTTGAAGTTCTCACCCTTAATTCTAATAGTTTACCAAAGTATTTTCCCAGACTATTCTCTCCTATTCTGGTGCTAGTGATTAAGATAAAAATGTTACCTTTTTAGCGGTTCCTTTGCCTGGCGTTTCCTGCCCCCAGCTCTGCCCCTGCCTCTTCTACCACTATAAAGCTACTTCATTAGTAAAGAATTCTTGTCGGTTCAGCCAGACAAAATGCTTCCTTCTCTGAAATCCCAAAGCCCTTTTGTCAATAGTTTATACCCTGTTTTACATTTTGGTTATTCATATACCAGCTTAATGTTTCCACTAGACTATGAACGACTTGGGGGCAGAGTGCATCATCTGTTAGTCCCTCACGCTGGGCGCTGTGGAGACAGACATCAGTAAAACACCTTTAAAGGCCTTGAGGCTCTCACAGCCCCGTGGGGGACATGGTTTTATCAATATTTCCCTCCATCTTTCACAAGCTGTGGAGGAGCTAACGATCAGTGCCCCATTTCAGTTTTTCTGAGGCCCTGTCACAGTAAGAGGCAGATGAAATCTGCAGCGGTTGATTCTACACGTTACTTTGTGCTGTTGCTGCTTCGTTGAAGTTGCTGAAGCCCGAAACTCTCCAAGGGAGTGGCCCACTTGGGAAAAGAGATGTGGAGGGTGAAATGGCTGATGTGGAAGTTCCCTCCCATCTTGGAAGATAGCAAGTCTCTAGTGCTTTGAGACATGAGGCAAAAAACCTGAAATGAAAGAAAAATATAAACACACACACACACCCCAACAGTAAACAAAAAAAAAGAAAGAAAGAAAGAAAGAAAATTATATTGTTGTACTGTTTCCCTTTTAGATCTCACATTTGTGAGCATGAATAATGTGTCAGTAATCTAAAATCACAAAGCTTTCACTAATTTAGAAGCCTACTACACATGAGCATGGTGGGTAACAGGATTGGTATAGAGCAAAAGCTTACTAGTTCGAATCTTACAGTGCACTCAGAAGCTGTCCCTTCATGGTAAGGCAGACATGGTAAGTTTTTATCATTGAGACTCCTTCATAAAGTTCGTTAACTGGCTACATCTCCCAAATCTGAGTTGCTCACACTATATGTCCATTGCAAAGTAATGTGGGCCTCTGCTCTGAGGTCACTTAGATGCACACAGGCAGATAGAGCCTCCATCACCTTGTAGAAGCACCATGTGGAACATATGGCTTCCTTGGTCATCAAATGGGAGGAGAAAGTGCATCAAAATCTCATACCTAATCTTCGAAATTTTCGTCCATTCGTTAGAACAAGTCACATGGCCCCATTAAGTGGAAGGAGGCTAGGAAGCTGGCTTCCATGGGCCCCAGAGGAGATCAGGATATAGTGTGCACTACAAGTGTCTAACACACAACCAAGCTTGTATTTTTAGATCCTAACTCTGATAAGAATTAACGCTAGTAACAGGTAAAATGTATTAAGCATTTCTATGTACTACACATTTTATACAGATTATTATATGTACTCCTTATAACATCTTCATGCCTTATAATTGCCTCCACTTCCTATATGAAGAAATTGATGTTTAGTTGTATTAAGTGACTTGCTAGGAGTCACAAATCAAGGGAGCTGAGATTCTGTGCGAACCCATTTTGAAACCAGGCTGCTTACACTGTGCCATACTGTCTCCCTGATGTGAAGGATCCTTTGATGAGCCAGGGAATTTCAGTGATATCAGCTGAAAATTCAAATGAGAAATGACAAAGATGCTGCTACTCAGACTTCGTGTGGATGGAGAGAAGAGGCATTATCAAGATGAGCTGACAGGACTTGGTGATGGATTAAACGTGGGGTTGTGGGGCAGCAGTGAGTCAACGAGGACTGAGTTTCCAAGCAGTTTGACTGGGAGGGGTATAACATGCTATGAGAAATGTGGGAGGGGACGTCAGGCTGGCAGGCAAAATACAGATTTGGAGCGGGTGGGGGGGGGTGAAGATGCTGATTTGGGAATCCCACACTTGGATGACAGTTTACCTGGGTGGTAAATAAGATCATCCAGGGAGAAAACAGAATGGACTGAGAAAAGGGTCAAGACAAATTGCGGGGTGGGGCTGGGGGAGGTATGGGATCCTTCAGTTTCCAGAGAGGAAAGAAGAGTAAGGAATGATAAGGAGCCGAGCGCATCTATCAGAGGGTCTCAGACCTCTGTCTCCATGACAACGTGGACCTCGCTGAGAACAAATTCCCTTTTATCAGAGAGTGTTCATCTCTATTGGTTACAGCATAGGATCCTACCCAGGATTTTTCCATTAGACATATTTTTCCCCCAACCTGGGTATTGATAAGCTCTGGTGTTCAGCTTCAATCTCTCAGACTTTAAGAATGGGTATTTAACTGATAAGATTAGAAACTAGTGAATCTAAAACATAAAAGAATGTGCCATCTTGAACATTGCAGGTATGACAAAGGCAGGAGGAAGACAACAATTAAGATAGTGTTTCAGGGTGGGAATGGGGTAAACTTGGTAAACTCTGAAATTCTCAACTGGGCAGAAACGCCAATCCCTCTTCCGTTTTTTACCCTTGTCTTTGTTGGCTGTTTTTAAGCATTAGAAGAAGCGTTCCTGCTCTAGGAAGTCTTCCCTGACTAAAGCAAAGTCATGTCCTCCTCAAGCTCCCTTGGTACTTACAACTTATTTCTAGAGAGGTTACCGACTGTGTGCACACAGATAATGTAAAGTGCCTGGCACCTTGTGCACGATCAGCAAATGCTAGCAGTTATACGTGGAAAATAAGTATATAATCAAAGCTGCGAATTTTCTCCCAATAGTCATTCCCAATGTCTTCCTTTTAGTTATACGACCCTCTGAGTTTTGCTGTGTATACCGCTGCCCAGCTAGAGATTATATTTCTCATATTCCCTTGTGTGTGACTTTAAGTTATGGCTAATGAGATGCAAGAACTGATGTGTAAAACTTCTAGGTCATGTACTAAGAAAGGTACCATGTGCTCTCCACTTCCTCTGCTCCCATCCTGCAGGTTGAAATGTAGATTTTGATAGTGGATTAGGGCAAACCCCTCCTCCCCCGGCTGGGGATGAGGAAGAAACAAAATAGAAAGAACCTGAGTCCCTAAATGACCTTGAGGATCTGTGCGACTCAAACCTCTTGGACTACCTTCCAAGCTCACCCTTTAGTCAGAAAATAGTAATTATATCTCTATATTATTTAATCTGCTGTAATTTTGTTCTTTGTCAAAGCTGTCAAACTGAGATCCAAACTGTTACCTAGAAGGGATTAGGGTAATCCTTTATATATATGTATTAGTCAGGATTCTTAGCTGCAAGCAACAGAAACCATTGAAGGCTAACTGAGGCAGAAAAGGAATTCATTAAAAAGCTACTAGAAGGACATCTTGCTTATTTTTCAGATAGCTCAGAGAACCAACTCAGAGACTTCACAACCAGAAACAATGCCCATTATCATGCCACAGTCTGGGTCCCACTGTACACAGACTCTGCAGTCTTGTTGTCAATGCTATTGACACTAGATGGACACTGACCACCTTCACTAGGACAATTGCTACAGCTGATTTTGGAAACGGCTTGTAGCAGCTTCCACTGTCATGACCCATATTCATATGGATTCTGCAGGATATCTGCTGGTTCAGGTACAAGCTTTGAATTCAGCACCTGAATCGAACACCTGTGATTGGTAGAATGTAGCTCATAGCATGCATCCTAGCTACGAGGGAGGCTGGGGAAGCAAATCTGGCATTTTCAGCTTTTCAAATGAATGGGTAACTTTGCCTTAGGTAGGAGTTCTCTCAACAAAGAGTTTTAGATGCTAAGTGGCCAAAAACAATGACAGATGATTTCTGAACAGCAGAACTTCTTTTACAGGATTGAGGGTGAATCTTTGTAGGCTCTCTAGTTTGTCATTCAGAAAAGTAGGTGGTGGTGAGAAAAGGACCTTTATTAAGCACATACTATAGGCACATAGGTAGCTGTTACGTATTTAGTTATGAGTGAGAAATCACTCCTGTCTTCTAAAGCTCAGAGTCCAACAGCTGAGGCAAAATGTACATAGGTGATTCTAAACTTTTTTTTGTATTATAGTTTGTATATATAACTTATATATTATGGTGAAAATAGTTATACAGTCAGTCTTCTTTATTTGTGGATTTGGTATTTTGAACTCACCAACTTGCTAAAATTTATTTTTAACCTCAAAATCAATACTCATGGTGCTTTCAAGATCTCTCCTATGCTCCTTTGGACTGACATTACTCATCTGCTGGTTCCTTCATTAATGAATTAAATAGATTTTTAGTGTGTGTTTGTATGTTTGTATTAGAGTCATGTTTTTAACTTCCTGACATTCTGAAATGATAATTTTAGACCTGTAAGGCTATGTATTCTAAATCATAATATGCAAAGCAGTGGAAAATTTGAGTCATCCAATGCTCACGCTCCCAGCTGAGTGGAACGAGGCAATGCTCTGCCTTCTCATTTTTCTCTCATGCTGAAAACCATGTCCTTTTTGCAGTCTATTTAGTGCCTTTTTTTGTTGTTGCATTTTTGTGCTTCTTTTTGGTGAATCTACTGCTTAAATGGCCCTCAAGCATAGTGCTGAAGCGCTGTCTAGTTCCTGAGTGCAAGAAGGCTGTGATGTGCCTTACAGAGAAAAAGTGGGTCTAGATGAGCTTTGCTCAGGTCTAAGTTATAATGCTGTTGGTCATGAATTCAATGTTGATGACTCAACAACATACATTAAATGAATATGTCTTTAAACAGAAACACACATAAAACCAGGTTAGGTATTGATCCATTGACAAAAATGTTGTGACCAGAAACTTGCAGGAAACTAACCTTGTATTTCCCCCAGGAGCAAGGGTTCAATATTTGCTAATTTGGTATTTGTGACAACTTTATAGGAAGTAACTACCATGAATAATGAGAATGAACTGTATTATTTTTTTCTAACTTTAGAGATGATACAAATCCATTGTAAAGTAATGTAAACAACAGAGGAACACATAAGGAAGAAAGTGAAAAACACTGTAAGTCGCACCACTCAGAGAAAACTGTTATGGAACCAGGTCCATTTTCGTGATGCACAGCAAGCCAAATTCTGAGATGCTGAGGTTGGCAGCACAGAAAGGGTTCACTTGCGGGGTAGCCAAGCAAGGAGACGAAAGAACAAGTCTCAAAATGGCCTTCCCAAGGTGCGGGGCTGGGGTATTTGTTGGATATAGAAGCAGGGTGGTCTGAGGCATGGGGAGCGTGGGGAAAGGTGATTGGAAATAAGAAAAAAAATGCAGTTAATTGTCATTCTGTGCAGGTGTAACTGAGCTACAGGCGTCTTCTCGGGATGCATGTTCAGACAATGGTGGTGTTTTCAAGTTATGAGGGGGGAGTTTTGCACCCTCTTACATAAGGAGGTCACCAAGCAGACATTCACGAGTGCCCCGTTGGAAGGTCAGTGGTCCTAACCAGTCTTAACCTGTTTGAGCTTGAACTGGGCTCAGCTGACTCCAACTGCCTGAAAAGACCTGGGCAAACATCTTATTGTTTAGGCTATGTGCCATTTGGAGGACAAGCAAGTTTTTGTAGCAACAGTTAAAGCAAGCTTGATCAGTGAAGGCAGGTTTCAGATTTAATGAATCTATCTGATGATTACTCTCTGTTTCAAAAGTGCTCACATTAACTATTTTGGTAAAAATTATTTCAAATCTTTCTTTTTCATATACATATACGCACATTATTTTAGATCAATGGGATGACATGATTGTGATTCTATAATTTCTTGATTCAACATGTGAATTCTAATTTTAGAATTTTCAGAAAGTTAAAAGCATGACTGAAAAAACAAATTAAAAAAACAAACAAAAAATAAAAACATGACTCTAGTACAAACATACTGTGAGCACATGTTTAAAAACATATTTAATTCATTAATAAGGAAACCAGTAGATAATAACACTGGTTCAGAGGAGCAGAGGAGAAACATATGTATCTAAAGCCCTATGTAGCACTGAAAGAAAAAATATAAATTGAAGTTGATAAATGGATGTAAAGTCAGTTAATGTACTTCAGGGCAATAAAACTCTAACCTTTGAGGAAAACTTTTCTACTGGATAGAAATTGTTTGCATCTTATCAATTATTTATAAACAAACATCTAACTGGGGCCAATCATTGGTAAATTATAAGTCAAATAAAAATTACAGAGAGCCTTATGCTCTTTAGGCAGGATTATAAAATAATGCTCTAGTAAATATATTAAGAAAAATTATAACACATTAAATATTGACCCTAAGCTCCTAAATTTTCTAAAATATAATCGAAACACTGTTGAACAAACAGTTTTGTTAGGATGGACTATGCTCTGTGTCACCAAATGATTAACATGGTTACAAACAGTATTTGATCTGCAGGTGGTCATGTCTCTGAATCCGCAAGACCTTTGAGGCAGGAACCTGGTGTTGACACTCAGTGCATTTTTCAAAACCATCTAAGTGAGATTGTGATATTCTACTAATTGTTTTTGGACTGTAACTCAAAACTTTTCCTGAAAAGTGTTTGGGGAATATTAACATAATTTTTTTTTCTTATGTAAATGTTGGCTGAAAAATGTATTGAGAAATATGTATGTTCTAAGAAGTTTGAGTGTTTAAAATTAAGAGGCAGTCTACCAAAAAAAACAGCAGAGACATTTTGGCAGGGCAGTATATTCTGAAAATTCTTCTCTCCACTCCTGTGTTCGCCAACAGTTTCTCTCCCTGTAGGTAAACAGTGTATTCTGTTTCTTCTGTATCATTCCAGATTATTCTCTGCATAAAAAAGTAATTAATGTATCTAAAGGATGGTGAATGTGATACTTCCTGTTGCCTTTTGGTTTTGGAGGCCCCAAAGACCTAAGAATAAAACAGTGAGTGCAAAGGATCTGCCCCTTCCTACTCACAGAAGAGGCAGGAACTAGACCATCTCTTAGCACATGCAGACAGAGTGAGTTCCCAAATCTGCTTTGTGACCTTGGATTATTATCCACTTCAAGGTGATGCAAGAGAAGGCTATGAATTCGTTAGAGGTCATTGGAATAATATGAGTAAAGCGGATTCTAGGAGACAGAATTGTTGTGTCCTCTGCAAATTCTCCCTGACCCAACTCTGGTGAGGAGAGAAGTAGGGGATGGAGGCTGTTCCTTCCTTTCAACTCAAACAAAGGTATTTTCAATAAAATGACTCAGAAAACTTGATAGGCAGCCACCTGAGCTGAAGGACAGAGGGAATGGTGTCTGTCTATGCTAGGGGAGGTCTAGGTGAAGTCTAGCTGGGGACTCAGCAGGAAGGAAGGGCTTCATTAGAGGTGAGCTGCCCGTCCTCTGATGTCGGGGACACGTGTGTGGTTCTCAGACACCATTAGAGGAGACACACGGAGTGACTGTAGGTTGTCTTTAACAGAACCTTCAGACATTCTCCAGGAACACCTGGGGAGGTGATGGGTCTCTCCCCACCGCCCTCCCACCCCTTCCCCCATCAAAAGAAGCATTTTCTGTAGGCAGCGCTGGGGATGAGGGAAGCTAAAATTCATACCTGTAGAAGTCACCAATCAGCAAAGGCCCCTTGTGACAGGAAGGATCAACATTTGCCCACAAGGAGGGCACCAGTACTAGTCATATAAGAGCTTTTGTACTTTTACATCTGTCATTCCAACCTTAGAGGGTTCCCACATTTTAAATTTTTATTTTATTTTGACTTGAAATGTATTTGACATACAACATTGTGTAAATTTAAGGTGTACAACTGGTTACTTTGACTCATTTATATATTGTAATATAATTGCCATTGTAGCAATTGACAATGAGCACCTCTATCATGTTATGTAATTATCATTCCTTTTTAGTGCTTGGAATAATAATTAGTTCTAGTCTCTTAGCAAGTTCAATGATTCTAATATAGTATTGTTGTCAATATTCATTATATTGTGCATTAGCTCTCTGGGACTTACTACTCATTGCAAACTTGTACCCTCCAACATTTCTGTTCTGTGAGGGCCCCAGATTGTAGCTAGTGACCAGGGTAGGGAGGAAGAGTGAGAAAGAGGAAAGACACAGGCTGTCTTCTCTTTCCCCTCTACAGAAACTTGGAATGGGGTGGAGGGAATTTTAAGTTGAATGACATGGATTTTTATAATTATTACGCTGGACTAGACTCTAGTATATCTCTGAGTAACGTTAAAAGCTATGGTACCTGCCTGAGATTCCAGAAGATGCAGTTGGAGAGAGAATTAAATTGCCTCCTGATCATACCTTATTGTTTCCTGCCTGTTTGCTTTATCAGGCAGGACAACGGATTGGTGAGCCCCTCCCTGCTGGCCAGTGCCATAGTCAGCAGGCAGGAAACAACACTGGGTGAAGCCTCCTGATCTTTCTTTTTGAGGAGCAGGCATCCAAATTCTTGGTTTCCCACCAGGAGATAGATCTGGCTCTGGTATCACAGGGGACTCAGAATGGAAGGGAAGAAAGCTCTAGCACCCGCAGAGAGTGAGAAGAGAAAGAGAGGCCAGTTGGATGAAACCAGTCTTGACTTCTGAAGTTCCTTCTTGCATTGGTGCCTCTGCCTGTCCTGGTGTCCAGGTCATATCTGCGGGTCCTTTGTACCCGTCTCTGAATCTAGCAGACAGCTGGCACCTGGCATCTGGGAGGTGGCAGCAGGAAGAGCCCTCTACCCATTCATAGAGTATTCACTCACTGCGGTGCAAATTGGCTCAGTCTTTCTGGAGAGCAATTTAGCCAAATCTGGCAAAAGGCCTGCAGTGTTTATACTGTGTAAGAGTTAGGATTAGGTCCAACTTCAAAAAACCCAAGACCCGAAATAACTGTAACAAGATGGAAGTTTATTCCTCTCTCAGGTAAAATTCCAAGAGTATGTGGTCCAGGGCTAGTGCTTGCTGGAGCTCCAAGAAGGATGTAGTTCCCTTCCAATCAAGAACCAAGATGAGAGAACCCATGTTCCAGGCAGCAGCATGGAGTGTATCCAATGAAGGATGTCTCCCATGAAGACAAAGGGCAAAGGTCACAGAGTATCTGTGTCTAAGGAAGGGTCCTAGAAGCTTCCACATGAAAGTTTTGCACACACCTCATTGAGGAGACCTCAATCACATGGCCAGCTGCCCAGGAGCAGCGGAAAAGGCAGTTGATTCCAGGTGAAGAAGTATGTAGCTAGAAATTTGGAAGAAAGGTGAAAGAATATTGGAGAATAATGAACACTGTTTTGCGCCTTGCTTATTTCACTTAAGAATGTATGTTGGAGATGACTCAGTATCAGTCCTTAAAGAGGTTCCTTATTTTTATGTATTTTATTTTTAAAGGCTGACTAATAATACTCCATATGTGGAAGGATCACAAGGGATTCAGCCAGTCCCCTGTGGATGGACAGTTAGATAGATGTCAAGCTTATAGTCTTACGAATATTGCCACAGTGAGTATCCCTGTGTGTAGGTAGTCTTACGTATATGTGAGTATGTCTGTAGGATAAATTCCCAGCTGTGGGGTTTATAACTCTGCATCCTCCCTGCTTTTCAAGGAAGATACGCTAATTTTCCCATTCCCACCCACAGTGCTTGAAAGGAGATTGCTTAAATAGCTAGGAAACAGCTAGAAAGATAGTTCTGGAATCAAATATGCCCGAGTTTGAGTTGGATTCTTTTCGAGCCTCTGAAGAGTATTGAATTATTATTAGTTTTCAGTCCGTTAATTTAGAGAAACACTAACAATAAACACTCCTTCTCTTGTGGTGGGCGGCTGCTGAAATTTCAGTTCAGCTCTTTTCACCTTGGCTGGGCTGCTTGGAGCTGGCCGCACATGTGCATGGTTCCAGGATCAGCCAGAGAGTTGGGCCGGGGTTTGTACTCCCAGAAGCTGGAGCTCCGCATAGAGGGAGCCTACTTTCCTGGATTATCTTCACTTCACTTTCCTGGATGTCGCGTCTCAAGGTCCAGCTGCTGTGGTTGCCCTGAACTCTGACCTCCGGTTCTTTGAACCAGTTAAACTGCACAGGCTCTCCTCAGGCTAATGCCATAAAAAACAAGAAAGCCACGAAGTTCTTTCTCAAGTATGAGACTCCAACAGCCTTCTTTGGGTCTTCTCTTCAGTGTAGTTACCTACAGGAGATACTTCTCTGGACCGACTTCAGCATTCTTCACAGTTTGACATTTCTGATTTTTCTGGATCCCTTGTTCATGAACAGTGCCACAAAAATACATTTTGAGTCCACCACAGGTCTACTTTTCTAAAGGCTTTGGGATTGTCAGATAATGACCAAACATAGAGCCAGCGGGGTCGGGGGTGAGTGGTAGGGGAGTTCACACATTTCTGGAGTATGTTTGTCCTACTAAAGCAGATTTCCTACTCTCTCCAAAAAAACAGCCTCCAGGCCACAGTTATATCCTTTATAACATACCTTTCAGAAAAAGGGCTTTAACGTTAACATGTGACTTAGGGCAGGTCATCTAACATTTCAGAGCCTCAGTTTTCTCATCTGTAAGACCTAAGCCCTGCCTACCTCACAGGGTTGTCTTGAGGGCTTAGGAGGCAATAAAACAGTTCAGACGCACAGAAGTAATACTGTGCCGCCCCTGACCCCAGCTACAACTGCTGAGCTGAACTAGAGGTTCCCAGACTGCATCGGATTCCCATCACCCTGGAACCTACCTTTCAGTATTTAAATGTTTCCAGAAACCAATGGGGAATCCCAAGTCAGCTGGAAACATCAAATAGCAGTGACAGTATTCAGATAGTATCAAGTATAGAGAATAGCATAAATTATTTCACCATAAAAATTGTTTTTTCCTTCTCGCATATTAGCTAGTGTGACATTTGGGGGGAAATTACTTGAGATACCCAGTAATTTCGGAACATGTAAAATCACCTACTTGGCTGATTCCAGTCACCACATCCCACTCTGTCATAACTGCAAGTTAAGGAGAGCTTCCTTCACTCCAACTATTAAAGTCCCAGGATAATAGTCTTACAGACACGGAAAGTTATGTACTTTAACCTCTCATTCTCTATTTGACAGCCGCAAAATAAAAAAGCTGAAAGAATTGGAGTAGACTGTTCAAAGGTCACAATGCCTTTTCGGTCTCAGGAGTTAGGAAATGAGGCTCTGTTACTGGTGGTCCAGTATCTGTGTGGGAGTCAGGCTCACCTGGACCAGTGAGGACTCACTTCTTTTGCATGTTGGTCAATTGGACAAAAATAAAAATTTATGAGAGTGAGACGAAAGTGGCTTTATTGAATCACGCAAAAATAAAGCTACATTCTTCCACTTAGATTGTTTTCCTTATTGATGGAAGAATAGCAAGGAGAAAACGGTCACAGCTTTCTGTTTGGATAAAATGTCAGTGTTAGTCCTTGTGTGCGAAGTAGCCACACAAAAGCACTTTCCTAGCTTTTCCTCTTGAACCTGTAGTTGTGGGCTCTATCTGGCAGGTAGTCTGCTTGTGCCTGAGGGACTCAAGTTACTTGCCATGTCTGAGAGCAGTGGTTCCTAAGTCATGGCTCTTGAATTATCAGCGTCAGTCACATTGTTAAGCAGACCTCATCCCGGATTACCTAATCAGAAACTCTGGGGACTACAGCCAGCGATCTGTGACTTAACAAGCCCACTAAGAGATTCTGGTGCGTGCTCAAGTTTGAGAACAGACTTTTTTGTTTGGTGCATTGCTTTAGAGACACTTAGAACTAATTGCTGCAGTGCTAAGTCAAAACTGATTTTAGAATTTAGATGCTACTATGTGCATGTCTTACGGAGGAGGTTTATGTCTGTGACTCCTTTCCTGGGTGAGTGCTCCCAGTAGGCTACTCCAATCCAGCCCTGGCCAGAAGTTGCAACTACTTTAGCTGAAGGCAGTGGAAAGGAATATGGGAACCCAGAACATCTAATAACCCTTTGAATTAGGTACTTATATGTTTAGATTTAGGATTGTTTGTTACCAACAGAAAACTCAATGTAATGGTGGATTAAATAAGGTTGTAATTGAAATTAACGTAATAGAAAGAGGTTGGGAGTCAAGAATTTATATGGCAACTCCACGGTCATCAGGAATCCAGACTCCTTCTGTCTTTTTGTTCCACATTCTAGTTTACGGCTTGCATTCTCAAGGTGTTATTTTATGGTCCAGTAGGGGAGCAGGAGCCCCAACCATCATGTCTGTAAAAGGGGCAAAAGTGCCACATGCCTCTGTTCAGTCATTTCCCTTTAAATAGTCTTCCTGGAAGTCAAATATATTTCATTGGCCATAATTTAGTTATATTAGCCATTCCTAGTGGTAAAGGAGCTCTTAGAAAATGCAGTCTTTTAGCTGGGCACCATGCTGCATTATATAAATCAGGTTCTCTTACCAAAGAACAAGGGGAGGACGAACAGAAGACAGCGATGAGCAGCCTCTGTCATAGATTCCTTATTTATTCTTGTTTTTAAATCCTCAACGCGGCACTCTGAGGTTTTGTATTGCCACAGTTAGTCTCTGTTCTGCTTTTCTCTTCTGTGGGTCTCTCTTCCCTCTTCTGAAAAAATGAGATTAATCTAATTTAGAGAAATATAGTGAAAATAAGTAGGAAGGTGGTTGAAAGGATTGTATATGGATGTGTGTGAAAAAAAGTGAACAAAACTGATAAACAGGGCAGAATGAATGTTTACCCAGCTCCAGAGGCCTAGGGCATGGACATTCTTAAGGGAGGACTTCAGCCTCCACTAAATGAGGAGTTTTTTCCTCTAGCATTTAAACCTCTCCCAGGGACATGAACTAATTCCCTATAGATTACCAAGGGACTTCTAAGTGCTTAGCTCTTGTATAATTTTGAAAAAATGAGTAGGCATTAAAGATAGTCATCATGCCTGCCACATTATCCTAAGAAAAACAGTATTTACTTTTTAGACTTCATGTAATTTGTGTTCTTTAACCTCCCTCATTATTACTGGTTTTCTCTGTTTTAAAAAAAATCATTATGCTAAACCATTGGTGTTATAAGATCTAAACAAAATGCTCTGTGTACTATGAACTTTTTATACTTTCATTCCACTCAGTAACCACTTATTAAGCATCCATTAATTGCTGGGCACTGGGAGTTTCTTGTAGGCACAAAAGGTTCTTGCCCTTGTGGAGCTTACATTACAGTGTGTGTGGGCGTTGCTGTTGAGGGAGATAGACTGTCTATAAGCAAGTACGCAGATAAATGAACAAGATATTTTCAGAGAGTGTTAAGTGCTAAGAAGGCAGCAGGAAGACATGGTAGCATGTGATTGGGAGGGAGGGGCTAATTTAAGAAGGGGAAATTCTCCTTCTTGAGCCAAGATATGAATGTGAGACAAAGCCATTGACAAACCCATGACTAAAATGATACGAGCATCTAAAAGTTTTCATTTCTAAATTCAAAACCATTGTCTTTCCTACTACATAAATGATGAAGATGCAATTTTTATTTAAATCAAGTATCAACAAAAACCCTTATATCTGCTAAGGGTAGCAGGTTTAGGAATACTAAAGATTAAATTGTCTGCAATACTAGGTTTCTTTTGAAACCCAAACAGCTCCCAGTAAATTTATCTTCAGAATACAAGAAATTCAGACACTGCTCTTGCCAAACCCTATGCTAGCTTCTTTTGGGAAATGGAATATCTGACTAATCTCACTTGACTGATAGAGTACAACATTACCACCAAACTGGCAAGGGGAATTCTGTTACAAAAATGAATCCATTCTAATTATTCTTTGAGAAGGGCTGTTTTATATCTGTGATTCATAATTTTGTAGAATCACACACGTGCAAGAAAAGAAAGTTTGCATCTGCCACAAGCAAAGGAAATCTGATTAGATGTTCCAGTGTCTAGAACACACTTACTCATTCAGTGTTCATCATTGGCTCTCTCAGAAATAGGAATGTTGCTCATCTAGTGACATGAATTTAAAACATACGAGGCTTCAGATTTGATCCCTGTTTTTTTTTTTTAAAAAGCTACCAAACTATAAGAATGGTTTCTGAAAAGTTAAATGTGATTCTCGTTATAACATAATCATGTCACTGATTAGAGCCAAATTCTTCTGTGTCTCTTCAAAATTTGATGACTGGAAATTCGAAAGACAACAACAAAGCACACAGGTGTGGAAGAAGCCACCAACAAATGGTTTAATGTCAAAAAATGTGATATTAATTTAGGAGCCAATGAACTTTAAAAAATGAAATCATGCATGAGTAGATTCTGGACCCAAACAGGAAATCCAGCCTTAGAAAGTTAAGCATAAACAGGAGGTTGAGGGAGAAGTAGAAACTTACAGGGGTATTGGAATTAAATGACCTCGAGGTCCCTTCTAGCCCCACATATCTAATTCTAAGAGCACTTAGAAAACAAGTTAACTTGTTTTTAAAAATGGCTTTATTGAGATACAATGTACATGTCCATAAAATTCACCCATTCTAATTAAACAGTTCAAGGATTTATAGTAAATTCACTGATTTGTGCAATCATCACCACAATCTAATCCATTTTTTTCATGGTGTTTGTGGCTTAGAAACCATTTGATTTTTCTAGGATAAAGGTCCATAGTGAATCATTAAAATTGCAGAGGAAGTTTCAAGGATGCGAAGGTGACTCACTGAAACTGTATATGGTAGACATGTGCAGGCTGCTGCTCTACTGAAACAGATATGGAGAAAGAGTGCCAAGGTGGTGGCTAGAGGCAGTGCAGAGCAATGGTTACCAGCCACACCCTTGAGTCAGACTGCCAGAGTTCAATTCTGGCATCCCTACTTGCTTAATAGCTGTCTGATGTGAAACTAGTTCCTTAAGCTCTCTGAGCCTCAGTTTAGTAATCTGTAAATTAACATTACTTACTTCATGGGGTTATGAAGGATAAATGAGTTATATATGAAAGAGGCTCAGCATAGTCCTGGCACATAATACTCAATAAATGTTAGCAATTTTTATAATTGTCAATGAGCCAGACACAAGACTGCATGCTCTGTGATTTAACGTATATGACATTCTAGAAAAGGCAAAATGATCGTGATAACAAGGAAAACAAGCAGATTAACTGGTTGCCAGAGGTCAGAGTTGGGGATGGAAATTGAAAGCAAAGAGACACAGGGAACTTTTGGGGAGTGTTCTAAGTTATGACTGGGATGGTGCTTTGTAAACATTTGTTATCAAATTACAAACTTGGTGAATTTATTGGATGTAAAATAAAGCTGATAAAAAAACCTTAAACATATGGCTTTTAATTTTCCAGTTGGATAGTTCAATTACTTGACATGTTAGTTGCAGGAATCAATTTCTAAACTAAGCCAACAAATGTTTGTTGAGTGCCTATGACTTGCAAGGCACTGTTCTAGGTGCTGGGGATATAGCCTTGAAGAAAACAAACAGCACCCTTGCCCTCATGGAGCTTATAGTTCAAGCACAACTTAGGCACGTATGTTTGGAGTTACAAAAGGGGTCAGTGTGACAGGGTGTTGGGAGGAGTGGTAGAGGAGCTCTAAGTTGTAAAAATGTCTTTCTCGTGGTTTTTCTTTTGTTTTTCAAATATATACAGAAGCAAACACAGCGTCCCTGTATCTGAAGTTGATGTCCTTGACCCAATGTCCGGGCAGGTGGAATGACAGAGGTCTTTGGATGACAGGTGACCTTGACCCAAGGCTGTCCTCTGGCCTCACCATCTGCAAGACGCAGTGTGCACCTGGCAAGGGAAGGGGACTGGGATTGGCCTAAAGGCCGGTGGACGCTTCCATGGGCTGCGGGGTAGCGCGATTTTGACCTTGGCCTGGTCAACCCGGCGCGCGCGCTCTCGGCTCCAGGGCGGAGCGCAGGAAGCAGGTACTCTCAGGTGCCTTCCCAGAGGGTGGGCCAGACCCGCGAAGTCTGCGAGTGACTCCGCCCACGGGTGACTCCGCCCACGGAATGACTCCGCCCACGGAATGTCCCCGCCCACGTGGGTCCGAGGTGGATGCTGGCTGGAGGCGGAGACGCGTTGCGGGTACTTGATTGGTTGCTTTGGCCGGAGCCGCGTAGGGGGCGGGGCGAGCCCTTAAGGGGCGGAGCTTGCGGTGAGGCTGGCCGCCCGGTGTCAACTCGGGAAATGGGTGCTCTGCCGGTCTGCTGGCGCCGGGGGCGGGGAAAACGCGCTCCTCTCGCGCTGGCCCCGCCCCGGAGCCGGCGGGAGCGCGGGGCCGCCCCCTTCCTCCCTCGCTGGCGCTGGGCTGAGCCCCGAGCCGAGAAACCGAGTTGGCCCTGAGCTCCCTGTTTGGTTTTTGGGCGGTGGCAGCCGGAGGAGGAACATGGCGCTCGTAGGCAACGGAGCAGAGCTGGAAGCGGACGAGGTACCGGCCGGTGGGGAATGTGGGCACTGCCCTTGGAGCCCGGGAGGGATGGGTGAGCCCAGCAGGGACTGCCAAGGTCCCGCCCCCTTGGTTCCCAGCCTGGGACAAGCAGCCTCCCGCCTGGAGGAAGAGACAGGGGTTGCGGGTGAGGGCATCTAGACTTGGAGGGTATGTCCCTGCGGGAGCTAGGAAGGTTTCTGCGGCGCTCGGAGCCGAGGCGCTGCCGAGGTTCTTGACGCCGGCATTGCGGGGTCGTGGGGATCGAGGGCACCACGTCCGGTTCGCGGGTGAATGAGTGAGAGCGCGCCGGAGCGCAGGAGCCTCAGCACAGAGCTGTTCTGAGCCTCTCTCGGGACGCCTGGGCTTTATGAAGTCTGACCGTGAAGTCCCGACACTGGCCCTGTGGAGCTTGTGGAATCGTCTCTAGACCTGGGAGTCTCACCTTCTATGGAAGTTTCCCGGTGGCAGAACCTAAAGGCTTGCAATCGATGAGAGGAGTGGGGCAGACGGAGGAAGAAAGAGCCCCTGGGGTGTCTGCGCCAGCGGACAGGGCAGGGCTGCTGAGGGGCTGGATGGCTGAGAGCCCGGAACAGCAGCCCAGGAATTGGTGCTCTCCCCGCCGTGCACGGAGCCCGGGCCTTTCCCGTTCTCCAGTGTCGGTGGTAGACGAAGGGAAGTCGCTTGGAGAACCGACTCTGGCCTGCAGTGGTCTCAACTGCCTTTAAATAATTAGCCACTTCCTCCTGTGGCTGGCGCGCCCGTGTCTGAGCACCCCCGGGCTGGCGCGCAGGACCTGTTGATTTATTGATTGTTCCTTTGAGCAGTTGGCAGCTCCAGAGAGGCGCGCTCTCTTGCGCTTGAAGTTGAGACCGCCAGCAAGCAGCCTTAGCAGCAGTAGCAGCAGTAGCAGTAGCAGCAGCAGCAGCACCCACAAATCTGCCATTTTACCTGACTTGAATTTTACAAATCGCTGCCTGAGGAGACTTAGTTTCAAATGATGCAATAGTGGAAGATCTGGAGTTGGTGGGTTAAGATTCCTGCCCATCTGTTCACTGTCGGGAAACTCCTGACAATGAATACTATGTTTTAAACGTAGCCCTTAAAATAAAAAGACAAAAACTGAGCTCCAGCCCCTTTACACTATTGGCTGACAAGAGGACAAGCCAGACTGTCCAGAAGCTTCCTAATAGCCTGTCCCTTGCAAGGAACGAGGGTCTCAAGACCACAGACCAATGAGCTAGAGTTGCTTACCAGCATCTATTTATTGTTGAAAATGTTAAACTACACATAAAGGCAAATGATGAAATAACATATTTGTGGCTGTTTTTATCTGTGACAACCTTTCTTTATAGCTTTAGGCTCTCTTTTTGGTATGACTTAGAGCCAGCTTTTTTCATTCCTTCTGTCTTGGATCTTTTTTGTAATCAAGGTTGTAACACTTTCATGGTGCTTTGACCATACATGCACTCCTTTCCTCAGAAGTTTTTATGGCTCCCTGTTGTCTGCTAAGTATCTGTGTTCTTGACATGCAGGGCTCTCCACACTATGGTGTCAGTCTGATGGCCCAGGCTTGTCCCCAGCCGCTTTTCTACATATAACCATTTAGTTAAATCAGTGGTATGCCTGTATGAAATGAGGAAACAAGACTGAGAGTAGCTGGTAAACATGGAGTGAAATTTTTGAATCTCTGGTTTTCTTGTTGAAAAAGATTTGCTACACTTTGGGCTATATAATTGTCTAGACTAGGACATTGTTGAGAGAGAAAGGGGATGCTGTTAGTAATTAACGCTTGAACAGTAGTTGTAAACTGGGACTGTCTTGGGCATATTGAGACATATGGCTACCCTAGCTGTGCCCACTGCCTGCGAGATGAACCGACTGCCACGCGTTTGCTCGGAAGGAAGGCATTAGCTCTGTGGGGGAAGTTAGATTACAGAGCCTGGCACACAGGTGCTTGGTAAAGATGTATTTGTTGAATGAATGGATGACTGCAGAAAAAAATGATGCTTAATAATTTCTCAGTTTTTGCCATATCTTTCATTTGTTTTATTTTTAAAAAACCCCTGTAACTGTTAGGCTTATATTACATGCTAGATACTGTACTGGTCTTAGGAAATGAGCAAAGTACAAACAGAATTTTTTGTTCATGCCAAATCCACTTTTGTCCTTCTTGGTGCACTATTTCCATTGGAATACATTTTGCAAACATTTATTGAACATTTGCTTTGTGCTTAAACATTCTCTTAGAAAGAGAAGGCAGTTTGGCTCTCTCTGATTCTCAGTCTGGGTCGGGAGACATGACATGTGAACAAGAATTCTAGAAGAGAGTTCAGGGCAGGGTAAGCATGTAAGAAGTAGAACGTTGTAGACTGGGTTTAATTATTTGTAGACAACCCCTCTCTTTCATTGGACTGAAGCACTCTACCATGCGCGCTGAACACCCTGCTCTTCAACTTACTGGGTGTGTGAAACTAAAAGAGCTAGGAAGCTTTTCAAACACTTAATATAAATGTGATAGTTTTTGCAGCCACTATTTGATACTTTAGGAAAGTGAAAGGGGACAGACTGGTGTAGTTGAAAAAGTAGTAGGTTAGGAATTAGGTGACCTGGGTTCTGAACTGTGTCACTAATTTGCCCAGTAGCCATTCATTCATTATGTGTGCAAACATCTGACTGTGTTATATGCCAAGCCCAGTGCTAGCTTGGAGATACAACAGTGACCCAGACTGACAAGGTCTCTAGCTAGTGACCTTGACTGAACCATTCTCTCAATCTCTTAGGGCTTTATAAAGTTTCCTTATCTGAAGATGGAGGGGCTGCATGAGCCCTGAGTGTTCTTCCAGCTCTAAAAATCAGTGCTTTTGGAGGTGGGGTGGGGCTCCTTTTCTGGGAGAAGGGCTAATAATTTGGGAATCCCTTTTCTTTCAAAGATGATGGTAGTAGAGGGGCCCTTATGATAGCTGTGGGATGGAGTGTTTTCTTAGGTAAACTGGTTGGTGTGTGTGTTTTGTTTTTTTTTTTTCCTGTTTAGGTGCTGGGAGGATAAATGTAGGAACACAGAGGTGAGGGCTCACAACCTCAAGGATGGCAAAAATTGGATCTGGAGGGAGGCAAAAACATCTTAGATGTTTCAGTGGTCTGTGGCCCTTCAAAGCTTGGTGGACAAAATTTTATTTCTTAACATTTAAATTTCTCATTGGTTTTTCTTGGGTATTATACAAGCAAAGCTGACATCAAGTTCATGGAAGACATATAGAATGTATGCAAGGTGAATACTGCAAACCTACGGCAAGTAGGTGGCTATGACTAGAGGACTTTCTGTGCATCAGTTGCTTGATTTTGAAATCTTGTCTCTCTTGGTGACCTCATATGTATGGGCTGCCATTAGCTGCCTTGTGAATGTTGTTTCTGTTTGGTCCTCACTGCTTTGTGTGCGACTTTGGGTTTGAAAATTAGATGAAAATAGTTTATATTTTATTATTTAATCCTATTAAAGTTATCCAACTCACCAAAAACTATGTCAAGTATTGAAGAGAGAAAATATCAATGTCATCTGAATGAATATCTAACAACTAGATAAGTTAAAATTTATTTTCTCATATGAAACAAAAGTTAAATTTACTAAAAATAACTTCTAAGAAGATAATTTTTAAAATTGTTTTACCTTTGCTGGGAAAATAACAGTTTTGAAAGTCTTTGAAAAATTTGGTTACATTGTTATTATTATGTAGAAATTGCTAATTTTTATAAGTAATTTGATATATTACATTTTACTTTAAAATTATTTCAAAAGTTACTCAGCAAACACAGTTATAAAATTTAGTGTTAATTATTTTAAATTTTAAAGTTTGACTTAAAATTTTTATTGTCATTCTGAACCCATTATTGAATAAAAAGAGTAAACTTTATACTTGCTCTTTTTATATATAAAGCACAGATATATCTTGGTGCTATTGAAATTTCATGGTAGGGCGTGGTTTGTGGTTAGGAAAAAGTCTAAAAAAAGATCCCTGGGTGGAGGGCAATAATAAAGACAAAGTTGAGAAACACTGAATTAGGGAAAGAAATGGTTTATGTGACAGATGCTTTTGTGGCCTGCTTTTTTGGCTTCAAGATTTTTTAGATCTAATTCTGACTTAGAACACTTCCCCACTGGCATTGGAGATGAAATTTAGATAAATTTAATAGCTGCAATTTTCTTAGCATCGGATTCATTCTTTCATTCTGTCTATATTCACTGAGCACATCCCCAGGTGCTGGCTGTCTTCAGATGCTGGAAGTACACACCAGGACAAGATGGCTTGATTGCCCTTGAGGACGATACGCTCTAGCAGAAGATCCAGTTACACAAGTAACCAGTTCTGTCTTTGGGTCAGGGTAGTTTTTGGGTAGGAGGGCCATATATTTTGTCACTGCAGGGCACTGAGAAGTTCACTGTGGTGCTTTTGGTAATTATCCCAGGACAATTGGTACCAACAGGGATAGGTGGCCATTGGGGCTGGCAAAGACTTTAAAGAAGAAGTGGTATTTGAACTGGGTCTTGAAGGGTGTGCTGGGCACAGCATTAGCCTGGGTGGAAGTTGAGATGGGCAGGGATGAGAGCACACCTTGGGTTCAGTAGGGCACTTAGCAAGTGGGGAGAGGAGCCTTTGAGGGCTGAGACCTCTTAAAATATGGGGATCCAGAGGGTTTTTTAACTAGGCAAGAGTGATAAGATTATTTATTTTAGGAGGCTAAATCTGGTGAAGTTGTTGCAGCCAGATTGTGGAGGTGGCAGCAGGAAGGGCAAGAGGCTGTTGCGACAGTTAATGTGGGAAGTGATAAGGACAGAAGAGGAGCAGAGGTCATGGGATTGGAGAGAGGCGGCCAGAGTGGAGGGACTTCTCAGTGACAACATGGAGAAGGAATTGGCTTGGGGGCCTGTTTCCTGGTATGGGGGCGAGGGAGGGAGGAGACCTTCCCAGGAAGAGGAATAAGGTTCAACCCCACCCCTTCAGGTGGGTGTGTAGAATGAGTTTATCATGCAGATAAACTCACCCCCGTGGCTCACTGTGATTTTCCTTCTTAAGGGAGCGCGGCCATTTGTTTATGAGTGGATGGATTTGGGCAAGGTTAGGAAAGGATGTTTGTAAATTGGTTCTGCAGGTGAGTGAGAGGAAGAAATAGCATGAGTTTATCATTAGCCTGGATGCCAGCTCAGGTTAACAAACAGGCAATTTTCCTGAAATGTTCCTTCTTGAGTCTTTTGAAAGCCCATCTATTCTGGGAATACTACTTTCTCAGTGAAACTTGCCCTCATTTTCCACTCTCGTCCCCCCGCCCCACACCTCCTTCCTCCCTCTCAAGTCCAGTGGTGCAAGCATGCTTCTTTAGGCAGGAGTCAGCCCTTCCTTGGGTTAGCTGCTTGCTTTCCTAGCCTAGCTCCCTGAGTGCAGGTGCTGTTACTAATTATCCACCGTGTGAACCGATACCGTAAATTCTTGAGGCTCATGGCTTCCGTCTGGCTGTCTGTTGACATCCCCCAGCCCCTAGTCTCAGGTGCCCCAGGGGGCGAGCTCAGGCGGGCCTCCCGAAGTCCCTCTGTGGCTCATTTCCCAGGAAATGCGAACCTGGGGACGCTCCTGGGCGCTGTGAGGCTTCCTGGAAAGAGCTTCCCTTTGTCAGACCTCCCGCTGGTCACCAGCTGTATCAGAACTCCCCTCTTCCATCTCTGTGCTTAGTGGGAGTCGGTCACACACCCAGAGCCACTCTGGCCAGTCGGCCATACCGGTCAGGTCATCACCCCTTTCTAAAGGGACTCCTCCCCTGGTGACTGCCTGGCAGTTTGTAAGGCCATTATACATCTTATGCACTTTATTTATTTAAAGACTGGGTATGTACTAAGAGCTTTATGTGCTGAGATCTGTGGACCTGTCCCCTTGGTCTTGCTGATACTCTACTGACCTAGACATAGGCTTACATATTTTAAAATATTTTAGTAAAATGATGCACTATATATTGTTGGGTTTGATTGTGGCTAGTGAAGGAGGTTATTCAGTCTAATTGAATGTGTTGGGTTTCGCGCTGGATGCTCCCACCCTGGTGGTCCAGTAGGGGGTGGGCAGGTATGTAAAGAAATCCTCTGAGCTGAGCGCCTTGGGTGAGGGATGGCAGGGTGCCTTGGGAGCGCCCAGGAGGCCATCTCACCTCGGGGTGGGGAGGGGGACAGGTAGCCAGCGATGGCTTCCCCGAGGAGGGCACTTCTTAGAAATTCTGCCTCTTGCAGGATGGGTAGGTGTTAGCCACATAGAAGAGAGTTGGGGACACAGGGAACTCTAGTAGTGCTTCTCTGGGGAGAGGGAATAGCAGGCATGAGGTGCAGAGGTGAAGACGTGCTTGTGGTGCCCTGGGTGGCAGGAAACGGGGCTCGAAGGGTAGGAAGGGCCGTTCTAAGTTTTTCATGTAAAACTGCCTATCGTGGTGTTCATTTAAGGGATTCAGCTGAGGAGAGGGGTGGCATGGTTGGTGCTGTAGGAAATGGGGCTGGGAAAGGAGGCTCTCTCTGGCAGTGCATGGAGGCTGACTGACTGGAGGGAGACAGAAGGTGGGGAGGCCAGTGGTTTTCTGGTGTTCCATTTTGTGGAATGACTGTTACAGCCCACTGAAGGCCCACTCTACGCAGAGGTAGCTCGGTGCTGGGATAACCTGGTGGGTAAGACATGGTTTTAACCCCTCTGGAGCTGGCGATCGGGAATGTGGACACAAAAAAAATCACTCTCACCTGGAGTGGAGAGGCGAGTCTGGAGAGAGTTTAAGCCGAGCTGGTGCTCCCAGGAGGAGGAGGGGGAGAAGAGAGGGCTTTCACAGGGGGTCACTCACCCGGGAGATCCCGGTGCGGCGTCCCCCGCCCCAGCTCAGCTGACCTGGTTTCCAGACCAAGTCTTTACTGCTCAGCTGTGTGATTGAACCCTTTTGGACCTCGGTTTCCTCTTACATAACCAGAAGGAAATGACATTGATGATCTGTTTCTAAAGTTCTCGACTTTGACCAATCTGCCGTCTAGGAGGTGATGTTTGATCTGGACTTTGAGGAGGGGAATTTCAGCAGGCAGCCCTGGAACAGATCACTGCCTCATTCCTTCAGGCCGACGGAGCAGCGGGGGGAACTACTGAGGCCCGGGTGCAGCCACCGTGGAGGCTGAGCAGAGGGTGTTCAGGGCTGTGCGGCTGAGGCAGGAGGGCAGTGCTGTGTGTGTGCAGGCAGAATGCTTTGAACGCCCAGCTAAGGACGTTTTGTTGTTGTTGTTGTGTATGTGTGTTTTTTTTTTAATTTTCTACTTTGATACATGTATCATCTAGTATTTGGGGCATGTGTTTCATTTTTTTTTTCACTTTTTTTTTTTGATGAAGGAAAAACGGTGATCCAATTTCTTGGTTTCACTTTCTCATTCCGCAGCCCCATTTCCAAAGTACTTAGTTTTAAACTGATGACTGTAAACTGTGATGCAGTGCTGAAGAGACAGAAAATCAGGCATGTTTGAGTAAATCCGAAGGCTGTGTTTCGTCACATAGACTCTTGCCCTCGGTTGAGTTCTCAGACATGGAACCACCCGGACCCACGACTCTGGAATGGTCAGCAGGACCTGTAAGGGTTTCTCTGAGGGTGTCCTCTGTCCTCTGCCTCCTTCTTTAGAGCACTTTGTCCCAGAGTTCTGGAGTTCCTGGTCTTTTTTTCCATGTGTAAGTCACAATCCTTCCACTCGGAACTAGAGGAGAAAAACGTCAGTCTCTCTCATCGTTTATCAGACCAAATGAGTAGGATCTTTTTGAGAGGATGCCGGCAAGACAGATGACAGAGTGGGAGAGTTCTGGAGAGAGGGAATGAGGCTTGATTCCAGAACCCTCTGCCAGAAGCACTCAGATGTCATCATCTATGCAAAATCATTGCCCGGGTGCTCGTTGTTCAAGCACAGCTACCCCTGGGTTGGGATCTGATCCAGGCTTCTCCTCGTCTCGTTTGCTGTGTGACCTTGGGTACGTTATTTAACTTGTCTCATGCTTTTTATTTGATCCCTTCCGGTAAGGTGCACGAAGAGGATGAACTAAGAGTCTCACTTTCCAAAGCGCCTGGCACATAGACACACCCTCAACATGCTAGTTCTCTTTCCCTTAAGGTGTTGCTGCCCCTGTTCATTATGATGGGTTTGATGAAGAATCTGTTTTAGTGCGTCCAAGCATACCTTATTTTTGCAGTCTGTAGGGAAGAAACTTCTGCAGCAGTACACATCCAAGCCACAGTCAGGAAGTGACCAACCCAAGGTCACCCAGCTTGCTTAGGCACAGGATCAGTGTTAAAAGCCAAGCACTATAATTTTACATTCAGCGCCCTTCGCACTTTCTGAAAGAACAGATGTACCTCCTTCCTGCCTGTTTTTGTTAATAAAGTTTTATTTTTTGTTAATAAAGTTTTATTGGGACATGCCCATTCATTTAGGAGTTGCCTATGGCTGCTTTGACGGGACGTCAGAGTTAGCAGCTGGGACACAGACCCAGTGGCCCACGTGGCCTAAATATTTATAGATCCTTTATGGAAACAGTTTGCTGACCGCTGTACTAGGTGATTTCTAGGCTCTATGTAAGTTTGTTTATGAAGCATTGTAAGCTTTAGGAATTAAATTTAATTGCTCCCTTAATACTCATACAGGCATGAAAAGCTAGGGAAAACTAGAAATCTGTTTGACACATCCCGTGAAGTGCGGTGGTACCAGTTCTGGAGTCATTCGGACGTGGGTTTGAGTCCCTGCTTCTCTATGTGCAACCCTGGATGAGTTAATCTCTCTAAGCTTCAGGTTCTTCATCTGTCAAATGAGATATCAGAACCTGCTTCAGAGGGTTATTGTGAGGGTTAAAGCCCTATAAAGTGCTTAGTATATGGGATGCAAACGTTGGCGCTTAGCACCATTATTATTAAGGCTGCAGGATGCAGATGCTTGATGTTGTTTTCCCAGCCAGATAAGGAACTGACCTTGTAAAAAGGTCAGCCCATCCAGGGTAATATTAGACTCCTCTTCCACCTGGATTCCTTGAGGATGAGGCAGATACCTCTCAGGCTAACCCCCGGACTCCAGCTAGGCCAGTTCTTAACAATCGTCACACCTTTCCCTCCCTGAGGGCAGAGGGGAAGCCGCTTATCACAAAAGGGAGTATAAACATGGGCTCAAAGGGCCATCTGTTTCAGCAGAACAGTGTTCATGTTAGTCAGCAAGGGACTTGGCCATGCCAGTAATAGTTTCGAAATGACATTTGCCCACCGACACGTGGTGCGTGGTGACGTCTGGTTTCTCCAAACATCTGGCTGTGTGGGATGGTCCCCTCTTCAACACTGGTAAAAGTCATAACACTCTTATGACACTTTTATAATGCCACAAAGCACCTAGATGTTAACAGGAGACTATGTCCTGTAAGAGGTATGGTTGTGTTCGGCCACTTAGTATAGGAGGTTCAAAGGTAAAGGAGGCGACAGTGTGTGTGGGCGTGCGCTCCTGCGCCCTGGAGGTTGCTCTAGGGTTCTTGCTCTGCCCCAAAGCCGTGTGCCATGCCAGACTACTCTTTTTAAAGTTCAAGTCCATTCTCGCCTTGCTGCTTGAAATCTGTCTCATTGCTTTTGAGGTAAAATGCAAACACCTTAGCCTGGCATGTGAGGCCTTAGTTAGGACCTAGCTCAGTGGTTCTCCCACTTTTACGTGCGTAGGTAACCTGGTTAGGGGAGTGGGTGGCTTGTTAAGATGCATGTCCTTAGGTCCCGCCACCAGCCATTCTTCTTCACTAGGTCGGGGGGGGGGGTTCCCAGGAGTTTGCCCTACTAACTGGACCTTTCTCATCAGTCATGTTGAAGTGCTTGGGGCTCCCCTTCCACGCGCTATCGCCACAGGGAGGCTGCCTTTCTCACCACTCAGCTTTTTCATACGCTGTTCCCTCACCTGGCTGATTCCTCCTCATCATTTAACCTTTCTCAGGTACCACTCCTCCTCCAGCCTTTCCAGATACTCCCTCCTTCCCTGCCCTCCAGGTCCTCAATCACCATTTAGCATTCCTGGCTGTCTCCAAGGAGAAACAGTCCTCTTGGGCACGCACGCACACGCTATGACACCTAGCAGGGATAGGATGTATGTGCCTTGGTGTTCCGGAAGGAAAGGGTGGAACTTTCCCTGCACAGAAAGCAGTGAAGAACTCCCTTTAGTGCTGGCTAACAACATGCTCTTCATCCTCTCAGCTGGGAAGAAGAATTTACCTCTGTAATCTATTAGCATTATCTCAGTACTCTTTAAAAAAAATCCTTATTGAGGTATCATTTACATGCCATTAATTCACTCCTTTAAAGTGTACAATTCAGTGATCTTTAGTAAATTTACAGAGTTATGCAGTTGTCCCCACAATCCAATTTAAGAACATTTCCATTGACCCCTAAAGATTCCTTGTGCTTCTATGCTCTCACGTCAATGTACTTTTCACCCTTAAATTAATTGAAAAGTTAAAAATCACAAGCATAAAATAGAATTCCCCAGGCAGAAGTAAAAATGAGCGGCCATTATATATGATGGGGACAAAGCAAACATGTTAGGCATTAAAAAGCAAGACTGGAGAGCAGAGTGCCTTTGGGTTCAGAGCAGACTTGGCTCTTATACCACGACATCACCAGAAGAGAGGCTTGAGGGCTGAGTGAATTACCCTTGTCCAGTTGAATAATTTGTCCTGTTTGCAATAAAGCAGAAGAGGTGTACTGTATACAAATGATGGTTTCCCCTTATTTTCTAGTTCATTCCCCAAGGCAGAGGCTACTTAACTAACACGTTTAGCTTCCTGCTAGAAAGACAAATAAGCAGTTGCATTTCTAAGACATTAACAGTTGAAGAAAAGGGACTGTCACCCTAGCACACGTCTTAAGTAGGACAAAGAGTCAAACAAAGTCAGCATCTTTTCGGGCACCCCTGAATTTCAGATTTGTTATGTCTGTTCCTAGGAAGGCAAGTGGGCAGGAGGAAAGAACATGGATGTGCTTGTGGGTTAGGGGATGTGAACTGGGTTCTGTCCCTTGCTGGCACTGTGACCTTGGGCAAGATACTTAATCTCTCTCTGAGCTTCATCTGTTCATCAGTGAAATGGGGGATTCCAGTGGCCACCTCACTGAGTTGCTCTGCGGCCCTGGCACTTCACCCTGTCATACTATAAGTGCATCGTTGCAGCCATTCATTTGAATAACAACTATGTGTAGATTTTGCTTTCTATCAGCATATAAGGATGGCTAGAATTTTACAGAGCAGGAAAGAATCATCATAAGATTATATCAAATATTGCAACGAGCCATATTGAACATCTTGATACTAAATGCCCATTTGCTGAGGTTAATTTTAAGATCTAGTTTTGGGAGGGAAATTTCGTTTTCTAATTCTAAAATACAAACAATGGTAAATGTCCTTGTGGACAACTGATTCAAGCCAAATAATCAGAGTCAAGACGCTGGGAGCCATAGCTTCCTCACTCTTACAGTGGGAAGAAGTGAGGTAACACATGCAATCTAGCTGGACTCAGTGGGGAGCATTCAGCAAATGAGGATGAGTATAATTTAGTCACACACTTAGTGCTTTTAGAAGCCTGGGTGTTCATATTTCTAGCAGTTTACTTTTTAGTAATACATATGTGCATATGTGGTATTTCTCCCAACTTTTAAAAATAGAAAACATTGAGATTTGTGGAATTCTTTTTAGCAGATGTCAGGCAAACCTACTCTGGTTTCATAAATAACAGAGGTGACTTTACTAAGGTGTGAGGCCCCACAAGTCCCAATCGTATTGCTCATTGTATTAGATATTCAAAAAGCAGGTCTAGAGAGAATCATTTTTTTCTTCTAAAGACTTACCTGCTTTTACCTCCCTTTGTAGTTTATGGTGGAGGAGGTTACATTTTTAACTTAGATAAGAGTCCCTCTTTTTGAAGTACGCAGCCCTGTCCAAGTCAGAACTTTAAATCTGCATGCCTGTGGAAGCAGGTTTCACATGACAAGAGATTAGGCTCACTAAGGGACATGTGATATGCTTAAACAAACTCTTACCTCTTTGCTAAAGATCAAAAAGCATTCCTTTCACTTGTGGCAATTTGGTGACAATCATCTTTTCCATAATTATTTTAGGAGCAAACACGAGTGTTTGGAGGGAACAATTTAAAACAGCAGAACTCAGCCAAAAAAAACCCCTCCCTGTGCCTCATCCTTGATTTTCCCTTTCTGCCTCCCACAACTCACCCCTCTTTTGCTCCTACATCTCTGTCATCAGGTAGTCCTGTTGGATCTACCTTCATAAACCTCTTGGGGGGAAAAAACGCCTATACTGATTATTGGAGAAAGACTATAAGTGCAAGCAAGATCTTGTTTTAAAAAGGTAACTTGAAACTCCAAGAAAGCACTTGATGTTTTATATGCTTGTAGCAAATTGATGTTTTAATTGTAGTTGTATAGAAAGTATTAATGCATTTATGTATTTCAGAACTTTCACATGTTAAATGTGTAAATACTAGAGTTTTTACAAGCATGTATACACTGTGCTAAAAGTCACTTGTGCTATGGCTCCTTACTGCATACTGGCTCCTTCTCCCCATCACCCCCCGTCTGTCTCCCCAGGCCACACCACCATCTTCTCCTCCTGCATCTCTGGGAGAGCATCCTCACTGGTCTCAATGCTTCCGCTCTGCTTTCTGCAGTCCACTCTTACCCTGCAGCCCAAGGGCTCTTTTACAAACAGTAGTTATGTTACTCCAGTGCTTCAGACTGTTTATTTAGGATGGAATCCACACTTCCTCCCTCTTGCTTTCCTCCTCCAGCTCATCTCCTGCCCTCTTCCCCTTCGTTCCTCTGCTGTAGCCTCCTTGGCGTCCGTTAGGTTTCTTAAACACGCCCAGTTCTTTTCCACTGTAGGGCTCCTGCGTGCGTGTTTCCCAGCCTGCAGCCGGCACCAGGCCTTCACGTGATCGGCTCCTTCTCAACTTTCCATCCTTGCTTGAAAGATCAGATTCCAAGCGCAGCTTTCCTTGGGTTCCATCTTCAAAGCTGCTTTTCTCTTCTATTACACGTCTTGTCTGTTTCCTCATAGATATGGTCCCCATGTGTATTATCTTGTTTGCTTATCTTCTTCTCTGTTATCTGTCTCACTCCATCAGGTTTTGGTGCAGGAAGCAGAAGCTGCTGTAGGTAGTTTAAGTAAGAAAGAGTATAAGGAAGGAATTTACAACACGCCCAGAGGGGCTGAAGGCGTGCCTCTAGGCTGAAACCGGGGGGATGCCGCTCAGTGCCGGCCAGAACTGAGTCCCCAGGCCAGGTGCTCATATTCTGTGGCTGATGATCCTGGAGTTAAGGGTTCCCAGCGCTTTGCAGTGGCAGTGAGTCAGGGATCAGGAAGCCAAATGGGGAAGCCTCTGCTGCCCCTGTCTTTTATATGCTGGAAGGAGGAGACAGGAGGCCGAGCCCTGCTCTTGAGACAACTTCAGTTTCCTCACCCTGACTTGACAGCAGCAAAAGTCAGAAAAGGGCAGGAAAATGACCTCAGACTTTTGGATCTTGTACCGGTATCTCTCAACGGATGTAACCTAATTCTCAGCCAGAGTCAACTCACTTCCTGTATTGCCATGGATCTCTCAGGATCTCTCAGGCTCTCAGGAGCTCCTATCTCTGTGAATTGTACGGCAGTTCCTCAGACTTCTGTTGTGATCCACCAAAACTCCGCTGTCTGTTCTGACTTGCTCTGTTGTTTCCAGATGTGTCTCAGCTTCTTAACTTTGGAAGTTCTTTAATTTCAGATTGGCTGCATATTTTTGCCAGTTTTCTCAATAGATAGCTTTTTCTCTTAATTAAAAAGGACTGATTTAAGGAGACTGAGTTTTAGAGGTCTGCACCGTTATCCTGACACAAATGCCAAAGGTCCTTTCCGTTCTCCAACTATTTAGATCAACTAAGAATTAGTAAGGAAACTTAGCTTCAGATGGCCGGACATCAAGCTGACACTTAGTATTCTCTTTTTAATAAAGTCAGTTTTTTTTTTAAAATTTGGAGTAAAGGTAGATTTATTTAGAGAGATACATACTGCCTAGAGTGCAAGGCAAGAGAAAGGCAGGGAAAGAGGTGTGGGGGTTGGGTGCTCAGGTTAAAGTAAAAGTAGGTACACACTCTGTAGACAGGGTGCGAGCCGTCTCCGAAGGGGAGGGAACAAAAAAGGGCCAAAGTCAATTTTGTAACGTATGTGTTTCAAGTATGTAGGTCAGTAGCTACATACCTCAGATTTCCTTAGGGGAATCAAGTAAATAATTGAGTCTTATTGCTAAAGTTTAGATATGCCTTCGCCTTGTAAGATTCCTTGGCAAAACAGAATTCTCATAATAAGCAAGTTCTAGGTGTCAGAATTTGCTCTGAGGGGGTAAATAGTGAGAAATGTAAAAGTTGCCTAGACCAAATTTGGGACAGTTTGAGCACCAAAATAAGTAAGGACAGTGATGTATTATCGACTATTGAAAAATAGGTCTCTTTGAGTCCACATGAGTGATGACTTAACTAGACAGACAAATGGAGGAGACAGGAGGGTTTTACTTTCAGTGGAATGCCAAAGGCCAACAGTAAAAGTGGAAGGAGAGCTGGACGTGGGAAGGCGGTGCTGAGCTGTCCTAGTGAAGACTGAGTTAGGCAGTCTTCATCCTAGGTGCTGAATCTAGAGACAAGTTTAGGGGAGGAGCATAATATTTATCTGGTCTTACACCATCTCACTACAGACTCTTTGTTACTTGCAAGGCAAAAATGGTAACTGTGCAGTGGAAGAATCAGACAACACCTTGACCAGGCGATCAAAATTAATATTGCCAGTGGGGGCAGACAACACCCGGGCCTCCGGATGGAAATGACCTGACAGGGACACAGTGTCCCTTCTGTACTAGTCTAACCTGAATCTGATCACAGGGAAACAGCAGAGAAACTTTAAAGAAGGAAGTTTCTATTAAAAAAAAAAAAAAAGGAGAAGAGGGCTGTATTCTCCAAAATCATCAGTGTCATAAAAGACAAAGAAAGGCTGTGAAAATGTTCCAGATTGAAGGAGGTGAAGGAGATGGGACAGCTAAATGCAGTAGCTGATCTGAGACTAGTTCTTGTACTGCAGGGAAAAATGCTATAAGGGAACACTGCTGGGTCAATTGCCAAAATTGGAAATGGACAGCGGTTTAATGTCAGTAAATTTACTAAAGTGGGTAACTGTACTTTGGTTATGTAAGAGAATGTCTGTATTTTTAAAAAATACACACTGACACATTTAGAGGTAAGGGTATATGTAATTTACTCTCAAATAGTTTAGAAATTTTTTTTTTTATCTAGATAGAGAAGAAAGGAAAAGGAGATGGGGAGGGAGAGGGAAGAGCAGATTATAAGGCAAATGGGGCAAAATCTTAACACTAGATAAAGCTGGATAAACGCACACAGTCTTTCTTTGTATTATTCTATAGGTTTGAAATTGTATCTAAATAAAAAGTTTTTTAAAAAGTTCTCTAGAAACTGAAAGTGCTTTTCACTTACACTGGGCAGGAAAGGATCTCGGTTATGAAACAAATTTAGTTGTACTGTTATCTTACTGTGCTTTTTTTCTCTAGGTATGTTGGATCTGCTTATCTCAGAATAAATACTTTAACCTTTTAAATATTGTTCAAACTGTTCCTTTTTTACATTACACAAACAGTACATAAAAGCATTCCTGCTGGAAAAGATTTAAATCATTCAGAAGCCAAAGGGTGATCTTTCACTTTACCATTCCCTCCCTGCCCGTTCTCAGAAGAAATCAGCATTGAGTGTTTATTGATATAAATGGGATCTTATACTATTCATCTTTCCCAGGAAAAGTCTTTCATTTAATATATCTGGCAGGTATTTTCACTGTTTTCTTTACTCTTTATCTAATGATGGAAGAAAATTATGTAATACAATGGTTCCATAATTTACCTATTTCCCTGCTGAAGAGCACTTGGGTAGCTTCAATACAATGTGTACCGTAATAGACAGACCCTTGTGCATGTGTATATTTTAATAGTATGGAATTCTAGAAGTAGTTTTGCTCTGTCAATGTACATTCATTTCTTTTTAAAAAATAGATACTGCAAGACTGACTTCTAAGTAGACTGTGGCAACAGTATATGTTTTATTTTCCAGCATCTCAGCTGACTGTGGATATTACCAATTAAAAATTTTTTTGCCAGTCCTATGGACAAAATGATATTAGTTTTTAAGTGTGCATTTCCAAGTTTATGAGCTATTGGATTTCTTTTTCAGTGCACTGTTTAAGTCCTTTATCGATTATTCTTTTGGTTTTTTGTCCCTTTCTTATGGACCTGTAAGAGTTCTTTATATATTATGGATAATAATTTTTTGCCTTTTTATGGCACCTTAAATATTTTCTCCTAGCCATTTGCTTGTCTTGGAAGTTTAAAATTTTTATGTAGCCAAACCTTTTACTGTTTTCTTTATGGCTTCTGGGTTGTGTGTCTTATTAAGATTGTCCCTGTTTCAAGATTATTTTAAAAATTCTCCATACATTTCTCTCTTGTTTTTGTGTGTATCTCTTTAATCTAGCCAGAAATTTTCATATGGGTTTAATTTCACTTTTGTCCCAATAGATAACCAATTTCCCAGCATTGTTTATTAAATAAATTATTATTCTTTCTCTAATTTAAATTTTAACTGAATCATAAAATAAATTCCTTTGTGTACAGGAATATATGTCTGTATTCTTTATTATGTTCTATTGACCATTGTGTATGTATTTTCCTGAATCAATTCCACAGTTTTAATTTGGCAGGGAAAACCCTATAACATGTCTTCTGTTCAAATAATTTTACGACTGCTTGTCAGGTACCACTGAAAATCTGTTGGGATTTTGATTGGCTGAATTCTATGTGAAAAAGTTCTCATGACATGATGGATAGGAGCTCAGCCTGTGCAGTCAGATAGGCCTGTGTGTTAGCTCAGAGATGATAATTGCACCTATTTTAGAGACACGATATCTGGTTTATGAGAGACAATATATTGAAATTCAAAGCATAATGCTTGGTGCATAAATGTGCTAAAATATTTTATATATTCACAGGGCTGATGTGTTCAGTAACAGTTTTGTAGCTTATTAATTGGAGTAGCCTTTACATTGACTTAAGAAACTAGTGTATGTATATACCTAGTCACACATGCACAGTAGACAGAACAAAGTTTCTGTCTACAGTGATGCTTAATGTATAATGAGATGTATCTGTGATTTCCTGGATCCACTCATTATTTCGTTAATCATTCTTCCAAGTGGTATTTTTGGTGCAGCTGCTGTGTGTAGACCCTGGGCTTGTTACTCATGAATATGCCTCATGCAACCTGCCACCTGGAGGGAAGACAGACATGAAAACCACACACCCAACTTTGCACATGAGATTTATGGTGTGAAGAGAGGTTAGGTATCTCCAAAGGTCTGGCTCAGTTTGATGAAGTTCCTTTTGTCGAACAGCTCAGTTTGTTGAATTTACAAAATTTGTTTCTCAAAAACAGTTTTAAAGGTTTAATGAAAAAGAATATAGATCACAGATTCTGAAGTTGGGTTCTATGGGTTCAAATCCTGGTTCTGCTGCTTGGATACTTTATGACCTTGGGCAAGTGACTTAACCTTTCTGTGTCCCAGTTTCATCATTTGCAAATTGGCGTTAATACTAAGCCACTTCAGAGGGTTGTTATGAAGAGTAAATGAGTTAATATATGTAAAAGTGTGTGGAACAGTGCTTGGCTGGCACATACAGTGCTGTCGAAGTGTTAGCCATTATTATGACATCATCAGCATCCACATTTTTAACAAGTCATATGGAAATTTTTTCTTAGTATTTACTTTTTCTCAAATTCTTAAAAAAATTTTTTTTTAGTATTTACTTTTTCTCAAATTTTAACAAGTTGGTAACTTACATGTGATAAAAGGCACCTATGTTAAGCAAACAGATTGTTTTATAAATATATACACCCATTTAACCATCCCTATAATTAAGATATTGAGCATTTGCATCAGCCTCAAATGCATCAGGTCCCTGGAACCCCTGGGCAGTGATTTCAAGTTCTTTTTAGTGTATTTCTTTTACCAGCATTTTAGTATTTGTCTTTTAGCATGTTCAGAATTTGTAGTTGTAATTAAAAATTTTTCATTTATAATGTGTATTAAATTCGAGATACTAATTATATGATCTATTATGCTAATCCCCTCTGGCAGCCTCTCCGTTCTGCTGTTTTTGATTAAGTTTCCATATTTAATTGCTTCTTATTAGAAACAAAATGTCAGCATTTCACTTATGATGGGACTGAGTCAATTAATTTGTCTTAGAGTATAAAGTTTATTTCTCTACATAATACAAATGTGTAGATAAGCATTTAGCTTCTTGCTGAAAATTTCTTGCTGTTGAAAGAAGAATGTTGGTGGGAGTGGAGAATTTAGTCTTAACAGAAATGAATATATTGAAGTTCTAGCCTTTTCTTTCTTAAAACAGATTATAGTTCTCAGCATCTCTGCTTTGCTAGCACCTATAATTCTCATGAGCATAGATACCTGTGGGAGGGGGGAAGTACTGTCTGAGTGGTCCAGTATTTGGACATTAAACCTTCTCCTGCGGTAATAACAATGAAAGTAATCATTTAATAAGAGCTGATGTTATCAGGTACTGGACCAGACACCATGCTGAACCCTACATACATCTCATTTAATTCTTTCAACCCTGCAAATTTGATTTTATCTATTGTTCCTCCCATTTTACAGTGATGAATGTGAATCTTAGAGAAGCTTAGTAACTTGCCCAAAGCCACACATAGTTAGTAAGTGATGGAGCTGATGGTGAGACTCTTCACTCGTGATCTTAGCATTGTTTACTTCCCCCTTGAATTTGAAGCTTGAAGGCTCTGGTTTGTGTGGGTAAATAATTCCTAATATTTTATAGACGTTTCACATCTGTTTCTTACTCTATCCTCAAAATATCCAATGGGGTAGGGAAGGAAATTCGGTGTTCTATCCATTTATGCAAAAGTAGGCAAACGCTGTAAAAGGCCAGATAGTAAATATTTTCAGCTTCATAGACCATATGCTCTACTTGCAACTACTCCACTCTGCAGGTGTAACAGGAAATATATAAATGATGTAAATGATTGAGCGTGGTGTGTTCTAATAAAATTGTATTTACAAAAACAGGCAGCAGGCTGGATTTGGCCCACAGGTTGCAGTTTGCTGCCCTCTGTGGTGGTGGGCTGATCTGTTTGGGTTCACCAGGATGATCAGCCAGGGGAGGCAGAGTCAGGATTCCTGGTGCAAAGTGCTCTGCCCTGTCTGCTACCCAACCTTCTCCAGGCTGCAGCACATGGTACCACTCACCAGTGCTTTTAGGAGACTCAAGTCCTAACAATATTGGTGATGGTAACTAATATCTTGTCCTGGAGCTTTGTGCTGTGTGCTTTTCACATGTGTCATTTAGTCAGTGAACAACCCAGTGAGATGGGAAACTGAGGCACAAAGAAGAAAAAAGCGGGCCCAAGGTCTCAGAGTTAGTAGGTGTAAAAAGGACTTGAATCCAGGCAGGCCGATTCTGAGTACGTGCGCTCCAGGCCTCTTCATTATGAGATTTCTCAGTTTGAGGTCACCTTTGAAGCCTTATTACTCAGAAACTGCCTCAAGATTATGTATTCTATTTTTTAGGACATTGACTTTGGAACAGAGCTACAACTAAGGGAATGCTAATTCTGCCATTTTTCTGTTACAGCTGAAAGTTTGAGGATCGAACAAGATGATGCAAGAGGTTTCTTTTTGCTTATCCTTAGGCTGCACTTGAGGTCAGCTGTAGAACCACTTTAATGATTACAGAAGAAATTTTTAAAAATTTTGTGTGTTTTTTAAGTTTCTTTTGTTTGTTTTTTGGGGTAGGAGGCGATAATTAGGTATTTACATATTTACTTATTTATTTACTTATTTATTTATATATATATTCATTTATTTATATTAATGGAGGTACTGGGGATTGAACCCAGGACCTTGTGCATGCTAAGCACATGCTGTACCACTGCGCTATACCCTCCCTTGCAAAAGAAATTTTTTATTAGTGTTGTGTCAACACAGAGCTGAGTGCATTAAATACGTTATCTCAGTTAAGCTTCAGAACAACTGTGAAAATTAAGTGGTATTATTCTCATTGCACAGATGGAAAAACTGAGGCTCATCTATGAGGTGTTGGATAGGTTAATTAAATCTTCATTAGTCTTTGTTTCCTTATTAGGATATAGTAATAGCCCTATCTCATAGAGTCATTATGAAGATTAAATGAGTTAATGCATGTTAAGGATTTAGAGCAGTGTTTGGCACTCAGTGGTGTTACCTTTTATTATTATTGCTATTATTATTATTATCAGAATGTAGTAGCAGTAGTAATAGTGGAGGTGGAATGTTCTTTTTATGATTGTAAATTGGAAGTAAACATCTAAGTGTCTAATATAGTGCCTGGGTGTTAATAAATGGAATTTATGGTTATTTATTTGTAGGAAGGCACTATAAGCTCTGTTCATTTTAAGTTTAAAATACCTCCACTGGTGATGGTTTCAAAGCTAAACAGTTTAAAATGTTAAAACTCAGTCTCTTGGTTCTGCTTGTTGCTGTTTGTTTTGTGTAAAATTATTCTCCTGCAAAAATAGTATGCCTTAGGTATTACTCTGTTGACCATAGATTAGGTAGGGTTGGCACTGGGGACAATAGTGCTTGGCATATTACGTGATTGCCAGGATTCATTTTACAATCATAAAAGTAGTAGCTGAGGACTAAGTACAGAGGAGTAAAATAATTTGCTCATTTATGTTAAACAATATACACTGTGAAAAAAAACCCTTATGTTTTGCATATACAGCCTTTATTATGCTGTACACATTTTATGTTTGTACATGCCCATTCTCTCTGAAGTCGTATCCAAAACCATGTGTACTCAGTTATAATGGCAGTTTCAAGTATTGGTTCAATGTCAGTTTTGACTATACGTGGTTTTCCTTTTAAGTACTGACCTTAGGACTTAACCCCTGCCTTAAGCTGCAACTCAACTCCATATTTATGGTGAAATGCAGAAAGGAAAATATTTCCCCATTCATAAATTTGTTTCATTTTTTTTAAAAACATGCTTCTCTCTGTGTCAAACTAAAGTGATACAGTCCAGTTCAGCTGTTTGTAAGAGTGACATCTGGTGGTTCTTTATAATTCTCATGGTTTCTCTTGTTGCTTGGCTCAAGTTGCTAGAAATTCTAAAGAATCATTGTGTGAACTCCTTTGTCTGATACTTAACACACTAACTGGCTATTGAAGGTCAAGTTAGTACAACTGATAACGGCTTTGAAAGCCCAGCACACCGTTTAGACGCAGTCCCTCTGCATGCCAGCCTTCCCTGAGGGACTTTATTTTAGCAGGTGTTATAGACATACAGCTATCTTATTGGGGAGGATTTGTGTTTAATTCAGAGAATTTAGGATATTGTGTAAGGGATGGTTTCTATGCCAACCTATCTGCTTTACTCATGAGGAAGCTAGCACCCCAAGAGACTGAGTGTATTGGCCAAGATTACACTGTGTTGATCACACTGCCAGCTGAGGTCCCGGGCTCTGTGCCCGTAAGCTATGTTTATCGTGTTAGGTAACCCACTGAGCAGGAAGAGTCTGGGCCTTAGAGACTAGTAGACGAACGTGTTTTCAGATGGGAGAAGTAAAGGCAGTTAATATGAATTTCGAGTACCTGTTTGCTATAAATATTCTCACATTCAGCCTCTTTCCTCTCTTCCAAAAGAGGGCACAGACTCTTCCGTGTGAAAGAATTATTGGGGAAGTATGGTGAGAGATCCCAGCTCTTTCTCTGTGAGCCCAGTGATTCATCCCATCTCTGAGAATTTAGTATCCTCTGGAATTGTATTTATCGAGCCTGTTTTGAGTTGGCCTTTTATAATGCCATTATCTCACTAGCATCCTTACAACCATTTGGGGAGGTGGTTGGAATCCCCATTGCTAAGAGTTTGCAAAGTACGAAAGTACTGTGTCGGGTTATAAAGTGGATTCAAAGGGAATACAAGGGCCGTTGATTTTAGCCAGGGAGTTAAGATAAGCTCTTGAAAAAAATCAGTAGAGGAGGATTCACAGGGCTAGACCCTTCACAGGGTTGGGGTAGCGCTGAGATTCAGACCCAGACAGGTTTAACTTTCTGGTCTAAATTTGTTTTCCACTGTCCTGTGTTGGACATGCACTACATCACCACTGTAATGTTGAGTGAATCTCTGAATAAAATCTAATAGTGGCTTAGAAAAAAATAAGCTGTTTATTAATGTGCTCGAAGTAATCCTTGCTGATGAAGTGACTGTTACTCTATATATCCTATTTTCACTATCAAACCTGTGATTTTGGGTAAATATGAAGCTTTAAAAAAAGACAGGACTTATGGGGTAATACTGGAGCCCTTCCCTGGCATGAGAACAACGGGAGAAGTATGTTAATTCTGTACTTGGAGAATGTGTGAAATTATTTTCATTCTCCACCAATGCATGTTAAAATAAAAATTTTCAAGGCACGCACTTTTTCTTCTGGCAACTGATTTTCAATGTTTGTATTATTTCAACTTGGAAAACTATTTTCCTTTCTCCTGTTAATAAAGGCAGTTTTTACTCTTTGTATGCCTTCCCCTCTCCACCCAGCAGCAACCCAGCCTCTCTCATCACACCTCACCTCTTACCTTCCTCAGTGGGTCCAAATTTCGCGAGATTTGCCCCTTTTCTCGCGAGATGAAGTCCCTTGCTCAAGGGAGAGAAATCCCGTTGGCAAACCTGTTAATGAAAGCATTTTTTTTACTGTCTGTATGGCTTCCGTCTCAGGTGAGAAGTTGCCTATCTGCTTTCAGGGCACCACACCCCTATCCTCTTCAGCGGAGCCAAATCTTGTGAGATTTGTCCCCTTTCTCGCGGGACTAATTCCTCTCTTCCTGGGAGACTAATCCCGTTGACAAGCATGTTTTGTTTTGTTTTTTGAAAACTATTTTTGAATAATGTTTGAAAACCTCTGGTTTTTTTTTAGCAAGTGTTTCCATACCTTCTGAGCAGATTGGAAAGATGAACTCTGTATCATATTCTTTTTTGTCTGCTATTTTTGAGAATTATGTTCATAATTGGGAAGGTCACATTTTGTTCACTGCAAGGGCCGGGTGGAGACTCCGGAGTGTGAGTGTCTCAATAGTGTATGGGCCTCCGCTGTTTTTTTCCCTTTGATTAAGGGTTCTGTGGGTCGCTTGAGTTTTGATGTTAATCCTTAAAAGGGAAGTGTGAGTGGTGTTTGTACCCTTTAGACCCAGTAATGGGGATGCTGAAACTGAGCTTTACATTTGGCTCCAGACAGTCTCAGGGTACTGATGTTCCCCCTTACAATGTGAAATTTTTAAAATGCAGCGTATAAAATGCAACTGATGGTAAGCCTTGGATCCAGGTGGGAATTTGAATGCTCCAAAAGACCATGGATGGCAGATGGGAGCCAAATGAAAAATTATCCCTGACATATGAGCTGAGGGCATATATATTAAAAAGCTCTTTGCCCCAGTTTTCTTCTAAAGGTCACTCATGGATACATAATAAAGGTGTATTTCAAATTAATTCTGATTTAGAAAAAACACTTTATTGAAGTTATAATAGGAAATGATGTCACTTAAGTTTATACATTTCTCATGTCATTTCTTTAACTAGCAGTGTGCGTTTTCCTTTCATATGTGAAAAGATTTACAACCAATATCTGAGGAATCTTCCTGACGTATTACTAAGATAGTGATAAAGTGTAACAACTAATGCCAGTCTGCGCTTCTGTTTTAAGTTTTGGACATCTTGATTAACCAGGGGTGAATGCCATGTGGAGGAGTGTTTGCAGCTTTTAGGTCTCTAATACCCATGGCTCTTAATCCCTGTGCTAGCCCTGTGGAGCTGGGACATCCTTTTCATGTTTCATCTCCCAGGGAATAGTCCAGATGTGCCCGAGAGGCAGGTGTAGAATCTGTGGCTTGTCAGAGTTCTCAGCAGCTTTGGGATTCTTTGAGTCCATGGAGTCAAATACACAACTTCATTGGTCAATAGAATGGAATGTTGAATGAAAGCTCTAGTGGGGAGGGTCTGGTGCTATGGGGTGGTTCTCATTGAGGAGGGAGGTGTCGACAGAGCCCCATCAAACCTTGTCATCACTTCCTAAAGAACAACAGTGAATGAGAACATGGTAGCATCAGTGCATAGACCCACTGAAGTCACCCATATGAGACAGGGAAAAACGGAGGAAGAGGCAGAAGAGGGAGAGGAGGAGAATAAGGTAAAGGGAGAAAGGAAGATGCTGTAGAGAAGTGATTTGACTTTTGGATTTGTAGTACCTAGTTTTAATTTGTATCATGTTCCTTCCTACTTCCTTTTCCTTCTTGGAGTAACATTTGCCACACACACATTCATTTTCACACTGCAAAGTGAATTAAAATTCAGATGGAGAGACCTGAAAAGTTTTTAAAATCTATTTGGTCTCGTTAGAAATTAATACAGAGTGTTTCAATTACTGCTGTTAATAGCATATTTGTTATCTTTCTTCTTTGCCTTTCCCCACAGGGATAAAAATAATGTAAACATTTGCATCATGAGTAGCTCTATTATTTGAGATTCTTAAATAAGTAAACATTTATTAAGAACCTGCTGTCACTTAAATGCACCTGCAAACATTTTTGCTACTCAGAATATGACCAAGTTAATAAATTAAGATGAAAATTGTTTAGAAAAGCCTTAGAGGTTGATGCAGCACCCCCATCCCCTTTCCTCACTCTGTGTCCATTTCTGTGTCTGGGATCCTCCATCCTTCTGGGGGTAGGGGGTGGGTTTCAGGCTCCTCACCCAGCAGGGAGCAGACCCTGAAGTGGAATCTTTGACCTAACAGGGTTAGCCCATTTGCTAAAGTGCAAAATGAAACAGCTCAAGGTAAGGACCTTCATCTCAAGACAAGGGTATTCAGCCAGCCAGTCAGCCAACAATTGTCTGCAAAGAGTCTCTGAAGTGCAGAATATTGTGTTGGGTTATAAAGAGGATTCAAAAGGGGTTTGATGGCCCTTGACTCCAGCCAGGGAGTCAAGATAGGTTTTTGAAAAAGTCAGGTACCATTTTGAGACAGTATGTGCTTGGGAGCCAGGTGTGGCTCAAGTAAATGTTTATTACACTTGTGCCCAAGGGTAGGAGCTCCTCACCGCTGGCCCAGGCATGGGAATGGGGGAGGCGGATCAGCAGCCTTCCAGGACAGATGTAAATGCTGAGGCTTTCCTCGGAACATATCTTATTTGTCAGCAGCATGAGCTTTCCTGTCCTAGTTTCCTCAAACTGGAAGGAATCTGATTACTTTTCTGACTGTATATGTTTCAACTGGAGTCCACATGGTGCGCCTGCCCAGTACTGGGAGGTTTAAAGGAAACCAGCTTGTGGTAATCACTGGGGAAATGAAACCTAGCGCTGGTGAAGCACTGGGCAGTTGATGGTGAATTTGGAGAAGCAAAGGTATCAGACGTAGAAAAATTTAGTTCTGCTCAGTGAGGGATTAATGTGGGGATACTTCAAGCTGGGTGGGAGACTGCTGACTTGCAGTCCCTTGCAGATCACGTGCCAAACCTGGCCGTCCTGACGGGAATCCACAGAGGAGAGGCCCTCTCTGGGGCAGCAGAAGGAAAGGGGTGGGATCTGAGCTAGGAGTTGGGACCTAGAGAGAGAGGTATGTAGTATGGGAGGTATGAACAGTCTCTGGGCCTTTCATCCCCCAGGCAGAAGCCACACCGTTTTCTCCTGTGGAGCTGGGAAACTGTATTGGCAGGTGCTCTGGAAGACAATGTATTGCCAGTATTAATGTCAAATTATAATTTCCCAAAATTAGAGATATGACTCTCATAAAGTATAAAGTGAATGTGTCAAAATCTTATTTAACCCATCAATGAGGAAACCAGTGAGGTGGTAACCTGATTCAAAGGGCATTTGAGGAACTGAGTATTTACAGGCTTAATACAGAAACAATGTTAGATTAAGACTGATAGGCTGTACATAAAACTGGATAATGTCCTTTGGGGCAATAAGACAATCTTTGAGATGTTTTCACTATTTTGAAATCTGCAAGTTAACATGTTATCTTACAGTATCTGAGTTCTAATCTGATAGTAAATAGCAAAGTCAAAGTCAGGTACATTTTCCTGGGGAATTAAATGACCCTTGCGAGGGCTTGTGCAACAGTCTGCAGTGTGACCTGGGGAGATACGCTGCCCCTCCTCACCCACCCACCTCCACTCCTGCCCAACTGCCTTAGCCCCAGGTTGTGGGTAGTTGTTATTAACATTTAAAAAAAATACTTTGGAGTTAAAGAAATCTGAGGTTGAATCCCAGTTCCTTCACTCACCAGCTGTGGAATGCTGGGCGGGTAGTTATCTGTGACTGGATTTACTTGCTGCAGACTGGGAGGAGCAATGGAGTACCTTTGTTTAGGCTCTCAATAAATCTCAGTTCTTGTCTTTACCTTTCTTTCTTTTTTAAATGAGAAAAAAGTCACTTTCATTCTGGCCTTCAGAGACCAAGCTTTCTTTCTCTCTTTTTTCTTTCTTTTTCTCTTTTTCTCTCTTATGCTCTCTCTTTCTCATCTCTAGTTTATTACAACAATGTCCTAGAACCCTGGTGGATTTTCTCCATTACTAATGGTGGCATTCTGTTACATTTTTATTACTTATCTAAAGGAAAAAATAGATGTTAACAATTAAAAAAGTTTCCCCTAGCTTTATTGAGATATAATTAACATATAACATTGCATAAGTTCAAGGTGTACAACTCAATGATTTGATATATTTGTTTATTGTGAAATGATTACCATAATAAGGTTCGTTAACACATCCGTCACCTCATACAGTTGTAATTTTTTTTTTTTGTGATGAGAACTTTTAAGATCTACTCTCTTAGCAACTTTCAAACAATGCAGTGTTGTTAACTACGGTCACCATGTTGAACACTATGCTTTATTTAGAGGACATATGACAAAATGGAGAGATGTTACTTCAGTAAAGATGATTTCTTACTGGATATAATTTAGTTTTTCTTGTTTTGAGGATCTGGAGGTGGGGTATGACTTGTTTAAGTGTAAATATTAGCCTTGTCTCCTTTGAAAAGAAGAGCTGTCTTCCCAGTTCATCCTTTCTGAAGCCCACTCGTTAAGTATCTGGGTGTCTGCTGTGTGTCCTGCTCTGGGTTGAGGTTTGCCAGGGGGACGGATGCACAGAAGCTCCCAGCTCTCTGCATTCCTCCTTCCTGGTATAGGTCAGCCAGGTGGGGTTAACAGGGGTGCCAAAGGGACCGGAAGCTGGTGTCTGGCACAGGCAACTGGTCATCACAGCCAGATCTGGGTTTCTGGAGAGCATCGCCTCTCTCCTCCTCCAAACCCTCACGTGATAAACCTCTGTGCTGGCATGTGGGACACTGAGCTGTGATTCAAAATGGCAAAGTCTCTGATACCAAGAGCCTCTTCAGACTTCCGATTTGGAGAAAGGAGTATTTTTCTAGTTAGGAATTTTTATATTGGCCAGAAAAGCATCTTTTTTCTATTGGCTAGTATAGGTTCTTTTGCTTCAGGACCAGTTCCTTTCTCTTCTAGTAGCTGGTTCATGGGCTTCTGATTTTACTTCAGTCACTAATCTCTGCGGAATGAGGATAAGATGGAATTGTTCTTGACTCTCCCTCTCTTACAGAGTATGCTATTAATGTAGGTGGGGTCAGGGATCCCAAATTCTCAATCAGTTCTGCCACTACTAATAATGTTTCTTCTTTGCAGTGTTTACACAGTTTTTTGCTTTCCTGCCTGAATGCTGAATCAGTGGAGTGTACACACTGATCAATATCAATGGCCCACAAGGGAAAAGCTGTGTAACCCTCTTTCCTCATTTCTGTGTCATAGCTCTAAATGAGGTGATGTGGTTGGTGTCTTGATGACTCAAGTTCAGTTCATTCATTCATTAGGCAAAGTGTATCTCTTGAGCAACAACTCTGCTAATAAGCTCTGGTGATTTCTCTGCAAACTTGGTAAATGAGAACCTGCCCTGATGGAGACAGATAATAACCAAGTAAACAAACAGGACGATTAGAGATTATGATGCGTATTGTGAATTAAGGAAATCAGATGACTGCAAGCTATAAGTGAGCTGCTGTTCTTAGCAATTTTAATTAGGGTTATTAGAGGCGGTCTCTGAGAGGGTGGCTTTCTGAGCTGAGAAAGGAAGGATGAGAAGGAGTCAGCCTTAGGATGAGTTGAAGTGAAGAGTATTCTAGGACAGAAAATGCAGAGAGGTGTGGGATGAGTTTGACTTGTGCAAAGCACAGAAAGACAGATCTGTGCCTGAAGTGGACGAGTAAGCAGGCCAGTGAGTGGAGAGGTGATCATGTGCCAGATGGGTCCTTTAGGGTTTCGCAGATCATGGGAAGGAATTTGGGTTTATTCTAAGTGTGATGGAAAACTTTTAAAGAGGTCCAAAGCAGTGGAGTGGAATGAGCTTATTAAAAGAAGAGAAAGAAAAGAGTAACTGTAGCTCTGGTGTGAAGAACTGAATGAAGGGTGTCAGGCAGGGGAGGAGGGAGACCAGCGAGGTCCTTGTGCTTGGCTATGGTGATGGTGGTAGGGCTGTGAGAGAAGGATGCTGTGAAGATTCGACTAGGTAATGGTGGGTCCCAAATACCTGGATGAGGAGCTGGGATTTGATTTTCACAGCTGTGAGGGAGTTTTGTTGATGTATGAGTTTGTGGGTGAGGGTATTTGTGTGTGTGTGTGTGTGTGTGTGTATGACTGAGTTTATGGGTGAGATAGTGAGTCAGTGTGTATGCATGTGGGGTGCATGTGTGGATTTACGAGTGTGTGTGTGTTGTATTTAGGTTCTTCTCTTGCAGCTTTTTAACAGGCCAGTGGCATGAAGGAGAGGGCTGCCTTTTATGGTGCAGATAAGAGGCTAAGTGGGAATTTGAAAATTGCGCCTCTTGGGGAGTGATGGAAATGTTAAGGATCTTTGATTGTGGTAGCAGTTTCATTGGTATATACATCTATCAAAATTCATCAAAGTGTACATCTGAAATATGCATAGTTTACTGTACAGGAAACATACCATAATAAAGGTGTTAAAATTTTTTTAAAATAAAAAAAAGAAAAGGCTGGTGGCAGGAGACTTGCTGGGAAGGTAGTGGCGTTCGATGTGACGCGATGGCCTGGGGTGCTCACTTGGCTGCAGTGGAGAAAGAGACAACTGAATTGGGCACATCCTGTGCTTTGTTTGTTTTATTCTGTTTCTGGGTTGAATGAGACTGAGGAATGAAGACTCCGTTAAGGAGTCACATTCTCTTCAAATTAGCCCAGTTTGATTGCTAGCTGAGTATTTTACTAGTCTTAATTATTAAAAAAAAACAAAACTAAACTAAATTAAACCTCACTTAAATGCATATGCTTGGTTCTCAGAAAAGAATCATTAGGAGAGTTAAGTGGAATGATTCTACTGCATTTCACCAAAACTGTCCCCCTCCGCCCCTGCACATGCGCACGTGCGTGCACACACAGACACATAAACACACACTTTCTCTTTTATATTTAAAGTTCTTGATTCTTGAGAAACTCACTATATTTTTTGTTCCCCTCCAGGACATCTTTGAAGATGCCTTGGAAACCCTCTCTATGTAAGTAGTAACGTAATAAAAAGTACGTAGTAAAGAAAAATTGATGGTTTTCTTGTAAAAACTGTAAATATTTCATTCTCATTTTTTTGAGCATAGTGACCACTGTCAGAAAAACTCACTTCTCTATAATTTAACAGTTGGGATGTGACTAAGCTTAAGAAAGGATCTACTCTACATTTACTATCAAATCTGTGTTGAGTATTATTTCTTGTAGTATGAACTAAATAAACTAGAAGAAAAATGTTTCCCAACAAATTACATTTTATTTGTGTATAGCTAACCCTTTTATATTTTGTCCATATTTATTTACATGATTTGCCTCATATTGTAAAATTTTACTTTTGATTTGCACTTAATTTTATTAAAAGCATTTACTATGACCCTACATAATTTTTGTAATGATTTTAAATGACATCATATTAGATCAAGTGGAACACGACAGCTCCCTTACCCATTCCTCCATCGTTAGATATTTAGGTTGTTAAATGTTGCTGGTTTAAAAACTTAAAACTAAGGAATGAATATTTTAATGTGTTTAGCTTTGTCATATTTTTAATGATCTCCAGAGACTTCGATGTAGGATTGATTATTGTATTAGACAGGATGAATATTTTTATTGCTCTTGATTTGATATTTCTCAAGGTGCCTTTCTGTATTAGTCTGCTCAGGCTGCCATAACGAAATACCATAGACTTGGTGGCTTAAACAACAGAAAGTTATTTTCTCTCAGTTATGGAGCCTGGAGGTCTGAGATCAGGGTTCCAGTAGGGTTCCAACTGACAGTTGTGATTTGTCTGCTTTTCCCTCATGATTAGACTGAGGTCATGTGTTTTTGGGAGGAAGACCACAGATAGAAAGCATCATTCTCATCACATTATATCAAAGGTACACGTTATCAACCTGGCTACTAGTGTTGATGCTGAACTTGGTCACTTGACATAGTGTTTGTCAGGTCTTCCCACTTTAATGTTACTTTTTTTCTCCCTTCCTTTTTGTACTGTACTCTTCAGAAGATAATTTGTTAATGTGATTTTTAAAAATTACTTTTATGGTGAGTGCATAATTTGCCATGCAGAAATCTTATAATTATTCAGCCCTGCTGCTGCTGCTCTGCTCTGAGTGTGGGCAGGAACAGAGCTTGCGTTGCATGGGACACTGGAGTCCGGGAGGTGGAAAAGGATCAGATTGTGGGGCTGGTGCCTGGAATTCACCAGTGGAGGCACTGCTGTTCCCAGAGGAAAGCTAGAACACCAGACACACACTAAAAAGGGGTTCAGGTCTCAGAGATGAAAACAGGTCAGACTGATGTAATTGATGTGACTGATGGGTGGTGCACATTAAAACGTGTGTTTCTCTGAGCTTTCACTGGCTGCATTAGACTGGCAGTGGATTTACCTTTAAGTCTGAAAGGCACTGTGAGCAATTTCTAACATCTATTAGTTTTTTTAAAAAGTCAAATCAGAGAAACAAACATGTAAGGAGCTTGGAAGTTGCCACTCTGTCCTTACAACAGGTAAAGAGCTAAACAGACTTGAAAAATCTACAGCTCATTTTGGATCCATAAGAAAGGGGAGGATACAGGGTAAACAGCTGCCCTCAAAATTGGAAAGACAGACAAGGCAAATACTGGGAGTCATGCACACCAGAGCGGAAGCCAGTGCTGGGGTGGGAAAAAAATCTCAGCTGTGATTGATACATTGCTGGAGGTTCTGAGAATTAAGAACCACAGGCGGACCCACCCATATGAAGCACCCTCCAACCCCAGCATGTGAGATTTACCTCTGGAAGCTCCACTAGGTTCCCACAGTAAATAGGAGAGAAAAATCCCTAGGGCTTCTGGCAGAGTGAGGAGGAAAAGAACCATTTTGAAATACACCAGAGTTTACTGCCTTCAGGGGAAAATAGTTTACCAGAGCCTAACTGACCTGGGGAACTCCAGCCCATTCTAGCCATCCTGTCCCATCTAAGAAAAGCTAAGAAACACTTGAAAAGTTCCCAGTCCAGAGCCACAGGCTCCCTAAAAGACGGACCAATCACAGGACTATAGACTGTTTCCTTTCCCCACACTTCACCACTATGTGACCACAGGCTTCTTAACAGCAGTTCCTTTTATCTGGTATATCATGTTTAACTGTCAAGAAAAATGACAAAGTATACCAAAAGGCAAAAAACACAGTTTGAGGAGACAGACACGGCAGAGATGTTGGAATTGTCAGATTGGGAATTTAAAACAACTGTGGTTACCATGTCTAGGGCTCTATGGATAAGCTAAACAGCATGCAAGAACAGATGGGCAATGTAAGTAGAAAGGTGGAAATCATAAGAAAAACCAAAAAAAAAATGTTAAAGATAAAAATCACTCTAACAGAAGTAAAAAATGTCTTTGATAGGCTTATTAGACTAGACACGGCTGAAGGAATCTTGAAACTAGAGGATATAGCAATGGAATCCTCAAAAACTGAAAAGCAAAGAGAACAAAGACTGAAAAAAGCAGCAGAATGTTCAAGGATTGTGGTACAGTTACAGCAAGTATAACATATGCATAATGGGAACACCAGGAATAGAAGAGAGAAAGGAACAGAAGAAATATTTGAAACCATAATGTCTGAGAAATTCCACAGTTAATGTTAGACAGCAAACCACAGATCTGAGCAGCTCAGAGAACACCAAGCGGGATAAATCCACCACCCTCAAAGATGACCCTTGGGTTTATTATCTTCAAACTATAGAAGATCAAAGATAAAGAAAAAAATCCTGAAAGAAAAAAAAAACCTTACCTATAGAGGAGCAAGGATAAGTATCACATCCAACTTCTCCTCAGAAGCCAGGCATGCAAAAGAAAGTGGAGTGAAATGTTTCAATGTTGAGCAAATAGAACTATCAACCTGGAATTCTTTACTCTCTGAAATTACTCTCAAAGTAAGGGAGAAATAAAGACTTTCTCAGGTGAACAAAAATAAAAGGAATTTATTGCCCATAGACATGCTTTGCAAGACATATTAAAAGAAATTCTTTAAAGGAAAATAATGTGGGTTAGAACCTCAGATCTACATAAGGAAGAGCATCAAAGAAGGAAGAAGTCAAATAAAAATTTTTCTTATTCTTAACTGATCTAACAGATAATAGTTTGTTGAAAATAATACCAACAATGTATTTGATTATGTATGCTTATGTTTATATCTTATGTATATATGCATGCTTATGTATGCTTACATATAAGTGAAATGAATGACAGCAATGATACAAGCTCCAAGAGGGAGGAATTAGGATTATTTTGTTATTATAAGGTACTCGCATTACATGGACTTAGCCCAATTGAACTTAATTTAGATCTCATACCAACCCTAAAATTGCTAGCCCACTATTCCAACACCATTTGCTAAGTCTGTGAGTGAAAGAATGTATGTATGATGCCTTCTTTATCATATAATACATTTATTAAAATAATAATGCTCTGTATATTAATTTTGTATCCTGCAACTTTATCAGATTCATCGATGAGCTCTAGTAGTTTTCTCGGGTTGTCTTTAGGATTTTCTGTATATAGTATCATGTCGTCAGCAAACAATGACAGTGTTACCTCTTTATATAAGATGCTGATGAAAGAAATTGAAGACCAAACAGATGGAAAGATATACTGTGTTCTTAGATTGGAGGAATCAACATTATTAAAATGACCAATACTACCCAAGGAAATCTACAGATTCAGTGCAATCCCTATCAGATTACCAATGGCATTTTTCAAAGAACTGTAACAAAAATTTTTAAAATTTGTATGTAAACACGAAAGACCCCAAATAACCAAAATAATCTTGAGAAAGAAAAATGGAAGTGGAGTAATCACGCTCACGTCAGACTACACTAGAAAGCTACAATAATCAAACTGGTATGGTTCTGGCACAGAAACAGATACACAGATCAGTGGAACAGGATAGAAAGCCCAGAAATAAACCCACACACTTATGGTCAATAGATCCATGACAAAGGAGGCATGAATATACAATGGAGAAAAGACAGTCTCTTCAATAAGTGATGCTGGAAAAACTGGACAGCTTCATGTTAAAAAAATGAAATTAGAAAATTCTCTAACATGACATACAGAAATAAACTCAAAATGGATGAAAGACCTAAATGTAAGAAGGGATACTATAAAACTCCTAGAGGGAAATATAGCCAGAATGCTTTTTGACATAAATCACAGCATTATTTTTTTGAATCCATCTCCTAGAGTAATAGAAACAAAAGCAAAAATAAACAAATTGGACCTAATTAAACTTAAAAGCTTTTGCACAGCAAAGGAAACCATAAACAAAACAAAAAGACAACCTTTAGAATGGGAGAAAATATTTGCAAGTTATGTGACCAACAAGGGCTTAATTTCCAAAATATACAAACAGCTTTTACAGCTCAATATCAAAAAAACAAAGAACCCAATCAAAAAATGGACAGAAGACCTAAATAGACATTTCTCTGAAGAAGACCTATACATGGTCAACAGGCGCATGAAAAGATGCTTCATGTTGCTAATTATAAGAGAAATGCAAATCAACATTATTACAGTGAGGTACCACCTCATACTGATCAGAATGGCCATCATCAAAAAGTCTACCAATAATAAATGCTGGAGAGGGTGTGGAGAAAAAGGAACCCTCCTACACTGTTGGTGGGAATGTAAATTGGTGCAGCCACTATGGAGAATGTATGGAGGCTCCTTTAAAAACTAAAAATAGAGTTATCTTATGACCCAGCAACCCCACTCCTGGGCATATATCTGGAAAAGATGAAAACTCTTAATTCAAAAAGATATATACACCACAGTGTTCATAGCAGCACTATTTATAATAGCCAAGACATGGAAGCAGCCTAAATGCCCATGGACAGATGAATGGATAAAGAAGATGTGATGTGTGTATATATATATGTATATATCACACACACACACACACACAGGAACATTATGCACCCATAAAAAAGAATGAAATAATGCCATTTGCAACATGGATAGACCTAGAGATTATCATTTTAGCTGAAGTAAGTCCGACAGAGAAAGACAAATACCATATGATATCATTAATATGTGGAATCTAAAAAAAATGATACAAACGAACTTATTTACAAAACAGAAATAGACTCACAAATATATGAAATAGGGAACAAACTTATGATTACCAAAGGGGAAGGTAGGGGAGGGATAAATTGGGAATTTGGGATTAACAAATACACTATATATAACATAGATAAACAACAAAGACCTACTATATAACACAGGAAAGTATATTTGGTACATTGTAATAACCTATAATGGAAAAGAATCTGAAAAAGAATATATATATGCATAACTGAATCACTTTTCTGTACACTTGAAACATTATAAGTCAACTATACTTTATTTAAAAATAATTAAAAAATTAAGAAATTATGAAAACATAAAAAATAATGCTCTGTTTCAGGGCTTTCTATTTTGTTTCTTTGATTTATATGTCTGTATTTGCACAAAACTGCTTTTTTCATGTTTTATATGTTTCAGTATTAGTATAACTGGTTCTCAAAAGAATAGCGTCAGGACATGACCCTTGTGGTGGAGATGTTTTTGATTCATGACTATCAGAAACCTACTGTGAACTCTTAAAATGTGGAATTCTGGAGGCTTTGTACGTCTTTGCTTCTTTATCCTACGTCAACTGTATTACAGTTTTTCTTGTCTTGAAAACAATAGCTCTTTAACGCTATCTCACTTCCTAATTATCTCACATTTTCTTTTCCATTCATTGCCTCTTTCAGCTTCTGTTCAGCTGCATTTATGTGCTGTTGCCAGCTTTTTCTTTCAATTTTAACTTCCCTGTCTCGCTCAGTTTAGCAAATCCAAACGTTTACTCATTCTAGAATTTATTTTGTTCTTTTAGGTTTCTGATGTGAATTATTTTCTGTGACACTTCTTAAGACTGTCTCTTAAACAGTTTTGTGTTTCCTTTTCAGTGTTACCAAAATGTCCCTGGTACACACTCCTCTCACCTTAGTTGTAGCAACACATAATAGTAACACTTCACCTGATAGAGATCCTCACCTATTTGAAATAGAGCCCAAAGCCAGAAAGGGTAGCCAAAGTAGACATTAGAGTCCATGGTCTAAAATCTTGCCCTTTACTTTTAGTAGAGGCCTCCATCCAGCGTCTATTTACAATGAACACTGACTTGATTCTGATAAACTTTGCTTTTTGGCAGGATTTTGCCAGAGTTCTAGGAGGTATGGTGAAGGGGGTGATTTTAGAAGCCAATTTGTTGGTAGTAGCAAAAAATGGCAGGGAAAGAAGAAAGAAAGCATGCCAGGCAGTCACAGAACTCCAAAGTGCAGCAGTGTGGTTCTACCTGGCTTAGGTGCACACAACCAGATGTACCTTTCTGGAGAGACGAGCCCCTGGACTTGACAGGTGAACCTGAGCACCAGTCTCAGCAGTCATTTACTGCCTGAGAGGCCTGGGACCAGTTTCTCTGAGTCTCAGTTTCTTCATCCTCTCACAGATTTATTGAGAAGGTAAAATGAAATTTGATTTAAATGTGGTAATGGGTATAAACACATAGTAGGTGCTCAGTAAATATCAGTACTTTACTGCCCTCCCCTGTTGCTGTCAACATACATTCCAAAATGACTAAAAATGTTTTCAGATAACATTTTGAAAGTAGGATATGCTTTATTCACAGGAAAAGCTCTCTTGGATGTTTCCCTTTATTTCTATGACATAAAGTGTGATGTTCCTGTACTATGTTTCCTGAGCTATTGACCCATGTCTTTGTAATCAGAGGGAAAATATACAAAATTTTTAACTTAAAAATACTGCAGAAGTAATCTGGTTTTCAATATTTTTCTGTTAAAAATTTTGTATGTTTTCCCTCCGATTACAAAGACATGTTAATTTTAAAAAATTCTTCACTTTTTTTAATGTGAACTTTTAGTTTCTCCTAATTTCAGGGTTTGCCAATATTTCTCCCCTATTCCCTCTTAAATTCATGGTGCCATGACTTTCCCTTTGGGATGCATTAGCTGCCAAACTCAACAGAGCTCTTTTTCCTTATGCACATATTTTGGTTTTATGTGCAGATAGCAGTGCTTCAGCCTGTCTGCAGCAGGAAATGGTCCTTTTGCCAACCTGGTGATTAATTTCTTTCGAATATATTCTTCTGAATTTATGATGAAAAGGTGCAAGCTAACAGGTGAGAGAGGCCTTAAATTGTTTCCAGGAAGGAAAACTATTTTCTACTCGCCTTTTCTCTTTAATGGATTTACCACCACAGATGTAGGTTTTTTTCTAGTTCTGGATCTTTGTGGTAACAACTGTGTTATTTTAACTGACTAACTGAAGTTACTAGGTTTTCAGGCTGGTAGATCATACGAACATCTCTAACATTTGGAACTGGAGGGAAAATTAGAGTTCCTTCCTCCCTCCCTTCCTTCCTTCCCTCCTTCCTCACTCCCTCCCTCCCATTAATGGCACATTGACCATATCCCTTCTAAAAATAAAAATTGTTTATGAGCTTTCTTACTTGCTTAGCATAGGAGGTGACCACTTAGAGAAAGACCGTACATTAGACCTATTTCATGACCTATAGAAATTTGCCAGACAGTGAGCTCTGTCAGTCTCTTGCTTCCTGATTTAACAATTCCATGCTGACGTGTGCATCTTGGTGCCCTGATGACAGGGTGTTTGTACATAACTACCATCTCTGACAATACAGTGGTGGGTGTAAATGAAGTCTGTTCATAAATTAACTGTGATATGACATGTGAAGAATAAATAAAATGTTCCAGGGTTTCCAAAGAATGCTGTTTTCTGGTTGGGAGATAGGAGGGCTGGCATTGATTTTGGGTTTTGAGGGATACCAAGGTTACTGGGGACACCTGTGGACACAACTGAAGTCAGATCACCAAGGATTCCTGGCCTCTGCTGAGTGGGGAGAGTAGACTAACCACTTGGAATCACTGTGACTTGGTAGTGTTTTTAATTAACCTCTTTCTCATAAAAACTATAGTGGGCAATGGTACAAAAATCTAATTAACTCAGGGACCTGGTTGGATACTAATCAAGATTTTCTCTTTATGATAGTTTAGAGAAGTCAGAGGAGACATCACATTAGTTTTCAAAGACTATTAGAACAGATGCAGCTTTAATATGTTCCCAGCAGTGATCTCTTATAGTCCATAGCACATTATTCAAATTTTGCATTTATCCTTTTATAGACATTCGTAGGTGTTTAATTGAGTCCTCAGTCAGTGTGAATGCAGTGGGATGGATGTGTTCATGTGCAGGAACTGCAGTGAATCAGTTCTTACCTCTAGAAGCGAAAGAGGTAGACATTTTTAGCTGGATGGTAAGAAGCTTACAATGAAAATATAAATAGTTTGAAGCTTAGCATTTCTCATGGACTTTTCCCTTCTTTACACCTTCTCTTTTGAACCATAAATTGTAGATTAGAATGAGGTAAAGCTCTTAAGGCATTCTCCCTCCCCCTGCCCCACTCTTTCAGTTTAGATGGGTAATTATGGTGCAATAGTTTGGTCTGTCTTAAGGTTATTTAGGGCGAAAATTGATGAGTGATAGTTGAAAAACATCTGGTTAATATTTTTCTTCATAGTGGTTAAATTACAACGAGTAACTACAGGCAGAGTTAGATTTATTTTCATTTTTCTGTGATCTTTCTTTTTTTGACCCGACTTCCCTGTCTAGATAATACAAATGTTGCTCAGGTCTTGGGGGTGACCTCCCTTCCCCAGCTCAACCTGATTTTTCTTAACCAACTTGGCATTTAATTATTTTATTGGATCTAAGATGCCATTGACATTGTTACTGTAGGTACCACTAAGGAAGGAAAAAACATGGTGGAGAACTTTATAGGTGACTGCATAAGGGAAGGGGAAAATGAAACTGTCATGCGGGAAGATGCAAGAAGGAAATGTGTATAATTCAATCTTGGTTCTAAGTTGGGAAGGGAAAAAAATAACCTTCTCATGAGATTCTCCGCCCTGGGAACTTTTAGAAAGAACTCTGTTGCATTATCAATTTATATCCCATACAGTCTCTGTTTTAAGTTTACAGTTCATTGAAGTTTAGTATATTTACAGAATTATACAGCCATTATTACAATCCAATTTTAAAACATTTTTATCACCCAAAAGAAACCCTGTGCCCCTTTACAGTTGCTCTTCCCTCCCACCCCCACCCCTAAGCAACCACTAATCTAATTTCTGCCTCTAGATTTGTTTCAATGACATTTCATAAAAATAGGGTCATATACTACATGTTCCTTTGTGTCTGGCTTTTGAAGTTCATCCATGTTGTAGCACGTGTCAGCACTTCATTTTTTATGGCTGTATAATACTCAATTGTGTGGCTAGACCACATTTTGTTTATCCATTCGTAAGTGGATAGACATTCAGGTTATTTCCAATTTTGGGCCATTGGGAATAATGCTGCCATGAACAAGCATGTACAGGTCTTTGTGTGGATATAATGTTTGCAATTCTCTGGCATACACACCAAGGAGTGGAATGGATGGGCTGTATGGGAAGCTCATGTTTAAATTTTTGGCACTAAGAATTTGAACCACAAGCTGGTTTTTAGTCTGAATGTTAGGTGCCAGTGTGGCCCAAACACTTTTAAGCAGATAATTTAATTTAAAGTGGATCAGGTTGGTGTTGCCCTCAGGTAATTGGCAGAGGCAAATGCAGATCCTCTCCCTAAGAATTTAACTTTGATCTAGGCTGATCAAAGTTGCCATCAATTTGAAAATGCATCCTGGATTTAAGGATATTACATGATGAAAAATCCCGAGTTATAGTCACTGAAAGACAGTAAATGGAAGTGAAGTTTCTCTGAAAAGCCCAGAATGAGCAGCATCCCCAAGTGTCTTTTCCTTATATTGAATTGCTTTTCTGTGTATTTTCTTTTGTACTGTTAGGTCTCCTTTAATGGTCTTCTATTGTATTGGGACCTTCCAAAACAAGAAGTTCTTTATGTAAGGCTACTAGGGGAGGGCGTGTGTACACACATTTTAAGTTAAGGTATATGTATTCTATGAATGCTTCCTTTCACTATAAGGAGGGGAGACAAGATTTCCTAGCTCGGAGGAAATCTCTTTAGTGACCCTTTGGTCCAATTGTCTCATCTTGCCAATGAGGCCCAGGGGAGGTGGAAGACTTGGTGGGTTTGGTGGCAAAATGAATGGAAAATGACCCGTGGACTCTTATGGGCATGGACTTTGTCATTGTGGTTGCCCTTTCTGCAGGCTCAGGAGCCTCTTTGACCGTCACTCAACCCTAGGTAGCAATACCTAAATAGTGTCTGAAGGTCAGAGAAACCCAGATCCCAGTTCTGACTTCCTCACCACCTCACTGCTACCCTCCTGGGGACTGTCCTGATAGTTGTAATGGGAAATAGGTCCAATCATTGCCTGTTTGATCACTCACTAGGATATTTGCCAAACACCTTAATTTACATGTTCCAAACTAAACTCTTGATATCGCCGCCTCCCTCAGCTATCTGAAATCTTTTCCTCTCTAGGTCTTCTCCATTTCTGTAAATGTCTCCACCCACTTGCTCAAGCCAGATGCCTGGTGGACATCTTTGAGTCCCTGCCTTTCCTTTGACTTCCCTACTGCCAAGTCTAGTGATTTCTACCTCCAGAATTTATTTCCCATCTGTTTACTTGTCTCTGTCTCTCCTTTCTAGCTCAAGGTACTGTCAGACTTTGCCTGGATTACTTTAAGAGCCTCCAGTGCGTTTTCTTGCTTCCTTTGTTCTCTCTCCTTCCACCTTCCCAACTGCATCCCACTCATTCTCCACACAGCAGCCAAAGTTATCCTATTTTTAAATTTTAATATGAAAAATTTCAAATATATATAAAAAGTAGAGAGGACGGTAGACTGAGCTCTTATGTACTCTCTACTTACTTTCAACACTTGTCAGGTCAAGGCCAATCTTATTTCATCTATAATCCACCCCTAGTTTATTTTGAATCATATCCTAGGCAGTATAATTTATTTCTACCTCTAAATATTTCAGTATGTGCTTCCTGAAAACAAACACGTGCTCTTACATAATTAGGGTTCAGATATCAAGGTCAGGAAATTGCATTGAAACGGAAAGATTATCTAATCTATAAGCCCTTTATAGCATCACTGTATCTGTATTTTAGTATGCGTATAAAAGATAAGTCTCTTTTTAAAAACATCACCAGGCTCTTATCACACCTGAAAAAAAAAAAGAAAAACACTCATCAAATCCTGTCAGTGTTCCAATTTCCCCAGTTATCTCATAATTTATTATAGCAGGTTTGTTTGGATCAGGACAGAGTGATCCTTTTAGAAATTAAACTAGATGATGTCGCTTTCTTGCATAGAGTCTATGCATGAGTTTGCATGTCTCTGAGAATGAAGACTCCAATCTTCTCCATCCACAACGCTTGTGGTGGTCAGGCCCCCACATGCCGCTCCCACTTGGTCTACCCTCAGCCATGGGCCTCTCTCAGGGCTCTGACTGAGCTAGACCTTTGCTGCCCTAGATTTGTGCATCTAAGTCTCTGACCAGAGCAACTTCCTTCCACTCCTCCCAGAGCCTCTTCCCGGTCACCCTAGCTCCCAGCTGCTGTGTCCTCCCACCTTGCTTAAGGACCCCCCAGAGAAGGTTATTCCTGCCGCATTTCTCCATCTTGGCATCCTGTTTCTCATCGTGTAGTTACTTTTCACTTGTTTTTTGACCATCTGTTCCTTTGGATCTTTCAGTTCCGTGAGGATGGGACTGGTCTCTTCTGTTCATCATGACGTGCCCTGCGCTCAGGCACCATGCTTGACATAGAGGAGATGCTCAATATGTATTTGTCAAATTAGTACATTTGTTGAATTAATGTACTAATCGGAAACTATAGATGAGTATTCAGAGTAAACTGTGAGGATTTGCAGGGCATTAAAAAAAATACAGCCATCCTTTATTGAGAACTTAGCAAGTGTAGGGCACAATGATACTGCTGTGATTGTTCAAAGGGAGAGTGAGTTAAAGGATTTTTTGGGATGTGTTTTTTTTTTTTCCCCCTTCTTTTTAATGACAACTATAGCAGGTTGTGTTAATCAACCCATATATACATAATTAAGTAATGTCCATTTGTTGGGGTGTGGTAAGCACTTACCCAGGATTATTGGTGACTCCTTTGCCATTTCTCAACTGTGGGCTGACTCCCTCTCCATCTGAAGTTTATGTGAATGAGTTGTCAGACTCTTAGGGGATACAGTGAGCTTCACTGCCTTTTGTTAACTTTCTACCATCTTTTATCTGCCTTGTTTTCTGATACCTTCATCCATCTCGATAAAAATGGCAACCTAATATGACACCCCAAAAGCAGATACTTGGGAGCTTTGCCTTTTGAAATGTTTCAAACTTCTCCATTGCTTATGTTTTGAGAATTAATCAGTCTCTCTGGTTCTCCCTCTCTCCCCTGCTTCCATCGTCCCTTTCTTCGTGCTTGTAGAACATTGTGGGTAGAACTCCTTAGGACGGAGTGATATTAGCGTTACGTACATTTATAAATAATGAGCAGTTCAATATCATGTATCATACACATTTAATAAAGAGTCTGAAGACTTGGGCACTACTAAATCTAAAGTACCCTGAAACTGCTTAAAACTAAAGAGGGTTTGGGGATTTATGTGTGATTTTTATTATTGTGTAAGGTAATTTCTGTGTATTTATTTTATTTTTATCGTCTAGGGTGGAAGTATTCAAGCCAGCAAGGAGTATTTTTTAAATTATAAGCAGTATAACTAGAACTCAAAAATGTGTTAAAACTCCGTGTAGCTGTGATAAAGTAGCATTTTTAAAGGTATAGGCATTTTTTGGTTTCATCTGTAAACAATACAGTTATAAGCTTTTAATTTCTATTTATTTTGCCAGCACAGAAAGTTTTCTGCAAGGGTAGCTTTACTTATATGCAGTTTAAAAAAAGCGTGTGTGTATGAAGCTCTGTGTGTCAAACTCCCCACTGATTTAAGAGATTCTTTGTCATTAAAAATTTCTGGCCCTGATTTAAAAGAAACTACACTAACAATGTATTATTTGCTTTGATTAAAATAATTCTGTGTAGTTACTACAAGAAAATTAATTCCATGATCAACTACTTAAAGTATATATGTTTTGAGAGAGCCTTCTCATTGTCTCAGTACAATATTATTGTTTAGATACATAGACGGATCCTAAGATCTCAGTAGAATTTACTAAAATAGTATAAAGATGCCTTTTTAGCCAACTCAGTATAAGTAAAAAAATTATTTTGTAATATATGTCTTTAACTTATGAAGGAATTTATTTGAAAGCATTTTATAAAACTGCGAAGTATAAAGCAAATGCAATGGAATATCTATACCAATTAATGTACAATGTCATACTGGGAACGTTTTGTTAAACCACGATTCCTCCCAAGGGGCAAGAAATTTTGCTGTAGCTATTTTCATGCAGTTTACAATGACTGCCTTAAGGTATAAAAGGTTGAAATAAAAGTAGAAACATAAAAGAAAACATTTTGTGAAATATAACAGATATTTGAGTAAGAGTAACTGTGATCCTTGACCATTTTCCCATTTCTGAGACTCGTGTCATCCGCCTGGAGAGAAGGTGAGCATCCTGTTGTGGTAGTTTAACAAATGTTTAAGCACTTTCTCTACATCAGGCATTGAGTTAGTTTGGAGGCAAGACTTGACGGAGGACGCGTAGGTATGGATGGCAGTCTCTGGGAAGTCTCCGCTCCCCTCCTCACTTGTTCTCCAACCAAGTCTCTAAGGGACAAAGGGTGGAGGGACATGGTGTAGGGATGTGTGGCTTCACGTGGTTTGTAGTAATAAAGAAAAAAAGGTTGGAGATTTTATTGTTTAAATAGTAAAAACAAAGTAAGGCAAATAATTCTGTGTTCTCTGGGTTGGAAATTAGGTTTTAAGTCTGACAGCAACAGGAAAAAAGAATGATAGTTTTGACCGTTATGACAAAACCCTCATAAACCCAGTTGAAATAATTAACTGGGAAAAAACTTGAGCATAAAGAAAGAAGACTAATACAAAAAAAATCAAGAAAGAGAACACTTTGGTGGAAAAACTGGAAAAAAGGTATATGCAGATAACTGAAAAGGATAAACACAGATCAGTAGGGCAACTGTATTTAGTTTCCCATGGGTGCTGTAACAAATTATCACAAACTTGGTGGCTTAAGCAACACAGACTAATTTTCTTACAGTTCGGGGGTCAGAATTCCTGAATGGATGTCACTGAACCAAAACCAAGGTGTCGCCGTGGCCATGCTTACTTGGGAGCCTCTGGGGAGAACCCATTTTCCTGCCTCCTCCTGGCCTCCGGAGCTGCATTTCTTGCCTGGGCTCATGACCCCTTCCTCCGACTTCAGAGCCAGTAGCGCAGTCTTTCCAAATCACTCTGCTTCCATGGTCACATCACCTTGTGCCTTTTGTGATGGATATTGTTCTGCCTCTCTGTTGTAAGGATACTTGTGATTGCATTCAGGCGCCCCCTCCCAAATAATCTAGGATAATCTCCCCATTTTAAGATCCTTAACTTAATTACACTTGCACAGTCTCTTTTCTCATATAAAGTAACATTCATAGGTCCCAGGGATTAAGACTTGGATGTCTTTGGGGCCATTATTCAGTCTAACCATAGCTAAAAATAGCCTGCGTGGGGGAGATACATATACATACACACACGCTGTGTTTGAGATTGGTTATCTATCTCAGCGTGGTGGGATTACAGGCTATTTATGATTTCGAAAAGTCCCCTTTATACCATTTTTGCACTGTCAAAACATTTTTATGGGATATGTTTTATTAATGATCAGAAAAAAATAAACTTACGTTCATCTTTGGAAAGGGCCTTTAAAAAAATAGGCTTTGTTTTCTAGAATAGTTTTAGATTTACAGAAGAGTTGAAGTGTTCCGGTTTCCCCTATTACTAACATGTTACATCAGTGTCATACTTTATTACTATTAATAAACCAATATTCATACAGTACCACTAACAAAAGTTCATGCTTTTTTCAGATTTAGTTTTTACCTAATTGGCTGTGACAGTTTCTCAGGCTTTTCCTGCTTTTCGAGGACCTTAATGCTTTTGAAGAGTACTAGTCAGATACTTCGTAGGATGTCCTTGGAATTTGTTTGGTGCTTTTCTCATGGTAAGACTGCAGTTATGGGTTGTTGGGAGGAAGACCACAGAGGTAAAATGCCGTTTTCATCACGTCAGATCCAGGGTGCATACTGTCAGCATGGTTTATCACTGTTGACCTTAATCATGTGGAGAATCTTCACAAATTCATTGGCTACTTGGTACTTTTTTTTTCCTGTCTCTCAGATTCCATCAAGATGGTCAAATAAAAAAATCCACGTCAAATTGTCATATTCTTTCCAACATTTGCAAGGGAGTCTTTTAGCCTTTATGAGATTCTGAGCACTGCTAAGTTAATTTTAGGTTGAAGATTTCTTAGAAACATGTGGTATCTCATCATTTTAAGGATGTCTAAATTTAGCTGGGTGGTTTACCTTCTGTAATTTCTCAAAAGTTATGTTCAACTACAAGTTAGATCAGTTATTCTCTTACATACTATACATTATTCACAAAAATATAGTTGGACTTAAAGTTTCTTTTGGTAGAGGGAAAATAATATTAGGTAAAAGATTGGAAAATGTAGGTGTGAAATACACTAGACTAATAGTTTTGTACTTGGGGTTGCCGTTCCTTGAGAAACCCTGACATTCATGGACCAGGTCTCATATATTTCTAAAGTGCCCTGCAGTTTTCCTTTGAAGTACAGTACCTATCACATTTGTGACTGATGAATATCTGGCTTCCCTGCTGGACTGAGAACTCCAGGGGAGCAGGGAGCACATGTGCTCTGCTCACTCTTGTGTCTTTCATGCTTGGCACGTAATAGGCACACAGTTACATATTGACTGACTGTCACTGCATATGCCAACTCTTTTGAGCACATTTAGAAATGGGTTGCATTTATGGGTAAATAATCATAATAATGCTGTGTGAAAAAGCTAGTGTACAAAATGTAAAACAATAGTAATAAAAAATATACATGGAGGAAGAACACTAGAAATAAATCTTGTAAAATATTAAGCAGTGGTTATCTTTCAGTTATGAGATTATGGCTGGTTTTCATTTCCTTCTTTGTTTTTTCAAGGAGTTTATTATTTTATAATCAGGAAATATCTGATTATATTACATGATACTTTTTATAATCATATTAAATTGTGAGCCTCATTATAGAAACGGTTCAAGTCTAATACGTTTAAGGGGCTTAAGGGCAAGATAAGAAAGTTGCCAAGTCACTGACCATCTCTAAGCCTACTTTATTATTATTTTTTCTAGTTTTATCAATATCAGTTCAAAAATTTTTTATCTGGTATTAATTTTAAAGTGCTGTTTCCAACTACACTGGAATGACTGTTATATCATATGTATCTTTAATTTACTAATTTAACTTTTGCACATTTAACCTGTTAGATTAAAAACTTCAGAGAACTTGGCTTTCCCTTATTTACTGTTTTTAAAACGTCAAAGGGATGTAAAATCCAAGTCTAATTTGGGAGTATCAGCCTGCTCCTTAAAACAGAAGTAACTCATTTTATTCCTTAATTAACCCTTTTTAGATGGAGGAGAATCCCTGGATTAGGTGAAAAGTCTTTAAAAGACCCTGTAGATTTTATAAATCCAGGCCATTTGTACTTTTCTTGCCTGTTTCCCGAGGATAATTAAATAGTAATGGATTAGAATTAGGCTGCAGCAGAGATTGGGGGAAAAAAAATCTCCCGGCATCCCTTCCTGCAAAAGCATCGGCTTCGGCAGCGAGTGTAGCTGCCACTTTAACTGACATGTCTTAAATTCTGCCCTGGGAAGCTCTGGGATGCTGTCAGCCGCTCGGCAACTTCTTTTCTTATGCTCATTAATTGAGAGTCTCACTGGAGACCCAGAGATAAGACAGAAATTGAGGAGTTCTGTTACCTTTTAATTGAGGATTGTCTCTTCTTTTTGTTGGCTTTAAAAAAAAAATCTTGTAGAAGAGAGGAAAGGCATCTTCACAGTGGGGCTATATTCATTCCTTCAAAGTTACAGCTGCTCTAAACCTGTGAGTATCTTGCATTTATTTAGCTATTCCTGGGGGTATGATTGCAGAGTTCTCTTTAGATCTGTAAGGATTTAATTTAAGGAAAGCTGTGCCGATTTTAAAAATCAGAGTTAAATTTCACTGGAGACCTGCAGTTTTTGTGAGTTGACATTGTCTTCCTTAAAGCCTTCATGTCGAGCCTGCCAGGGCTCCCCCCGAGGCCCCCCATCTTTTTTCTTAACATCCTGAGGCTGAGTGCTGAAATTGGAGAAAATAGCGAACCTTGCTGCCGAGGAGGATGCGGTCTTCCTGGGATGCCATGGTGGTTTACTGCTGCGCCAAGGTGTGCACGGGGCTGCAGAACAATGGGAGGAGGATGACGGCTCACTTAGTATTCACTGTTTGTCTTTTGTCATTTGTTGGCTTCATTACAGCTTTTTGTTTTGTGACGATGGTTAAAACCTTAAAGAAAAACGAAGTCCCGTGGCATGCTCGCGGAATAGCGTCGGTTGATAGTCATGGACTTCACCTCTCGCTGCGCTGCGCAGGCTTCAGCCAGTCTCTTTGTAGCCGATCAGAGTAAATGGGAGTTACCCAAAAGTGACCTCTGCATGGCCACCCTTTTCTAATTGTGCATTTGAGTCGGTGCCATTTTTTTTTCCCCATGGTGACGCAGACCCTTTAGTCTAAACATCTGTCCTGAGTCATTGTGTCCCACTTTCCTCCCGCTGGAATTCACTGGAGGCTAGAAATGTATCCTTGCTGAATTATTGAATCAATTTTGAACCTTTTGTAAAGACAGAGGGTAAATTTTGGTCCCCACAATAACCCCCATATGTTCTTGATTGGTCTTTGTTACGTGAACGTCTTATATTTTAGTGATCTGATTGATAATATTTGGTTGCTGATCTCATTCCTTTATCTTAAAATCACATTAGCTAAAGTGATTTCTAAAAGTTGGTAAGTTCAGAGATTAGTGGTCAGAATACTTTTAAACACAAAATGCTAACAGTCATCTATGTAGATGCAGATATGTTTGACTTAAGGTGACGTATTATGAGTTTTTTGAGTGCTAGTATTTTGGTTGATTTCCTGCAGTGTAAAATAAATCAAGAATTTAAAAAAAGAAACTCTCCACCACCCAGACATCAAACATCTGCTGTTTTTATTTTTAAACATTTCGTCATACCTCAGTGCAGCAGCTTTGAATTCAATGAGGAAAGATTCCTGAAAATAGGAAATTCTCCCTTACCTTAGACTTGCAAATTTATATTCATTCTTCATTTCATTCATTCATTCAACAAATGTTTGCATTTGTTGCAAAGCTCTTGCCAGGCTCTGCGTTCATGATGCTGAACAAGATATGATATCTACCCTTGTGGAGCAGTTATTTTTAGCAGGTGAGGCGAGTATTCAGAAACTGCCTAATTATTTCATTATATTTGTGGTAATTTTCAGTAGTAGAAGTATAGGTACTTTGCAGCCAGGTATATAAAAGACATACAAATACTTGCAACGAATTCTGCCCCAGATCTTCTGGAGCCACAGATCCTTGGTATGCTTGAGCTAGAAAGAGATTCTGAAAATAATTTAATTAGTTCAACAAGCATGCGATATGCACTACATTAGGTGCTGGTTTTAGGTCATTAAGTAAGACATGGTCCCTGCTTTGGAGGACCTCAAATTCTAGTCTAGTGGTAGAGGGAGGGAAATTGATTATGTTAGTATATTCTAGATGTTATTGATTCATTAATTCAATAAATATTTATTACTGGTCTGCTGTAATGGTGGGCACTGTCACAGGCACCGTGCTGGGCACTGGGGTGAAGAGTAAGACAGAGACGCCCCGCCCTCTGGAAGCTCTTAAGGGCCATGGCAGAGAAATGATAGGATGCCATGAGAATAGACAGGAGGGGGAAAGGGGTGTCACTGCCATTTACTGAGCATTTCCAGTGGGCCAGCTGCTAGTTGGTATTCTGTGTACATTAATCGTCCCTTCAATCCTATAAACTGTTAACGAGCAAGTAAAGGGAGGAACAGAGGGGTTAAGTAATTTGCTTAAGGTCACACAGGAAGTAAGTGGAGGATTAGAACTCAGTCCCTGGTGTGACTTGATTTCAAATCTCTACCCCTTCCTGTGGTCCCCAAACCTGGTTGCTTCTCAGAGCTACCTGAGCTCCGGAGGGAGAACAGTGTTAATTACAGGTGTCCCTGAGGACAGTGGATGGTGAGGTTTAGGAATCATTCTTAGACTACTCCCTCAGTTTACAGATGGTGGAGATAGAGTACATGGGGCCAGAAACTAGATTTCCTGATTTCTTAGCCACCATTCATTCCATTACAGTACCTTGGAAGATATGTACTAAGAAATCAAAACCAGAATTGAGAGCAAACAGTAGACCCAAACCAACCTACCAACCAAATTAACAACAACAACAACAACAACAACAACAACAACAAATTAACAAAACAGAATAAAACAAAAGCAAAATAATAGCAACAGGAGCCTGAACCTGTAAAGTGTTTGGCTGGTCTTGGCTCTGAAGACGACCCCCTGGCAGACCTGACCCGCCTGCCCTGATGCCTCAGTTCAGAGGTCTCCCTGAGGTCCCTGATGGCTATTACTTGAGAGTGAACTAGGGAAGATTTTTTTTTTAAGCAATGGGAATATCTTGGCTTATTACTATTCATTCAGGTACGTACAGTTTATTAGGGGCTACAGACCAGAAACTGTCATTGGCATGTAGGGGGAAAACTGTGGTATGGGGATCAGGGTTCTGTGGGAGCAAAGATGTGGGGCTACCGGCGTAACTCTGGGTGATAAGCAGGAGTTCAGGGAGATGCTGACCTTGGGGGGCGTTCTGAAAGAGATGTCTGTATTGAGGCAGATACTGCTACATACTGGGGGCACTCAGGTATAGCAACAGGGCTTATTAGTGCAGAGGCCCTGAGATATGAGAGACCATTGTAGGAGAGGAAAAATTTTCTCCTCTACCCTCTTACGTTCCTACCTGAGGCCATGCAAATTAAAGGGACAAAAGACAGATTAGCAAGGGAAGAGAAAAACAAGTTTAATTGCATACGCATGTACAGAAGTTTATAAAGAAATGTGCCTCCAGGAGGTGGTTTGAATTTGGGGCTTAAATACCATTTTAACAAAGGATGATAAAAGTGTGGAGAAGAGGCTAAACAAAAGAAAGGAGTTTTTGGGCTTCTGGATGAGGGTAGGTTATTGGAAGATGCGTAGAAAATGTCTAGTGAATAAGGATTGCTTAGTAAGGTTTTCTTGTGGATAAGAGTCCTCTCAGGTGATAAGAGTTATCTCTGGACTAGTTCTCTTTGTGGTGTAGGCGAGGGAGACATCTTTACAAAAGGAAATTGATGCCTTGCTTTTAGACAGAAAGGAGGAGATCAGAGAGCTCCTTGCCTTCAGCTCAAAACAATCGTGATGTGAAAATGACATATTTTGAGGTGACAAACTCTGATCCGCTTCACCATGACCTCCTTAGGGTTTGCTAAGAAGCAGTTCTAGTGAGGTGAGGCTGGTTAGAGAAAGACTGATGCGAAGGGTACCTTCCCAGGAAGCTGTGGCAAGACCAGTGACGGGTCACCAAAGTGTGAGCTGTGAAGTCACCTTGCTCCTGGCTCTAAGACTCTGGCCAGAAAATTAATAATTTAGAACTTAAATAGGCTTTCATGACCTAGGCTGAGAATTTAATATATTTGTGTGCATATGCATATGAATGTGTATACAGATTATGCATGTATATATGTACACACACACATAACATATGCATATAGATACATACTGGTATAGGTATATATATCATTGTTTTTATAGAAAATCAGTTTTTTTTTATGGTTCCATATAAATTTGATTATGATTTGTTCTAGTTCTGTGAAATATGTCCTGGGTAATTGGATAGGGATTGCATTAAATCTGTAGATTGCCTTGGGCAGTGTGACCATTTTAACAATATTGATTCTTCCAATCCAAGAGCATGGAATATCTTTCCATTTTTTAAAGTCTTCTTTAATTTCCTTCATCAATGGTTTATAGTTTTCTGTGTATAATTCTTTCGCCTCCTTGGTTAGATTTATTCCCAGATATTTTATTACTTTGGGTGCTATTTTAAAGGGGATTGTTTCTTTACTTTCTTTTTCTGTTGATTTATCGTTAGTGTAAAGAAAGGCAACTGATTTTTGAACATTTATTTTGTACCCTGCTACCTTGCTGAATTCTTCAATCAGCTCTAGTAGTTTTTGTGTGGACCTTTTAGGGTTTTCTATATATAGTAACATGTCGTCAGCATATAATGACACTTTTACCTCTTCTTTTCCAATTTGGATCCCTTTTATTTCTTTCTCTTGCCTGACTGCTGTGGCTAGGACTTCCAGGACTATGTTGAATAGGAGTGGTGATAGTGGGCATCCTTGTCTTGTCCCAGATTTTAGTGGGAAGCTTTTGAGTTTTTCACTGTTGAGAACTATGCTGGCTGTAGGTTTGTCATATATAGCTTTTATTATGTTGAGATATGTTCCCTCTATACCCACTTTGGCGAGAGTTTTTATCATAAATGGGTGTTGAATTTTATCAAATGCTTTTTCTGCATCGATTGAGATGATCATGTGGTTTTTGTCCTTTCTCTTGTTGATGTGATGTATTACATTGATTGATTTGTGTATGTTGAACCAGCCTTGTGTCCCTGGGATGAACCCCACTTGGTCATGATGTATAATCTTTTTTATGTGTTGTTGGATTCTATTTGCTAAAATTTTGGTGAGGATTTTGGCATCTATGTTCATCGGTGATATTGGCCTATAATTCTCTTTTTTTGTAGTGTCTTTGCCTGGTTTTGGTATCAGGGTGATGGTGGCTTCATAGAATGAGTTTGGGAGTATTCCCTCCTTTCAATCGTCTGGAAGAGTTTGAGAAGGACTGGTATGAGTTCTTCTTTGTATGTTTGGTAGAATTCCCCGGTGAAGCCGTCCGGTCCTGGACTTTTATTTGTAGGGAGGTTTTTAATTGCTATTTCTATTTCCTTTCTAGTGATCGGATTGTTCAAGTGTTCAGTTTCTTCTTGATTCAGTTTTGGTGGACAGTATGTTTCCAGAAACTTGCCCATCTCCTCTAGGTTATCCAGTTTGGTTCCATATAGTTTTTCATAATATTCTCGTATGATATTCTGTATTTCTATTTTGTTTGTTGTAATTTCTCCATTTTCCTTTCTTATTTTGCTAATTTGTGCTCTCTCTTTTTTCTTCTTTGTGAGTTTGGCCAGAGGTTTGTCGATTTTATTTACTTTTTCAAAAAACCAGCTTTTGGTTTGGTTGATTTTTTCTATGGTCTTGTTAATCTCTATTGTATTTAATTCCTCTCTGATCTTTATTATTTCCTTCCTTCTGCTGCTTTTTGGGGCTTTTTGTTCTTCTTTTTCTAATTGATTCAGGTGGTGGGTTAACTTGTTTATTTGAGATTGTTCTTCTTTTTTGAGGAAGGCCTGTATCGCTATAAACTTCCCTCTTAGCACTGCCTTTGCTGTGTCCCATAGGTTTTGAGTGGTTGTGCTTTCATTATCATTTGTCTCAAGGTATTTTTTAATTTCAGCTTTGATTTCCTCATTGATCCATTGTTTTTTCAATAACATATTGTTTAATCTCCATGCTTTTCTTTTTTTCTCCTTTGTTTCTCTGTTGTTGATTTCCAGTTTCATGGCATTGTGGTCAGTAAAGATGCTTGAGATAATTTCTATCTTCTTAAATTTGTTGAGGTTTCTTTTGTGTCCAAGTACATGATCGATCCTGGAAAATGTTCCATGTGCACTTGAAAAGAATGTATATTCTATTTTTTGGGGGTGTAAAGCTCTGAAAATATCCACCAAATCTAGTTTTTCTATTGTAGTATTTAATTTCTCTGTTGCCTTGTTTATTTTCTGTCTGGAAGATCTGTCTAGTGATGTTAATGCAGTGTTAAAATCTCCAACTATGATTGTATTCCCATCTATATCCCCCTTTATCTCTGTTAGTAATTCTTGTATGTACTTAGGTGCTCCTATATTGGGTGCATATATATTAACGAGTGTAATATCTTCATCTTGTATCACTCCTTTAATCATTATAAAATGTCCCTCTTTATCTTTCTTTATGGCCTTTGTTTTAAAGTCTATTTTGTCTGAAATCAGTACTGCAACACCTGCTTTTTTGGCTTTTCCATTTGCATGGAATATCCTTTTCCATCCTTTCACTCTCAATCTGTACGTGTCCTTCTCCCTAAAGTGGGTCTCTTGTATGCAGCATATTGAAGGTTCTTGCTTTATTATCCAGTCTGCCACTCTATGTCTTTTGACTGGAGCATTTAGTCCATTAACATTTACAGTAATTAATGATAGATGTGTGTTTATTGCCATTTTGAACTTATCTTTGCAGTTGAATTGGTATATCCTCTTTGTTCCTTTCTTCTTCCTTTTGTGGCTTGGTAATTTTCCTTTGTATTATCATGGATTTTATTTAATTTTTGTGACTCCCTTGTAAATTTTTGACTTGTGGTTACCCTTTTTTGTAAATCTATTAACCTATACCCGTTTTTATTAAACTGATAGTAACATGATCTCAAACCCATCCTACTGTTAAAAAAATTTAAAAAAGAAAGAAAAAAAATTCTATATTTCCCTGCCTCCCTCTCCCACTCTCAGTGATTTGTATGTCTTCTGTTATAATTTCGTGTTTTCTTTATTTGTAATTCATGAGTTATCACCTTTCCAGTTGTACGTTTCTCATTTCTGTAGCATCCTGCTGCTTTTCTATTTAGAATAGCCCTTTCAATATTTCTTTTAGCATGGGTTTAGTGTTGCTAAACTCCTGCAGCTTTTTTTTTGTCTGTGAAACTCTTTATTTCTCCTTCTCTCCTAAAGGATAGCCTTGCTGGATAAAGTATCCTAGGCTGCATCTTTTTTTCATTCAGGGCTTTGAATATATCTTGCCACTCCCTTCTGGCCTGTAGTGTTTGTGTAGAGAAATCAGCTGAGAGCCTTATGGAGGTTCCCTTGTAATTCACTCTTTGCTTTTCTCTTGCTGCCTTTAGAATCATTTCTTTATCCTTGACTCTGGCCATCTTGATTATGATATGTCTTGGTGTGGGTCTATTTGGGTTCTTCTTGTTTGGGACCCTCTGAGCTTCCTGTACTTGTATATCTGATTCCTTCTTTAAGTTTGGGAAGTTTTCAATCATGATTTCTTCAAAAACCTTTTCAATCCCCTTTGATCCTTCTTCCCCTTCTGGGACCCCTATTATGCGAAGATTGGGATGCTTTATATTATCCCATAGGTCCCTTATGCTATTATCATTATTTTTTATTTGCTTATCTTGTAGTTCTTCTGAATGGGTGCTTTCTGTTGCCCTGTCTTCTAGATCACTAATTCGTTCCTCTGCATTAACTAGTCGGCTTTGCACAGCTATTAGATCATTCCTCATCTCTGTCAATGAGTTTACCCATTCTGCTTGGCTCTTCTTTATAGCTTCAATTTCATTTTTGACATATTTTATTTCTCTAAGCACTATCTCTTTTAATTCCTTCAGCAATTTGATCACTCCTTTTTTGAAATCTTGATCTAGTAGGCTATCGATGTGTATTTCATTGATCTTTATTTCAGGGGATTCCTCTTGTTCTTTTAATTGGGAAAGGTTTCTCTGCTTCTTCATCTTGCTCATACCTCTCTGGCACTGTGGTTTATGGAGTATCAGTTGTCTATTTTGGATCTTAAGGATTTTATCTATCTAATGCCTATTTAGGAATAGAACTTAGGAAAAAAAAGAAAGAAAAAAAAGAAAAAAAAGAAAAAATAGATTTTTAAAAGAAGGGAGAAAGAGGGTTTGAAAACAGTGTATAATGAATAGAAGAGCGGGTTGAAGCAGAGTATTAATCGGGTGGAGACGTCCTTTTAAAACCTTTAAAAAAAAAAGAAGAAGAAAAAAAAAGGGGGTGAGGAGATGAATATATGTGTTTGAAGCCTGTGTCTAATCAATAACAGGACATCAAAACCCAAGAGAAATAGAAATGAAGAAGTAAAAATTAAGAGAGTAATTGAAAATAGAACAGGTAAAAACAGATTTAAAAACAAAACAAAACAAAAACAAAAACAAAAAACAAACAAACAAAAAAAAAGGGGGTTGTCGGTGTTCTCCTGGAGTCTGTGTGCTTTTAATGTGAAGTCCTTCTGTCTTCGTCCTGTTTTGGAAGCTCAGCTTGTTTTCAGAGGCCCTCCGTTGGCGCCCTGTTCTGTGCTGCTCCCAGCACCTGTGGGCAAGCTGATCGCGCCTCCTCCTAACACGGGGTCAGATGCAGCTCTCCTCTGCTGTGGGCGGGCTGGTAACTGCCCCTCGGATGCTGCAGTCAGATGTTGCAGACTGGCCAGGCAGGAGGGCAGGCCGTGCCCCCTCCCAGCACCTCGGTCAGGGGCTGTGTTCCTGCCCGACAGGCTGGGGGCCGCTCTCCCCCTGCCTGCGCCGCCAGTAACTCCGCTGCTCTGTGCGGCTGCGCGCTCCGCACCGGCGCTCCGCCCTGGTCGCGCTCCGCGGGTGGGCTCGGGGAAGACCGAGGGGCAGCCTCGTCCCTGCTCCGAGCCAAGACCCAGCTGCTTGTTTGTCTTTGTGGAGCAAGTTCTCTGAGGGACCAGGGTGGAAGGATCCTGTCTGCCCCGGGCTGTAGGCCCGTCTCAGTCTGGCCCTTGAGGCTGCTAAGCCCTTCGGTGCGGATGCAGGTTTTGCCCCCGCCCCCGCCTGGGTGCTCAGCGCCGGAGAATATCTAGAAAATCAGTTTTGATTTCCAACCCAGTAACTTATAAACAAACCTTGAAGACATAATCCACTTACAGCTTGTATAGTTTTTAATCTCCTATGTATATTTTTTTAAGTTTTTTTTTTCAGTAGAGGTACTAGGGATTGAACTCAGGACCCCATGCTTGCTAAGCATGTGCTCTACCACTAAGCTATCACCCTCCCCTCAGTCTCCCATTTTTTGCGTCAAATCTCTCATTTGAGCAGCAGAAGTCTCTGAGGACTGTCATGAGATAAGGCATTTTGAGGCTCTGTGTGGTTTCCTGAACAAAGCAGTAAGGGAGGTTTAGCAGCTTTGTGCTCTGTCATCATTTTCGTATCTGAGTGGAGAAGAAATGTGCTAGATTCTTTTTAAAATGTCTTCTGTGTCAGGCCCAGGACCCACGGTAAGTCTGTTTTTGTATCTTAAATAACAGCTGTGTTGACTGATCTCAGATTTTACAGATGAGGAAAACGACGTGGGAAAAGGTTAAATCAGTTGCCCAAGATCATTCACAGCGCTGACTGTGACCCCATCATGTTAAAAGTTGGTAGATCTCTGCTCCTCCAGGCTGTTTTATGGTGTTCCTTAGCTGCAGGTTGCTTAGGGAAATGTAGACAGCCCCCTTCTCCCTTTTTTAGTGGAGTCCCAGAGTACTCTGCCTACATGTGTCATGAAAAATGCTTAGGGTTTTTTTTTTTTTTCGCCTCATGCCCAGAGATCTTCCTAACGTTTTGACTTGCTTTCCACTTTTCAGCACAAAATTTACACTCGTCTTGTGGCTCATTTTAGAAAGGGCAGGACTGCATCTATAGGCAGATTATACGAAGATGAATTTGATATTTCATGCTTAGTTCGCTTTTCTTCTGTTATTTCAAGAGTCCACAGGTGTGGGAAGTCTTTAGTGACCATTCAAGCGGTATAAATGGATTTCTCTGGTGATCGTTTTAGATCAGTGGGTTGTGGGATAGCTTATTTCAAGTCATTACAGGGGATTGTAATGGGAATGAAGTGTGGAACGAAGACCTGAATTTCTCCTGTGGTTTGGGGTTGTAGCCATTATCTTCTTAGTTAGTGGGTGGGGCAGAATTTGAACCTCTTCATGAGCCAGCAAACCAGGGCTTAATATTATATCATTTATGTGCCACCACCCCTCCTTAGTATTAGCTTAGGTTTTTGGTTTTTTAAAGGCAATAGCGTCCCTGTATAACAAAACCATTTTGTATGCCCACTTGATATCACAGGCTGAGTGTATGTAGTACACTAATTATCAGAACAACCACACCTGGAAGAGCTAAAAAAAAAAAATTAAACTTTGGTACTTAACGACTGGAGTATTTATATGCTTCCCCTTTGCTGTTTTGCTTGTCTTATCTAGTAGATGTTTGTGGAGGAAAGCCCTAATGTTTACTGATAGCTGCTTGCTTGTGAATGAGGACTGTGTGATAATAACATTCATGGGTGCTTTCCATGATCCATACATGTGACATAAAATGCCAAGTATTGAGATGGTGTTTGGCCCAAGGGTGCTAATACAGAATCAGTACAAATGTCATTGATCAAAAACTTATTGCACATCTCTGGGCTAAGATAGAGAGTTCCTGTCCTTAAAAAGCTCGTAATCTACACACAGCAACTAAAAAGTAGACCACTCATCATACTATGATGAGTTTAAAATTCTGACCATGGACCCAGAGGAGAGACACATTATGTGGTCTGGAAAAAATTTTTTTAATTGAAGTATAGTTGCTTTACAATGTTATGTTAGTTTCTGATGTATAGCACAGTGATTCAGTTATACAAATGTATATTCTTTTTCATATTCATTTCCATTATGGGTTATTACAAGATATTGAATATAGTTCCCTGTGCTATACAGTAGGACCTTACTGTTTGTCTGTTTTATATATAGTAGTTTGTATCTGCTGATCCCAAATCCCTAGTTTATCCTTCCCCGCACTTTCCCCTTTGGTAACCATAAGTTTGTTTTCTATGTGTGTGAGTCTCTTTCTGTTTTATAAATAAGTTGATTTGTATCATTTTTTAAGATTCCACATATAAGTGATATCATATGACATTTGCCTTTGTCTGACTTACTTTACTTAGTATGATAATTTCTATCCATGTTGCTACAAAGGGCTTTTTATGGCTGAGTGGTATTCCATTTTATACCACATCTTTTTTATCCATTCATCTGTTCATGGGCATTCAGGTTGCTTAGCCTGAAAAACTTTTGGGTAGCCTTTATGTTTTCTTTCCTTCGTGGATCATGAGCTAAATGAAAGGCAAGCATGTTTTAGCATTGCTTTTTAAAAATTTAAAAAATTTCTTTTTTGCTGCTCTTGTTTTAGGTGGCGTTTTTAAAGAAACGGTAAATAATTACACCCATTCAGGGTCACATGAAAACCTGCATTTGCTCTGCGTCCTGAAAAGATCTGCATCTCTTCTTTGAGGGACTAATGAAAATGGCAAAGTGCTGCTAAGTGGCCTCTGGCCGCAACGGCAGGAAACTTGAACTGCTGAGTAGCAGGAGTGCATGGTCTGTCTAATGGGAGGTTCTCGGCCCCGGTCACTTAATTCTTTTAACAACTTCAGCACCACATTTATGTGATGTTTCAGTTTAAAAACTGATTTTACAAAATGAAATGCACTGCTTCCTCAGAACCTCCCTGTGAGGTAGACAGGACACAGGTTTCGTTATCTTTCTTCTGGCTTTTGTGTGTGTGCTGTCCCCACCCTTTTTAGATTGTGGCAAAATACATATAACACAGACTTCACATCATAACCACCAGTTCAGTGTCATTAAATAAACCCATAATGTGGTGCAGCCATCACCACCATCCATCTCTGTAACTATTTCCGTGATGTAAAACTGAAACTCTATACACATTAAACAGTAACCTCCCCACTCCCCGCTTCCCCCAGCACCTGGCAGAGGTGAGTGATTGGACCAGACTCACACTGCTTGCACACCTAGGATAGAACCCTGCATTCCGCCTTATGTCCCAGCATGCTTTCCCCTAAATCATGCGGGAGGAAGTGGTACAGGGATGGAGCCCTGGTCTGGGTATTGCTCTCTGGTTGAGGGTCCCATCAGTCTCTTTTTGCATTGACCACTGTCCTTGCTGCCTCTGACTCTGAAGCACATGTGATGGCTGGACCTGCTGGTGCATCCATGACCTCAGGGCTTGGCATTCTCCACTGGCACCAGCTGGTCTACAGATGCCAGAGCCCAGTGGCCACTCCCGTTTGATCCCTGTCTCTGTCCTTTGCCACAGGGTCATCTGAGCTGTCTTTTAAAAACATCTTATTTTGCAGTAATTCCACACTGAGAGAAATGATACAAAAATAACACAGAGAGCTTCTGTATTCCCTAATCCCTTTTGAACGTTTTGCCATATTTCTGTTTTATTCTCTCTCTATTCCATATACACATTATTATATATTTTTTCTGGATCATTTGGGAGTAGGATACAGCTCCAGACAAGGTGGTCTAGAAGGATGAACTGGAACCTTCCAAATGAACAAGGGAGGGAAGTGTCTGGAAATAGCTCTCATGCGCATTCCTTTTCTCTGCTTCCCTCTAAATCTTCTTTCTTCCAAGTTCAGCTTCTCCACCTTTTTGAGTTCTTCCTTTTATTGAAAAGCACAAAGAATCCAAAAACTACCCAAGCCTTCCAGATAATATGAAGGTTTATATTTTTGATTGGGGAAGGCTTTGTAATAAGTCTTAACATGAGTTGTTTAGGAGTTGGTTATCTAGTTTATAAATTGACTAGAATCTCACTTAATAGAACAATTGTATCCTTGATGCTTGCCCTTTGGCTTTTTCAGCTTTTGAGCTTCTCTCTTAAAGTACAGGACTAGAGTGGCAAAAAAAAAAATGTTGAAATTTGCTTCCTATAATTCTGGTAGCCCTGGTGGCAGGCCTTGGGGAGAAGCTGGCAGTGACATGTATTTGAGGAGTGCCTGTGAAGCTCTCTCCCCGATGTAGTGGTGGCGCCTCCCCTCATCTTCTGTTCTTTCTAATAGCCATGAAAATGGCTATGTGAAAACGTCACCCATGGGGCAGAATTTGGTCTGATGAGCAGTTTTCTTTAATAAGAAAAAGAAATTCAATAACATTGAGCAGTAGATTTCCTGGAAATCTGTGGTGGTGTCCCCTGGGGTCCTACGTTCATAACTCTCGTGGTTACCATTCAGACTGTAGATTATATAAATGGTGCCTCCCAGAGCATCTCCACTGGTCTTTCTTCATTTATTCCTTATTCCTTTTATCCCCTATAAGAGACTTCAACTTTGATGAAAAAGCTTCAAGGATATTAAGTATATTTTTATTAATTTTTGAAATTTTATTTCATTTTTTAAAAATGGGCTAGCTTTTGTTTGATGGTGCAGCAGCATAGCACATTGTGTTGACTTGGTTTGCGGGGAACTAAATTTGACTTGATTCTGCTAGTTAAGATTTGAATGAGAGAAAATGTATAAATAATGAAACTGTAAGCTTTTCATTCGAGAATAGTTCTACATAGTGATTAAAAATTAGAGCAGTATAGAATTCCATAGTAAGACAGATAACCAAATCAAAAAATGACCAAAGAGCCTGGATACACATTTTTCTAAAGAAGATGTACAAATGGTCAATAAGTACCTAAACAGACACTCAGCATCATTAGTCACTAAGCAAAACCACAAAGAAATACCATCACACCCACTAAGGTGGACAGTAACAAGTGTTGTCCAGGAGATGGAGAAATTGAAACTTTTATACATTACTGGTGGGAATGTAAAATCACACAGTCTCTTTGGAAAATGGTCTGGCAGTGCTTCAAAATGTCAAACAGTTACAGTATGATTCAGCAATGATACCCCTAGGTATGTGCCCGAGAGAAATGAAATATATGTCCACATAAGAACTTGTACATGAATGTTAATAGCATTATTCATAATAGCCAAGAAAGTGGAAGTAACCCAAATACCCATCAACTAATGAAGTGACAAATAAAACGTGTTATATCAATACAATGGAACATTTCTTGGCAGTAAAAAGGAATGACGTACTCATATATGCAACAACACAAATGAATCTTGAGAACATTATACTAAGGGACAAAAGTCAGTCATGAAAGACGACATATTATATAATTTCATTAAAATAAAATGTCTAAAATGTGCAAATGTGTACACACAGAAAGTAGATTAGTGTTTTTTTAGGACTAGAGGTGAAGAAGATGGGGAGTGGCTGCTAGTAGATGGGTATAGTGTTTCTTTTGGGTGACAAAATATTGTAAAATTAAATTGTGGTGATAGTTGCACACTTCTATGAATAGGCTCAAAACCTGTGACTGTATACTTTAAATGAATGAATTGTGCGGTTTGAATAATTTCTCAATAAAGCTGTTCAAAAACTGAAAAATTAAAGCAGTAAAATCAGGGCAAAATAAGGATGTATTTTCTAGCATACTAATACTTGTCATTGAAATATGAGTTGTTGTTTTCCTTCGCCTCTGTAAACCCAATAACAATATTTTTCTCTAGCTAAAAATACATTTTTTTCCTAGCATCTGAGTATAACATCTAGGTTATGCTCAGGAGTAGAACAGACAAGTTATTCTGTTCAGTTAAACTTTTAATAACCGTGCTTACTTTGATGGTGCACATTCTAAAATTGAAGCAATATAAGGAACACCTAGCATGGCTTTTTTGCAAGGGTGCATTACCTCACTACAGTGTTTTATATATATTTTCTTCCTTTATTGAAGGAAGGAAGAGAAGACCTGAATAAATATATAGAGATGTGAAAATATAATATTGTAAAGACTGCAGTTCTCTGCAAAATCTCTGAACATGTAATGAAATCCCACTGAAAATCTCAGCAGGACTTTTCTTGTAACTTTACAATAATTGACTCTAAAATTTATAAATAAGAATGAAGTTGCAGTAGCAGCCCCAGACTCCCCCCAAAAGAGCATTTACTAAAATAGAGGACTGGCCTGTTGGCATATAGTGTCTAAGAAAGCCATGATAATGAAAATTGTGTGACTGATACAGAGAGAGGCCAATATGTGAATGAATCAAAAGAGTGCTAGAAATTGCCCTGCGCATGTATGGAAACCTGCCCTGTGTTAGAGATTGCAGTGTTATTCAGTATGTCGGAGTATGATAATTATGGCATGAACACATGTCAAAGATCTACTTATCAGTAAGAAAATCTGCAAGGTAGTAAAACTGTTCCAAGAGCATTTGGAGGGACTGAAGAAAGAATTTTTGAATAAGATTTGTTATATACAAAACTAGTTAATCTCTTACAAGGTAATAAAACCATCACCTTACCAAATTATTTGCTTATGTACCAGACAAAAAAAACTACAAGTTAACGTATTATTTTGCAGAATATAGACCTTAATCAATAGAAATTAGCAAATCAAACAAAGGTATGTCCCTAGAGAATGAAACATTCCTTGGGTGGGTCTGTTAGACAGTGCTCCAACACGGCATTGAGTGAATGCGGTCTTTCTCGTGTCTTATTTCTAAGCTAAGAAGTAGCTGAAGAATAAGTTATTTATTACTGTTGGGATAATTGCCTGTCCATATGGGAAACAATTACATTTAGATTACACTGTACACAAAAGTGAATTCCAGATATACTTGTGTGTTATTTTATTTTCTATGTGTGTTTCAAACATTTCTCATTGAAATATGAGAAAACACGTTCTTGATATAATGCTAGGTAGTAGGTTAAATGAGCAAATTAGGTCTATATAAAAATACTATTGAATAAAAAGTCAGTTTGTAATATGATATACTTATGTGATAGTAATATAATTTTAAAAATACTATAGAATTTCTGGGACTTTATGTGCATATACATAAAAGCATAAAAAACTAAATTTTTATACCTCAGGAAAAATGAATAAAATCTAGGATTGTCTTATTAATGATTATTTAGTTCTGCTAAATTCAAGTCTTTTGTGCCTGGAAAAGATATTATAATTGTAGCTTTGAAACCTGCAACATTTACGAGGCACAATAGACTTGGTTTTAGCAGAACTTAGTAAATTTTAATGTTTTATGTATATGGTATGCCAAATCATTGGAGAAAAGATGTGGTCTTTTAAAAATTATCTTGGGAAAAATGGCAACAGATTAAGAAAAATGCATAGCATTACCTCATACCATCCTCAAATTATAAATGGATCAACACATTAAGTATTAAAAAGTAAGCAGCACTGGTAAAATTATGTTATATAATCTTTGTGGAGGAAAGGTTTTTTTCTAAGTATGCCCTTAAAATCAGATATCTGAAAGGGAAATGATTAGTTTTGATTAAATAAAAATTTCAATATTGGGGAGAATTTAAAAATTAAAGATAAGACAAATGAGAAATGGGGACATTTTCACAGTACATTTCAGAGACCATGTTTTTCTAGCCCTTATAAATGAATCTGTAAGAGAACAGATGGGCAAGAATGGTCTGAAAGGGTCAACAGCTCTTTAAATGTCTTTTCCTCTTTCTCTTCTTAGAAAGGGAGAGGACAGTCCTTGCCCTGGGGTCTGGTTTACCTGCGTGCTTAGCACTGTCTCGTTCTCCTGGTAAAAAGTTCTTGCGATGGAAAATAACCTGCCTTCAAACTACATTTTCCCTTATCTATGGAGTTTTCTTCCCTCTCACCACCCACACCCAACCACCCTTGTGAAAAGAACTTTGATTTTCCCTGAACCTGATGGGTACAATTTAGGTGACTTGATATATTCAAGACAAGATGAATTTTGAATATAAAATATTACAGAGTGTTGGGAAATCTGAAAGGTAGAATAGAATCAAACTCAACTTAATGTACAATAAGGGCATTAACATCATAGAATTAAAAAAAAAAGCCTCTCACATGAAAACATGCTCAGTATCGCCAATTATTAGAGAAATGCAAATCAAAAAACTGTAATGAGGTATCGTGTCACAGCAGTCAGAATGGCCATCATTAAAAAGTCTACAAATAATAAATACTAGAGCGGGAGTGGAGAAAAAGGAACCCTCCTACACTACTGGTGAGAATGTAAATTAGTGCAGCCACTATGGAGAAAGTATGCAGGTTCCTTAAAAAACTAAAATAGAGCTACTATATGATCCAGCAATCCCACTCCTGGGCATATGTCTGGGCAAAACTCTAACTTGAAAAGATGCATGCACCCCAGTGTTCATAGCAGCACTATTTACTATAGCCAAGACTTGGAAGCAACCTAAATGTCCATCGACAGATGACTGGATAAAGATGTTGTGGTGTATATATATATATATATACACACACACACACACAGACACAATTGACTATTACTCAGCCATAAAAAGAGTGAAATAATGCCATTTGTAGCAACGTGGATGGATCTAGAGATTATCATAGTAAGTGAAGTAAGTCAGAGAAAGACAAATGCCATATGATATCACTAATATGTAGAATCTAAAAAAAATGATACAAATGAGCTTATTTACAAACCAGAAATAGACTCACAGACCTAGAAAACAAAATATGGTTACCAAAGGGGAAAGGGCTGCGGGGAAGGATAAATTAGGAGTTTGGGATTAACATATACACAATGCCATATATAAAATAGATAAACAACAAAGACCTACTATATAGCATAGGGAACTATATTCAGTATGTTGTAATAACCTATAATAGAAAAGAATCTGAAAAAGTATATGTATATGTATATGTATAACTGAATCACTTTGCTGTATACCTGAAACTAACACAGCATTGTAAACCAGTTACGCTTTAAGAAAAAGAAGTAAAATTTTTAAAAAGCCTCTCTAAAGGGAAAGTCAATAACACATTCCTTTCTTCTCTATGGCTTGTGTATAGTTAAGCTGAATGGAGGCGGGAGCTTGTTGATTCTATTACAGTGCAGGGTGGGGCTTATTCTTAAACTCAGTGGAAATTTCCTTCTGTCCAGTATACCTGCCTCCATGTGTGTCTGTGAGGTAACTGGGTCAATGAAGTGGCCTAAGATTCTGTAAACAAGATCCTTCTCCACCTCCTCTATGTTAATAGCTCGGCATTCTGTGGTGTCTATGCAATGTTTTTTAAATGTAAGATACATGCCCTTTAACTACAGAATTTATTGTTAGGAAATACTCAGGTAAGTGAGTTAAAGGGGGCCTATTGCAATATTGTTTGTAATGATAAAACATTGGGAGAAAAGAACGTATCTCAAAATGAAGGATAAGTAACAAATTATGTTACCTCTATTCAGTAGAATGCTATACAGACAGTGACTATGAGAGAGTAACTCCATATTGATTGAGAAGAAAGGATTCAGGATACATTAAGCATATAATGAATGAAACCAGAATATCTTATCCCAAAATACGTATGCCTCTTTGACATAAAAATCATTTTGAGCCAAAGGCAATCAAGAAGCAGTAAACACTGAAAAAGTTCTCCCTTCTGCCCAAAGGCAGGACATCAATTCTCTTTGTACTAGAGATAGACTCTTAGAGCTCCGAGAGTCTACAAACAAACCTTGTTAAATTCACCCTTTTTTTCCTAGTTATTTCTTCACCATTTACCCCTAGCCCAACCCCTGTGTCCTGCCAGTTCTTCACAGATTTGTTGTTGTGTTGTTTCTTGATCTAAGAAGTTTAAAATATTCCTGCTCTGGTCATTTCTTTGGGTCTTCATTCTCTTAGGAAGGCTCCCATGTACATGTAAAAATTCAGTCAAATGTATATGCTTTACTCTTGTGGATCTATCTTTGTCAGCTTAATTTTCAGACCCAGCCAGGAACCCTATGAGGGTTGATGAATGCTTTTTCCTTCCCTGCAATAATATTCCATTTCAATAAAATAGAATAATATATGTATAGATTTACTTGGGAAAGAGCTGGAAGGATATCGACAAGTTACAATGGCTGTTTTGGGTAGACAGCTTTGGGGGGTGATTGCAATTAATTTCTTTTTTGTGTACTAGAATAGAAAGAAAAATAAGTTTATTGTATTGAGGCTGTATTTCAGGAATGTTCACCACGTAACTGAGTAGATTTTGCTATTTGATTTTCAAAATTGAGAAAGGAGGTGAGATATTTTAAATAATTGAAGAGCTTGTGTCTTGTACTTGAATGTGTGTAGACTTCTCTTACAAGACAAAGAAATACAAACCTCACTGCCTTTTCATTAACAGGCCTTCCCGAGTGGATATGGCAACAAGCAGCCAACATTTCTCATCATTTGATACAAGACAGGCATCTGGACAGCATCGAACATCTAATGTGAAAAGGTCAGGAAGCGGGTGTGGGTATTCCTGGGGGACCGGGGAGAGGAGCCCAACCCTTTGATGACTTGTGACGTTGATGTTAGAGTGGGGCTTTGTGTTTTACTAACTGGTGGGGTGGGGAAGAACCCCGGGCAGATGTACTGCCCACCTTACAAATTAGGGAGGGAGACTGGGAGCTGCTAAGGGATGTAGTGAATAGAAGGCACTGTTAACATAAAGGAAAAACAAAACTTAGTTCAGCTCTTGGTGCACAACTCCCCTTTGAGCCTTTTTTATCTTAAAAAATTTTAACTATTAATTTTATTATAAAATAACATAACCACATTGCCAAGCATTGGGAGAGATGGAGGAAAGAAGAACTATGAGCACGTTAACACAGACTTAGAATTTTGGTGCACTTCATTCCAGTCTTTTCCCTGGGCACATGCTCCTTTGTGTGAATGTAGCCATATGTTTTTCATTGAATATTGTATTATGATTATTTTTCTACTTACATTCTTTTTGTAACGTTGGCTTAAAAGTGTATTTTAAGAACCATTCCTTGTGGAAAATGCAGGAAATATAGAAAAGCACAAAGGAGAGATAAAATACATATTATCGTCACCACAACTAGCTTTTTGGTGTGTGTCCTTTCTTTTTCTCTTCTTACGTAGAGATACTACTATTTTTTTGCTTAATTGGGATATTAATTGTACTATTTTGTGACCTGCTTTTTAAATTGTAATATATGATGACATTTTTCCTTTTCACTAAATATTTTTATAATATCATATTTGACTACTGAGTACTGTTCCTTTCTGCCCATTTTAGAATTGTTTTAGCCAGTTGTCTCTTTTTGAATATGTAAATTGTTCCTTTATCGGATATTAAGGCAACTAACTCTGTGAAAGCTTTATTTTAGTACCACGAGAAAGTGCTTTCCATCCATCCTTATAGGTTTATTAAACCTTAAATTATACAGCACATCTTCAGCATTTTAGATTTTGCATTTGAAATTTCAGCTATTTTTGAGTATGTTCAAAATATTCATGGACTTGGCAGTTTGTCTTAGGATTCAGCCCTCACAATATATGCAAGGGGTACAGTATTATAGGGACTGAGGAGTGGAGATGAAGTTGAAAATAACACCCAAGGATCTGAAGGCATTTATTTTCCACATTACTTTTGTATTCCATATGTCTCTGCTCATGGAAATCTGAGCTATCTTCAGAAATCTGTGTTCTTCTCTCATAGTTGTCCTCTAACCCATCTGATAGTTTCCTAGGTAACCACTGCATCAGCATTTATAATGCTGAGTTTGAAAGCTGAAATAAAATAAATTAAAAAATATTACTGAAAGCAGTGACAAAGGGTGAGCATTCAGAGACAGAGCTCCCGGCTCGATCGGTACGCTGGGAGTCTGCAGCAGGTGTGTAGCTGTGGGAGGCATGAGCAGTACACGCCATTTCCAAAAACAGCAAAACAAACGAGAAGAGGGTGGAGAAAGGAAGCTTCAAGGAACACAGACATCGGAGGAACAACTGATGGAATGAGTTCAGTCAAGCACTGTGGAGATGTGAGGGACAGGACGATGCAGTGAGATGCGGCTGCAGGTTGAGCAAGGGGTTGGGGGAGAGGCATGTTCTGGAATAAGGGTAACAGAGCCACGTGTTACAAAGAGGTCTACAGGGATATAGGCTGAAAAGCTTCCTTTATGTCCTGTAGTTAGGTCATCAGAGACCATTCGCTTGGAGGGTTTCAAGGAAATTGGGGTGGGAGCCAAGCTGCAGTGGCTGAAGATGAATGGGGTTGTGGTGTAGGAATAGTGAGAGTCAACGCCTTTTTGAAGCTCTTGTCCCTGACGAGAAGGGGTGGGAGAAGTTCAGGAGAGAAAACAAAATCAAGAGGAGGTTATCTTTTTTTTGCAGGTTTGACTTTAAGTAGAAATGAGTGAGATTTGTGTGTGTTTCTGAGCTGGAAAGAGGGCAGAGAGGAAGAGGTCAAAGATGAATAACGGCAGAAACAGGGAAATGTAAGAAATAGTGTAAAGGCATCTTCCAGTATAGTCTTAGCACGTGTAGGTTTCATTTTAAAATTAAATTTTTCTTCAAAAAATTAAAAATTCCTACTCTGCCTTTTAATCAACAGGTCTTCTAATGCATTTGTAAAAACAAGCACTTGTAAATTTATTGTGGAGCAGCCCAGAAGGACATCTGCCGAGTTGAGCAGTGCTTCAAACTTGAGCAAGTATGTGGGTAGTTAGACTGTGTAGAGAGTAACAGAACCTGACCTGATGTGTTGCTTACTCCTCATGTGACTGTTTGCTCCACAGACAAAGCTGTGAGACAGTCAGGGAGTGAGTTGGTCACTATTTAACAAATGAACAATCTTGGATGACAAATGACATACCGAGGGTGCTTCAGCCAGGTAGTGAATTGCTTCCTGATGCTCTGTCTTCTCATTTCCTGGCCAGGGCATCTTTCTTTTTTTCCTTTTTTTCTGCTACTTTGTTTCTTTTTTCTCTTGGGGAGGAAGTAATTAGATTTATTTATTTATTTATAAATGACGGTACTGGGGATTGAACCCAGGACCTCATGCATGCTAAGCATGTGCTTTACCACTGAACTATATCCTCCTCCACTCTGGCCGGAGCATCTTTAATGAACCATTTGGCTCCCTGGTTATAATCCTTCTCATTTGTTTAATCTTACGAAGTGTTTTGACAGCCATGGTTTCTTTTGATCGTACTTCAACTTGAAAGAGCCAGGTAAGAATCTTTCCACATAAGGATGCTGATGCCCAGAAGGGTATATGGCTAACTAAAATGCCTTGCAACTCTGAAACTCTTTGAGCTTGAGTTACTGCTGGTGTTCTTACAGGGCACCAGTGACAAAGTTTCAGACACTTGTAAGTTTTATGTTCATCACTTTAGATCTGTTAACACACTAGTTGTCACACAGAAGCAGCTGTGTTAAAGTCACTTTTAGAAAAACGAGGAAAGACTTTCCACCCTGGTCCAGAGCCTTCCTATCATTTCCTCCTCTTACCGTATTTTTTTTTTTACTGTATCTTTTTATTAGAGTTGAGAGACATGTTGTTTGGTCTTCCATGGGACATGGAACGATGCCAAGGTTGCCCACTTTTCAATCTCTAAGATGAAGCGTATTTTGTCTTCTTGATCTACTTGAAAAATTTGTCAAAAGCAGGAAGTAGAACAGAGGTCAAGGGTGTCTGGATTCAAGGAATGGAGAGCAAACTTTTTACAGACTTTGTTATACTTCACTTACCAAGCCTAGCCTGTCAGCTCAGTGTGGGCAGAGACCACTGGTAGCTTTATCCCTTGATGAAGGCAGGTGTTGGAGAATCCCAGAGGTGTGCAGGGAGTTCTGATCACTCAGGAGGCTGAGTTCTAGAGACTGTTTAGTGGGATGAAGTTTTCAAATGGCTAAATCATTGAGGTTATGGCCAAGTTTTGAAGAGGAGCTTGTGAGAGAAAAGGGAAAACCTCTCTTGGATTGTTTAGTAGATAATGCAGCATAGAGAGAGTTACTGTTTAATGGGTATAAGGTCTCAGTTTTGCAAGATGAAGTCCTGGAGGTTGGTTGCAACAACAAGGTGCCTATCCTTAACGCTACTGAACAATGCACTTGAAAACAGTTCAGATGGTCAATTTTGTCTTATGTGTATGCTACCACAATGAGGAAAAAAAAAATGCAGGACAGATAACCCAGACATTATTATGTTGAGTTCAGCCTAGCTTTCTTTGACCTCCTTCTTCTTATGTTTTAGTTCTGTAGGCTAAGTGCTTTTTAAAAACAATTGATCAAAGCTCCACTCTTTCTGTTAGTTGATAGATCTACCAAAGCAGATGTGATGTGAAGCACTGCGGCACCACTGTGGAGTGGTTTTGGATCAGAACTCTGCAAGCCCGTCTGGTTCTGAAGGACGAGCACGTAATTCACACAAGGAGAGACTAGCCACTCATATTCCTTTAAAAATAATAGCATTTATCTGTTCCTTTTTATGAATTATTTAGTAGCATTTTGACCGTATGTTATCTCTTCAATGTTAATACCTGTTGAGGAGATACTGTCATATCCTCATACACCTTTTATAGATGAGGAAACAGAGCGTCGGAGAGGTTAGGTAACCTGCCTACAAGTTCATCGCCCTGCACAGCCCACCGTGGACTGTGAGCGTGCCGGGTGCCTCCTCTCCCCTGGACAGTTAACAAGGCCCTGTGCCAGGAGCTCCGTCGTCTGCTTGTCCAGCCGCAGCTGCCCCCCAGCCTCACACAGCTGACACGTGTTGGTCTGGAGCTCTTGGGAACATGGGCTCCTGTATTTGCTTGGGAAAGAACCCTCAAGACTCCTACACACGTTGGTAAAAGTCTCTGCAGAGTACTCTCTGACCCTGCTACCATTCTGTGCCTGCACATCCTTGAGTGTTTAGTTCTTTCTTCGGAAGAACTGTCTCTTTTTGGCCCCAGTCTAGAGCCAGCTGAGATGTTGGTAATGGGGTCAGATCAATAGAGGTCAATCTCTCAGCTGTATTATTCTTAAAGACTATATTGGAGGATGTAGGCTGGAGGCATGGAGAAATGGGCTTTGACACACGTCTCAGTAAAATTTAGGTTCTCACTTGCAAGCTCCCCTTGTGAGGATGGTGACGTGGTGGAGTCGAGACTGCCCTTCCCAGCTCACGGCCGTGTGGAGAGCGTAGACTGTTATGGGTCCGCCTTCCCTACAGGAAGGGGCCAGGTCACTTGTGCCCAGTCAGATGGCTCCTCTCCCAGGAGAGGAATGAAGAGGTGGGGGTCCGGGATGGCTATCAAGCTGAGTTCCCCACCAGGGGAATCTCAGGAGTGAGGGGAAATATCTCTCCCGCACAGCTGTTGCTTTCCAACTCACCTGCGAGTTTCCCAGGTAACTAGTCAACATTCCCCATACTCACCTATTGCTACTGAGCCTTTATTACATAGAAATGGATTTAAAAGAAGTTCGTAGTAGAGGCGCTTTTGGACAGTTTTAAAATGTGAGTAACTATTTGGGTGTGCCCTTATTTTAAATAATTGATTTATCAAGTAAAAGAGGCAAATGAAATGTAAGGAGTAATTTAGAGGAACTTAAATGTACAGCATTATTATCTGTTGGTTTCTTAGACTTCTGTTCATTTTAACACGAATCATAAAAATCTCCTCTCTGCTTTTTCTTTAATAGTTCTCATAGTTAACAAGGTTGAGAGTGGGTCATCAGGTTACGAGCAAAGTATGGAGAAACTTTGCCAGGTCAGAAAGGATGAGTGTGTGTGTGGTTCTTATCAGGCAGGCGAGGCTGGGCAGTTTGACCCTCCTAGGTAATTGTTCTAGTGCCTCAATATACAGAATTCATTATACTTAGATTTCCACGTACTTAACCTGACCTTTATAACTACCTTGTAAAGTAGGAAGCGGAAACCTAGGGAGGTAGAGTGAATTGTTCAAGGTTATCCAGCTGGTAGAGATAAGACTTTTTTCTTTAAACATTACTTTTATGTTTAAATTTAAAATTTTTTTTATAAATCAAATTTGCATCCTATGAGTAACATGAATAGAGTTCAAGTAATTTGGAAAGAGGAGAAATAAGTCCCCAGTTACCTCTCTACCCACTGTAGTGTCAGTATAAATTCTGAGTCCTCGGAGGGTAGAAACGAACTCCCCAGGTGAAGAACTGAAAATGGCATTGGGAGTCTGAGATCTGGTTATCTAGGACCACAGTTTCAGTGGAAGCAGTACATATGAGTAGTCGTTGATGGAGGGTCTTGAAGCAAAGGGGCTCCTGGGCTCCTGAATAAAGCAGAACTTTCTCTGGATGTCCTTAGCGAAGAATCCAGATTCCTGTCTGCCTGCTGCTAGCTTGATCCACAGTAGCCCTCTTCTCCCCTCCCCCCTCCTCAAATCTTCATAAATAAAAGAATTCTGACGTGTTGATTATCCTGTAAGGAGTATAACCTTTATGTTACAAAGGGCTAGGTTTTCGCTTCTGTTTGCCCTCATAGCTACTAAGGTTTTAATGAGAAAAACTTCTTAACAAATAATGCTTCAGATGTTCTGAACATATTTTATTCGGCCTTTATCCTCCATATTGGCATTTTATTCTTTCCCCACTGCCATGATTGCTAACTTGTGCTACACAATTGCTTAGATAAAGAAACAGGTTATTATTTTAGATATTGTTCCTTTTAAAAATATCTTTTACCTTTAAATGAACACATCTTCTTAATCAGAAACAGGAAGAAAGAGTCTTCACTTTACCAAAGTTATATATTAAGAGAGGCACCTGGGTGGGGCTCTGACAATCAAGACTGTGAGCGTGCAGTCCCTCTGGGCTGGGCCGGGCACTCGCAGCTTTTGCAGAATTATACCCGTGGTTGTTAATTTGCATAGGCTTTGACAGTTCACCAAGCACACTCACAAGCACTGCCTTTGTTCTCTTGCACTCATGGTGAAATGGGAGGCCATTTCAAAGATGAGGCAATGGACTCAGGAAGTTAAGTGACTTTCTGAAGGTCACAGGCTAGTGAATGGCAATGCTGACTTCTGATTTCCGGTCCAGGAATTTTCATCCCACCTCATCAGGCTTGAAGAGGAGGAGGAGGATGCCATGTGGATGAGCCTCGTGGAGATACTCGGCTGTTTGTAAATAGTCATACTCATCACTGTGGTCTGGGCGGACAGGTGTGGGGCTGGGCAGAAGGGTTTGAACCTCATGTGGTAGGTGTGGGCAGCCATTGTAGGTTCATAATTTAAGGGGACAGTCTGATTGAAATCTGTTTTAGGAAGAGTCATCTGAGAGTGGTATCCAGGATGAATTACAGCAAAATCAGTATTATCTGGGAACTTGTTGGGCCCGCCCCAGGCCTGCTGAGTCAGAAACTGGTGGTGGGGTGCAGCAGTATGGTTTAACCTGCCCTCTGGTGAGTCAAATGCACGCTGAAGTTTGAGAGCCCCATAAGCAAAGCAAGGAATAGGAAGGCATTCTTGCAGACTGTTTCACAATTCAGACTTGAGGTGGTAATAGTCTCAGTTAATGTGATGGCAGCAGAAATGGAGAGAATACCTGACTCCAAGATGTGTTTGAGAAGTCCTGGTCGAGATTAAACTTGCTGTCTTGGTCAGTTGTTGTAGACCCCACGGTCACACCAGTATTCTGGGAGGGAATGAGGTGTCAATTTCATGTGAACGTGTTACTAAAATGCTAGAAGGGTTCTGGTCACGGTGTTTGGAGGTGCTCAGCGCCTACTTTCATTTCTCCCTCTGAGCTGAGCTTGCAAGTGTATCCTCCCAGGGGCCAGCGTGGCCGGCTGAGATGCACAGGTGGTGATTTGTTTGGCAAGGAGACCAGTATCTGTTCATGGCCCATTTCCTGGTAATAAAGGATGAGCTGTACTCCCAGAGAGCTGGTGGGAGTGGAGGTTAAGAGGACAGGTGAGAGATGACAATGGAAAACTGAATGGTTGGAGGGAAGACACTATTAGAAAGGGAGTAGCAGGGAGAGGGTATAGCTCAGTGATAGAGCGCATGCTTAGCATGCATGAGGTCCTGGGTTCAATTCCCAGTACCTCCTCTAAAAAAAAAAAAATTAACAAATAAACCTAGTAATCTCCCCCCACCAAAAAGAAAAAAGAAAGGGAGTGAGATTTCTGAGCTAAAAACTTCCCTTTGTTCTTAGAATAAAATCCATCTTCTCTGCCACTATGGTTTCTGGTTTCTGGTTTCTGCCTGCTTTCTGTCCTCCTTTCCTCCCACTTTCTGCCTGGCTCACCACATTCCCAGCTTAGTCTCCTCTTCTCCCCTCAACCTAGATATTCCCATGGTGCTTCCGTTGTCCAGTGCTCAGATGTCACCCTTTTAGAGAGCTTTCCATGACCATCCTCATTAATGTTGGCCTTCTCCCCACTCCTCTCCGCAAACCAGTTTCTTTCCTGGCCTAATTATCCCAGTCTGAGATGATCTTAGTTACTGGTCTTGCTCAAGTCTGCCCTCCCTCCCCAGGAGCATGAAAGGTCTTTGACAGCCCAGAATCCTGTGTGTCTTGTTCACTGAGTGCCTGGCACATAGTTCGAGCTCCAGAAATAGTACTTGAATGAATTCTAGGTAGAGATTTGATGGGGGTGGTGGTGGAGGAAGTAGGGGAGAGATGTGTCTGTCGACACCAGGCAGCAAATGACAGCTAACATGGACTGGGTAGTGGAGGTGGAACAGGATAAATGCAGGAGATGTTCAGGAAGTAACATGACAGAATTTGGTGATGGACTTATGTGGGAGGTGTAAGCAACTTTATTGTGAAAAATATTCCTCCTTAGAGAGGTTTGTGAACTCCTAGCATTTTTATTTGAACTCTTCTTTCACTGGAAACTCAAGGGCAAAGCAGTTCTGTAATATTATTAGTCAAGGTTCTCCAGAGAAACAAGACCAAAAAGATATATTGAGAGAGAGAGACACAGAGAGAGATTGATTGATTGATTGATTGATTGATTGATCATGGGAATTGGCTGACTTGATTATGGAGGCCGAGAAGTCGCATGGTCCACTGTCTATAAGCTGCAGAACCAGGAAAGCTAGTGATGCATTTCAGTCTGAGTCTGAAGGCCTCGGAAGCAGCAGCGCAAGAGAGCAGAAGATGGATGTCCCAGCTCAAACAGAAGGCAGTCACGAATTCACTTGTCCTCTGCCTTTTTGTTCTGTGGTGGCCCTCAACGGATTGACTGATGCCCACCTAGCTTGGGGAAACCCACCACTCAGTTCACCATCTCAAAGGCTAATCTCTTCCAGAGACACCCTCTCAGACAGAGAAATAATATTGTACCAGCTCTCTAGACATCCCTTAGCCCATTTAAGCTGATGCGTAAAATTAACCATCACAAATTCTGAACTCTCCTGCTAACCTCTTTTCCAAGAGGAGAGGTGCCTTCAGATCGTAGGCATGAAATTCTCTTTCTACCCAGAGCTGTTTCAACATCCAGCTGCCCACTCAACAATATTTACTGACATGTGCTATGTTCTAGATCCAGCGGAAGGCACTAGCGGTCCAGCAGGCACAAGATATTTTGGATGGTAACAAGTGATATGATGTAAACAAAACTGAGGCAGGATGGGGTGGGGTCAGTGAGACAGCTGTGAGTTGGTGCTTTTTGAGCTGAGATCTGAAGAACTAAAAAGGAACCGGCCATGAGAAGACCTGGGGCCAGAGGGTGGCTGGCTCCCTGTAGCACCTTCAGAACCCACCCATGGAAGATGAGTCACTCAAGCTGGATTTTGTTTTCACGCTTGACAAATGAATTTGGAGAGGATGGTGGCATGGAAATTCAACTTTCAGCACTTTTCAATAAATCATTGTACTTGCTCATTGACTTACTGAAATATTTTCTTATTAAAACTTGTTACATAAAACATTTTAATGATGGCTCTAGTTTTACAGAGCAGAATTTCTATCATTCATAAATAATTAAGACAGTTTTTAAAAGGTAAAATCATGACTCATACAGATATAAAAGCGAACATGTATTAAAGTTTTTACTTTAATTCATTAATCAGTGAGAGAACTAGGCAGATGTTAAAACAGATTCAAAGGAGAACTCGAAGGCGCACAAACTTACATGGAGTAAAGGAATATTGAAATGGATGTGCAAATTCAGGCACAACCAGCTTTTCCCACAGTGGATGAGGGAAGTCAATTGAAGGCCAGGAGAGAATTTACATGTGTTAAATAACAGAAGTTCAACTGAGTAAATTTAAACATCTGATTGTCATTCTTAGGCATTTCATGAATTGGGCAGCATCCCAGCTAGCAATAGAAGGGAGCTCCGTCAGGCTGCAGGAAAGGAGAGGGTTTTAAAGGCAGAGAGGAACCAGGGGAAAAAAGGAGATTATTAGCAAAAGGTGCATTGTTTCAGACTAGGCCCCCCTCCTAAGGGGAGTGGAAGGATTCTATTAGCAGATTTCCTAGTGTTATTCAGGAAATTCCAGGTTGGCTGGTTGAAGATCACCTTCTTGGGGAAGATTGAAACTGTAGTTAGGTTATGTTTAAGTCCTGGCTGGACTTAGCATAAGTGACTCCATTTTGGTTATTTGTTGTTTCTCTTTTAACACATGTCTATAGACAACAATTATTTTGCACTGCTAGCAGTTACATATAATTTACAGGGCTCTAAGAGAGCTCCCTTAGAATCAAATGACCAGAGCAAATAACCTGGCAAGGTCTCCTCTAGATTTTAGACAATGCAGTTTTCTCCTGAAGCACAGTTCTTTCCCCTGCATAATCAAACTGAAACAAAATAACCTCTGCTCCGCACCTCCCATGAGTAGAGGTAGTTCCTACACTTGTGGTCTTTGGAGTGATGGGGGGACAGCTATCATTTATTTAGTGCCTGCTATGAGCATTATTTGTCAGTTTATTCCAACCTCGAAACAGCCCCATGAAGTAGGTGGTGTTCCCATTTTACAGATAAGAAAGCCAGGTTCCCAGAGATTAAAGAAATAGTGGGTAAGTGGCAGAGTTAGAATTTCAGCCTGTCCTTCTGTCTCCAAAGTGTAAACACACACGCATGCTCTCTCTCACCCCTATAACAGCTTGCTAATAGCAAAAATCATAGAAATCCTGTGTATTTTTTTCTTGATCTTTAGGTCGCCGTCAACCAAGGTAGATCTCAGGAGTGGCCTGGAAGAATGCTCAATGGCGTTGAACTTATTTCTAAGTAACAAATTTACTGATGCCTTAGAATTGCTTCAACCATGGTAATTAACCTTATTTCTTTGGGATAAAATGTATTTTTTCAGATGCTTTTGACGATTTGGTCTTTGATGCCATGCTTGTCAGTTAATTTTTCTGCATTTCTACTTGAATATTTATAAGCTAATTTGGTTGAAACCCCTAAGTGTTCGTTAGTTTTAATATCCAGTTAGGAAATCTATCTTCCTGACTTTAATTTGTCGAGAATTTGATTCTTTCTCCTATCTTAATTTCTATACTGGTTCAAATCATGTCATCTCTGTAGTTTTGTAATGCTTTATTTTGCTTTCTTTGGTGAAATATTTTTATGTATATTCCTCTTGAGCTTAAATATCACTGGGAATAGTTTTCCTTTGAAATGGAATGGGGAGAATAAAACATACTCGTCTCAGATGCTGGGAAGAAATTTAAGATAATAAAAATATTATTGGGACTCTCTATTTATGTGATAAACAAGCTCAGCAAGTTAATTTCTTTTTTTGGGGGGTGGGTAGAGGTAATTAGGTTCATTTATTTATTCACTTATTTTTAATGAAGGTACTGGGGATTGAACCCAGGACCTTGTGCATGCTAAGCAGACACTCTACCACTGAGCTGTACTCTCCCCCCAGCAATTTAATTTCAATTAATGGCACCCGTTAATTTTGATGATGTGGCAGCAAAAACCCATGCTGAGCTTTCTTCCTGGGCCTGACTTTGGCCACAGTCCCTACATGTGCACGCGACTATAGTTTCCATCGTGCCTTCAGACACAGTGGCTTACTTGGATGCAGTTTAGACCTCATGTAGTAGTTTTCAAGATGGTTACTTGGGCACAAGAGTGGAACTCACATTCCTTTGAGTAGTCAGTCAGACGACACGACTCTGGTCATTGACTTTGAATCTTAGAAATTAACCTACCTACTGAGGCTGCGGTAATTCTAAGATTTAGAAGAGCTGCGGTCAGTTAGCATTTCTGAGGTTAGGAACAGATGATAAAGTGGATGGCGAAGCCCCTGGTCTAAGAAAATTGCCCGGTGTTGTCTCAGACACTTGTCTCACAATCTCTGCCTTGCCTGTCTCCAGCCCTCTGTCCTTTCCAGTCTCTCAGACCTCTCTCCCTCCCTTCCTCTTCTGAGTCTATATCCCTCTGTCTTCCTCCCCTCTCTGCCTTTCTCTCCTTGTCTCTCCTCTCTCAATCTGCCTGCCTCTTCCTTTGTTTTTCATAGTCTTCTTTTTCTCTTTGCCAAGGACACCCCGCTGGTCATAGTATGGAATGAAAATAAATGCCTTAGTCCTGTATTTAGTCAAGAATTCTATTCTCTGATCTTTATGTTTGTTTCACTGTTAAATATATGTTTTTCCCACTTGAATACTTTTTTCCTCTTGGAGAAGCTTTTGGTTTAAAATGTGAGGTTTAAACCACCCTCGCTGGTTAATTCTGGGCTGCTCTTACTCCTTGTGGGTTTTTTTGTTGTTGTTTCCTTTTTTGACTAGCTAGTGCCCTCACTGTTTCGGGACTAACTGCGGATTACCAAAGGATGTTTAGACTGTCTCCAGAGGGGGGAGAAGAATGTGGCTTGTGTTTGTTTTGCAGAGCAGCAGTATTATATTGGAATTAAAAACAAAACCCTGCATTAATGTTTTAAACCTTGTAAATAACTAGTTAACATAGCTTGAGAAGTTTTGAGAAAAGAAATTATGTTTTCACAGCCTGAGAGCCTGGGGTGGGCCATCTTTTAGGACTAATTAATATCCTTAAGAATCAAAGCAGTTCTCACTGATAATTTGATAATTAGAGTTATCAAGAACTTTCATTAAGGATTTCCACATAATGGGATTAGATTCTGTATGACGTCTACCATGGATTTTTGTCTGGGTCCTTGTGGCTGACCTAACTTGCTGTAAAAATATTGCTTCCTCATGGCCTCTGGCTGGGAGAGGGGAGTTGATTTTAAACAAGCCTTATCTTTCAAAAACCATATCAGAATTTCTCTGCCACAAAAAAGCTTTTCAGCGGCCTTTAGTTGAGCACTTATTTCAGAGCTAAAGACAGTACACTGCTTGTTCAACTGGGAAAAATCAATTTGCTTTGAAACATTGTCTAGGAAATGAATTGGCAGGCTGCCCCCTTGTGGTGGAACAGGGAAAAGCACACATCACATTCCGCTTCAGCCTGGAATGTTTCCTGCTGCCCCCGTGGGCTTGAATTGGAAAAGTCTCTGGTGCTTGAGTTTTTTTAGGGCATGCTTTCTGTAGTCCACATTATTTCAGTGGTCATGGTAAAGGAGTAAAGGTCATCACTGTGAAAGTCACAATGTGGATTTACTGGATTTCTTGTGGTTCGTATCAGATGAGACCTAAACGCTTTCCGGCTGAATTGAAATGTATTACTTTTCCGTGTCCTCCCCAGGGCGAAGGAGAGCATGTACCATGCCTTGGGCTACAGCACCATTGTGGTGCTGCAGGCCGTCATGACCTTCGAGCAGCAGGACATTCAGAATGGCATTTCTGCCATGAAGGACGCCTTACAAACCTGCCAAAAGTATGAGCTGAGCAGTTAAATACTTGGGATATGCCGGCAAGCTTTGCTGTCTGTGTGAGAAAATGGATGCACTTTGCCTGACTGAGAGCTCTGTTTGAGGTTGGCCATGGTTATAGAAAAGGGCTTGAGCATCAGATTTCCCAGCCTCATGTGGTTTTACGTACTAGAGATAAACATTTCCAGTAAGGGATTATAGTGTGATGCTGGTGTGGCTGAACACTGGGCATCTATACTGTCTACTTTTCTCGTTAGTAACTTGAGCTACTGAGATGGGCCGAGGGAGATTTCAGCAGGGTTGGCAGCAAGCATCTCTCAGGGGTCTCTGTGGGTGGAGCGTTTAGGTGCTACATGCCAAGCCAGGCCAACCAAGGAGCATTCTTTAATGTGGGAGATGTTGCGAATTCAGAAGGGAGTCTTTTGTTTGTCTAAATGAACACATTTGAACAGCTTTGGGTGGTGAGAATGAGATGGAGTTTCAGTTTTCTTTTAATCTTTGTGTGTATAGACAGCCCCTAGCAAAAGCTGTTAACTAGCATTGGTGAATTTTAACACGGATGAAGTTATGTCCTCGTGTAGTGATGTTGCCAGCCCCTCAAACGAAGAGGGATTCCAAACACTGCACTCTAACTCTGTTTTTTTTTTTAATTAAAGCTTAGTTGATTTATAATGTATGTTAGTTTCTAGTGTACAGCATAGTGATTCAGATAGAGATATATATATTCTTTTTCATTATAAGCTATTACAAGTATTGAATGTAGTTCCTTGTGCTATACAGTAGGATCCTGTTGTTTATCTATTTCATGTGTAGTAGTTGTATCTGCTAATCCCAAACTCCTAATTTATCCCTCCCCTCATTTCCTCTTTGGTTACCGTAAGTTAACTCCATTTTTAACCCGTGGCGACTCTTACCACAGAAATACTGATTTTAGGCATAAAGATCAGGGGAGGCACTTGAGTGGGGTAGCAGTCACTGTTTTGTGGAGGTTTGTCCAGTCACGTGTTCAGTAAGCATGGTTGGATGCCCACAGATGCCAGTCCAGGGCTGGGAGCTGGGTGTGCTGGGTTCAAAAGGTTGGTCTCTATCCCCAGACTTCAGAGTTTAGAGTCCTGCCTTGGTGACTCTTTGGTATGATTGTGACTGATATGGATTCAAATGAAAATGAGCTTGGCCTGATTTATTGTTATTTTTTCCTTCTTCTTCCCATCTCCCCTTCTTCTTATTCTTTGCAGATATAGGAAAAAATGCACAGTTGTAGAATCTTTTTCCAGTCTTCTTTCTAGAGGATCATTGGAACAGCTGACTGAAGGTAAGAGGCATTTAAAAGATTTTTTTCCCTTTCTTTGAAAAGTTAAAACATGATCATGCTCGTAAAATTCAACACTTAAGTGTATAATGTAAAGTAAATGGAATGTCTTTCCCTGCTCCCCATCATACTCACCCTACAGAAGTAACCACTGTTAATTCTTGGTCTTCAAGCCTTGCAGATTTTTCTCTGTATATATACAAACATGTACAGAAAGTACACATACGATTTTTGTAATTATTATTCATTTTTTGCAAGCATAGGCTCACATGATACATGTTGTTCTACAATGTGATTTTTGACATTGACTTTTCCCATGTCAACACTTATAAATTGTACTTCATTCTATGTAGCTATGTAGGATTCCATAGGCTAGGCACCACACATACTTTTTCTCTGTTGAAGGACAGTGACTTTTTTTTTCACTATTACAAATAATGCTATCCTAAAATCCTTGTCTTCATGCATTTTTTTCAAGTATTTCATAGGAGAGATTCTTTTTTTTTAACATTTTTTATTGAGTTATAGTCATTTTACAATGTGTCAAATTCCAGTGTAGAGCACAATTTTTCAGTTATACATGAACATAAATATATTCATTGTCACATTTTTTCCAGGAGAGATTCTTAAAAGTGGAGTTGTTGGGACCGAGTGTTTGAAAACTGAAAACATTTATAGATGTTACCAATTTTTCCCTCCAAACTTAGATCATTTTATATTCTTACCATCCATGTGCGATAGTTTGTTTTTCTGCAAGCTATTAATTTTTTCTCAAGGTCAAAGTAATTTTGACACCTTTAAAATAATAATGATGTTTCACAGTATGGAAGATGTTTGGTTTGTGGTCATTTAGGAATATTCAGGAATCCGTGAATGTCTGTGACATCTTGATCCAATGGCTGGGAGGAAATGACTCCTCTTGCTGTCACTTGCTTGGTGTTCCCACAGAGATCAGGGCAGAAGTTCCATGATCCACCCTGTTTTATTAGTCTCATTCTCTAGTCGGAATGGTTTACATGAGAGGAGCATCCAGATACTCCTGTGGAGGAGAAAAATAATGCTCTTCAAATGTGGCTGTTGTGAAATAAAGCTTCTGCCACCCGAGGAGAATTTGTGCCTGTGTTGTCAGTTGTCAACTGTGTTCTCTGGAAAAGGTCACAGGAAATCGTTAAAGGAGCCGTGGCTGATTAAGGCAACGGCAATTCTGGATACTGCTGTCAGCCATTCTTAGTAGTCAGGTGTGTGCCAGACACATTTTTTAGTGTGTTTCATCATGAAGTTTTGTTTGCTTTGTTCGAAGAGTATTACTAGCTTGTTATGGGCCTTGGAGAACTTGGAATCACTGCAGTGTTGATTACAGGAGGGGGTCATGAGACTGGTTCCAAAAGGCATGGCATTGGCCCTAAAGCCATTGTAGAGCATTTCACTGGTCTCTCCAGGCAGCTGAAGCCCAGCATCTTTTTCTCCAGAAACTGACCTCCAAGAACCAATAAGAGTTTATTTTTTCCCCTTGATTTCAGATAGGATATTTTTTCATTTTAGGGCCATTTATGTAAATTGGCCCCAGGAGGCCTGAAGTCCAGTAAATTAGATCAGTGGGAAATTAAATGGGCCCCAGAGAAATTTGACTCATTTATCTTCTCGTTTCTTCTTTCCTCTGTGTGACTTCTCTCCAGTAGCCCATTGCTCCCTGCCTTCTTTTTTCTTTGCAATATAAAGGGTGACATTTGAGGCTTTTTTTTTTTAACCTTAGTTTTGGAAACAGTAGCATGGTATTTTGGGTGTAAGTGATAATAACAATAGTAGCAGTAGCAACAGCAACAGCAACAACATAAAAGCATAGTAATGATAATGCCCAATTTCTAAAACGCACTTTCTGGGTGTCAGACACTATTATTGGTGCTTTCCTTAACATTATCCAGTATAGGCTGTGTAGCTTCTCTTTTATAGACTAAGAACTTATGTTCAGAGAGATTAGAAAAATGGTCCAGGTTTCCCTGCCTAGCAGAGCAGGGTTCAAACCTGCCCTCCCTAAGCCAGGGTTCCTTCCACTGTACCTGGCACCCTCTCCTGTAGGTGGGTAGGAAAGGGCACAAAGTGTGTCACTCACGGATGAGGAAACGTTGAATTATTTCTATGTTAGACATCTTGAAAACAGAAGGTATTGTGTTCTTATCTTTTTATTATGTTTTTGGGCATGGCAAGTTTGGCAGTACTGAAAAATAAACAACTATGAGATACCACTGCACACCTATTAGAGTGTCCAGAATCTGGAACACCGACAACACCAAATGTAGACGAGCATGTGGAGGAACAGGGACTCTCATTCACAGCTAGTGGGAATGCGAAATGGTACAGACCACTTTGGAAGGTAGTATGGCAGTTTCTTTCAAAACTAGGAGCTGGAAGCTTAGTGTTAACACAAAAATCTGCAAATGAATGTTGATGGCAGCTTTATTAAGAATTGCCAAAACTTCTCCTTCAGTAGGTGAATGGATAAATAAATTGTGGTACATCCAGACAATGGAAGATTATTCAGTGCTAAAAAGAAATGAGCTATAAAGCCATGAAAAGACATGGAGGAAACTCAAATGCATATTGCTAAGTGAAAGACACCAATTTGAAAAGACTTCATACTGTATATGAGATTATGGAAAATGCAAAACCAGGAAGACATTAAAAAGATCAATGGTTGCTGTGGGGTGGGGTGGAGGGATAAATAGCTGGGGCACAGAGAATTTTTAGGGCAGGGAAACTACTCCATATGAAGCCATGATGAGAGATACATGTCGTATACAGTTGTCCAAACCCATACAGTGGACACCATCAGGGGTGAAGCCTAATCTAAACTATGGACTTCGGGTAATTGTGATGTCAGTGAAGGCTCATCAGTTGTAACAAGTGTACCGTTTGGGGGCATGTTGGTAATGGGAGAGCTTATGCAAAGGCTACAGGGAAAGGAACACATGGGAACTCTCTGTACCTTCCCCTCAATTTTTCTGTGAACCTAAAACTGCTCTTAAAAAATAAGATCTCAGTGAAAAAACCATGGAAATAAGTCAGCTTATGACTTCTAGCCCATTCTGGTTTATTAAGATTTTCATGTCTAAAGGCATACTTGGCTAACACTTGAGTGCATAATGAAGACATTTCCTTTAATGGACTAAGGAATTTAAAATTAAGAGATGTTCTGGTAGGTACCTACTCGTAAATGCCAAATATCTGACTTAGAGAGCTAAGGACTGCCCAATAAAAATCAACCCGAGTGAAGGAATAAGACTTTTATAAATTAAGTTGCATTTATTCCTACTGAGTTTGGCCGTCATTGCAGCCCAAACAGACTTCGTGTTCAAGGGAGCGTGTCAAAACATTGGAGGTTTAGTGTCTGGTTTGTTTTTCCCCTTGATAATTTCCACTTCCATCCTTGAGTGGCTGGTTGTCTGCAGGAGTGAGGATGCTTATTGAAACTTTTTGTGGGTTTAACATGGCACACACCCTTTCTTTCCTCATGGCTGGTGCATTGCCCTGAAGTGCTTTCACACTGCCTTTAAAAACAGATGTTTGTATGCAGTGCTTAGGTTTGAAAGGGGTTTAATATGAGGATTTCTTACACATGGAATACAGAGTTCAGACTTTCTTGCCTTTTATCTCTGTCTTCTTGTTACATCCTTGGCGCTGCTCTTAGGTGTGTCTGTCTCTAACATAACCCTGGTCCATCTGCCCTTCTGCTCAGATCTCTGCAACGACTCACCGTTGCCCACTGAGTGAAGCCCAGACCCTGACATTCAAGGTTGTCCATAATTTAGCCCCGACTTACCTTTCCGGGCTCATTGCCCATTCCTCCCCATACACACCTCGTCTGCAGCCAAAGGCGCACCACTGCCCTTGCCACGCGGGGCCCCGCGCTCCGTGCCTCTGCTTGGGCTGGTCCTCCCCCAGCAGCAGCCTCACCCGCTCCGCACGTCCCTCAGCCAGCAATCTGGGTGACAGAGCAGGCTGTCAAAGTGAGTAATTACGAACAATTCCCGCTTCGTTACGAATTTGACGGGGAAGAGGATACTCAAGTGACTCTGTAGAAAGAAAAGTTCCCGGTTTCCCCCCACCGCCGAGCACACTGAGAAAATGCAGGGCACACTTTGAGGTGAGGTGTTCCCAAGGGCTGTCAGGGCTGCCAGAACGTGCTTGGGCCGTAACTCCTCGAGTTCCATCTGTCGTGAGGTTGGCCCCACGTTACACGTGCTGTTGGAAGATCTTAGCTGCATAGTTGCTTCTTTGTAAATCAGTTTGGAATGTGAGCATGGCAGGAAGTTGAACCAGTTTGTGAGTACTATTGTGTGTGTGTGTGTGTGTGTGTGTGTGTTGGTAGGGGGGTCCTGTGTGTGTAAGAGAAATAAATAAAGCACTTGTTCTTATCCAGTTTGATTCAACAGCATTCCCATTAACATAGAAATACTCTATTTCTCAGTGACTTGGCGTCACATGAAAATGTTCTGCTTTCTGAGCTTTTAGCACAAAGCACAACATAGATTCAGGGCAGTCATCTCAGTGAAAGTAGCTTTCAAGTGCTTTCTCTGCACCGGGAGCTCTACCTGCAGCACCTCGTTGAAGTCCTCAGCTATGAAGTAGACATGTCATTAGCTGGGCTTTGTGAATGAGGAGACCAGCAGAGGGAAGGACAGGTGCTTGCTCCAGGTTCTATAACTAAATCCTCCAAGCTCGTTTACTTAAAAACACACCGGTTTGCATGCCACAGGGAAAACAGGAATCTGTTGATTTTGTTTTTGCCAAAAATGCAAAGTTTCCTCCCTCCCCAATTTCTACAGGTGTAAATGGGTTGTTTAGGAAGATAGGCCACGTGTTTTGGGGGACTCCACATGGCCGGGGGTACATAGCTGTTTACGTAGCTGTTCTGTGAGTGCCTCGTTCCTGTGCTAGATAGCTCAGTGATCAAAAGAGCCTAGGGCTGTGCTGATGCCAACTAACCCTTTCTACATCAAGTCTTCCATGAATGAGGAGCCGTGAGCTGGGCATGCGGGCCAGTTGTTTTTCATAGAACCCTAGGGGATTACTACTTCCTTCTCAAGTTAGCGGTGTGTGTAATCATTGTCATGACGGTCATGCTTTCACATTTTAGAAGCTTCAATTAGTAGATTGAAGTTAGTTTTTCAATCTATAACTGTTAAACTTGCCTGTTACCATTAAGTTAAAAAATAAGTGGTTTCCCTTTTTCCCAAAAGTGCTTTTAAATTTTAGCTTCCTCTGAGGAGCTGAGTGAGGGTCTCTGACATCAAATGCCTGACTCTTGGCAGTTAGATTTGAATGGAGCCAAAGATGACTTCCTTGAACCATTTCACACATTCTGGAAAGATCTCAGGCTGAGAGCCTGAGAACTGAGGTCCTCATTCACTTTAATGGAAGCACCGAAGCAACCTGGGTTTTGTGTCTCCCTTGGGTTCATTTATCTCCCAGTCTTTATTGAAGATTGCAGAGCAATTCCTGTGGATGTGGGATTTTCTTTAATATTCTTTTATTTGTTTTTAATAGAGGAAATGCATGCCGAAATCTGTTATGCCGAGTGCCTCCTGCAGAAAGCAGCCCTCACGTTTGTGCAGGTAACCATCGTTTGGCTCCATATCCCGTATCACCCGGGAAGCCTGCCAAGCACTACACAGGAAAACTCTGGCTCGTCCTGTCAGTGCTTCAGTTCTTTCTGCTTAGAGTTGTAACGAAAGATGCTTGTTATTTCTGATAAACTTTGGCTGGAAGAAGACCCCCAGGGAGTTTTTTCCTACTCAGATGCACTTAAAAGAGTCTGTTTCGAACTTCAGTCTGTTGGGAACCACTGCCTCTTAACGAAGCTGTCTTGCAACCCCCACACCTAATTCCAGGATGTGTCTCTGTGTGAGAGCGGGGAGACGCTCCCTCTTGGCGCTTGCTGGCGGTGGACGGCTGCACACAGGCGTGACCGGGCAGAGCAGGCTTCATCGTCCCTGGCTGTTCCCTTCTTGCACCAGATGCTTCGGCAAAGCTCAGTGATGCATGCAGAGAGCACCAAACGTTCCACATCTGCTTCAGATTTGTTTCCATCCTCTTTATATTCTCATTCCCCTTTCTTACTTTTATTTCTTCCTTTGGAAGAGCCTTTTAAAAAAGTGACTAAACAAACCACTGGAGCCTTTTCTCATGGAACATTTAAATTTCACCTCTAGGAACTGTTACCACCCGTACCGCCAGCATGGTAGCTTCCAACGTTTTAGAAAAAAGTACGGATTTTAACATCATGGCTGTGCAGGCAGCAGTGATGAGTGATGGATACAGTGGGGGTGGAGATTACAAGGGGTAGAAATTCAACTGTAAACTGGCAAATCTTCCTCAATCCCAGAGTTTTACATTATATTGAGAGTTGCTTTTCTTTCTCTGGAGGTTGACCTCCTAGGTTGGAGGGTTAAGTAAAATGGAATCAGTCTGGTCTATGACCCTGTTTCCTAAAACCCTACATATTATAAAGGCTGGTTGAAAAGGGCAGTCTTACTGCCTCAATAAATAGAATGCTAGTCACGGAGGCCCCCAGTTTTTTCTGATGTGTTTTCCAGATGGGGATTTGGCAGTCAAATCATTGACTTGAAGGTTCATTTTATGTTTGGGGACTTGTAATTCAGCACCTGGGAGATATCCATGGCTCTTTCTTCCTCCTCATGTCTCCATATCCAGTCAGGCTCACGTCATGCTGCTGTTACCTTTGGAAGGTTTAGCAGCTCTGCCTCTTCCTCCTGATTCTGACTGTAATTGTCCTGGTGGGGATGCTCGTCAGCTCTTCCCTAGCCTGCACGGCAACCTAGGGACCCGCGGTCTGTGGTTGCTCTTCCCTCCAGCTCACTCTGCATTGTGCAGCTGTGCCCCCTCTCCAAAATGCGGTCTCACCTGGTCATGGCTCTGCTTCAGCATTTAGTAGCCCTCATTGGCTGTGGCAGTGGTTCTGTGTCACAATACCACACATGGGGAAGGCTTTTTCAAATTAACTGGTATCGCCCCCCAAATTCCCTACGCCCCTCTCACCACTGTCCTCAAATGCTCCTGGCAGGTTTGTTGCATACTTGAGTGGCACGGGTCCAGGTAGCTTTCTCACCTTAGTTATTCCCTTCTCTGCAGTAGGTTTCTGCGGCAGTGCTGAATTACATAAGCAGATGCTAAGCACACTGCAAGCTTTAAGGCTTCCTTGCCTTTCCCTGAGGTTGTTGTTTTTTTTTTTCCTGCTTGCAAATTTCATATCTGCCTGGCCTTACTTCACCTGGTTGCTTCCTAATCATTTTGTGTGTGTGTGTGTGTGTGTGTGCGCGCGCACACATGCATGTGTGTATGGGCTTTAAGCACTGATGCTTCCAGGAGGCTGTTGTGGACCTCGGCATGTCCCCACCCACCTTTGTGCTGTCACGACCTCCTGCGCCTGTCTCCATCCGTGTGCACGCCTCCATCCCTTAGTGCATTGTGTTGCTTTCCCCGGATGTTGCCTTCGGGTGCCTGGTGTAAAACAGGCATTCAGCAAATGTTTGGAAAATCATGAAATGGAATATTCTTATTTGAGGTAGATTGTAATCCCATTTAAGCAATTCTTTCCTGTGTTGCTTAAGTATTGGAACATGAGAAATCATCAGGGTCCTTAAGAAGATAAGCATTTAAGTTGAATAGTGAATTTAATATTTATTAATTCTTGCAGTAATTTAAATATTAAATTTTTAAGTACCTAATGAAATTAACAAACTGAAATCAGTTTTTCTTTTGCTTCAGAAGGATGCTCAAGTGCACAGGAAATAAATTCCAGAGCATCTTTCTGATACTGATGGACTAGAAAAGCATTCTTGGAAATGCAAAGCATGGGACCGTTTCTATTAGCACCGAGTTTATTACAGTAACATCCTTCAAGCAGTTGTTTGATACACTTTAGTAAGAGACTCTTGGATCCTAGAATGCCGACTCTGAAAAAGTCATTCATTTAGGCCAGTTGCCCCAGTTTGAGGGTTGAGGACCATCAGGCAAAGAGAAATGAAGTGATCTTTCTTCTCCCCCCAAAACAAAACCGCATATTAGTGACAATAATTAGAATCCAAATCACTTACTTTTGGTTTGGAAATGTATATGAATTAAATTCACAGTGTTAAACAGACTGCCTGCTAAAGTACCTTTGAAAGAAGAACCATGGCCCATTTATTTGGAGTATGACAGACAGGAAACTCAGGCCTTGGAGCATAGCCTTGAAGTCAAACGTTTTGAATCCCACTGAATGCAGAAGAAAACTGCTGAGCATTTGGTGACGTTTATTAGAGCAGGTTTGGACTAACCTCTGTGGCCCCTGGTTGGTGAGGATTACTTCCCTAATTACTTCCTTAAAGTAATACAAGGATTTAAAAAATGTTTTCTTTTTGTTGTCCTGTAACTTGGAAGAAGAATGACCAAAAAAGTGGTTCAAATGTAAAGCAAGAAGAACGTTTTAATTTAAAAATCATGCTCTCAAAAGACAGTGTTTTGTTCTAATCCCACAGCTACACAGGGGACAGCTTAAGACTCTTTTGCTGAATGATCTAATTATTTAATTGTTTTCAGGATGAAAATATGATCAACTTCATCAAAGGTGGACTCAAAATTAGAACAAGTTACCAAATATATAAGTAAGTTAAAAATTAAGATTTATTTAAAAAAATCTCACAACGAGGTTTGTACCTTTTGGACCACCTTCATGTGGCTTTTAAAAATGATTCTTGTACTAGATACCACTTTGTACTCCAGGTTCTCAATGAGCGTGACTAGGATTTTTTAATCTGGTGTTGGTAAAAGTGCATTTGATCTTTGGCTTAGTGAGTATGTATTCAATGCAGTAGGACAACAGAGTTTAAGTTTAAATGCGATTTTAAGAGAAAAATAGCTGAAAAGAAAGGTACTTACATAATTTCTGATTAGATAATCTTAGTTTCTCTCTCCTAAAAACAATTTGTAAATTTAAGATGACAGGTATGTCTCCGGCCCAGACTCTAGAACAGCACTGCCCAGTTGAATTTCTGTAATGACTTGAATGTTCGATTAAGGGGGACCGTAGTGTCATTCATATCTTCTGTATCCTTACTGATTTTTTTGGGTTGTTCAGTTATTTACTCACAGTATTAAAAATCTTCAGCTTTGATTCTGGGGTTATCCATTTCTCCCTAACTCTGTCAGTGTTTGCTTTGTATATTTAGAACCTCTGTTATTAGGCTCATATATATTCTAATTGTTGTATCTTCCTAGTGAATTAACCTTTTTATCATTATGAAATGTTCCTACTTAACTCCTTATAATAGTCTGTCTTGAAATCTGTTTTGTCTGATATTAATATAGCTACTTATACTATTTTATAATTTGTGTTTGCTTGGTATATATTCTTTTATTTTAAACCTATCTTTATATATTTAAGTTGCTTTTTGGGGGGTAAACATGTGTAACTGGGTTTTGTTTTTTTATTCAGTGTGACAATTAATATGTTTATACTTGTGACTATCATTTTGCCTTTTTCTCTTTGCCTTATTGGTTTCCCCCCTTATTTTCTGCCTTCCTTTGCTTTAAGAGCATATATATTCCAGTAATCCTTCTATTGTTTTCTTAGCTATAGCCCTCTTTAATTTTTTAAATGTTTGTTCTAGTGATTATAATAGCCTTGTTAATTTATCATGTCAACTCAGAGTTAATATTGTACCATTGCATATAAAATGTCAGAACTTTGCAAAAGCATAGTGTCACGTACCATCTGTTGTCTTTTTCTTAGGATAGTACACTTATGTATGTTACAAACCCCATAGTGTGGTGTTAAACTTTCTCTTTAAAGAGTCTTATGTCATAGTCTTCACTATTTACCCGTATCTTTACCATGTTTTGTGCTCTTCATTCATTTCTGTATGATTTCAGACTGAAGAATTTCTTTTAGAATTTCTTGCAATGCATGCTTTCAACAGTTTTCTGTTTCATTTACCTGGAACATCATTATTTGTGCCTTCACTTTTGAAGGCTGTTTTTGCTCAGTATAGAATTCTTGAGTTACAAGGTTTCCATTTTTCCTTTGTCTTCTTTCATCCCTTTAAAATTGTCAGTCCACTATATTATGGTCTCTATTGTTCTGATCATAAGTCATCTGTTATTTTTACTATTTTTCCCCCCTGTCTGTAATGTGTCATTTCTTCTGGCTGCTTTGAAGAATCTTTTATCTTTGGTTCTTAGCAGTTTGATGTGCTTAAGTGTGGCTTTGAGAAATGTGTAGCTATTATTTCGTCAAATATATTTTTCTGCTCCATTCTCACTCTTCTCCTTCTGAGACTCCAATTACATGATAGTCAGACTAATTTTGTCCAACAGATCACTGAGGTGCTGTTCACTTAAGAAGGAAATATTTTATTTTTATATTGGATATTATATCAACATCTGGGCTGTCTTGGAGTTAGTTTCTATTGCCTGCTTTTTCTCTTGACTATGTATCATATTTTTCTGTTTTCAAGTTAATAATTTTAAATTGTGCACTAGATAGTGATGCATTGTAGAGGCTCTAGTTTCTGTTATCTTTCTCAGAAGAGTGCTGATTTTTGTTCTAGGAAGCGTTTAACTTGACTAGACTGAGTCCCAACTTTTACTCTCCAGTAGGGGGCAGCATCTGATATCTTGGTTCCATTATTTCTTTCGTTTGTTTTAATAATCATTTTTTACTATGTTTATACCTTGAATCATCAAATCTCACCAGTATAGAAACCGTACTTCTTATCCTATATATGAAATTTAAATTCATAGTACAATTCTCTGAGAGCAGTCTTATCTTAATTATTTTTTTAAATGTATTTTTATTGAAGTACAGTCAGTTTACAGTATTGTGTCAATTTCTGTGTACAGCACAATACTTCAGTCACGTAGGAACATATATACATTTGTTCTCATACTCTTCTTCACCATAGGATACCACAAGATATTGAATATAGTTCTCTGTGCTACAGAGTATAAACTTCTTGTTTATTTATTTTATATATATTAGTATCTGAAAATCTCAAACTCCCAATTCATCCTTTTCCACTCCCTTCCCCCCTGGTAACCATAAGTTTGTTTTCTATGTGAGTCTGTTTCAGTTTTGTAAATAAGCTCGTTTGTCTTTTTTTTTTTTTTTTTAGATTCCACATATGAGTGATCTCATATGGTATTTTTCTTTCTCTTTCTGGCTTACTTCACTTAGAATGACATTCTCCAGGTTCTTATGTCTTGGCCCTGCTTTTCTTTGGAGTAAACCCAGTGTTCACATAGTTCATGAGTCAGACAAGAATTTCAGTGGGGTTTTGATACCGATTTTGGGATTTCCTTCCTTTTTGGTTGGTTCTCCATTATGTGAAATTTTGCCCATTACCTTATAGCTACTCTGGCAGTTTTGAGGTCTGCACCCCTTTTTAAGACAATAAGACTGTGGCTTTTGTGTAAGTTCTAGGCACCCCACATGGGGTATACTGGGGAGCACTTTCAGGTGATCAGCCATGTAAATATAAAGTCCCTGTAAGGGTTATTCCCTTCTTTCAAAGTTTAACTCTTCTCCAGTTTCCCACTACCTTTTTTTCACTTTCCAGTGCCTGCAAATATATTTTAAATATGTATTTTGCATTTTATCCAGTATTTATAATTGTTACCTCTAGGAAGGAATCTAATGTAAGCCATGCTGCCATTACTGGAAGCAGAAACACGATATAGTATTTTAAGAGAAACTTTTACTCAAAATAAAATTATATTCCATCCAAAATTCTTGGGGAGGGAGATGGGATTTTGGAAACCTGACATACTGTTTTTTGTTTTCCTCTTGAAATATTTTTTAGAAGTTATAGAAGAATGTTAAAAAGTTGATTGCTTTTTCAGTGTGTGTCTGTGTTTGCACGCATGCATGTGGGCATGCCAATGTGCACGTGTGTGCATGTGCTTCTGTGTACACATACATTTCCCTGAGAATTCAAAGTGTACTAAAAACCTGTATGTACATAAGTCTCTTAAAACCAGAGGGGAAAGATGCATACTTTAATAAATGATTTGGGGAAAATTGACTTTTCATTTTGGAAAAAAAGACTATAAAAGCTAAATTCCGTATAGACTTAATATTAAAATATTTTTAAAAGAGTACAGGCAGAAACATAGGAAAGTATTTTGATAGTCCTAAAGTACAAAGGCCTTTAAACTTCTGTTTTACTTAAAAATTTTTTCACTTTGAAATAATTTCAGCATTTTTACAAAGAATTTTTATTTAGTCTTTTGACACACAAATTGTAACATCATATAGAACTGCAGTATAATTATTAAAATTAGAAAACTGACATTGATACAACATTATTAACTTCTTTATTGACTTTACTCAAATTTTTCTAATTGTCCCACCAGTGTCCTTGTTCTGGTCCAGGTTCCAGTCCAGGATCCTGGATGTTGTATTTAATTGTCACGTCTCCTTAGTCTCTTTTAATCTGGAAGAGTCCCTCAGAGTTCTCCAGTCTTTCTTTGTCTTTCATGACCTTGACATTTAAAAAAAATATTGGGCTGTTACTTTTTAGACCATCTCTCAGTGTAGACCCATCTAACATCTCTTCGTGATTAGATTCAGATTTTGCATGTGTGACAAGAATACCATAGAAGTGATGCTGTGTTGCGTCCTTCTCAGCGCATCATATTAGTAGATATATGATGTCAATTTCAGAGGCCTTTTAAAGTGTGATGTAAAATCAGAAGCCATAGAAGATTGACTTGACCAAATAAACATTTAAATTTCCATCATGGCAGAAATACACCATAATAAAAAATATGGATGGAAATGTGATATAAGTGACTCAGGGCAAATGACAGTGTGAGAAACTCATAGGTTGGTGTTGGTGGGAGTCTAAAGTGATGGGGCTTTTGTGGAGGATGTTCTTGCACTATCTCTCAAAATGAGGAATATGCATCACCTTTGATCTCAGAAATTCTTCTTCTAAGAATTTATCTTAAGGACGGTTAGGATGGTATGACTATAGTTACAGTACCTAATGTGGGGAAAGTACTTGATGAATGTTTAAGAACACACTTAGCAGCATTGTTTATAGTGTGAAAAGTTGGAAATGTCTTAAATATTTAAGAACAGGAATTTGGTTAAATAAATTATTCCATAGGATGGAATAATATGCACTTGTTAAAGAATAAGGCAGCTTTCATGAATTTTCATGGAAAATCATCAATATAGCTTATAGAACAGTATATACAATATGTTCCCATTTGTGCTTTTTAAAAATTGTGTTCTTAGCAAAGCGTAAAAACAACTAGAAGATTATGTACCAGGCTGTTAATAGTGACCAGCTCTCTGTGAGGTGGTTGTGTAGGGACATTTAGGCTTTCTCCATATTATGTGAAAATTTTGTAACAATCATCTATTATCAAATAGAACATTTACATTTTGATTAAAAAAAGAAAAGAACCCTGAACATTATATCCACATCCTACCATCCTGTGGATGTTTTGACATTTGACTTTTTTAATGCATGTATATAAGCATATGTAATTATCTTTTTATATAATGAAATTAGCCGCTTTGTGTCATTTTGAAATTTCCTTTTTCGCCTCATGTCAGAAAATTTTAGGTCATTAGATATTTTTGATTCATCATGGCTTTTAATGGCTGCATCGTATTCCATTATGTGGCTGTACCACATGTGTATGCATAAATGTATGTACTCACGCAACTGTCTTCTTGACTGTTTTCCTGTTGCTGCCTATTTAGTTTGTTTACAAATTTTTGTTATGGGTAGTAATGCAGTGTCTCTCCTAATAGGTCAAGTTTTGTGTGTATCTATGCTATTTCTTTAGAATAAAATTAGATTTTTGGGGGGACAAAGATATGCATGAGTTTAAAATTTCTGATATATATTGCAAAATTATTCTGAAGAATAATTGGGTTGGCAAGCTTTTTCTTAAAATCAGACAGTAAGTGTTTAGGCTTGTGAGCCATACAATCTCTGTCCCAGCTACTCAACTTTCTGACTGCAGGGTATGAACAGCTGTAGTCTATAAGTAAATGAATGGTTGTGGCTATGTTCCAATCATTTGCAAACCTCTCCACTATAACCACCATTTTACCAGAAGTACATGAATGTGTCTGTTTGTTCATACCTTTGGCAGCATTGGTTTTCCATTAAAAAATTAAAATAATTATTTAATATCACAAAAGTGGCATATATATTTTGGAAAATTGGGAAACATGGATGAGCAAATATTAAAATACACACACAGATACGTACATACAGTGATTATGTCTGTTATCACTTTAGTATACAATCTTTAAAAATATATATATATACATATTTTATATAGTCCGTTTACAATTTTGTATCAACTTCTGGTGTACCACACAATACTTCAGTCATATAGGAACATACATGTATTTGTTTTCTTATTCTTTTTCACTGTAAGTTACTATAAGATATTGAATATAGTTCCCTGTGCTGTACAGTATAAACTTGTTGTTTACCTATTAAATATATAGTAGTTAGTATCTGCAGATCTCAAACTCCCAATTTATCCCTTCCCACCCTCTTTCTCCATGGTAACCATAAGTTTTTTTCTATGTCTGTGAATCTGTTTCTGTTTTGTAAATAAGTTTGTTTGTCTTTTTTTTTTTTTTAAGATTTCACATATGAGTGATATCATATGGTATTTTTCTTTGTCTTTCTGGCTTACTTCACTTAGAATGACATTCTCCAGGTCCATCCATGTTGCTGCAAATGGCATTATTTTATTCTTTTTTATGGCCGAGTAGTATTCCATTGTATTAGTATATATCCTTTAAGTTTTTTTCTACACATGTCTAAAGATATGTGTTTTTTAACCAAAATGAGATCATACTGTATGCATTATTTTGTAATCTGCTTTTTTCAGTTAATGATCTTTACTTTTTCATGTCAATAAATCTTCATTTCATGTCATATTGAATTCATCTTCAAATTTTCCCAGTTGGCCCCAGATCTCTCTTTACTGCTGCTATTTCAGCACCAGAATCCAACCCAAGACTGTCTAGTGCATCCAGTGTTTATGTTCATTAAATACAGCTTATTATAAAAGGGTCTGTATATTCATGACAGTTGTCATGTGTCAAATGATGTGTATATGTCTGCAAAATATGCCCAGATCTGTTTGGTGGCTTCCTTAAGCTTTCGTTTAGCTTGTTCATTGTCTTAATCAGTTCAGGCTGCCATAGCAAAATACCATACACTGGGTGGTTAAACAACTGAAATTTATTTTCTGACAGTTTTGGAGGTTGGAAGTCCAAGATCTGGGTGCCAACATGATCAGGTTCTGGTAAGGGCTCTCTTCCTGGCCTGCAGAAAGCCTCTTCTCACTATCCTCACATGGTAGAGAGGGACCCTCCTCTTCTTATAAGGCCACCAGTCTTATCAGATGAGAACCCCATCCTTATGACCTCATTTAACCTTAATTACCTCCTAAAATTTCTGTCTCCAAATACAGTCACACTGTAGAGGGGGTGGGTGGATTAGAAGCTTCAGCATGTGATTTGGGGCGGGGGATATAATTCAGTCCATAGCATTCCTCTAGCGCCTTCTAGTTCCTGTAAACTGAAAGCTAGATATACAGGCTTACTAGGTTCAGGTTAAATGCATTTGACTAGAATAGCCATAAATGAAGTCGCATGCTTTACAACTGCAGCACACCAGGTGATATGTAATATCTGGTTATTTCTTCTTGCCTTTAAAAAATAGTTCTATCAATTTGATAAGCAATTTCTGGCTTTTTCCATCTTTTATATCTTTGTCATTGTTTTAATCTGCATTTCTCTGATTAGGTATTTACCTTTTAAAGATGTGAAGGGAAAGGGAGAAATGCATAGAAAAGTAATTAAAGTGAGAAATCAGAAAGATTTGCTTGGATGGGAGAGGGAGAAATAAGAGGACAGTCGTGGGCAGTTGTGATGGCATTGGCTTTTCTCTTTCAGTCTTCCTAGTTGCAAATTCTAATTTATTTGGTCTGTTTGAGACCATGATGATTACACTGAAATGCTAGTCCTTTTGTCAGTAGCCATCTCAGTTACTCAGTGGAAGGCAGGATGCTAAAGTGTGTCCAGCAGCGGAGAGGCTGGGCACTCCTAGGAAGTCTTCCCAACACGTTGCTGGGAAACTGAGATCGCCGTCCTGCGATCCTGTGGCTCCTGGGTCATGCTTGCTGGTATTTGAACCCACTTTTTCTTTAGGCCCAGAAAGATTGGTCCTGATAAACAGTGTAGAAATGAGTGTGTCATTTTCCCTTAATTATTATTGTCCAGTAGCCTTAAGAGTGAACTTAGTGTATCAGCATCCACTTAAAAATACTCTAGTATTTTGGTTAATGATGTTTATTTTGTGGTATGTAAGTGCAAAATTTGACTTAACGTTAGTTTTCAGAGGCATAGTAAATTTATGGTATAACTCTTTTCTTTAACCCAGAGAATGTCTTTCTATCCTGCATGTAATTCAGAAGAACAAAGTTGAGCAACAGTTCTTCTCTGAATTTGAAGGAGGTGTCAAGCTTGGAATAGGGGCCTTTAATTTGGTAAGTAATTATAAAGCAACAAGAATCTTTTGTTAAAGAATCTTAGGTTTTCAGTGCCTTCTCTACTGCATTTGTAGCCTCCCCCTGAACTTCTGCCTGGGTTTGGTTGGTAAGTGGCTGGAGTGGTATCAGTTTTCTTGTGTTGTGACCTGGTGGGGGCTTTGGCCAGAATGTGCTGTAAAGTTCTGCTCATGCTCAGAATAGTTCTGGATTGTGTAACAGAGGGAAGCATGTAGCACTCTGAATGGACTATTAACATTTTGCAGTAGTAAGGAACTTGAAATTCAGTTCTGTTTCCACATCAGAAATACTGCCATAAGCAATGACAGCTCTGGAGTTGAAAATAAGTGAGGGGGCACTGTAACTGGACAAACGATGTGATATTTATGTTCTGGTGCAGATGAAGAGTTTGAGTAGATATTTGTGCATTTGCAATATACTATTTAGAGATTTGGTATTTTATTAAGGTTTGCCTGGAACTGGTGAGAAAAGTAAGTGGTAAAGGGAATCCAATCCAATGCATGAATGTATACACCACCATGGCCCCTTTGTTCATGAGCCCATTGGTGGCTGCCAGAGGTGGCCCAGAAAAGAGGCTGACTGCTGTCCACAGAATGGATCACCCTACCGTCCTGATTATTAAAATCCTTCTCTGCTGAGGTTAGCCTTTGGTGAACATTGGCATGAGACACAAATATCTTCACCCTTTTGCCCATTCTGAGAGGCCTATCCACATACCTCTTCCCTAGACCTCCTTGTCATCAATTTTCCCATAATGTTCCTTCTAAATCCCTGACCATCCCACCAAACCATTGGCTACCACCCGGCATATAATTGCACATGTGGCCATTTCTCCTTCTAAGCAAAGTGAGCAACGAGATGCACTGCTCTGGGAAGTTCTGTACTGGAGGACTTCCCTTCATCACTCCTCCTCAGGGATGTCCCATGGCTGTCCCTGCAGCTGCTCACTGCTGGGCCGTGCCTGCATATCATGAAGAGTTCTATAGACTTGCTTTTTGGAAAAGGAGGCTAAAAGAAGCCTCGTTTGGAGGTGGGCACTGAGGTGTTACCTTCTCACCACTTTATCACTCCACATGAAAGGAGCAAGTATTCTTTAAAGCATTCGAAAGAGGTCAGGTTTTTTGATTTGCCTTTTTAAAAAATTTCTTAGGTGTATTGTCTTAACTAAATGAAATTAATTTACAAGTAATGATTATAGTAGGTGCAATATGTGATGACTGAGACATGTCTCATGACTTAAACTTGGTTCTAATGTTTTGAATTACTAAATCATTGAAACTTTGTTTAGAGTTTTTTTATCTACAGTTAGATGCACTAACACATAAGTGCACTTGTGTGTTTTTTTTTTTTTCTTACAGATGCTGTCCCTTTTACCAGCACGGATTATCAGACTACTAGAATTTATAGGATTTTCTGGAAATAGGGTACAAAATTAATTTCATCTTAATTTTGACAGAGGAGATAATTGATAATTGAATATGAGGGAAATACTACACATCCTTATAACCAACAAGAGCATTATTGGCAATTTGTGTGCAGAGCAATAAAGAGCTGCTGGTTCTTGATCATATTTTTCAGGGGTTAGAGATGGCTTTTCTGTTGAAAGTTGAAAGTTTTCATCATTGTTAACTAAATTCTGGGATTAAAATTTATGTTTTACTCATATTGCTGCCTGCTGGATCTTTGGTGTTCTTGGGCAGTTAAAGTATACTTTCTTAACATTTTTGCCACCCCAGACTTTTCTGCAAAATTAGAAAATTAGGCTAGATTTCCATGTTGAACCCTGTATAATTCACATGGATCAAGCATAGTTGCAATATTTTGCGTTTCCTTGTGTTTTTACAAGTTGCACTATAAAACTAAGCAAGGACATTTGTTTTCCATGAGTTTTGTTTGTTATATTTCTGTATGGTTGTTTTTGTAGTGTATCATATTTATTAATCACAACATTCAATATGCTGTTAGCAGAGTTGCCTTATTGCAAAAGCCGTTCCCTGTTAGTCAAGAGAGCAGGTTTTGAAAAATTATGAAAACAAATACAGGAAGCTGTAATTTTCCCCCATTTATTCTACTGTCCAGGTTCTTCATAAGCTATAATGTATTTATGTGATCCCCTCATGATACGGTCTGTCTATTCAGACTCTATTTCATGGTTACCCTTCCCCTTGATCATTCATCTTCCACCTTATTTCATCGTGGCTTCAAATTGCCCCTTGAGTAAAGCCCAAACTATAGCATTGATTCAAGGGCCCTACGATCTGATTCTGGCCAATGTTTCTAGCCTTACTACCCATCCTTTTTGCTTCCCCAGTGTTCCTGCTAAACTGGGCAATTGGCTGTCTCCCAGATAGACCCTGTGCTTTTCTGTTTCCTTGCTTCTGCTGATCTCTCTTTGGATGTCCTTCCCAACCAGCATCCTCCAAAATAATGTCTCTTGAGAGCCTCTCCATCCATTAGGTTTATGATAAATGTCACTTGTTCTACAAAGTGTTCCTTTATCTCCTCCCAACAAGGCTCAAACGTTCCTAACTTTCAGAATCACTTACTTATCTTTCTTATGGCTCTCACCATATTCCAACAAAATTATGTGTTCATGTACTATCTTCCCTATTTGATGGAAAGATCTTTGAAGACATAGAACCATATTTATTCATACCCACCATAGTGCTTTGCACTTAGATCCTCAATATGCTTTAATAAGTTAATATTTATATAAGAGAAATACAGAGTTTTCTGTGAAATGAGCTCTGCCTTTTCCTCTCCCTAGGATCATGAAGAATGTGTGAAATTGTCGTATGCCAGTTAAAATGTAAAGTTTGTTTCTAGTTAGACATTACTGCTATTCTAAGTTCTTGAAAAATAAACAGCACCCTCGTGGAGGGTAGGGAAACGTGAACTAGCGTTTCAAAGTGTCTGAATGTGATGTTACAGTCACGCTCTTCTCATTCTAAAATGCATTTAATTCCCACAGGAGCTGGGCATCCTGCAGTTACGGGAAGGTGCATTAGGAAGAAGCATGAGGTCTCCACTCTGCTGCTTAACTATACTAGCTTTTCATACTTACATCTCCCTGATACTTGGTAAGAATTGGATTACATTTTACCTCATTGAAAGTTGATTATTTTTCATCTGAGTAAGTAAAAACAGAAAAATTAGTGAAAGCTAGTAGTCTCTCTCTCTCTCTCTTTTTTTTTTTTTGAGTAAAGATGGAAGATAGTGACACTTGTCAGAGTAACTTGGTGGAAAGGTAGAGGATTTCTTTCACTGAATTTTTAAAAAAATCTGTCCTCAGCTAAAAAATTCTATAAAGCTTGTTTAAGATGATCTATTTTAGCATATTAATTTTACATTTTTTAGCAGAAAATTAATTTTTTGGTTAAAATAAGTTCATAGTGCTATTAAAACCAGGAATTTCAATCGGAATCTAAGGCGACCACCTCCATTCTTAGGAATCAGTCTGTCCCAGAGCTTTCTTAAACTCAAGTCAGAGAGGAGACTTGTCTTCTTTTATTTCCCAAGTGTTAAAACGACAACTTATCTGTTTTCATCTTTTCCATGAATAAGTCTTTGCAGTATTTTAATGAAATTTGGAGAATTAGTTATAAATATCAACCATGTTTCGTGAAGACTGAGGCTTTTCCTGTTAAATTTCTAGGTACAGGAGAAGTGAATGTTGTGGAAGCAGAGAGTCTCCTTGAACCCTACCTCCAGCAGTTTCCAAATGTATGCTTAGAATTTCAAGTGTATGTTTCAACCATAATCAGTCAACCAGAGTTGACCCTTGAGCAGCGTGTTTCTCCCTTTCTCCTCAGGGCTCACTCATGCTGTTTTATCACGGCCGGATAGAGCTGCTGAAAGGGAATGTGGAAGAGGTAATTTATTTGAGGCGGTCATTTGTGGAGCTGTCTGGTGGAGCTCCGTCACATACTCTTTCAACATGAGCAAATTCAGCTATATGCACTAGACAGAAGTAAAGGTGAAATATGTAATTGAAAAGCCAAAGTTTAATTTTGTGGATGCATTCTATTATATGTAGTAGATTATATATATATATAAAATTTACATATATATATGTACATATAAAATACCTGAGGCAGTTCAGGGTAGGATACAGAAGTATAGGTGGGCAATTTCAGGGACTTTCAAAAAACTCTGTCTACCATCCATCCTGGGATTACATATGGACCTTGGAATCTAGCCCCTGCCTAAGATGGGACTCCACTGTGCCGCATGTGCGCTCCCCATCAAAGGAAATTATCCACTAGTCCTCTTGAAGAAGAAGAGTAAAGAGCCTTTCATTAAATATATTCACAATTTTCTTCCACACAAATGGGGCCAAACATTTATCTTCTTTCTTGATTTGATTCTTTCTGCCTACAATACATCTTGGATTTCTTTCCAGGTCAGTATATCTAAATCTTCCTCATTCCTTTTGATGGCTGGGTTTCATTCCATAATATGAATGTTCTACTATACTCATTAAAGCAGTCCACTATTGAAAGACATTTGGCTCCTATAAATAATGCTGTTGTAAACATCATTATGTGTATATTTCTGTGCAAAGATCTGTTTATATAAGACAAATTCTGATAATTAGGATTTCTAGGTCAAACAGTTTGCATTTTGATAAATTCAAACAAACTACTCTCCTAACTAAAGACTATTGCATTTAAACTCCTGTAAAGATATAAGAATACTTGTTTCAAATGCTCTTTGCCAACTCAGGACATTTTTTATCTTTTATTTTTGCCCATGTGATGGCTGAAAAAGGATGATGTAATTTTTAAATTTATATGTTCCAGTTTAAAAATTTCTTTACATGTATATTTGTCACCCATATATCTTTTTCCCTGATTTCCTTTTATATCTTTAACAACTTCCTCATTGGGTTGTTTTTCCTTTTTTTTTTTAAGTAGTTTATAAAATTGTTGTATGATAAGGGTTAATCCTTTGTCAGTTATGTAAGTGATGTCTTCTCCCAGTCTTACCCATTGCCTTTAACTTTGTTTACGATGTATTTTACCCTCTAAATCCTGACTTTTATCGTCAGTCTTTTCTTAAAGGACTTCTGCATTTTATGTCTTACTAAAGGAAGGAACTTTGCTACTCCCATGTGGTAAAGCTCCACGGCCCCCTCACAAAGTTAAAGAAAGAAACAGAATGTAACTGCTGCATGTAAGGAAAGGAGCATATCGTATTGAGTGGTTTAATGAGCGATGATGTTGTTCTTCTTGTACAAAGTGTTTTATGTATTTTTCCATTAGGTTATTATCTCCTTGTCTAATATCTGGATGATCAGCTTTCTGCAATTGACTTATAGGCACAAGAGATATTTCGAAAATGCATTTCAGTTCAAGAAGAATGGAAACAGTTTCACCATCTCTGTTATTGGGAGCTGATGTGGATTTTTGTATTCCAACAAAACTGGATGGAGGCCTATTACTATTCAGATCTGCTTTGCAAAGAGAGTAAGTGGTCCAAGGTAAGGTGCGTTAATGCCATCTGTTTGGTAATAAGCGTACAGGATGATTTTCTTTTAGGACTGTTTGTTCAGAAGTTTGGCATCAACACTGTTTTCTCAACTTAGAGATCCATCAGAAGAGGAAGTATGCATTAAGTACCTGCTGTTTATAACGACTGTCCTCAGCACTGTGTGCTTTGAAAGCCATCCAAACCGTCCTTTTCAGTAGAGGCTTTACCTCTGAAGATGAACTGCACTTATATTTAAAATTATTAAATATCAACAGTGATATTTTTAAGTAGACTTTTTGATGCCCCGATGACAAGGCTTTTCGTAGTAATCAAAATTAATTCTCTGTCCATTCATCTGTTGATGGACACTTAGGTTGCTTCCATATCTTGGCTGTTGTAAATAATGCTCCTCTGAAAATTGGGGTGTATATACCTTTTCCAATTATTGTTTTCATTTTCTTTGGATATATACCCATGAGTAGAATTCCTAGATCGTATGGTAGTTCTTTTTAAGTTTTTTGAAGAACCTTCATACTGTTTTCCAGGTTGACTGTACCAATTTCCAGTCCCGACATTCCCTTTTCTCCACATTCTCTCCCACATTTGTTATTTGTGTTCTTTTTGGTGATAAGTATCCAGACAGTGCACTAGTGTTCCCTTTTTTCTACATCATCACCAACATTTATTATTTGTTGCCTTTTTGACGATAGCCATTCTGACAGGTGTGGCAAGATAGGGAAGGGAGATTGAGATACAAACTGGTAGGTATAAAATAAGTAAGATACAAGGTTGTAATATACAGGGAATATAGCCAATATTTTATAACTACTTTATATGGTATACGATTTATAAAAATATCGAACCATTATGTTGTACACTTGAAACTAATACTATAAATCAACTATACATCAATGTAAAGAAAAAGAAAGAAAAGAGTTCCAAAAGAAATTCTGATCCATTTGTGAGAAGTCGGAAGGAAGGAGATAATGATCTTTTACTTATTTTGTCCCCTTTCTCACCCATGAGCACTATAGTTGTATAATAGGAAAAAGTGCTGATATCATTTGGAACAAGCGATATAAGGATTTATTTCCTTTAATGTCTTTGATGCCTCTTAAATACTGTATCTGGAAGATCTGTAGGTCGTTCCTGATTTGCAAGGTAGAAATGTCATCGCCCAAGGATGCTCTCTAACTAGCTGCTTTTCTTTTCCTCAAGGCAACATATGTGTTCTTAAAAGCTGCAATTTTGAGTATGCTTCCAGAGAAGGACGTGGCAGCAACTAAAGAGGATGTGGTAGCTCTGTTCAGGTAAGCAAGACACCATGTCTGTAACCAAGATCCTGACTGTATAGAGGAGCATACAAATACTGCTTTCTTTTCCCCTAGTGCTCTCCCATGCTTCACCTTCATATTTCTTTATCTGATTTGATACAGAAACTCTTAAATACATTTATCTCAGAGTCTAAATGTCACCCTTTTAGCAGGACTTTGCAGATAGGCCAGTGTAATTGTTAATCACCAGAACCCAAACTTCTGTGTTTTGTTATTGGAGCTTTGCTACTGCATTTTGAACACAGTCTCCTAAAATGGTATTGTTAATGGAAGGTGTTACCTAGCATTGTAAATTAAAGGTGTTGTGTGACCAGAAAAAGTTACAAAACACATTATAGCATACACGTAGTTTTCATTAGTGTGTCAAACGGTCTGAGAAGCTCTGCTGTGAAGTAATCTGTTTAACTTTGTTTAGACCAGTGTCCACCCATCTATCCATCTGTCCATCCATCTGTCCATCCATGCATCAGTAACTTTTATGTTGGACACCTCCTGTATAAAGGGTACTGTGTTAAGTGCTGAGTCAACAGGCATCGCTTCTGTCCTTCTGGAGTTTATAATCTTGTAGTGAAACGAGACATCATTGAAATAATCACGTAACAAATGCAAAGCTATAGTACACGACTGGTTTTTCTCCTCTCCCACCACCCCTTCTTAGTGTCTTGTCTTAGTAGGCTCGTCCTACTTTTTCCAGCTATTGAATGTTGATGCGTTTTATTTCAAAGGTCAATCATAGAACCTCAGCCTTGGGAAATCTCATCCAAGCCAAATGTAAATCCCTAGTTCAGATCTCATGAGTGAGTTCCAGACTCACATATCCAGCTCCCGTTGCCACCTTCACTTGGACATGCCAAAGCCTTTAAAACTCACCGTGTCCAGTCCTCCCTAGCAAGCCTGGTGTTCCTTCCTCTCTCAGTGATTGGGACTCCCAGTTAGCAACAGAGAAACCCGTAATACTTGCATCACTAACACTACCCACTGTCCCTCCGTTCCCCCATGGGAGGAGAGGTGTGTATGAGAGGCTAGAGGGGATGATAACTGAGATGAGGTCTGAATGTGGAACAGGATCCACTGAGCGGTGTGGAGTGGTGGTGCTGCCGTTCCAGACCAAGAGGACAGCGTGTGAGAAACCCTGTTGCAGGAGGGAGCCCCACACCTTTAAAGAACTAAAACAGGGTGCGATGCTACATTTTATATGTAGGTCAAAGGAAAACAAAAACCAAGGAGTACTCAAAATATGTCCCACAGAACACAGAATTCCATTTAAAAATAAGACAAAGTGTGTATTTAGCAACACAGAGATCATTGGTATACCGAATAGGAGCTGATAAGGTAATAGAATGGAGGTGGAAACCAGACTGGAGTTGGCTAAAGAATGAATGAGATACAAAGAAATGAAGAGAGTTGAGCATCAATACATCCATGGATAACTTTGAGTGTGAAGGGGAAGGGATTGAGAGACAGAGAGTCAGAGGGAGGTGTAATATCAGGGAGTATTTTAATGGGTGAGATCTGAGCATTCCCAAAAAACACTGGGAAGGATCCATTTGAGAAAGAGAAGTCGTACATACAAGTGGGAAATTGGATAAGTGATATTTGTAAGGCTCTTGAGAAGGCAGGAGGAGAAAGAATCCAAAGCCTTGATGGCAGGCCTGGCTTTATCTAGAGGGAGCACCAGGTCCTCTGTTGTACGGGAAGGGAAGGAGCACAGGACAGGGGCCAAGGTGTGCAAGCTTGTGCGTGGTGGTTGCACGTGGAGGGTGTCCTAGCATCTGTTCTCCTTTCTGGAGTAGGAGGCAGGGTTACCTGCTGAGAGTGAAAGAGAAAGGAGTGGGCAGGAGGTCTGAGGAGGATGGAGAATATTTGAAATCATTGTTGCAGAGAGTAGACAGGGAGGTGGTGAGAGAAGCATGGGATGGGAATGGCTGGCAGTACGAGGGCTCATTTGAGGTTGGTGTCAGTGAACTTACGGTGATACCAAGCTGTTCTCCGTGCAGGGCAGTTGGGAAGATGGATGGGCACAGCGACTAGGCATAGGCAAGGGAGTTTAGGGAATCAGCCAGAGTGTGCAGCAGTGAAGACCGCCTATGTGGCCATCTAAGGAGGAACACGGAGGGATGGGGAGAGAGGAGGAGACTGCTGAGCTGGGAGAAAGTTGAAGGGCAGGAGCACTGAAACTCTTACTAGAACAGCCCGGGTAAAACGAGAACGGTCTTCAAAGGGGCGTGTGCTTGAGCTTATGCTTTGAGGTGGAAAAGTGACGGGTGATGGGCTGGTCTAAGTTAAGACTATAGGCATGGGTGGCCGTGGTAGGAAGGAGGTGGCCCCTGGAGATGAGGAAGTGAAGGAAAAGAGAAGCCCTGCTGCCTTTTTCAAATGTAATTGATGACAAAATCTTTTAAATGGAGACCTATATTCTGTGACCACATTATGAGGAATAATGGCTTGGCCGAACCCTCCAACTTGTCAGAACCAATTTGAAGGTGTGACAAGGATCATTTTTTCCTGCTTTTAAAGCAGCTGATTTTAAGAGTAGGACCACGTATACTAACTGTAGAATTAACATTAGTAGAAGCCATGCAGATTAATGCCACGTCTTACTAGTAAAATACATTTCCCCATTTTGCACAAACAACAAATGGAATAGAATGGAATATTAAGATACATTGGAATCTTTTAAATCTCCTTCTTTTTCCCCCGTACTTCAGACTAAATTTTCTCCAGATGAAAACAATTTCTGTGAAACATGTAACTGTCCTTACTTTCAGGAGAAAGCTTGCGGTCTGTTGTATAAGAGCATCTAATTTGTTGGGATAATGATAAGAAAGTCCCCAAAATGAATGTTCTCTTCATGCAGGCTCTATGATCCTTAAACCAGGAGGTTTCACATCCACTGCATGCTTCTGACCCCATCCCCCAACCTCCACCTCACATTTCCACTGCCTCTTCCACTGATGTTAATTAACATCAAATAATGATAAATTTTTAAAAAAGTTTCTTCTATATAGCACAGGGAACTATGTTCAATATCTTATAATAACCTTTAATGAAAAAGAACATGAAAATGAATATATGTATGTATATGCATGACTGGGACATTATGCTGTACACCAGATATTAACACGTTGTAACTGACTGTACTTCAATTAAAAAAAAATTTTTTTAAAAAGGTTCAAACCTCAAAAAAAATTAAATAAGGGGCATTCTGGTTTAAAAGCCGATACCCTTTGAACCCCTGAAAGTAATATAATGTTATATGTCAATTACCAAAACAAAAAAAAATCCATCCTGCAAATGGTGCCCCAAAATAACAAACTTGTCTTCATATTAGAATGTTTTTTCTCTCGTTTCATCTTACTCTTTCAGTGGTGTAATTGGTTAGTTCCGTGAATTTTTCTTGGCAATCTGTCTGATGCATTTACAAAGTTATGTTAAAGAAGGCGCCCTAGAAACATGTAATCTCCCCATGCCATTCTCATTTTTACGTGCTTGTAAGTTTTATAATTGGAATTTCTTAGAATTTTGAGAGGAAAGTTGTAAACATGGTGTATGTCCTTGTCTGATTATTTTTAAAATCACCTATGCCTGGGAAACATTTTCTCAAATTATACATTAATTGATGGCTATCTTTTGAGCCACACTTTTTTATAGATTGGTGTCATACTTGAAGATAGGAATAGGAAATGTACCAGTGTACCCTCTCCCCTCTCTGAATAGCCACAGTGTAAGTAAATACTTCTGACTCCTCGCAACTTGCTTATCGAAATTGCCAATTTTATATCTAGATTTCCCTGACTGTTCTTGATAGGCTAAGACACTAAGTTAACTAGAAAGAAATACGTGTCAGTCAGTGGTTCTCAGACTTGTGGGTGCGTCAGAATCATCTGGAGGACTCGTTAAAACCCAGATTGCTGGGTGCCAGCTCTAGAGCTGCTGATTCAGTAGGTCTGGGGTGGAGCCTGAAAATCTGCATTTCCACCAGGTTTCCAGGTGATGCTGATGCTGCTGGTCTGGGGCGCGCAGCGTGAAAAGGACAGGTGTAAATAACGTACGTGTTCTCATGACCTTTCTCTGGGGCTGGGCCCTTCACAGACAGGTGGATGGCTTGAAGCAGAGGATCGCTGGGAAATCTATCCCCACTGAGAAGTTTGCCGTGCGGAAGTCTCGCCGGTACTCTCCCTCGTTGCCTGCGCCCGTGAAGCTCGTCTTGCCTGCCCTGGTATCTGCCTTTAAGTTTGCTTACTGTTTGCATCCTCGAAGTAAATGGTCTATTCACAGTGTCAGGGAGAACATCTCACTTTTGTTGGGATGTTTGCTCAATTAAAAATCATTGTGTTTGTAAGGCAAACATTTATAAATAGTAAACAAAAATTATAGCAGATTTTTTTGGTTAGTTGGAATGTTCTAGGCAAAATGACAAAGGCTATTTTAAAAATACCGTTCAATTCTTAAAGTAATTCTATGAGGGGAGTTTCTCTGTAGCCAGATAAGGAGATTCAGGTAGAGTGAGGTGAGTTGACTTAATTGAAGTTGAGTTGAATCATAATGCAAGCTACATATATAATTGCACCTTTTCTAGTAGCTACATTAAAAGTCAAGAGGTAACAGAAAGTAAAAGGAAACATGACAATCATTTTAAAATATATTTTACTTGATCCAGTTATGTGCAAAATTTGTTTGAGCATGTAACAGATAAAAACTTACTAATGAGGTTTCATATTCTTTTGTATTCTACTAATCTATTGAAATCTGGTGTGTAGTCTGTGCTTGGAACGCATCTCAGGTTTTTTTTTTTCCTCTTATTTTCTTTTAGTGGAGGTACTGGGGATTGAACCCAGGACCTCGTGCATGCTAAGGACATGCTCTGTTGCTGAGCTGCACTTCCCTCCCCTCGTGCATCTCACTTTGAATCAGCCACATTCTCAGTGCTCTGGAGCCATCAGTGGCTGCTGGCTGCTGTGTTCCAGCCCAGTGCCAGAGCTCACGTCCTTGGTCGGTATGCCATTTAGGCTAGACTTCATGAAAAGTATAATTTCAACTTAAATTGTCTTAATGAAGACTTCTTTAAAAAAGTACTGAATCTAGCAAATTACGATGACTCTTTAGGGCTTTAGTTTTGTGTTAAGTAGTCAGAAAGCACAGGAAAGCTATTTAGTGCAAGCTAACACTTGCAGTCCTCCTTTGGGGTTTCCTGAATTTTTTTTTTAATTTGATTCCAGAGTTTATTTAACTCTTCCCCTTTGGAAAAAATTATTCCCCTTGACAGCTACTTAGTTTCCAGTTTTTACTATTAAAAACGTGGTACAGTGAATATTCTTTTATCTCTCTCATTTTGTACATGGGCATATAATTCTCTGGGAGAGATGCCTAGAAGTGGAATTCCTGATTGAAGGGTATATGCATTTAATACTTTGCATTGCCAGATTGCCCTCCAAAAAGGCTGTACCGATTTTAATTCCTACCAACAGTATTTTACAGTTTCAACGTGCATTTGAGCATCTTTTCATGTGTTAATTCTTTTTTATTTCTTCTGTTGTAAATTGTTGTTCATGTACTTCTCTAATTTTTCATTGGGACATTTATTACTTTATCATTGGCTTATAGGAGCTCTTTATGTGGTCTGTGAGAAAGCAAGCTGTAGCCCCTGACAGGTGTCAGGGAGGAGCTGGCCACCCCTAGTACCTAGGTCCAGGTATTCCCTACTTAAGATAAACAGTCTCGGAGAACACCACATTGACCCGGTTGTTCTGTGCCTGTGATGGGATGAGACAAAAATATGACCACTCTGTAATCATATCTGAGCACAGATAAAATAAGAACATGCCAGTCACAAAAATGACCAGACATCCCGTTTCCCAGCTAGCGTGGGAGCCTGCTGCTATTTGACCAATGACAGCTTTGAGCTCCATTCCTGATTCATTTCTATCAAGTGATACGTGCTGGGAAATGCTTTTCCTTCTGTGTCACTGAACTTCCCTGAATTTTCTAGAGCACCAGAGTCCTTTCTCTGCCCTAACACTTAGATGCTTATGTGTTCGTCACGATACGTATCTTGCTCTGATTACTAAGGGTCATTAGCAAGCTTAACTCCTAGGACTTCTCTTTCCAGGTCTGAGAACTGGCTTGAGTTTGTGGTAACTAGGAATTTTACTAAAATCCCATATTTCCTGAAATCTCAGATAGGAACTTTCCTTCTTCTGAATTGAACTCTTACACTATTAACAATAAGAAACTTTGACTGTAAAACAAAAGGTAGTGTCGAGATCTTAGTTTCCTGTGCCATAAGGTAAAGATGACTCGACTCCAGTGAATTTTCCTCATTTTCACTGCTTCTCTGCAAGAGGCTGTCCAAACAATATCTTTATCCTATTTTAAAATGCTTTTTATTTCCAAGACGATACTAATTACCCTCCTTATTTCATACCTTTCCAAATAGGAACTGCACTTCCAGGAAGATTAGAAAAATATTTTCAAGCAAGAGCCCATTTGCTTTTGGTCCAAAAAAAAATTCTCATCTGTTAGCCTATTAAATGCAATTTGCAGTGAGAAATCATTAGTTTACATTTTTAGGGATTGTCATTCAGCCATATGGCCTTTAAACGAATGCATTTTCTGCATTTTGGATTGAATTACTGGACTGTCACATGTTTTTAATAGTATAAAAGAACCTGAGCCAGGTGATATATTTCCTGTGTTCATTTTTAGTGATGTCCTTGGAAATATTTTGTGTAAACAATTGGCAGATACTGAAAAATGGTTCCTTTCACCTGAAAGTAACAACAAGAATTTATATTAAATAGATTTGTTCATAGTACCGGTTAAAAATAATATATTTCTGCATCTTTGAAAGGCCTGAATACTTCTTAATAAATAAATACTTCTTAAATGAATGAATAAATTAATTTTTCAGTAAAACACAATGTACTATATATGTTGAATTACTTTGCAAATATAAAAGGCAAAAGGCATATAATAAAGCGAGAAAAGGGGAAATTATATCACTAAAGGCCAAATGAGGAAAGCGGAGGAAACCGATCTCAAATGTTGTCCTGAGAACACTAGGAACCAAGGCAAAGCACACGTATGTGGTTTTGTTGTTGTCAAGGACTTTGAATAACCTCTCACAATGGTGAATGTTCTTCCATTTCTCCTCATTAGGAAATGATGTATGTCTGGAACGGTTTCCCACTAGTGAGCAAAAGAAAAGACCTTTCTGAAAATCTGTTGGTAACTGTTGAAAAGGCGGAGACAGCTCTACAAAATGAAAGTAAGTATGAAAAGTAAGAGCCTGGGAACCTTGCCCCTTGCCCCTGTGCACGTCTGCCCATGGTAATTTGTGTGCATGATGAGGACAAAAGAGCTTGAGCCACAGGTGTCTGGGTGACTGCCATCAAGATGAAGGGAGGAAAGATACCTGCTGCAGCATGGGTGACCCTTGGGGACGTTAGGCTCAGTGAAAGTAGCCAGCTGCAAAAGATGACAGAGTGTATGATTCCATTTATATGAAGTATCAAGGACAGGTCGGTCTGTAAAGACAGATAGTAGTTTAGTGGTTGCCTGGGGATGGAGGACTGGGCGTGTGGTTGTAAAGGGTATGGCATTTTTTGGGGGGGAGTTGATGAGAATGTTGTAAAATTGATAGTGGTGATGGTGCACACCTCGGTAATGTGCTCAAAGCCATTGAACTGCACACTTTCAATGGGTGAATTGTATGTTATATGAATTTTATCTTGACAAAGCTGTTACAAAAGAGGATGAAGAAGACAGTTGAGCAGCACCTGGGAAATGTGTATGTCTGGTTTTAATTTGTTGTGATTCTTTTCATGCTTCCTTTTTGCTCTCTAATGATTATTGGTCTTTGCAGACACAGAGAATTGTTTGTTTGCAAGTTGAAATCTACTCATGATTTTACTTTTTCACTTGTTATTTTTGGTGGTATTGGAAGCCCTGCTCCAGTTTACTGAAAGTTCCCTTTACTGGAAGCAGCTGGCAGAGTAGAAGGAAAATCAGGTGATCTGGGCTGATAGTCCCACCTCTGCAGCTGTAAGACTCTGGGAAATATACATCATACATACCCAGGAGGACCTCAGATTTCTTTTAAAATGGGAGTGGTGTTGGACCAGATAATACCCAGTGTTTTCTTGCTATGATATTTTCTATTTCTCTATCATAAATAGAGGCTTTATCTTTTGCTAAAGAATGCCATAAATGGTAGCCTTTGTTGTATTCCTTATCAGCCCCCAAATCATTTAGGTATTATTCCAAGATAATGGTCTTATCCTCTGGATAAGAGGTAAAATGAAAACTCTTGTGATGATACACATTGTAAAGGATATAGAAATTTAGGAATTGGCAGGATAAATTATAACAGTTAACTTGTTTTTCCTAAAGAAGAACATGGGCACTGAAGCAGTACTGACTGACTCCCCACCTCGGGGAAGTAGATTATTGACTGCGGCCCCAGGGATGAGCACCTCATTGGAATCATTTTGTACTTCGAGTACAGTATGGGGCTGAAATGTTGAATGAGATTTTTCTTTACAATTACTTTTAAAAAATTAAACACCTAATTACAATTGATAGATGTAAGTCAACAAAGTCATCCAGATTTTTCCTTCTAGGCACAATTTAGAATTTCTGTGTATGCCATCCTAGCTTTATTTTTTTTATAGTTACAATCATAGTGTACCCAGACATAGTCTAGCCTAGTTTTTTTCATTTACTGTATCTTAACTTTTTTTTCCCATTGCGATATAATTGACATAGAACATTATATTTGTTTCAGGTGTACAACATAACTGATTTCATATTTGTATACATTGCAAAATGATCACCACAGTAGGTCTAGTTAACATCTGTCACCATACACAGTTACAAATTTTTTTCTTATATTGAGAACTTTTAAGATATACTCTCTTAGCAACTTTCAAATATGCAATACTATATTAGCTATAGTCACTATGCTGTACATTACATCTCCATGACTTACTTATTTTATAACTGCAAGTTTGTACCTTTGACCCCTTCACATATTTCACCCACCCCACAACCCCTGGCCCCTGGAAACCAGTCTGCTCCAGTCTGTTCTCTATGACGGTTTGTTGTTGTTGTTGTTTGAGGTTTCACATAGAAGGGAGATTACATGGTGTTTGTCTTTCTCTGACTTATTTCACTTAGCACAATACCCTCAAGGTCCTTCCATGTTGTTGCAGATGGCAAGATTTGATTCTTTCTTATGGCTGAATGTTCAATATATAATGTTCCATATATATATCTCTCTCTCTCTCTCACACATTTTCTTTATCCATTCATCCATCGATGGACGCTTAGGTGGTTTCCATGATCTTGGCTATTGTAAACAATGCTGCTGTGAACATGGGAGTGCCTATATCTTTTTGAGTTAGTATTTTTGTTTATTTTTCAAACAAAACAATTGCTAGATCATATGGTAGTTTATCATAAATGTTTTAATTATTGCTAAGTAGCCCTCGTAGTAATTTCAAAAGCTTTATGGCATTCCATGGGGCTAATGGATCATAATTTAATCAACTCTTTCAGTATTGTTGGGCATTTAGGCTGCCTTCCATATTTAAAACAAGTCTAGCTTTAGATTCCCAACAATAAGGAGAAGAAATATAAAAGAATGACAGCTGAATCAGTGGGCTTATCTGCTAGCAAGCTCCAGGTCTCAGGATGGGTAACTAAAGAATCCAACAGAGTAAAGAGCAATGCTGTTCTGAGGCCACAGACACCACCCTCCCCATGTCCCAGTTTGCCATCTTGGAAATACAAACCAGCGATCACAGGGAGACCAGGTGAGTGGAATATTCTGCTCCGTTACTGGAAGACCGTCATACCAGAGCTCATCTGTTGATGGAGGGTGAGATGTCACCTTCCCATATTAAAGGCAGCATTTTTATAGAAAAACTATGGTTTCCTTTTTCTTCTTTTTCCTCCCCCCTTTTATGGAAAAGTATTAATGCTTCAGCCCCTTTTCAGCTGGAGGTTAGGTATAGTAGCCAAAATACTGAGGTATTCGTCTTCATGGACTGATAATTCCCTTTGATTTCTGGGCACCAGGGAAACAAGTGGATGAGAAAGCTCAAGAAATTGGGACCAAAAGGAGGAATTCAAAGTTTGTACTATTTAACAAAGAACCGAAGGAGCGTATGTATAAGTACAGACTGCAGACTTGCTGTTTGGACATTTTAGACTTTTTTTTGTCTGTGTGTTCCAGGTGTTCTACCACTAACATATTTTCTGTGTAGTTTCTATTAATAAGGAGTTATGATAAGCCTCCTTACATTTTTTTATACTTTTAAAATTTTAATTGTAGTAAAATGAACATAGTATAAAATTGATATAGTAACTATTTTTTTTAACTGTGTGGTTCAGTAGTATTAAGTATTTTCACTTGGTTGTGCAACCAGTTTCAATAACTTTTTCATACCCATTAAATAATAACTCCTCATTTCCCCCTCCCCACAGCTGCTGGCAGCCACCATTCTTCTTTTTGTTACTATGAATTTGACTACTGTAGAGACTCCATATAAGTGGAATCATACAGTATTTGTCTTATTGTGACTGCCTTATTTCCCTTATTCTAATGTCCTCCAGGTACATCCATGTTATAGCATATGTCAGAATTTCCTTCCTTTTTAAGACTGCATAATATTCCCTTAGGTGTTTATACCACACTTTGTTTATGTATTCATCCATCAATGCATATTTGGGTTGCTTCCAATTTTGGGAATTGTAAATAATAAATATTTCTGTGAACATGGGTATGCAATTATTTTTTGAGACCTGCTTTCAATTGTTTTAGATATATGCCCCAAAATGGAATTGCTGGATCATATGGCATCTCTATTTTTAATTTTTTGAGGAATTGCCATACTATTTTCTCTAGTGGCTGTACCACTTTACATTCCCACCAACAGTATGCAAGGGTTTCAGCTTCTCTACATCTTTGCCAATGCTTGTAATTTTCTGTTTGTTTGTTTTTTTTGGTAGTAGCCATCTGAATGGGTGTGAGGTGATTTTTTTTGCTATTTTTAATGTGAAATAATTTCAAAAAGGAAAAATACTTATTTTGATTTGAGTAGAAATTCAACATAAAGCTGCATCATTTTGAAATCTAGCTGAAATAAAACTCCATGAAAGTTTACTTTAAAAGGTGAGGTTTCACACAATGCACTTCAGTAAAATCCGCTTGGGCTTTTGAACAAATTTAGAAGTATTTATTTTTCGAACAAATCTGGCTACTTTTCATTAATCTGCTCGTTTGAACACCCTTAGATTCTCCATACTAGGTATAGTACTTTGATAGGTAGAGAAAGCATTATTCCTGTCATTAAGGGAATTATCTGTGATTAAAACCCATATATCCACAAATTAGGTGGAAAAATAAATATGCTTTAAAATAAGTGGCTATATGAAAACTGAGTGGTATGGAAAAACCCATTTTCCATATCCCAGCTTATGATCTAAATAAAAGTTATGTGTTTTAATGAGGATTTAACTTTCCATGGTATTTTTTCTGTTCCTCAGGAAAACTTACTAAGTGTAAAACATTTGTAGGGTATTTTCTTCCCTCCGAAAGGTAGGCTAGCTTGCTGCTTCTGTTTTCCTACAAAGATAGGGGTTTTGCTTCAGTAGAATAAATTCTCATGTTTGACTGTCTATCCTTTGTAGTATAGCCTAATACGTACCACCAGGGAGTAAAGTCTTTATATATAGTCCTCCTTCAGTTTCCGCGGAATTGGTTCCAGGGGATACTGGAATCTGCAGATGCTCAAATTCTGTAGTCAACCCTCTGTACCCACGAGTTCTGCATCTGGGGATTCAGCCAACTGCAGGTCCTAAACAGAGCTCACGATCTGGTTGGTTGACTCTGGGAATGTACAACCCTCAGATACAGAGCAACAGCTCTGTTAAGAAGTCCTGAAGGACCATTGGGTTTTCTTCTTTTTGAGCTGGCTCTTTACCCACTCCTCCTGAGTTTATTTTGCCCCTCCGTTGCTTGGGGGAAAAATTAAAGGAGTAATATTTGTATCAGACTGTGCATGTAAAAGAGGTTTAGAAAACCAGGATGCTCTCTCCATTCATTCCTTTTTCTTTTAGTAATATATTGAGATGTTAGATTTTAAGAGATATTTAAGCAGAGAGTAGGGAGAGCTCAGACAGACACACCCTACTTTGTACAAATTTGTCTTTGTATGTCTTCCTGCTCCATAAAAAATGTTGGCTTCTTTTCTGAAGATCACTTTTGCTAGATGTTGCACATAAAATGTGTGATGATCCCATGTAGGTCCACTGTTTTGTGCATGATGATATTTGATTCTACATCCCCAACCCCTTATGATCTTTTAGTCATTAAGCTCTTATCCTTCAGAGTGAGGGAGAAAACCCAAAATTGGAAAATGGAGCAAAGTTGTAAACCTGAGGTGACTTCAGCCTCCAGTGAGCAACCCCCTCCCCCCAACACACACACAGACACACACACACACAATGGGAAATAAATGTTTTTGCTTCTCCTACCTTTGGCAAGTGTCTCTAAAGTTAAAAAGTGGTAGAGGATACAATTGGTGTTCTACTCGGATGATGCTGTAGTTAAGAAAGGCCATGCAGAGCTACAAAGGGAGGAAAACTGTCCAAAGACCGACAATCACTTGGTAGTATGCCTGGAGTCAGTGTTTAATTTAATTCCAATTGTGCTTCATTTGAAATCTAACTGAATTCAACATATAGCCAGAAGGTGGTTCAGTAGCTCTGCTTTGACTATTTGTTACAATTAATTTGCTTGGTGAAATTATGTGGCAAAGATAATCAGAAGTACATAAAAGAGGAAGTGTTATGGCTTTTCATTTTCTAAATCTGTTTCCACAGTTTTCCTTTGGTGCATTTCAGCTAGCTTCTAAAAAGTTTATTGTAGATGTTTTTGTAGTTTGGGCTTCAAACTTCCTTTTTCCTAAGCTTACCCTCTTTATGTAAGTTCAGCAGATCTTTTGTGATGACTGTATGCTTTGGTCGCATTATTGTGTAATTTCCTTAGTGTGTAAAATGGAAATTGTGTGTTTAAATACTCATCCATGAACTTGCCCGTGAGGTGATAGTCATGACAAAGCTTTCATATTTTAAGGGAAAATATTCATCTGATAGGTAGAACTCTGTGATCTGAGGAAATAATGGTTTTGCTTTCTAAGGTTTTTGGAGGAACATAGTATCTCTGAATCCATTTTCTGTATCCCTAACTCATGATCCAAATAAAAGTTGTGTGTTTTAATGATACTGTAACTTTCCACGGTATTTTGTCTGTTCCTCAGCAAAACTGTCATTCACTGAGCACTTAGAATGGTGTGATAACACAAACTGCCATAAAATGCGACCCAGAACTCAACAGAATGTGCAAGAATGTGCAAAAATGTGCAAAGAATGTACAAAAAACAAAAACAAAAACTTACCATCCAGTATGGACCCTTAGGGGTTTGGCTCTAGACCTGAAAAGATACTGCTTCTTGAATGTATATTTCAATGAACATCCATGATTAGAAGCATACATTTTTTTTTTTTGAAAAAGAATGGTCTTTTAAGTAATAGGGCAGGTGATGTGGCATTGACACCTGTCAGACCTTGAAAGTAAGAGGTGAATATCAGCTATGTTCAGCACCTAGAAGTAAAGTGACCCCTTCCAGTTGGTTAAGTAGCATCGTTCACCTCCCGTAGACGAGCAGTTTACCATGAAAACACTAGCAAGGGCTGATGGTGATTTCTGACGTTTACACTGAAAGCAATAAGTATTTCAGTCTGAGGGGCTCCCAGGGCCCCATCAGTTTGGTTTACTGCCCCTCCCCACCTGTGTTGTCACAGCCTGAAACGTATAAATTATCAGCCTGTCTTGGAATGACTTCTTAGTCACACATACCTTGTAAAAAACGCCTCCCTCCCCCCGATTCAAAACTGGTAGATGTGGAGCGGCTGCCTTTGTCAGATAGATGTCACACGTGACATGGTTCCTTCTGGCTCATATGTATTAGCCTTGGGCTGTAGAGGGGAAGAGTCATGTTCAAAAGGGAAAGAGTCCTCAAAAAAAACAAAAACAGAAAAGCACCCTCTACATTAGCCTCGAGCAGTTAGATGTTAGCGGGGATTTTCGGTGCCTTGCACGTACTTCAGAGCTGTTTTGTCTAATTTTATGACATAATTTCTTCCCCAAAAGCACATAACCTGGGAGAACTGATAAGTTGTAAACATAATGATCTGGGGAGAGTGTTCCCCTTCCTGAATTTTTAATGGGGAAAAGGCCATCTGCTTCTCCATATGGAAGCGTTACCCTCTTCTGCACGGAGCCAGCACGTGGAGGGGCCAGAACCACAGGAGGAGGCAGCCTGCGTGCTCGCCCGCTTTACCTTTCATAGAGTTAATGAAGCTCTTTATTTACAGTTCAGCCTTCCTGCTGTTATACCTAAGGTCACGTAACTCAGAGAATGAGCACCTGAAAAAGATTTGAAGTGGCTAGAGCGAGCCCCTTTAATAAGAGGGTGTACTAATGTGGCAAACTCAATGTTCTTTTAATTTGAAGTATTTTCATTGTGTTTTGTTTAGTGAGGCATAACAAGTGGTAACCATGTTTTCCTTATTTTTAAATGATCCCTCTGAAACTTAAGATCTGTTAGTGCTGCCTCTTAGGATTTTTACAAGTATTTTGCTTTCGGGGTGTGAATTGCCTGTGTGTGTTTTGCTTTAAGACGCCAGCGACTACTCTGTCGATGATGAGTGCTTAGTGAAACTGCTGAAAGGATGCTGCCTGAAGAACCTGCAGCGGCCCTTGCAAGCGGAATTATGTTTCAATCATGTTATCCAGAGGTAAAAGTGGACAGTTGTCCCAACCTGAGTGCAAAGTGTGGTTTGTGGGGAATCGCTGTGAGCAAGTGATGCTTTTATGTTCCGCTACTAATCTTTTACTTGATGTTACCAGAAAGAGAATCCAGTAGCATTTCATGTATTCTTCGACAGCAAAATTACAACCTAGGTGGAGCGTGGCTGTATGCATTTCTACCTGGTGTTCCGAGGTGACTCACAAAAGCTAAATTTACAGCCAGGCTGACAGGTGTCTGTCTAAACTCTGGCAGCAGTTTACTGAATGTCTGATACTTTTTTGATTCACGCATCTGTCTGTCCATTCACTTACCCCACAGATATTTTGAATTCCTACTATGTTCCAGAAACTGTGATCCTGAATCCTAGACACTCAGAGTTGAGTTAACAGGCTGGCCATCATTGTGATAATTTGGCAGGGGAGAAAGCCTGCGATGAACACTTAACTGCTTCTCTTTTGGCAAAGGTCACTTTTCTATAGACGAATGAGTTTTATTCCCACCCCCTACCCCGCAGGAGCATTAACAATGATGCCCTGCTCCTTTGCTAAACAGAGAGTTGAGTGGAGGTTCTGCTGCCTGGCCTTCTCTGTATCTGGAGTCACAAATGGAATTACCTCCAAGGGCCAGATGCGTAACCTTACTGAGTGATGGCAGGAATAGGGCTTAGTGGGCACTGCACATCTGCACATCAGGGAGGTTGTGCTCTCTAGAGAGTGCAGCCACTCCTGAACTCTGATGGATGATTGCTCTGGACAACGTGGATCCAGTAGCAATAATCCCTGCAATTTTTCATTAAAAGACTGGAAAATCTGAATTTTATGTCAAATCTCCCAATTTTTAACTCTTGGCTCAATTTCTGGGAGAACATTGTACAAGCCAAAGAGATCACAGCCACAGACTGACAGTTGATACCCTCTGTTCCATATCATGTGTCTTTCCATCTGTAGTGACTGAACCCCCTCTTGCTGACAGTATTTTATGAGAATGTAGGAGGCCTGGTGTCCTTATAAGAAGAGGAAAGGGACAATGTCTGTTTCCCAAATAAGTAATATATTGTCTGTAGTGAGCATGTTAAAGAAGGATCTGTTGAGTTTTATTGTATTGGTGTTTATATAAGGATCTATACTTGTGGCGTTTTTTGAATCTCATAGTGAATCCCTTGCTGGTGTGTTTTCTAATTTTGGATTGTGAGCTCACCTTCAGTGGTATTTTATCTTGAGACTCCTATGAGGCTAGGATTGAGGAGGAGTCTCTCTAAGGTGATTTTGGTTTTATTTCTGGCAGTTGCCCCAAAGGCTTTTACAGCCCAGGGCCACTTTCATGTTAATTGCATCACCGAGAGGTTCTCGGACCATTTGGGCCAGGCCACTTTGAATTGCGGTTTCATGTGAGGGTGGGCCTACTGGTTATTAATTTCCCAGGGATGTGGTTTTCCTTCCCACCAAGGAGCCAACTGCCCTTGTCTTCCTCCAATGCCAGCAAGAAGGTTTTTCTCATCTGCCCTTTCTCTGGTGGAGCAGGGCCCCAGGTTTACATAGAGGTCACAGCCCTGGCGGCCTTCTGTGCAGGGGCTCACGGCCTTACCTCCTGGGTGGACACTGAGACCCAAAGCCCTGGCTGACTCTTCCTGAATCAGATCTACAAGGGATTTGGTGTCATCCACACACTTAAGGTTCTGGTTTTGTTTTATTTTCAGTTTAAGCGTTTTTCTTATGTTCTGTGCCTTGGAAAGGGTGTTGCTCTTATTTTGTTTTCAGTGCTTCTAGATGTTTTGTAGTCAGAGAATTTTCATAGGATGGCTGAAACCAGAAGTGTTGACCATTTCTTTCTTGAGATTTTTAAGCACTGCAAGACCACAATGCAAAGAGAATTGGACCTTCGTGGAGTCATTTTCTGAATGGAATCATTTCCTGAACACATTCATGTTCAGGAGGGAAGATTTTATCCTTTCTTGGATTACTCTTTAAAGATCCACATGCCTTTGTCTGCCTGAAGGACTGTAAAAAATCCTCAGTGCTGGATTTAGATTAAGAAATAAAATGAAAGAGTAGTATGTTAAAGCGCTGCCATGTATTGCCATGGTTTATTAGGTTCCTCAACTGTATAATGGCAGCTTTTCTCTGCTAATAGGCTTAGTGCTGTACCTGTTTTCTTAAGAATGGGGAGAAAAATATATACGTTGGAAAAGAATGGTATGTTCCTTGTACTGTTGAGACTGAATTGCTTTTCCTTCGCTCTTTTAGTGAAAAGCTGCTGAAGTATGACCACTACCTAGTGCCCTTCACTCTGTTTGAGCTGGCGTTTTTGTACAAAAACCAAGGGGAAGTTGACAAGGCCACAAAGGTCCTAGAAACGGCAAGGTAGGTGGCAACGGCAGCTTTTCCTTGCTTGCTGTGGAGCCAGGAATGTCAGTACTGTTTTTACAGCAGCAGGAGCTTATACCCTTAAAAATGAACACATTAATGAAAAGTTAGTCATGATGTTACCTTGGCTAATTTATGCTTGGTTTCTGCTCAAGGCTTTTGCTGTAATTGTGCTGTTTCCAGCCCTCCTAATGCTTGACCCTATACCTGCTTACAAATGTGCTGATTTGGGGTAATTACGTGACAGATTCCTAACCTAGTCGCTTCTGTATCAGGAGTCATTAAACTTTTCCTGTGAAGGGCCAGGCAGGAGGTATTTTTGGCTTTACAGGATAAGGTTTCCATTGCAGCTACTCAGTTGTACTGGAAGTAGCCATAGAAGACAATGGGTAAGGAAGCAGATGTGCCCAGATTTGGCCATACTTTGCTGACCCTTGGTGTATCCCACCATCTCGCTCATTTTCTTAAAGAGCCACTGATTTGAAGAGGCCCTTTGACTGTTCCCTGATTCTTTCTTCTTTCTGACTACTGTGGCAATTTCAAAGCACTTTATCATTTCTGTGGCTCATAGATTTGTGATCATGGTTCACTTTTGGGGGCGCAAACCCTGTGGTCTGTTTGCTTTGAACACTACTTGCAGTGGAGAGAGATTGCTGTGATAGCCCTAGGCCGTAAGTAGCTTAGTGATCCATTGGTTTGTTCGTTTACTCCAGTTCAGCAAGTCTTCACCGAGTACCTATGAGGTGCCCGTCACTGGTAAAGGTTCTAGACAGATGACTGGACATAAGCAGGCAGTGTTTCTACTTTCTACCTTGTGGGGAGGTGGAAAAGAAGCAAATAAGAAAAATAGCAATGGTATCACTTTGCTGAGATTTATGACATGATACAGGGCACCTGGGTATGACTTTAGACTGGGTTGATTCTGGAAGGTTTCCTTCAGGAGGTGGTAGAGTAGTTGAGATGAGCATGATTAAAGCCATACTTGAGAACATCAGTCACCAGAACCTTGGGTGGCTAAAGCCACAGCTCGGTAACCTCTGGACAGGGGTGTGCAGGCACTAGGTTTATAATGATGCTTTACTGAAATGGGGAATACTTAGAGGAGCAGGTTTGGGGAGAGAAAAAAAGGCATACTGCTATTTGGACTGTGATATTTTGAGGTGCCTATTAGGTATTCATGTGGAGCTGGCAGTCAGAGATGCAAGCTTGGAGTTCAATGTCAAGTTCAAAGCCACATGTAGATATTTCAAAGTAACCAGCACAGAGATAGTGATGTTTAAAGCTGTGTATCAACGAGGTCATTTGGGGAAACTTACATAGCTAGCAAAGGAGATCTGGCACAGCCTTGGGATATGCCATCATTTTAGAGATTAAACTGTAGGATTAAGAAGTGGCCAGTGAGTTAGGAAGACATCCAGGAAAGCCAAATGAACAAAATGTTTCCAGAGAAGAGTGGTCAGTTGTGAAGATGGCTGCCAAGTGGTCCAGCAAGGTGAGACCAGAGAAGTGGCTGCTGGACTTGGCAGCATGAAGATCATCGGGGACTTTGACAAGTGAGGTGAGAGGGTGGAGTCAGCTACTTCAGGCAAGTCCTTCAGGATGTTTGCTGTGAATAAATCATAGCAACGGGGTGGAAGCTGCAGGGACAGGGTGGAACCAAGAATGGCTGCTGCTGCTTCCTTTTTTTTTTTTTAATAAGGGGAGGATATAAGAGAAAATCACTTTTAAAGTTCATTTGTTGAGATTGAGAATGATGCATATTTTAACTGACATTTATGTATCTTCAAATCTAGCTATTGGAAAATTAGGGACTATAAAATTAGGGACTATAAAAATGTTGTTCCTAGTATTCATCATTTGGACATAGTTAGGGCCACCTGAGCAATGCACAATAAGGCCAATTTATAATGATGAAAATAAAAACCTAGTCATTCACTACTAAAAAGCCAGACCAGCAGTGATCAAAAGTCATCATTAACTCAAGCCAGTGCTGGTGATGCCAATGCAAACAGACTTCCCTGTAATCTCGAGACTGTTGACTGTCTGCAGTTTTCCCTGTACAGTAGGCACTTTGCAAAGTTGCCAAAATTACCTGGGGAAGTACTCGGTTACACCCTTTGGTAAACTCTAGAAAGATGTTGGTTTAGCTCATGAATAATGACCCTTATGAGTAATCACCTTATCAAGGTTACCAGTAAGTAGCCCTTAGACCCGGATGAAGTAAAGGGCCATAGGAAGGAGTGAATGTCACTGTAGAGCAAGAAGGAACAGCTCACCGGTGGGCCAGGTGGTGTGTGAAAGCAGAGCCCAAAGTCCAAGCCTTTCCATGTTGCTGATTCAGAACAATTCTAGCAAAGAAAAGTCCACATGGGTGATCTAAGTGAAGGTTTTAATACTCCGTGGATTTCCAGGGCCCCTTCTGACATTGCCACGTAACAATTATTGACCAAACCACGGACATTTGCCTGTGAGAGTTGGAGTAAGTAAGTCTGGTGTCACCAAGTCATCCTGCAAGTCTTCCTTGTTGATTGTTGTTTCAGGAGGGTTTCGAGATAATGTTTTTTTCGGAGGGGATCAATGATCACATTCACCTTGTTTATATGAAACTGCCTAAAATTTCCAGTTTAGTAAAGGAGCTATTTAGAAATCATTTGCAAAATTTGTTAAGCCCTCCTGGTGACCTTCTTGCGTTTGTGACTGGCTTGGTAATCAGGTAAACCTGCTACTCAGTGTCTGATTTTTAGACCATCATCAGGAAGCTTCTAGAAATACAAAATATTGCCATTCCCCTCTCCTCACAGGGCCAGCATCTACATTTTAACAAAATCCACTGTTATACATATTAACATTTGGAAGCAAATAAAGAATGAAGATGAGAGGAAGGGGAGGAGAGTGGGGTGCCCTGGTTTACAAAGGAATTTTGACACTACAATTCTTTTGTTGTCTTCAGAAATAACTACAAAGATTACTCACTGGAGTCCAGACTACACTTCAGAATTCAGGCAGCTCTTCACCTCTGGAAAAAGTCTTCCTCAGATTGATCAGAGCATGAACGGTGGAATTTTCTCTCAGTTAGTACCGGCATCTGCTATAGATTAGACCTTGCATTAAAGTGGAAACGTGGTCTTGTGAATGAGAGACAAAAAACTAATTTTACTGTCAATATTTTCTATCATCTGTGTGGTTTACAGCTGTTCTACATAAATGTTTTTCCCCCTATGGAATGATGCTCAGTGATATCTAGAGAACTCTTACACTTTGCCTCTCCAGAAAGAATTTCATAGCAGATTTGAATCGGAGAGTGAAGAAGTCTTTTAAAGGACTCACAGGTACAATAAAGTCTAATTAGATTATTTTTTTTAATGTGGAAATGGTTATTGTTTAAGTAGGAAATGGCTTACAACCTGAGCCATTTTTAGATTTGTTGGCCGGTTAAACTTCAGAGATATTTTGCTGCGTAATATTTAAGTTTCAGAGGAGAAATAAGAATCGCCTACATTCAAAATAGCTTAGTGACCTTCTGAAGACTCTTGAAAAAGACAGGCAGTGGGTGTGAATCGGGGAGGGCAATGTAGGTAATGGGCTGAAAAACCTGTATTTAGAAGAGATGATGAAAGGTGGTTTTTATTCCTCATGTAGGCTAAAGGTGGTGACGTGTTTGAGAGACTATCTTGTTTTTGAATGTACTTGTCTATTATTGTTGTAACAAAATTCAAAAACCTCTGTGTATCTAAAGGGAAGAAGAGGTTCTATTTTAGAAATTATCCTCAACCTTAAAAGAGCCTAAAAGATATATGTAGATTATTTTTCTTACAGGAAGCGAAGTTCCTGCTTCTTTAAATGACATGTAAAATACCAATAATTTTTACACTCATAATGTTGGTGAGTCAGGTCTAATTTTCTAATCTCTCTAGCACTGTGATGGTTCCTTGTATATATCTGGACTGTGCTTAGTCCTTCAGTTTGGAAACACAATCAGCGCATGGAGCGGAAGAGAGCTGGACTCTGCGCGGTCCTGGCTCTGCTGTCGGTAGCAGTTACCGGCGTGACCTTTAGGGAGTTGCCTGCTCTCTGCATCACCATATTTTCCTCATCTGTGAAACGGGAAAGAAAGGATGACTTCCAAAGTCTTTTTCAATTTTATAACTGTGGGTCTGTGTCTTAGGTATTTATTTTCAGCGAACAATGTTAAAATGTTTAATCAAAACCATTCCCACTAGGTGTGTGTTTTATTTTACATTCATCACTGCCTCCACTCCTGCCTCCTCCACTCTCCGATATGTACGTACAGCGGCTAAGGACAAGATTGCCTCCAGAGCAGCAAGAAACATTTCATGAATGAATGAATCAGGGTTTCGTCTTACTTCTGTTTTGAAGAATAACCTGTCACAGCTGCTTCTACAGTTTAACAAAAACAGCCCCAGATTGGCCGTCAGGAGCCCATCTCTGCTAGTTAACAGTTCCTCAACATGGAGCTGGTCGTTCACCCTTTTCCTGGGACTCCGTTTCCCCAGTGGGGAGAGCAACACAGCGTGGTACTCAGTCAGTTAGATAACTCATATGGTCGCTTTCCGTACACTGTGAAAGGCTGTGTGAATATGAGTTGTAGGAATAGTTACAGTTTTTATGTTTGGATTACAGTATCAAAACAAAAGTATCGGCTAAGTCTGTGGTCTCTGATGTAAAATGTTAAAAAGCATGGAAATTCAAACCGGCTTAAATTTATTCGTGTGTTTGGCACTGACAGTAGCTCATGTTATGAGTTTGCTCCTTGCTGTTTATTCCCTGCTACATGAACCTGTATCCAGCAGGTATTTGGGCTTGTTCTCTTTAAAGTACTGATTCTTGGCCGATACCGAGGACAAATTTCCAATGGAAGAGGATGAATACGACTTGAGTTGGAGTACCACCTCTTCAGAGAGTATTGGTGGTAGATTTCATCATGTGCTATTAATATGAACTAAATAACTTTAGGTCCAGACAGGAGAGGAAATAAATGAACTGTCATTACAATTAGTAGCAGAAAATCCGTTCAGCAGTTGCTTTATACATTACTTGGAAAAAAAGTGTACAAATGTCTTGGAAGAGCTTTGGTAGCATTACTGTTTTAAAGGTTGAATGCTCATATTGCTTTTGTGGGATGCTGCAAGTCAGAGCAAACGTCAGCAAAACATCTTTCTGGTGTAAAGTGAAAACAGTCTCAGCTAATGGTAGTTTTTAAAAATTATTTAGATTCTGTATTACCAAAACAAGTATAAAAAATTCGTGTCTCCCATTAAGACTTTTTCCTTTGTTATTTTTTCTTACTTTGTCTGTTTTTTATTTCCTGTTCTTTTGTGGCTCCCTGATAATCCATCCAATGGATTTTAAAATGTTGTAGTATCACCAGTGCTACAGATAATTCTTCTGCTTCCTGCCACGTTCAAGAAACCATGGCGGCACTAGTTTCTTGTGACATCGGCTAATGCTACATTTCTGGAGTAATTTTGTGATTCAGGGTGTTCTGTGAAGAGTTAGAACAGAAGTGACAATGTTCTATCCGCTGTTTTAAAGGGCGTATGTGAGGAGGTTGGGCTGCCCATGTGTCTGACAGTTTGTGTGATCTGTGTGGTTCTTGGTACAACTGCCTTTTTTTATTTAATGGAGAGCCAGGGTTCTGATTGGTGCTGCGTAAACTTGAAACTCAAGTAGAGGTTATGCTTTGTAGGACTGGTAACAAGGAAAGCATGATTTCCACTTGACAGGAAGGTTAGCTATATCAGCTCTTAGATGAACATATATTTTAATGTTTCTGTGCTTCTGGCTACCAGAAGTCCCCACGTTACACAGGGATAGAAAGTTCCTTGATTCTCTGACTCTTCTACCAGTGGGTAGGAGGGGTAGGGAGGTGAATTCCAGATTAATCAATGTCAAAGAAGATTTTTAATCATTAAAACAATACAAGATTATCACCATCTCTTTTGCAAAGGCATGTTTTGCTGAGCTATGTGACTATCATTCCTACGTGGCCTGGAACTTTGCAGTTGAACTTTGAGGTCACTGTTAAGTCTTTGATCAGACTTTCAAATCAGTGGGATGTGTATAAAGAAGAAAGTTACCCCCTTTCAAAGAAAAGTGTGTTTCCTCTTTCGAAGCTGCTGTTAGAAGTAGTTACATTGTGATGGGCACTGATAGCCCCTGCTGTTAGTCCTCATTATGATCCCACTTCTCATCCATTCCTTTAAAGTGAGTCTGCTGAGGTTTTCAAATGGAGATTTTTCTCCCTTTGGACATTAAAAATACTAACTTTGAAAAGTTCTTTGTGATCAACTGGAAAAATTTCTGGCATTATTCTGATTAATTTTTCATTGATTTTTTTTTCATACTTCTGGTTTTGTCCTAGTTACTCTCAATATATATGTAAATCATAAATTCAAATACACTGATTTAAAATGAGTTAATGAAGACCCCAGTGATTGCTTTGATGCCCAAAGATTTTGTGAGTCCTAGAGTGTGGAAAGGATCTTGGGAAATTATCTCTTCCTCCCCAACCTCTAACGGTGTTGTTTCTCCTTCCTTCCTGCTCCGTCCAGTATGGTAGCCACTGGCCACTTGTGAGATGTGACCGTTGGCACATGTTGGAATGATGCTGAGTATCAGGGGGCATTCGTTTATACATGCCTTCCAAGGTTATGCTTCTGGCTTTTACTTGCTGTCTACTCTGATCACCTAATCCCTGTGGGTGCATTCTCAGTCGTGGTTCAAATATATATTTGTGAGTTTTGCTTTCTCTCTTTAAGTGCCATAAACTTTTATCTCATCCTGTTTATTCTGCAGATGGTGATTAGTCATTGGCATGTTTGTACATTTTTACTCTTCCCCCGCCCCACCTCCCAGCTCCTTATATACTCGATTGAGACTTTATTTTTAAATTATTATTTTAATCTGATTTTACAGATCTTCCTTGCTTTTTGAGATGTAACAGTACAAACTGTTCCAGTTGTAGAGGAAGTGACTCTCACCTTTGAGATGTTAGTAGATTTTATGAGTAAAATAATATTTTCTAAGATTAACCTTACTCTGAAAGATGGGGTGACTTTTCATTTCCTTCGTATTATCAAAGTTTCAGCATTGACTCAGCTAGGCCAATATTCTTCTTTAGAGACTCTTAGACACTAGGTACCCACTTAGAGAATAATTTGGCAGAGAATTTATTTAAAATTATATATTTGCCTTTGCTGCTTGTTATTAATACCTTTAATGTGTATGAAACCATAGGGATATGCATACATATAATAGACATATTTTAAATCTCTTTAGACATTTATTGATCAGATACATAGATAAGTCAATAGATAGAAAACAACTTACAAATATTAAATAGACAATGTCTTATCCTGATCTTTCAGAAGGAGTGCAGAATTTTCTCCCATTTACCCTCCCCTAGGCCAAAGATTTATTTTTCCTTTACGTATTAGATTGTTTGTCATGAAACCCTGCTTCTGCCTCTCATGGTCAGCAGTTTTGTCTTTTATACATCCGTTAGATTTAGCTTCTTCAGAATGTTGAATTTGAAATGCAATGAAAAGAACACACCAGAATTCAGCATGAGGGAAAATACCTTCTGTCCTGAGTAGTTGCTGTCTGCCTTGATGGTGTTTAAGTCCATTCCAGTCTGTATATAACGTTCTAACCACAGGAGGAAAGGATACAAGGACTATTTAGTTGGTTGAGAAGGCTGAGCGGGTTCTTGGCCTGATCCATCCCGAACGGCTGTGTGGGTCTAGCTTTGAAGGGAGTCCAACCCTCTTTCTGTCCAGTTTACAAATGTTTCAGCACAGTAAGACTGTAACACGACTTTGCATGGAAAAATCAAAGCAGCTGCCTCACTGTATTTCACTGTAAAAGAGTGCATACCAGTGCTTACAGATTGGATATTTAATAGGAAAATCCAAGATACTTTAATACCTTCATTAAGTGAAAGTTGCTGCATATTAATATACAATATACCTTGTATGTTAATCCAGTAGTTCTTAGAAATACATAATTTAAATGATGACTATAAGGGATGCTGGTATATCCCAGTGGGAGCTTTTGTTTTATTGCTTAATATTTTTTTAGTAAATTAGTTTTAATTATTATAGTCTGTTTAGCATAACTTAGGGGAAAATTGATCTCAGTGTAACAGAACTGAAAGCCAGAGAAGTGGGGTAAAATGAACTTGTTAAAGAATATTGCTTATTTCAGTTTTAAAGGAATTATATTATTTTGAAATGCTGGAGGGTCTTCCTCATTTTGAAGGGATGACACTCCCTGCTTTGGAAATCATGCAGACATCTTAATTTATTCTTTATTAGAGCCAAGTGTCCAGGTGGCAACTTTGGGTATAGTAAATGAGTTTGAACAATTTTCATTAATTACTTCACCTTTTTCCATTAGTGATTTTGTTCTTCACAGTAGGCAATTGCTTTCTATATAGTGATTTAAGAAAATTTACGTGAAAAGAGAGATTATGGTAAACATTATAAATCTTAGGCTATTGATCTAATGTCTTAAGAAAACAGTACCATTGGGTTCTGTTTAACTAAGGTTTGCAGAAGGAGAATGCGTTTGTTTCACTGATATGTACTGTCCAGAAAAATTACTTGATTCTCGACTATATGTTGCATTCTCATGTTAGGGGAAAAATTTATAACTAAGTAGTTGATTATTTTTTAATTTTTTTTCTTTGCTAACTATTGACATTCAAACACCTCAAAGAATACCAGCTGACTCATTTATATACTAGTGTTTTAAAATACTTATTTGCAGATGTTCATAGCACTCTTGAATTTTTTGATGTAAGTTGCTAAATCACGTGTAAAGGTAAAATATATATTTAATAAGTAAGAAGTATTATTTTATTACTGAGATTTATTTCCAAAGCAAGTTTATTTTGTAGGTATTTCACTTGGAAAATTTTGCTTTGCCTTAAAACATATTCACAAACCTGTCTAGTGATCTGGTCACCTAATAACCCTTCATGTTACGTTGACATGTACGGGAATTCTAGTTAGAAGCCATAGTGTTTTGTGAATCAATATGTGGTTTCCTGTTGAATCATCAAGCTACCTGTGTATACTGTATAATTTAATGTTTTACTGGTAAACATTTTTAGCATTTTATCTCATTTTCTCTTCTCATTACATTTGAACTTATATCCTATCTTCCCCATTCCCAGAGGTCACAGTTTTTACAGAGCGAAATATTTTTAGAAATTGGAGATGTGTGAGTTCTAAGATGAATGTGTTCAGTAGCATCCATCTGCCGATCAAGTAGGCATTGGATCTGGTACCAGAAAGTGAAATAGATTGTAGCTATAAAAGCATTTTATCAATATATGTCGAGAAGGAAGAAGAAAACTGTGAACCTCTTATATATTTAATATCAAAACTGTGTTCCCAAATGAATATTCGTTTGCTGATTTTGTGCTAATGTTATCATCTATGATGTGTAAGCTAATGCTGATATGAGATCTAAATTTTCAACGTGAAGACATCAGTTCCTGTAGCCTATTTTTAACATTAAGACATTTTTGAAAACAGATGTCATCTTAGAAATTGTATTTTTAGCTGCAAAGAAATCATCCCGACTTGTAAGTCAGTGTTTTATTTTTCGTTTCTTAGTATTACAGAATACTCTGCATTCTTAGTGCATGTTTAAGTTGCTGGATATTCTTGGAATTCTATATTTTCATATTGCTACAACTGGTTTACCTACAATGTGCAATTGAATTGTTATTTAAATAAATTACACTTGATGAAATTACAGTCTTCTGGCTGGTCTGCATGTGAAAGATGTTCACAATACCTGGTTTGCTGACATTTAATTGTAGTGTGATGTACACTTAAGTTTCTGTTTCTCCGTAAGACTTTTTCTATTGTGGTGTGGTTGATTTACAGTATTATATTAGTTTCGGATGAATCACAACATAGTGATTCATAATTTTTAAAGGTTATACTCCATTTATGGTTATTACAAAAGATTGGCTATATTCCCTGTACTGTATAATATGTCCTTGTAGTTTTAAAATTTTATACATAGTAGTTTGTATCTTTTAGTCTCATACTCCCATCTTGCCCCTCCACCCTTCCTTCTCCCCACCAGTAACCATTAGTTTATTCTCTATATCTGCAAATCTGTTTCTTTTTTGTTATATTCACTAGTTTGTATTATTTTTATATATAAGTAATATCATATAGTATTTGTCTTTCTCTTTCTGACTTATTTCACTAAGCATAATACTCTCCAAGTCCATCCATGTTGTTGCAAATGACAAAATTTCATTCTTCTTATGGCTGAATAGTATTCCATTGTATATGTGTACCACAGTTTCTTTATCCAGTCATCCGTCAATAGACACTTAGGTTGCTTCCATATTTGGCTATTGTATGTAATGCTGCTACAAACTTTCAGGTGCATGTATCTTTTTGAATTAGTGTTTTTAATTTTCTTCAGATACATATCCAGGAGTATAATTGCTAGATTATATGGTAGTTCTATTTTTAATTTTTTGAGGAACCTCCATACTATTTTCCACAGTGGCTGTACCAATTTACATTTCCACCAACAGTGTCCAAGGGTTCCCTCTTCTCCACATCCTTGCCAACATTTGTTATTTGTGTTCTTTTCTGACAGGTGCGAGGTGATAACACATTGTGGTTTTGATTTGTATTTCCCTGATGATTAGCAATGTTGAGCATCTTGGTAAGACTTTAAAAAAACATTTATAGGCACACGTGAAGTCTCTTCTGTGTGCCATATTCCTGGCTGAGCACTGGGCATGCAGTGATAAATGGGATATGGCACAGTTGTCTGGAAGGGAGGATTTCCTTCTTGTTCATTTAATAGTTTATTATGTAGTTTATAGAAATTATAGTTTATATAAATAGTCTAATCTATTTCATAGTTCAGAGATTTAGATTAGCTGCTAGTATGTTCAATTTAAGGAGGAATCTTCAGCATTTGTGTTTCCCAGTAGGAAAAAAATTGGGCTCTGGAAATCAGGAGGTCTGTAGTGACACGTGATTGCCCCTCCCCAGCAACTTAACTCCTCTGAACTTTGCCTACACCTCTGTACAAAGGGGATGATTCTGCTGCCTCACTCAGCTCTGCGAAGGATCAGAGGAGGAGGTGGGCAAGACCCACAAACAGTTAATTCAGCATAAAATGCTTTCTTCCACTCCTCCCCTTTTGCGTTAGTCCACTAAAGTCCATCACAGACGGAAGCATTTGAATTCAGAAGGGAAATGCTTTAGAGACCATTTTTTCTCTGTCTCTCCTGGGCATCCACTTCCTCCTCAGAAGATGGTCCTTGGTTAGTGGCTGACGGGCTAGGTGATGGGAGGCAGATGTCCACAACAACAAAAGGGTGACTTTTCTCTCACGCTCCGTCTCTGTTCCAGGCTAGTGAAGGATTCGCTCCACCTTACGTTGTTCTCATACAGGGCCCTGGGCTGCTGGAGTCTTTACCATCTGGCCTGAGAAGGGAAGGGAACGTGGTAGATAAAAACTGGCTCTCGGGCATCAGCGTATGGTGGTGGGTGGTGTCTTGATTTGAGGTGGTGATCGTTTTGTAGTGTACACAAAGATCGAATTGTTATGTTGTGCACTTGACATCCATATAATGTTATATATACACCAATTTTACCTCAAAAAAGAAAAAGAGAGTTGGCTCTTAAAGCTTCCATCTGAAAGTGACACATATTTCGTGGTCAAAGCAAATCACAGAGCTTTCCTAACTTCAGCCGGGTGGGGAAGTGCAGCTCTATTATGTGCCTGGGGGGAGAAGTGCCAGAAATACACCATGGTCTAGATATGTGGTTCATTCTCATTCCTGCACACAAAGTACACTCGCTTCTGCCGCAAGGGAGATAACCCCAAGACGCCATCCAGTTGCGGCATCTCCGTCACGTGCCCTGTAGTCTATTCCAACTCCAGATGTGGCTCTGATTGGTCTGGGGATCATGAGCTAAAAAATCATTTGCCCTCTGCATAATTTACAGACTATTTGGACAGAGGCAGGATCATCACAGTAAACACTCCCGTTCCGGCAGTGAAACGTGAAGTGTGGGAAACACACAGCCAGCCTTGGTCTGTTACAACCCTAAAGTCCCGTGTGTTGAGGCTCCCTTCGTTGGGAGCGGAGATGCTGCTTGACTGGGCCTTGATCTCATTTCCTGGGAGGAGCACCTCATCATTCTCTGTGGCATCTGCACCTTCTGGGAGATTATTTTCCATAACTTTTTGGCCACATCTGAAGTGGCTGTTAGGGAAATTGTCCTCCTTAGGAACCAAGCAACTTTCTCAACTCTTTCCTGCCACCACCTGTTGGGGCCAAAGAATCATGTCGTTCATTTGTTTTTTGTGATTTTTTTGGGGGGGGAATTAGGTTTACTTATTTAATTAATTGATTTTTAATGGGGGTAATGTGGACTGAACCCTGGACCTTGTGCATGCTAAGCACATGCTCTACCACTGAGCTATACCCTCCCCAACCCCAAAGAATCATTTTAAGTCTCAAAAAGTCACATCTCTTTCAGTGCAGGTGATTCTTTGGCAGTGCAGTTCTCTCACAAATTCACTGTGCCTTTTGTCTGAGTCAGCACCAGAGTGTTTCTAAGATATTACTCTCATTCCTGTGTCCAACCTTCCTGACTTATTTGACTAAACTTCACGTTGACGTGTGTCAGTACCATCTCTGGAGCTGATTTCTGTATTAGTCAGAATGGGCTAGGATATGCAACAGCAACAAACAACCCCCAGTTCTCAGAAGCTTACAATAGCAATAGTTTATTTCTTGCTCAAGCTCTGTGTGCATTTTAGGTCAGTGGAGAGCTCTGTTCTGCATCGTGGAGGCCATTGGAACCCCCATCATCTGGAATGACACGCGTCACTATGGCAAAGAGGGAATTTGGCAAATTACACACTGCCTTTTTTAGAAAACATCTTTATTGAGATATAATTTAAATACCATATAGTTATACTATATGTTATATAACTTATATGTATAATTTAAATACCATATAGTTATAACTATAGTTATACTATAGTATACTCCTCTGAAATACACAAGACTATATTTAGTACATGTCCACTTCTGTGCACCCATCACCACAATCCAATTTTAGAACATTTCCGTCACTTCAAAATTTCCCCCTTGCCTGCTTGCTGTCAGTCTCTACTCTGAACCCCTTGGCTGCAGGGAAGCACTGACCAGTGTGTCTCTATAGTTTTGTCTTTAATACACGCCTTATATAAGTGGAGTCAAATAAGATAGTCTTTTGCTTCTGGATTCTTCCACTTAGCATTAATGTTTGTGAGATTCATCCATGTTGGGTCTATTTGTAATTCATTCCTTTCTATTGTTGAACTGTGTTCCATTGTGTGAATTTACTGCATGTCAGTTACCCATTCATCAGTAGATGGACATCTACTGTTTCTAGGTTTTGGCTTTCAGGAATAATAACATTATGAACATCCACAGACAGGTCTTTGTATGGACATGTGTTCTCCTTCTCTTGGGCAGATGCCCAGTGGTGGAATTCCTGGGTTATGTATAAGTGCGTGCAGAACTTTTTAGAAAATTGCCTTTATTCTGAATGGGCTATATACCATTTTACATTCCCATCAGCATCGTGTGAGGGTTCCCATTTCTCTACATCCTCCACAATACTTGAGGATGTCATTCTTTATTTTAACCACTTTGGTATGTATGAGGTGGTATCTCACTGAGATTTTGAATGCATAATTTATTTAAAAATTGAGCAATAATTCACATAATGTAGAATTCATTACTTCAAAGTGCACAATTCTGTGTGTACATTCAGCGTATTTTTTAGTATATTCACTGTTATACACGTATCACCACTATTAATCCTAGAACATTTTCATCACTCTAGAAAGAAACCCTGTACCCATGAGTCAGTTGTGATTCCCTCCTCCTCCCATCTCCTGGCAACCCCTGATCTATCTTCTGTCTACAAAGATCTGTAAATTCTGGCCTTTTCATATAAATGGAATCACATAATATGTGACCTTTTGTGTCTGACTCTTTTACTTAGTGTAATGTTTTCAAGTTTCATCCATGTCATAGCGGGTAATAGTACTTCATTCATTGTTGTGGCTGAATAGTATTCCATTATATGGATATACCATAGTTTTTTCCTCTTTTCATTAGTTGAGTGATGTTTGGGATGTTTCTACTTTTTGGCTTTTATGAATAATGGTGTTATAAACATACAAGTACACGATTTTTGTGTGAACAAATGGTTTCAATTTGCTTAGGTATTTATCAAGAAGTGGAATTTCTGGGTCATATGGTAATTATACATTTCACTTTTGGGGGAACTGCCAAGCTGTTTTCCAAAGTAGCTGTTTTACATGACATTCCTGCCATCAGCATATGAGGATTTCAGTCTCTCCACATCTTCACCAACACCTTTTATTTTTCAGCTTTTGATTATACCCGTCTTGGTGGAGGTGAAGTGATATCTCAGTATGACTTCTTTGATGTGCATTTCTCAAATGACTAATGATGTTGGGCATTTTTTCTTGTGCTTATTGGTTATTTATTATCTTCTTTGAAGGAAATGTCTATTCCAATTTTTACCCTTTTAAAAATTTGGTTATTTGCATTTTTATCATTTAGTTTTAAGTGTTCTTTATATATTCTGGATATTAGACTTTTATCAGATACATGATTTACAAATATTTTCTCCCATCTCTGAGTTGGCTTTTCCTCTTTTGATAGTGTTCTTTGACACACACAAGTTTACTTTTTTGTTGTTTTGGGTTTTGGGGGGCAGGGGGAGATAATTGTGGTTATTTATTTATTTTTAATGGAGGTACTAGGGATTGAACCCAGTACCTTGTGCATGCTAAGCATGCACTCTACCACTGAGCTGCACCCTCCCTCAAAAGTTTACTTACTTTGAGGTCAAATTTGTCTGTTTTTTTAAAAATCTTTTTTGTTCTTTATGATTTTGGTGTCATATCGAAGAAACCATTGCTTCATCCAAAGTCACAGAGATTCAATCCTATGTTTTCTTCTAAGTCTTTTTTTTTTAACATTTTTTTATTGATTTATAATCATTTTACAATGTTGTGTCAAATTCCAGTGTAGAGCACAATTTTTCAGTTATACATAAACATATATATATTCATTGTCACATTTTTTTCTCTGTGAGCTACCATAAGATCTTGTATATATTTCCCTATGCTATACAGTATAATCTTGTTTATCTATTCTACAATTTTGAAATCCCAGTCTATTTCTTCCCACCCCATGCCCCCTTGGCAACCACAAGTTTGTATTCTATGTGAGTCTATTTCTGTTTTGTATTTATGCTTTTTTTAATTTTTTTTTTTAGATTCCCCATATGAGCAATCTCATATGGTGTTTTCCTTTCTCTTTCTGGCTTACTTCACTTAGAATGACATTCTCCAGGAGCATCCATGTTGCTGCAAATGGCATTATGTTGTCGGTTTTTGTGGCTGAGTAGTATTCCACTGTATAAATATACCACATCTTCTTTATCCAGTCATCTGTTGATGGACATTTAGGCTGTCTCCATGTCTTGGCTATTGTAAATAGTGCTGCTATGAACACTGGGGTGCAGGTGTCATCCTGAAGTAGGGTTCCTTCTGGATATATGCCCAGGAGCGGGATTCCTGGGTCATATGGTAAGTCTATTCCTAGTTTTTTGAGGAATCTCCATACTGTTTTCCACAGTGGCTGCACCAAACTGCATTCCTTCTAAGTCTTTATAAAATTAGTTCTTACATTTACGTCTTTGGTCCAGTTGGAGTTAATTTTTCTATATTGTATGAGGTAGAGGTCCAACTTCATTCTTTTGCATGTGGATATCCAGTTGTCCCTACACCATGTATTGAAAAGCACCCCGCCTTTTAAAGCTTTCTCCCAGAACTTTCCTAGGCATCGTTTCCCTTCAGGTTTCATTGTCTATGCAAGTCATGTGGTTATGCCCAGCTTGGAGGGGACAGGTGAGTGCAGTTCTACCACACGCTTCCATAGTTCCAAGTTCACATGTCATGGTTCTAGCCACACAGATGACTGGTTTTCTCAGTCCAGGTTCCAAAACTCCAGGGAGAGATTTTATTGGTCTAGTTTGGGAGAAGGGCTGACCCTCCCCTCACTCAGCTGTGACCAACAGAACATACTCATTTGGAACAAACATGTGATTGGAAGTTCACCCCAATGGCCTGCTGAAGAGGACATTTAAGGGGAAGGGATCATTATAATAATTACTTTTGTCTAACTTTAAAACAAACATTGTCTAATATAATTCTGGTTCAAGTTACTTGAAAATTAATCTACAGGTTAATGTTCCCTGATTATACTTTTGTTGAGCAAATAATTTATTGAGTTCCTATTATTTCTTCCAGGCATTGTTCTAGGCACTTGAAAAATATTAGTGAATGAAAGATTTCTGCCTTCATGGGGCTTAAATTCTAGTGGGATGAGACAAACAATAAATGTGATAAGTAAATTATATAGGGGTTGGCAGTTTAAGGCCTACAGGACAGCTGCCTGTTTTTGTGAATAAAGTGTTGCTAGAATATAGCCACGTGCATCCATTTGCATATCACCAGGGCCTGCTTTCCCACCACCGTGGCAGATCTGAGTAGATGCAATAAGGACCTTCAGGCCCACAGACTTAAAAATACTTACTATCTAGCCTTTAGGAAAACATTTGCTGATGCCTCTACAATACATTGAAGGTGAATATGTGCAATGGAAAAAAGAAAAAAATGGAGCCAAATAAAGGGCATTGGGGATGGCGAGGTAGGGAAAGTGTCTGCTGTGATTTTAAATGTGATGATTAGAGTCTGCCTCATTGTGAAGGTGGAACTAGAGCCAAGACTTGATGGAGGGGAAGGACCTAACTAGTTATCTGGGGAAAGGGTCTTTCAGGCAGAAAACAAAAGCCAATGCAATAAAAAAAAATTTTTTTTGAAGCCAATGCAAAGGCATCGAGAAAGGACAGTGCCAAATGCATTCAAAGAACAGTGAGAGGACGGTGTGGCTGAGCTGAGGTGAGGGAAGGGGACTGTGTACGCCATGGGTCAGAGAGGTATCAAAACTGTGCTGGGTCTGAGATTTTATTCTTGCAAGCTAACACATTTAGCCTGCACAATTCTGGGGGTTCTGGGCAGCAGACATGAGATTCCTGAGTCGGAGACCAAGATCCATATTACTGACGGCACCTCAAGCAGCACGAGCATCGGGAAATCTGCGTCAGTCCCTTGCTCCCTCCAAGCCCCGTGGGGGTGATGTGAGGCACCCAGGTGGATGCTGCACCCGCAGTGGGCTTGCATCGCAGCTGAGAACCCTGAGCTCAGGGAACCTGAATCTTTTACAATGGATTCCAAGCAAACCTGCCTGCCCTTTGCTCCGGAGGGAGACATTATCTTTGTCACACTGGACAGTATGCACAGCTGCCCTCGGCTCTGGAAGGAGATACTGTTTTCCAAAGCTGCTTGCTACCTAGACATTTTTGAAAAGACGGTCCAGAACAAAGTCAGTGCCTCTTCTTGCAATGTGTGCAGAAAAGCAGGAGACCGATGGAGAATTGTCTCCCTCTGAGAGGTTTATAAGGTACCTTTGTGAGGAAATGCGGCCTTCTAAGAACTTTGACTTTTATCCTGACTGAAACAAGGAACCACTGCAGAGTTTTCTGCAAAGGAGTGACACGAGCTGACGTGTTTTGAAAAGATTACCCTGGCTGCCGTGCTGAGAGTAGAGGGAGGTGGACAAGGACAGGAGCAGAGAGACAGGAGTTCAGGAATAAGACAGTGGCTCAGATGTCATATTTTGGGTTTGGGTCTGGATAACTGGAAGGATGGCGTTCCACTAACAGAGACGGGGAGAGTGACGGAGCCGACTCTGGGGGGATGTGCTCAGGCATCAGGTTTGGGCACAGTGAGTCTGAGGTATCTGTTAGGTAGATGTCTTGGTATCGAGAGGACATTCAGATAAATGGCTCTGGAATTTGGGAGAGAGGTTTGGATTGAGATAAAAAATTGAGAATCGTCGGCGTACAGATGGCATTGCAAGCCATGTGGCTGGAGACTCTTCTAAGGAGAGCGCAGGGAGCACCCGCGGTATTTCTTCCGTAATTAGGAGTCATAATTAGGAACCGGGGTGGGTTATGCGCTCTGTTCACTCCCAGCGCTGAATCAAGCCTGTTGAGGTTTAGACTGAAAAAAATATAATATAGATGAATAACATTAAGAGTTTAAAGATGGGCTCTTCCGATAAAACAGCTAGGGCCCTTTATCTAGCTTTTTGCAGACTCCCATGAGTCTAAAAGAGGCAGAGTATCATTTGAGCTTGAAAGAGAGGAAAAAAAAAAAGCCAAGCCTAAAATCTGAAATTTTAATTAAAAAAAATTGACAATGTTAAACAAGAAGCAGCTGTGAGGGGGAAGATTTGTGTGCATTTTTAGCCTTTGAAAGCCTCAGATTGTCTCTGGAGCAGAATGCAGCAAATTGTCACGAATCTTGTTTTCTGAGAAACTGGTTCTATCAACATGATGGCATGCCACTTCTTCAGCCAGCGTGCCAAAAATAGCACGCAAAGAAAGGACTGCAAATCTAGTTAGAATTAAGCCGGTAATTATTGTGTTTGTGATCATTTCCAAGAACTGTTCCTACCCAAATATTAAGTGGAAAAAAAAGAGGAGTTCATTCTTGCCCTGAAACTTTCCATTTTTCTCCTTCACTTAATGGTGTATGTTAGTAAACTACTAATGCTTTTAAAAAGAGCACTTCTATGTCAAGTTTAATTTTTATTTATTTATTTTTGAGGGGGAGGTAATTAGATTTATTTATTTGTTTGTTTATTTATTTATTTATTTATTTATTATTTTGAGTGGAAGTGCTGGGGATTGAACCCAGGACCTTGTGCATGCTAAGCATGCACTCTACCACTGGGCTATACTCTCCCCCCATGTTGAGATTAAAAGCAACATCATTTTAATAATGTTTTGGAGGCTGTATTTTCCCTTTATTAAAAGAGGAAATGTCTTCTCTTTTTATGTTTATTTTTTCTCTGTTTGAATTTGTTGGTAACACTAAAACTTCTTAAAACCCTCATCAAAAGTATGTGATCTTGTAAAGTCCTGAGATGTTGCCTCTTTTCAGACAGCCCCTCCACTATCTGATAAATAAATCTTAATTTGGCAAAATGTCTATTTGGCAGACTCTGTGCGAACATGGAGGTAAGAAAGGTGATAATGGAACCAACATAGGGACAGAACTAAACAGTCTTTCTTTTGTCCATAAAATGGCTTCTCTGAAAAGAGATGGAATTCTTTATTCCAGGAAAGCAGTTTTTGCTTTGGTTTTTAATGGTGACCGCATAGTTCTTTAGGAAGTCTCCCTTTACTTAGTCTCCCACGGTTCCCTTATTCCCCACACCAGGTAGATCTACCAGAAGGCCATGTAAACATTCATGGTGCTCATTCATTTAATAGGAAATATGTGTATGCTGACATTCCTGTGCCTTGGAGGAGTCTAGTTTTCTAATCTTTGTCAGAGATTTATGTGTATGACTTTTATCCAGTAAGAACAGAACACAGGCCTCCTCCACCCTCTCTCAAACAGGTGATCTTCCTAAGGCCAAATGAGGCAAAGTCTGACCCCAAAAGGTGACTTACTGCCTAACTGTTAGAAAGATAAATTCTCCTTTTAAAAAATAGCTGTAGGATTACTCACTGTCAATGCAACTGTGGCTCTTGAAAAAGAGTCTTATGTTTGGAAGTTTCTGGGAAGGTTCAGCTCATTGATAGGACAAAGATAGTTACTGGTGTGACGCTGTTTTAGACAACGAGTGTTGCGTGTTTTCAGGACCAGAAGCTGTCCCTCAGACAGTTAGTAATCTCCGCATGGAGTACTGGTCACCGTGTGGTTCAGTGTCGTGGGTCTCACGTTTCCACTTCTCAAATTCTACACATCTTCTCTTGGGTGCAGGGTGGGGAGTGCAGTGGGGAGAAGGCATCACGGCTGTTTTTCAGTATGACTGTTGTCTAAGCAGAAAGTGAGCTGGCGAGGGCCATGGGGAAGCATGGTGCTTCAGACTGCTGCCCCATCTGCGCCTCCAGGGTGCCCTCCATGTCTTTCTAGACGAGTTTTGTGTCCCTAGGCTTTGTTTACTTAGACACATCAAAAAGTAGTAAATATCCAAGATTTTCATTAACAAGATCCATGGCTGGATAGTCATCGCTGGGATATATTGTGTAGAATGTGGGAAATGGGGGAGCACAGTTTCCCAATAATTGATGTTAAAACTTAGTGTCTGCCATTGGTTATCAAGAAACAAGTCAATGCTTGGTCAGCAGAATATTCTAGACTGAGAATCCACTTGTTGGTCTTACTTATTAAATGTCCAAGTCAAAGGGAAGCACAAACTCAGCAACGGTTCCATCCTTCCTTCCTGATGGGCTCCCTCTTTCCAGATCCCTCATAGTAATTCTTCCATCAATGTTTGATGCTCAATTTTCATTTTGCTAAAAGTGATCCCTGGAAGTCTTCCCCAATCTTAGGAAACACGATCGGTTTGATTTCACCTTTTTCTTTCTCACCTGTCTCATCATAAAATTGGCTTCTGATTGACTTGAGCAATCTTCTGCCCTCTGAAGGAAGGGTCTGTAAAGCTTAGTCCAAAGGAGAAAGTCTCCTGTTCCGAGACCAGCAGTTTCTCTCCGGGATGAGAGAAAGCTCTAGCAGCCAGCCAGCTACCAGCTGTCCTTGCACTGCTGCGTTTTGGTGGCTTCCTAATGAATGTTTCAGGCAATGCCTGACCCTCCAGCCACTTTTGGCTCTTCTGACAGTAGCTCCTTCCTTGGAGAGGCCCTGGCGGTTCAGCTAAGACTGCTTCCTTTCCCATCTTTGTTGGACAAGGAGCTACAGGATGACACAGTTGGTTCCCAGTTAGAGCCGGGGGTTGCACTCAGGCTGGCCTCCTGGAACAGTCATTGAGGCTGTGCCTCCTTGTAGTTCAGACATTCATTTAGTAAGAGCCCTGAAAACATGATTTCACAGAACTAAGAGATTCTGGTAGACCTTGACCTGGCGCTCCCATTTACAAAGGTAAGTTGTACTTCTGGTCTTTACAGCTGTGGACAGAAGAAAAGCTGGGAATGTTCTAGGGTCTTTCATCCCATCCTCAAGTCCCTGGGTGGAGACTTCAGTTCGTGTGTAACGTGGATGGTTGATGGTCGCGCAGGGCTGCTATTTCTGTTGTGGTGGTTAAGCAAATGTACGCTTTTCTTCTCTACAATGTTTTTTGTCTTATACACCAAATCATTCAAATAATGCTGAGGATGAATGACCAGACACCTACGGAGACATGAGTGTTTTTTAATTGTAGGCAATTATGCAAAATCAAAAGAATGAAAATGACTACAGAAAAAAACACAGATGCTAAAAACGAAACATTGAGAAAAGAGTAGGAAGTCTACAACTGGAACACTCCATCCTTTGACTTAGGGAAAGACTCTCATATAACATTTCCTGTCAGTTGCCAATGGACATAAATGTTAGCCTTAGTTCCAAGGCTTCTTTTCTGAGCAGGCCTGACTCAGAGAACTCAGCTCATCAGATGTAAATTAAATACGAAAATTTTATCACCATTTACCGCCACTTCTTGACCCAATGAGGAAAGAGGGAAGTAAGGAGGAAAGGTCACAGCACTCACGCTTCAAGGCCAAGCATTTGCGCAGCCCCACGGTGGGGAGGGTGCCTCTCGGACCACAGATCTCAGAGGTGTCTGTTATCAGCCTCATCTGCTCAGGGTGACAGTCCTGCCAGAGGGACTGCGGCAGGTCACACACATAGCAGCATGGAGCAGAGTGCAAATGTGTTATTCCAGGACGGCTCCGCGGAGGGCTGGAGGGCTCCTCTGAGTGACACTGACTAGGGGTCGTCCCGGCACATCCCTAGAGTGACGAGGGTTCCAGAGGCCAGGCCACAGAACAGGGAAGAAGTGGCCCAGGGGGGGACACGGTCAGGAGGGTGGAGAATTACAAAGCCACCTCGTTCAACCTCGAGCGAGAAAAGATGCTGTGTAGCTGTAATCTTGGTATCGGGAAGTCACCTGCTCTCTGGGTGGGGCACACAGACCCTGCTGCGGAAAAGTCTTGTGTCTCTCACAGCCTTGCTTGCCAATAGGAGCCGCCCACAGTTGCAGGAAGGTGGGCCTCGCTTCTGCCTTCAAATGTCCTGTTAGGGCATCTAACTGAATTTGTGATGGGGACTGGGTACCTCTGGGGCCTGCAGTTTCCTCTGGTGCTGCTGGTGGCGTCAGGAGCAGCCCCCAGCAGTGTGTGAGTGGTGGCGGGTCACCTGCGGGGTTAGTGGTCCTGACGGGGCCACTCACAGACGGTGAGCGTTCACGGCCCGGCTGCTCCCAGCACCTTGAAGTTGCCCTCTGGCTACTGCGTCTTGAGCCGGGCCATGGGGCAGGAGGCTCTGTGACCACATCGAGAGGGTCACTTCCTAGCTGGACCAGGGGGACCTGCCTTCATGCAAGATCATGCTTTAAACTCTCTGTGGCTTCCTATTTGCATGGGATGAAAGTCCGAGTGTTCCTATTTGACCGCTGAGGCCCTGTGTGACCCGAGTCCTGCTAAGTAAGTGTGACTCCTCCTGCTCTTCCTCGCTCACTGTGTCCCGGCTGCACTCACCTTCTCCCTGTTCCTTTCTTAGGCCAACTTGTGTTTATCTCAGAGCCTTTGCCCTCACCATTTGCTGTGTCTGAGCAGTCTTCCCTCAGGTCTTTGCTTGGTTAACTTTGTCTCATCAACCGAGTCCCACTGTCACCTCCTCAAAGATTAGAGTATCTAGTTCCTTTAACAAGGAATGGGTGAGTCCTATGTGAGGAAAGTCTCAACATTTTAGTGAGAGATACAGCAGAAGACTTAAATAAGAGATACACCGTGTTTGTGGGGAGTAAGATGAAGTCTTGCAAGGCGTAGCAGCCTTTCCCAAATTTAATTTTTCCTGATTAATTTCCACTCCCAATCAAAACACCAGTGGCATGACAAAACGATTCTACAGCGAGAGTGAAGAATAAGCCGGCAATAATAGTTGAGACGTTAAGAAAGGAACAATTGAAGTTGACTCGCCCTATGAGCTAATAAAATATAAAGCTACTAAGATCGAAGAAGTTTGGTATTTGCCAAGGAAGTGACATGTCGGACAGTGGAAGAGATTAGAGAATCCTGAAACCAATTCTTATATAAGTAGGAATTTAATGTTTCATAAGGGAGGAGTCACAAATCAGTGGGAAAGACAATGAAACAAAAATATTGGGGTCTCCTTGGTATATGGCCGAGAGAATTAAAAAACATGTCCACGTAGAAATGTTTATAGCGGCATTGTTCATGATAATCAAAAAGCAGAAACAACCTAAATGTGCATCAACTGATGAATGGATAGAATGTATATATTGATACAATGGAATGTTACTCTGCCAACAAAGGAATGAAGTACTGTCACATGCTACAACATGGGTGAATCCTGAAAATATGATGCTAAGTGAAAGAAGCTAGACACAAAAGCCACCTACTGAATTGTTCCATTAATATGAAATGTCCAGAATAGACAGACAGTAGCTCCATGGTTGCCAGGGGCTGGGGGAAGAGTGGAATGGGGAGTGATTCCTAATAGGTAAAGGGTTTCTTTTGGAGGTGATGAAAATATTTTGGCATTAGACAGTAGTGATGGTTGCACAACTTTGTGAATATATTAAAACCCAACAAATTGTACACTTTAAAATGGTGGATTTTATGTGACTTGTATCTCAATTAAAGAAATATTGGAGAAATTGATTATGCAGATAACGTCAAGTTAGATCCAAACGTCAAAATAAACCCTAGATGAACTGTATCATTACCTTAAATATACACAAATATGGAACTGCTCTAAGAATTATAAAGCTTCTGCATGTGAAAATGAAAGGTGACACCTCAAAGGGAAGTATCAGTAGATTTCACTACATAAAAATGAAAACCTTTTGTATGTCAAGACATCAGAATCAAAAAGTAATAATCTGGGGTGATATTTTTCATAAATATGGCAGGAATAAGATGAATACTCAATATTTTATAATCTCAACGGTTATAAGAAAAATTATAAGACCCTAGCAGAAAAAAGGTGGACACAGGCGATTCATAAAGGAGGAACTATAAATCACCCATAACATGTGAAAATGAAAGGCAAAATTTAAATGACGAGGTGCTCTTTTCTTCTATCAAATTAATAGCACCTCTGTTTCACAGGTAGAGTGATATTTTTTGAATCCCTGACCTTGGAAGCAAAATTTAAGTCAAAATTGACAACCAGGCTGTGAAACAAGATTCATCAGGGTGGATGCTCTGTGGGGACGCGTCCTGCTACTTATTAAAGGAAAAATTGCACTGTACATATCGCCTACCTTTTAGATTTAATTATTAAAATTTAACTCAGAAGCCTGAGTTTTGTTTCTCAAAACCCTAATGTAGTATTAGTTTTTTCATAAAAATTAACATGTTAACAAGGGATATATATTTTCTCTCATAAGATCAGAAAATGTCACCCATAAGAAGTGCTTGACACAGCATTGTAAACTGACTATCCGACAATAAGTTAAAAAAAGTGGTAAAACTTAACAGTGCTCTCAGTATGATCAGGATTTTTTTTTCTCACCGATGTTGACAGTAGACTACCCATACTGACATATTTTTAGTGGAGACAACAAAGAGGCAGCCCACGAAGGTCCCTTTCGCCATCCATCTTCAGGCCCAGTAGAAATGGAAGGATAATGTTGGCATTAGTAATGTAGACTTACAAGCTTATAAGGATGAACTTTTCTGCTCCCTCCCCACTCTCCTCTGTCAGATTCCCATTCAGTCTTGTCTACTGGGACTCAGACAAGCTCACCTCAGATCCAGAAAAGTTGGAGGTTCGTTCTACACTGCATTAAAAGTGACTCAGGAATACATGATCCCTTTTATTTGCCAATTATTTCTTTTAGTGCAGAGAGGACATTGAATGGTGCATAAACATTTTATTATTTGATTTGAACACTGTCTCATCGTAAATGGCCTCTGGGTTTCACTGTAAAAGCAGCTATTTTCCGCTACAAACAAAATTCCAGAATTCAGCCTGACCTGTGCACTTTTGGGAAAGCGGTTCTGGGAAGATGCTGTGAGCATGGCGGGTGTGGACATCAACACAAAGTTTGGCAAAAGCAAGAAGCAGCCTTTTGTCTATTCCTGGTCCTCGCTGTCTAGCTGAGTCTGCATCAGGATAATAAGGCAGTTCTATCAGGAAACTGAGCTAATTAGTTGCAATTTCTCAACGTCCTTGGACTGCTTCTGCAAACTAATTACTGGGAACCAGAGAGTGTAAGACAATACACGCCCTGAGGATATGCAGTTAACACACACACCTCTCACGGGCGCTGATGGGACAGGCTACTTAATTTCCCCAAAGAGGATGCACTGGGTTTTCCCCTCCCCATCTTTTAAGTTTTTCTTTTTTTAACAGCTTTGTTAATTTAGGTTAAGTGGTTTGGTTGTCATGGAAACCAGTATGCTTCTCAGGCTGATTGTGTCAAAGGCATCATTAATTTGTTTTCTCAACTGCCTCTTCTTCATCTATCTAATTACAGTCTCCCTCCCCCCTCCTTTGGATGACATCATTTTGGACATTTTTAGGACACCATATGTGAGATTCAGCACAATTTATTTTCTATTCAAATTCCATAGCACTATGTTAATTGTCATATTCCCACCCGAAGGAGGAAGATGGCTCCCCTATGTGGGGGACATAAGACCTCCAAAGGTGAGACTAAAGGTCACTTAATTTAATACACCTCAGGTGCAATTCAGCTTCCCAAATAACTCCCTCCTTCTCATCTCCTGGGTTGTCTTCTTAGCATTTTAATCACTGTTTCTTTTGTTGTTCTGGGAAACATGATCTTTGAAAAAGAACGGACTTTGTACTATTGGGTTAGGGAAGAGGGTGGATAATTCAGGTAATAGTATGGCCACCCTTCTACTAAGATGGCCTTGAACCTAGTGAGAGAATATGGAGCCCAGTCTGTTGCCTCTTCCTTGCAGATAATGCTGTTGGTGTAAAATGCTGTCATTTGTGTCCTGTTGCCGGGGTGTCCATTTGGACACAAACCTGCCCCAAAATACAGTGTGACATTGGCTATTTGACCCCTGTAGCTCTGACTCATAGAAAAATTTTCAAGTGATTTGTTCTATTCTACCTTGGTCAGTGGGCAAAATTTTTCCTACACAGCTCCGTCTCTACACAAGGTTTCCAGATTCTCTGCCCAGTATTGTGATGGGTATGTGAGCATCAAGGACATTTTGGCTGTGAGTGGTGCACAGGTGGGTGGAGGGCAGCACTTGAGGACAATCTGAAACATGGTCCATCCACTCTGCTTCCTGGTCCCCTCGATGGAAGAATTTTGAGAATTGTTGCCTCACCACCTTCCTCTCGGGAAAGCTAAATCTTATCTTTTCCCTATTTTGCTCCTGCTTTTGTGGGGTGGTGCCAAAATGCTGGGAAATAATGTATATATAATAATTTACATTTTATACACAGTCACGTCATTTATATGCAAATCACATATTAGGATGATTTTTTTCTTATTTCATAACAACAGACACAAATGATATTCCTAACACTCATCTCTGTTCCTTCAGCAGAATTCATTGCTTCTTCTTCCTTTTCCTGATACTTTTCATCCAGCCATTTATTATAGCATGCATGCCATTTAATTATTAACTTAAAAGAATAGCTCTTCAAAACAGGAGTTATTTGAACCATATTTCTTCTCTTTGTGCCCAGCAGAGTGCCTGACACAAATTATTTAGTCACATTATTTGTTAGATCAATAAATGTTAACTTAAGACAAAACAATTTTGTTAGCTACATCAATTTACAACAGGAAAAAAAATGTCCATTGGTCTTGATTGGTGACAATAATGGTAGAAGTGATCAAATTTCATGTGCTAACTCTCTAAGAAGCATTTCTATTTTAGGCCAAAGGAATGAAGGAGTGTGTAAGAAAACTACAGTGGGTGGCTGTCTTAGTCTGTTCAGACAGATTGCTGTAACACTGTATCATAGACTTGTTGGCTTATAGACAACAGGAATTCAGGTCTCATAGAACTGGATGCTGGGAAGTCAAAGGTCTAGGTGCTGGTGAATTCAGTGTATGATGAGGGCCCACTTCCTGTTTCACAGATGGCATCTTTTTGCTTTGTCCTCACAGGGCAGAAGGGGCAAGGGAGCTCTCTGGGGTCTCTTTTATAAGGGCACTAATCCCATTCATGAGGGCTCCACTCTCATGACCTAAGTGCCACCTAGTGGTCTCACCTCCATATACCATCACACCGAAGTTGGGTTTCAACATAGGAATTTTGAGGGAGACACAAACTTTCTGTCTACAGTAGTGGCTAAGATTTATGCTTCTGCAATTCTAAGTTTAGTAGATTTAGTGACACCAGATTGGTTATGGATCATGAGGGAGGACCTAGAATGTCTCCTAGTTTCCCGGCTTAGATTCCTGGGGGGAGGTTGGCAATACTGAGGAGACTAGGTCTGGCAGGGTGAAATGGGAGAGATGGGTGAGTGGGCTTGAACATGTTAGACTGATGCTGAACTTTCGAGCACCAGTGCAGAATGCATCTGGCCTTTCTGAGTAGAAGACAAAGCAATCCTTACATTATATTCTTCTCAGGTGGCTGGGTCTTTAAAGCGCCTGGAAGCAAAGTATCCAATATCACGTCGTTCCAGGCAAGAAAACTTCTTTATCAGGGCTATTGAGCATTGGAGAGAAATAAGGAAAAGAGGCAACAGGAGAACTTAGGAATGAGTGCAATCTGAAAAGTAATTCACGTTTGTAATAAAGACTTGATATGAAGACTTTTTGTACCTAGGAAATCACTCAAGTTATCTCTGTGACATTTTTTAAAAATTAAAGAACGATTAGTCCCACAGAAGGACAGAAACCAAGGGTAATCACCTCTGTCCACTTCCTTCTCCATGAATTTCCCCATCTTCCCTTCATACTTCTTGGTCTTTGTGACATTGATTTCATTCGTCTCTCTCCTGGTCAGGTCTGTCTGTGTCTTCATAGACCCTGATTCCTCAGACTTTTTCGTGTATAGGGCCCATTTGGGCTGTTCCTCTACCTCTTGGGATACTTCCATCTTCCACTCTCCAGATAAATGACATTAGTTTTAATTCTCCCAGTTCCGGGATTCTCAGGAGGGAATGCTTACTGTCTGTTTCATTAAAGTCGTGGTTTAGGACATCCAGGCAGGGTTACCTGGCGGCCACCCATTTATCAGGTGTGTGTGTGTGAGGGATACCGCAGAGCAGACCATGGGAAAAACTTCCGCTTAAATCATCACATGCTTCACCCTTTGCAATCAAAATAAGTGATTATTTCCGTAGTTACTTGCCCTGTAGAAAAAAGGACTTATAATCGGTCTTTTGTCATAATTTTTAATACAGTGAGCAATGTAAGTTTTGAGCAGAGGTTGTTAAATATTAACGTTTCCGGGGTCCTTTTCCAGAATTCATGGAATACTTTGATGTCACCGAATATTTATTGCGTAAAATACAGGCTTTATTTTTTGCCATAAAAAGGTGCAGTAGGACTGAGGAGCCACCAGGTGTCACTATTGCAGATAGCATTCCAAGTCTTCCAGCTTGCATCTGACACTGTTAGTGCAAATATTTTAGTTAACAGTTAACAGGCCCCAAGAAGTCATCTCGATTGTCCCTCCTGATGGGAAGCCACAGTGGACAGTGGTGGTTTACCTTCGATGATCCTTAGATAAAGAGCAATGTTTATAAAAGCCCCCATCCCTGCGGGCCGCTTGTGGGGCTGATTCCCAAACAAGCTGGCCTCCAAGGGCCTTACACTCAGTGAGTCAGATTCTAAACCCAAATAGCCATGGTCTGTGCCTGCCGCCTGACCTTTATGTGCTTTGTTTTCATCAAGATCAAATCATTTTAGTAAACGATATATGGTACATTCAAAATAACAGAATCTTCAATAGCGAAAAACATTAAGAAAATATCACAGCGATGGCCAAGGTTTGCTATGTATTTAGATGACTTCCCTTGGCTTCGGAGGCCAGGCTCAGAGGCTGAGGGCCCGGGGAAAAGGGCTGCCTTCCGGCCACGGGCCCGCTGCTCTGTGCTGGCTGCAATTTAACTCCACTCTGAGATTATTGTGGAACGTTGAGGGGGTGGTGCTGGCTGTGGGTTTACATCCCTTCTCACCATGTGTTCCCTCTTATATTGTCTTTTCATTTTTCTCTCTCCTCCCTCTTCTCCTATACTCGCTTCATTTTCTCTTGCCTCAATTATCTTTCCCATTTGCCCTTGATTCCCAGTGACTCTGAAGGCATTTCTTAGCTCCCTCAGTAGCAACGGGTGCAAGGTGTGTCACAGAGGAGCAGTTCCACGCAAGCTGAATCTGAAAAATGCCACAGCTCATCTCCTCTTTAGGGAGGTTTCCAGTATGCATTCCAGCAAAGAAACTAGTTAAACTTTTCTCAGCCAGCATTACCCACTCTGATGTGACCACAGAACCCATTCTATGCCGTGGCTGACCGTGCACACCACCCGCCAGCAAGCTGTAGGAATGGTGTTCTGTAGAATGTGCTTTGGGGACTGTTCCCACTGCAGGAGAGTTTCATAAATCCAGTCTTAGCAAGGAGGTAAAGTCAAACGCCTCTTTTATAACAGGCTCAAGCTTTGATTTTTAAAATTCTGAGATGTTCTATCTAAGGCAAGTGAGTAACGTGTGAGGGACAGAACTTTCCTATGATGTCATTTGCATTGCTAAAAATAAATACTGAACTACTGATAAAATTGTACGACTTTCTTCTCTTTGGAGGCATTTTCACTGCTTGAATTAGTTATAGCTTTAGATCATCTAGTTTAATACTTATGCTGTGCCCACTGTGTGCCCAATACTGTCTGGAGGCTACAAAGACAATTAAGACATAGTAGTTCTTGTTCCAAAAAAAATTCTGGGGGCAAATCTTAGAGTCTTATACCTCTGAACTCTTCTAGTCTGCTCGGTCTGATATTTAGTAAATGGGATGCTGCTTATGGTATGTTTCCCTCCGTGCCTGGGAAAGGGTAAGCCTTAGGTAAACAGTAGTGGGCAGTATTAGCTACTTATTTAAAAGGGCCCGCTTGGGGCGGGTCACTGTGATCACCTCATTTCCAGGCGCCCAGGCTAAGGGGAAGTTTGGTTGTGTTGCTGGGGCTGTGGACAGTGGAGTGACCCAAACAGACCACACGCTTTCACTCACTGTCTGCCTCGAGTCCACCACCCCTCAAGGTAGTCAGTGCTGTTTTCTTAGGTGTTGCCCGAGTTCAATGTCCAGGTTTTGCCTGAATTTTCACAAGTGTTCTGAGTTTTTGCCTTCACAGTGAGTATGGGGTTCCCCTCATTTGAACTTACACAAGCCATTAAACACGACTTCACCCTCTTGCCTCTTCCATGCTTGTGCCCTCAAGTCTCAGACACAGTGGAGTGGCGGAGTGTGGCCCTCAGTGGCCACCTCTAGGGGCCTGAACCAAGGCTCCCACACTGGTCCACTGCGATAATCAACCGCAGCACACACCTGGCAGGTAGGGTTCAGGACTCCTGGCCTTTCCGGGAGATGGCCCTCCTATTAGCCATGTTGGAACTGAAGGCAACCACTATTTCCTTGCTACTATTAGGTCCAATGTCAGAGGAAGCCTGGTAAATGCTTAATGAATTGACCTCTACATGTTGTCCCTTGAAATACTGTGAGTAACTCTTTAGAAATGATCTCTTCTTCAAGGAGAATTTTTGTGGGATGTTGGCCACTTCCTTCTAGATAGATCTGTGATTCTAAAAATGCATGATCCCACTTGGGACAAAAGCCAGCTTCAGTATCAGTGAAAGCTTAGCTCATGCACAGAATGAACCAATTCTAAGCAGAATTTAAGAAACATCCTTTTCAAAGCTTCTCCGTGATTTATGGACCTCATAAATATAACCCCTGGAAGACAGCGTGTAGGATTATGGAATTTATTTTGTGTGTTTGCCATGAGGATGAAATAGAGTTCGGGAATTATAGAGGCCAGACGCAAAGGGAAATTAAATAAGCTCTGTGGATGGAAAGAAATTTTTTAAAAAGTGCCCTATAAGACATATCAGGTAATAAAGCACCAGGGCCAGATGGGTACACAGCTGTATTGTACAGAGCATTGTCATAAATTACTTCCAGTTTTAGAAGAGGGTTATAAACATGCTTCAGGAACCAAAGAAACCTCCCCTTGTTCTAATTTCACTGGCAAGAAGAAAGAAATACATAGGCTATAAACTCATTTTATTCCTTAACTCTGACCCAAAACCATGACTGTTAGATTTATACAGCGATTAAGCAATGTATTTACCTTGATCAAGTGGGTTTATTCTGTGGGAAATTTCTGGAAGATAATATTGACTATCTGGTTACTATTATTAATATAGTGCTAGAAAAACGGGCATAGATAAGGCTTTATCTAGTGAACTGAGGAGCTGAGAAAGCATTCATCTCAATGAAATCGTCATAGAAGGGTTTTTTTGTAGAAATTTCAAAACTAGCCTGAATCCAGGCAAAATAAATATGACCTTTTCATTTTTAGGCATCTATCCTTGGAATACTCATGGATATATTAAAGTATTTAGTAGTGAGATTTGAAATAGCAAAAAAACTGGAAAAAAAACCCCTCTTTCTGTCCAACACTAGGTTTAGTTAAGTTATGAAATGTGCATTCAATATTAAGCTGTGATTGCAAATAATATAGGATGGTTACTACTGGAAAAAACGGCCATCACATCTTAAGTGATAAAAACAGGTTTCAAGGCAGTCTTTATGGTCTGATTTGCTTTTTTTAAAGTAACAGAAACACATGTGTTTGTGTGTCTGCAGTGTCCAGGGGTCTTGTTAGAGTCAATTGAACGTTAAAACTCAAGCCTGTCAGAGGATCCATTTGGCCCAGGCTGCTGTGCAGGGTGGCACACAGGAACCACAGCTCAGCCGCAGGGCGGCGGCAGGCAGTCTTTTCAGTGGGAGCCTTTGCAGCAGCGCAGCTCTGGTGTGAGGTTGGGGGAAACACACCAGGCAGGGCAGAAGCTGCCATGGCTTGCAAGCCTCAGACCTCACAGTGGCTAAATATTTCTTATAACAATTCAGTAGGCTTCCAGGATCTCCAAAGGGCATTCCAGTTACAAGAGTCATCCCACGCAGGGAGACCCACAGCTACCTGTCTGATGTGTGTTTAGAGCTCATTTATAGTCTCCCCATCCTGATGCAATTTACCAACAGTCATCTTAATCATTCAGCAATGTAGCTTAGTGCTATAGACTGAATATTCATGTCCTTCCACCCCCAATTTGTATGTTGAAATTCTAGCCTCCAAGGTAATAGTATTTGGAGATGAAGCCTTTGGAAAGCAACTAGGTCTTAAAGACAAAGCTCCCAAGCATGGAATTCATGCTCTTATGAAAGAAGACGGAGGGGCTGGGTAGAGCTCAGCGGCATAGCACATGATTAGCGTGAGTGAGATCCTGGGTTCAAACCCCAGTACCTCCATGTAAAAAAAAATTAAAGAAGACTGAGAAAGCTTCTTGCCCCTCCCCTCATATGAGGTTACAGCAAAAAGATGGGAGTTTAGGACCCAGCCTTCACCCGGACACCGAATCTCCCTTGATCTGGGAAATCCCAGACCTCGGGACTCTGAGAAATGTTTCTGTTGTTTATAAATCATTCAGTCTACGGTATCTTTTTTATAGCAGCTTGAATGGACTGACACTTAGTGTCATAGTTGACAATCCTCCTTTTGAGCAATCCAGTGTTTATGTGGTCGGTCAGTTTAAGACAATGAGCCAAACTGAGAATAACAATCCTGCCTTTATTTACTCACTGTGACATAATAAATAAGAGAAATAAGAGGCCCCTGTACCCCAGTGTTGTAGTTCCTCTAAGAGTCAGACTCCTTACCACTTCTATCAGGTCTCCAGAAGACAGAGCTAAACTGTTAACTGAAAGGTCAATTTTCATAGAGAAGGAGTTTTATTTAACCTGTTACCTGTACTTGTAATGTTTGTTATTTTAACCTTAATTACTCTTTTGGTTTCTTTTTTCTTTTTTTTTTTTTTTTTTTGGTCCCTGTGGATTCAGACTACCTTCATGTGTCATCTCCTTTTTATTTGTTCAGTGACTTGGCTGGAAGTACCACCCACCCCACCTTAGGGCGCGTCTTTGCGAGACCTCAGGAGATGCAGCCTTGGGCATGCCCGCCGCCCCCCCTGGAGGACTGGCTTGAGCAGAGCTTGCTTTTACTGTCTTTCCCACTGGTTGCCCTGTCAGGCTGTTGGCCTCTGGTGGGCTCACACCCAGCTATTAGGGTCTCCTAATTTCCATGTGATTGCTCTGTTGCTTTTAACAATATGCTTGGGCATAAATTGCTCTGCCATCTTATTTAATTAAATTTAGACCCTTTTGCAGGAGTAAAGGTCTTTGAGCCAGTCTTGGAGGTTTGTTTTGACCCCACGAGGGCTATTCTCAGCTGTTTTTACCCCAGGTTCTCCCTGTTAAGGCTCTGCTGGTCTACAAGTTAGCTTGGCACTTGTGTGAAGCCACCAGCCTCCTCTTCATTGCTTACTACCAAAATCGCCACTGTTTTCAACAGTGCCCTCAGGCCTAAACTTCCCACATCCTGTTCCAAATAAAATTGTTTCTTTGAGAAATTCAAAGCCCTCTGTTCTTATGGCATTTCTCTCTCCCTGGACAAAACCTCTGTGCTGCTGCTCCAGAGCGTGGGTCAGGGACATCAGTCCACTTCTCTGAGAATGACACCCTTGCTTGACAAGGATGCTGAGTGGAGGGGTAGCCTGTGGTCTTTTCCGCTTGCTCCTCCTGGCGTGGACTCTCTGCCCACAAGTAGCTGGGATAAAGCAGCTTGGGCCCCGGCATTCTCAGCCCGTCATGCCTGGGACTGAGCTTCTGCACTGCGAGGGCAGGGTGATAGAAGGTAGCCCTGAACCCCACAGCTCTTCTTGCCTGGAACAGAGCTTCTGCAACCTGAAGCTGAGGGGATGAGGAACGCTGGTGGTCTGGTCCTGGGGCGATACTGGGCTCCACGCCGACAGCTGGTGGGGTGGGATCCCGTGTTCTTGGCTGAACAAGGGTTTCTATCATGCTGAGCTGGGGGTGGGGGAAATGCCACCAATTCTTGTTCTTACTTTGATTTAGTAGATTTTCTTGAGTCAGTATTTCTCTAAGGGCTCTCTAAGGACTGTGTACCCTTAGGAAAATTCCTGGGGACTTAAACATTTTTTAAAGAATCATTTTTACTAGCTATGCTTGTTTTGCTGGGGAGAAGGTTTGTGGAGCTCCGTCTACTGCCATTCTAGAAATCTGTTTCCCCCTTTTTTCTTCCCCTTCTTGTTTATAATTTATCTGTCTCAAGGACGATTAGCCTGTAGTTGTTTCATTAATACTATGAATTTATTAAGAAGATTGAAAAGATATGTAAGAGCCTATTAATGTTAATCTCTGGATGAGGAATTATGTTTATTTAAAAATGTTTATTTTGCTGATCTGTATTTTTAGCCTCAAACTTTGTTTTTTGAAATGAGCAAAAAGCTTTTAATAAAAGAAGCAAATAAAAATGAATGGTGGCTGGGAAAGAAAGATAGCACCAAGCCTGCAATCCATTCTCTCCCTTTTACCGAGAGATTGATGGAAAACAGGGTAAATCTCCTTATGAACATATTCGTGACAGAGCTCTTAGCAAACGCGCTAATGACATTCACTGATGGGAGAGTCCTCAACTGTGGAAAGTTTTTAGCATAGCAGGATATATCTGGTCTGTCTAGAATTGATCACAGTACACCCAGGAATCTACGACTTTCTGAGGCATGCCTCCCTGAGGAAAAGTCACATAAACTATTGTTGGAGGAGGACATGGAGAGGACGTGAGAGGACGTGACCGCTGCTTGACCCCTGAGTTGGACCTGTGCAAACGGAGGCTCCTCATCCCCTCCCCTGTCCTTGAAATATAAATTCCCCCCCCAACTCCCCAGCTGGAGTCTTTTCAAGGACGCATCCTTGACAGAGTAAGATGGTGTTGAGACCACCTGGACTGAACACGTGACTGAACCCAGGTAAGACCTCTATATAGTTTAAGACTCTGGTAGGTGAGAGCAGAGATCTACTCGTCTGAAGTGCGGACCAACCTAGACCAGCCCCGTAAGTAAGCTCCCTTGCTTTTAAACCTGCCTCCTGCCAATCTGGAGTCATCTGTCTCTTTCCTCCATCTCTCCCTGCCTTCCACGTACGGGGTCCAGTTTGCAAACCAGCAGCTATGTTACTGTAGGGATATGAAAAGATGTTTTATAACAGAAAGAGCCTTCTTTTGTGAAAGGGAGTATTGCATAAGTTAAATATTGCAGAACGAGGCAAGAAAGGACCTGGGAAGCAGTGTTGGAGGTCCTGGCCTCTTGCGCTCTGTTCCATAAAGCCTAACAAGGGTAAAGCTGATGAGTCTGGTTTGAAAATCCAACCCTTTGTATTGTTTCAGCATCCAACTAAGGAGAAGAACCGTTCTCTCTGGAGCCCTTGTGAGTTTAAACACTATTGAAATGGTGTTAGAAGTCACTGAACTCTTTTCAGGTAAATAATAAGCAGTTAAATTCAGGAGAAGCAGGGAGCTGGAGGGTGTGTCTACTCACTGCCAGCACTGCTATTTGTAACATAAATTAGGTGTATTTCGTCAAACAATTGGGCAATGCAGCTTCAGGTCTTTTTTTTTTTTTTTTTCCTGAAAACCAATTTGCCCTAAGTCAATTTGGCAATTTACTGAAATAGTTTTCTGGGAATTGATTTTTAGTGAATTGGACTGTTTCCAGGGAATACAATTAAAAAATAAAAATATTTACCCCAGTTCCTTTGGCATTTCATGGTGTCTGAGCATAAAGAGAAATTACTTACAATTGTGGAAGTGAATACATTTTCCCCCCAACTCTGAGAAGGTTCTTATTTTTGGTCTGTGACATGCCATTTTTTTTTTGTCCCATATGGAAAAAAATTTCCCCTTTATTTTAAACTTACACACCTGTCAAAGTAAATGTGAAAAATGGAGAAAATATTCAAATCAGAAAACCAACCAGTGTTTATACACTTTAAATACATTTTCCTCCAGTCTTTTCTTTATATGCATATATTTTTCTCATGTTTGTAAATCATTCTAAACAGAGTTAAAACATTTTAATATCCCTGACTTCAGTTTAGATAGGATAGTCACTTAAGTTTATTTAAAAAATCAATCCAGTTATCTGCCTGAATTGCAATCATTCAAAAGGGCTGAGTCATCAGAAACTCTCCGAACTGCTTGTTTTGTTTCTCCACACCATGGACTGGTCCTGCGAGCACAATAAAAAGCATGGAGGAGGGAGAGTGTCACATTTAGCTAGGGGCAGCACTTTAATGGGATGTAGGAAAGGAAGCTGATTAAAAGGCTTTAGCCCTGAGTGTATTTGTGTATTTGCCCCTCACTGTGTAAGTCCTGTAATTTCCATGACTGTTTCCTGGGTGTGGTGAGGGAGTGGACCATGGTGCCACTAAGGTCCTTTCCAGGTGGAATGGCCAACAGCCATCAAAAGGCATTACCCCGTGTTTCAGCTACTTTTCATCGTATATAAAACCTGGGTCTTAGAATTCTTCAGTGTAGAAGAATAGACAGTCACCAATTTATAAATGCCTTGTGTTAAAAAGGAATTATTTTTTGTTAATTCAGTTTGGATGGGAACACAGTTTCCCACAGAAATGATGTTAAATTAATGGTTTGATTTCCAGAAAAACAGTTAAGAGAGTTCTAATAGCATTCAGTTTTTATTTGCTTCTATGTCATGATGATCTATCTGGAATCTTAATGCTCAATAATATATAGCATATAGCAATTCCAGCCATTAAATCTAAATCTTCTCCGTCCCTCTCCTTCATTGTCCACACCCTACAAAAAAGCAGAGGATTAATGATATCAAAAATAATATCAGCTAACATTTATTGTAGGTGTACTATGTTTTAGTCATTGTGCTAAGCACTTTTTGTATGTTTTGCCATGGATTTCTCACTACTTTCCCCATCTTATACCGGAGCAAACTGAGACTAAGCATTAAAGTGACTTGCTCGGAGGGTAGAGCTGTTAAAATGCGGAACCAGGCTTGAGGTCACTAAGCGCTCTGCTCCTGCCTGCCCCCTTGTGGCAGCAGCACCACTGACGGCTACTCCACAGCAGCCACAATCAGCGTGTGCTGGAGTTCTCCCTTAGCCGCGGTTCCAGTTACCCCAGTGCACCATAGTCCGGAAACATTAAGTGGAAAGCTCCTGAAAGAAACCATTCATAATTCAGTTTGGATGGGTAGCATGAGGAAGTTTCGCGCTGTCCTGCTCCTTCCCGTGCAGGATCTGAATCGTCCCTTTGTCCAGCGCATCCTGCCCGTTAGACCCTTAGTAGCCGCCTGGGTTATCAGATGGGCTGTTGTGGTGTGGCCGTGCTTGTGTTCAAGTAGCCTTTACTTTACTTAATAATGGCCCGAAAGTGCAAAAGTAGTGGTGTTGGCAATGTGGATATGTCAAAGCGAAGCAGTAAAGTGCCTCTTTTAAGTGAAAAAGTGAAAGTTCTTGACTTAAAAAGGAAAGGAAAAAAAGGCATGCTGAGGTTGCTAAGATTTACGTAAGAGTGAACTTTTATTCGTGACATTGCGAGGGGAAAAGAAATTCGTGTTAGTTTTTCTGTCGCACCTCAATCTGCAAACGTTATAGCCACAGTGCATGATAAATGCTTAGTTAAGATGGAAAAGGCATTAAATTATACAAGAAGATATTACTGTATAAATTTATTCTTACAGTATGTTGTAATAATTGTTCTATTTTATTATTAGTGATTGTAATGAATCTCTTACTGTGCCTAATTTATCAGTTAAACTTTATCATAGGTATGTATGCATAGGAATAAACATGCTCTATATGGCTTTGGTACTATCTGTGGTTTCAGGCATCCACTGGGGGTCTTGGAATGTATTCCCGTGGACAAGAGGGAACTACTGTATTGGCCAAATATTGTTTCCTCAGTAAAAAAATCTCCTTATGCACCTCCCTACACCCCTAGGCTCTCACAGCCTTAAGTGTATAGTACTCATCACTTTTATACTGGCATTTCTGCAGTGACTTGTCTCCCTGCTCTGCTAGATGGCAAGTACCCTGATGGAATGGACCATTTCTGTCTTTTCACCTTTGCTCCCCTAATGCTAATGCCGAGGGCAGAGCTGGTGCTCAGTTAATATATTTAGAACAAATGTATGAAGTAGACATGTAGGAGGAGAGCTTTTGTGGGAGCAGAGAGAGAGGCGCCTGTGCGAGCAGAAGGGGGCTTCAGTGTCTTGGAGGGCAGGTTGGGGTCCAGTATTGACGGATCTTGGAGGTGGCAGCAGGTGCTGTATCTGTTGGTACTGGTGCAGAACGGTGGCCCAGGGTGGTGGTAAGATCATTATGTTACCTTTCAGATCATCATGGCAATCTTTAATCTGAATAGTTGCCTTTGAGACTGTTTCCAAAGAGTCAAGAGGTTTACCGTTTGTGCAGTGATTTCTAAATGAACTGTTTCCCTAACCCATTGGGTCTTTTAATTTTTTTCATTTTTGTTATTTATGTTGCTTATTTTAAATTTACACCAGCTTTATTGAGGTATAATTGACAAAGAACATTGTGTAAATTAAAGTCACACATGGTGATTTCACATATATACTATGTGTGACTTTTTTTGAAATGAAATGATTACCATAGTGTTCTTTTTTCAAACTACATTTTTATTGAAGTACAGTCAGTTTACAGTGTTGTATCAATATCTGGTGTACAGCACAATACTTCAGTCACTAGGAACATAGATACACTCATTCTCATATTCTTCTTCACTGTAGGTTACTACAAGATATTGAATATGGTTCCCTGTGCTATACAGTATAAACTTGTTGTTTATCTATTTTATATATATTAGTATCTGCAAATCTCAAACTCCCGATTTATCCCTTCCCACCCTCTTCCCCCCGTGGTAACCATAAGTTTGTTTTCTATGTCTGTGAGTCTGTTTCTGTTTTGTAAGTAAGTTCATTTGCCTTTTTTTTTTTGGATTTCAATATAAATGATATCATATGGTATTTTTCTTTCTCTTCTCTTTCTGGCTTACTTCACTTAGAATGACAATCTCCAGGAGCATCTATGTTGCTGCAAATGGCATTATTTTATTCTTTTTTATGGCTGAGCAGTATTCCATTGTATAAATATCCACAACTTCTTTATCCAGTCATCTGTTGATGGACATTTAGGTTGTTTCCATGTCTTGGCTATTGTAAATAGTGCTGCTGTGAACATTGGGGTGCATGTGTCTTTTTGAATTAAGGTTCCCTCTGGATATATGCCCAGGAGTGGGATTGCTGGATCATATGGTAAGTCTATTTTTAGTCTTTTGAGGAGTCTCCATACTGTTTTCCATAGTGGCTGCACCAAACTACGTTCTCACCAACAGTGCAGGAGGGTTCCCTTTTGTCCACGCCCTCTCCAGCATTTATCCTTTGTGGACTTTTGGATGATGGCCATTCTGTACCATAACGTTCTTAACTGAGAGTCACTTGCTGAGGCTTTGATAAAACTTCAAGGATTTCTTTTCGTCTGTGGGGGAAAGTCCTAAGGCATTAACCCAAGGCCCTCAGTATTGCATTTTGTTTCCTGCAAGTTCCCAGGGCCAGCACTGCAATGCAGCTGGCCTCACTGCTCACTGTCCTGTGCTGGCCTTTCTCCTCTTTCTGTCCTCAAACAACTCCTTCCACTTCACACACTCCCCTCACTTCTATGCTAAACCCTAATGACCCTTTGAAGGCCCAGTAAGTACTTGCTCCGCACAAGCCTTCCAGGCTGACCCGTCCTGTCCCCACCGCTGTATCCTGCCAAGTCACTGCTGTGCCCGCTTCTTGCCTCCTTTTGGCATGGAAGTCTCACCCCGTCCCAGGATCACCAGCTGCTCTTTCCTATTTCCCCGCAGCTGAAGAGGCTGCAGTACTGCCTTTTCTTCAGTAGGTGGCAACCTTCTCAAACAGAATTCAGGCAATTTTGTTGCTTTGCTCCACAGGACAGTGTCCCTAATGAGAGGCACAGATGCCCTGAGCTGCTACCTCCACTGATCTTGTTCACTAATTAGAAACATTTGCTTCCTTGGAGTTGCAAAACTGTTCTCAGTATTATTCTGTTTTGTATGGGGAAACAATCCGAGTTGTTACTTGAGTGATTCCATTTTCCAGCCCTCAAGAGCTTAGAAGATCACAAGATATCAAAACAAAGCTCTCCTTTATTATGGGTTTTTCAAAGATACGGGGAGAAAGCATGGTTCTTTTCTCAATTTTGGTATGGCATTTTTATTTTCCCAAGATGATGATGATGCAAAAATTTTCGTATAGGAGTCTTTATCATTAAAACCAATCAGAAGGAGAGAATGTTTTAAAAAACCACAAGGGTGGACTGCTAACTGAAACCAAAGACATTAAAAAAAAACTGGACACATTGTTCAGAATTCATTTTCCGTTTAACAAGAATATTTGAGGGCTGGTTGCTTTACACGGTGGAGAAGCTGGTACATAACACTGGTACGTTGGTACCCGGCCTTCTCTGGAATAATGATACAGGCATCGCACTTCCTGAAGATCACTCTTCCTCTGGCTTCACGCCCAATTTGTTGCCAGTTACTAAGGCATCTTACTTAGGAAAGAAGTGCGCTCCCTTTTTCTTGTTGTGTTCCTCCAGACCTTGGTTCACCAGAGTGAACTTTACTTCCTGTAGGAAGTTTTCCTTGGATCATCCAACCCCTAACGTCTCTTTTCCCTCAAATGATCTTCACTGACATGTACAAAACAAGTGCAGTGAAAGGAAATGAGACTGGGTTTTAGCAAGTGAACTGAAATATGTACTTCTAAGTATGCATTATGCTCTCCAGAGAAACTGTGGAAGGTCATGTGTTTATTTTAATAATGATTCAGTGACTTAAAGCATTTCAAAACTCCTCCTCTGGTCTTATTTCAGAGCCCGTTGTAATTAATGAGATAAGGTCTGTTCTGGGGTCATTCCACAGGTCCTGAGTTCTTAGTTCTGCACATACTTTTTGCATTCTTGTGGTGTTCAGATGGTATTTACCTCATAAGGTTTTTTTTCTTCCTTCTTGGAACTTGATTTTATTTCTTTAGTATTGAGTTCTTTTTTTCTTTTTCTTTTCTTTTCTTTTTTTTTATTGAAGTACAGTCAGTTTACAATGTTGTGTCAATTTCTGGTGTACAGCACAATACTTCAGTCACATAGGAACATACATGCATTCATTCTCTTATTTTCTTTCACCATAGGTTACTACAAGATATTGAATATAGTTCCCTGTGCTCTACAGAAGGAACTTGTTGCTTATCTCTTTTATTTATACACACACACACACACACACACACATGCACAGTAGTATTTGAAAATCTCGAACTCCCAATTTATCCCTTCCCACCCCCTTCCCCCCGGTAACCATAACCACATGAGCTCTGTGCTGCCCTGCGAGTAACAAGTGTGCTAGCTCCTCCTCCTCTGATCTCTCCGGGCGGGTCTCTAGCATTCTCTCATTTGTGTCCTCCACGTAGCAGCCTGTACTTCTTCAAGTGTTGGTGTCTGACGTGAAAAATGTGTACTCCCTCTGGTCTCTATACCACTAGTGTGTGAAGTAGCTGGTTTTTCGATTTGTGTTGGACTTGCCTACCTCTGAGGTCAGACACCCTCAGGACAGGAAACATATTTTCTAGTTTGCATAAAAATATAATGTCTTATTAGCCCTATAGTCCTCCATATTCTCAGTTTTGTCATTTTTTGTAATGGCATGTCACATTTGAGTAGAGAGTGTTTTGACTAAACTATCATTTATCATGCAGCTTTCAAGTTAATTCCACTCTTTTCACAATTTCTTTTATCCTGAAACTATTTTTATTTATTTGAGTCACCCTCAACACCTCTTATATAATTACATTTCATCCATACCTGTTGCTTAAAGCTGATCAGTTCAGCTACATCAACTGCATATCAGTTTCTATAAAGTGGCTTAACCTCACAGAAATATGTCCTTTGCCAGCATTCACTCACTGATTGATCAGTAACTGGGTAAGATTCATGCATTCATTCATTCATTTAACCGCCGTTGATGGAGCGTGTACCTACTGCAGCCATTTATTCACTGCACTGGTGATAACAGGAAACAAGCCACATCATGATTCAGTCCCAGTGGCGTTTATTGTTTTATGAGTTTCCATTTTGTAAGGGAATCAAAAGTAAAATACTGTTCAGGGAGCACCTGCTCTCTGCCAGCTACTTTCGCTGATGGAATTTCATTTAATCCTCACAACAACGTTTTAAGTTGGACGTAACAAGAGTGATTTCTATTCTATTCCAGTTGCAAGGATGGGGGAGTTGGGGTTTGAACCCACAGATGCATCCTACCTGGCACCCCAGGGTGGACATGACTGCCTTGTTCTCAACTTTTGGTTGCCCTTACCAGATTCACTTGCCTTTCATTAATAATCCTGGCATTCTTCACATGTCCAGAGAAAACTGTAATTCAAAAAATACAACCACCCTAAGGTTCGTAGCAGCACTATTTACAACAGCCAAGTCATGGAAGCAACCTAAATATCCATTGACAGATGACTGGATAAAGAAGATGTGATGTGTGTGTGCGCGCGCGCGCGCGCGCGTGCTTGGTGGAATACTACTCGGCCACAAAAAAGGATGAAATAATGTCATTTTTCAGCAACATGGATGAAATTAGAGATTACCATATTAAGTGAAGCAAGTCAGACAAAGACAAATATCATATGCTATCACTTATATGTGGAATCCAAAAAAGTGATACAAATGAACTTAATTTATAAAACAGAAAGAGACTCACAGACACAGAACACAAACCTATGGTAACCAAAGGGAGAAGGGGTGGGGCAGGGATAAATTAGGGATTTGGGATTAACATATACACACTACTATATATAAAATAGATGAACAACAACAAGGTTCTGATGTATAGCATAGGAAACTACATTCAATATCTTGTAATAATTCATAATGAAAAAGAATATATTTTTTATATATATATATGTATATATATGTAAACTGAATCACTATGATGTGCACCAGAAACTAACACAACATTGTAAATCAACTGTACTTCAATAAAAAAAAAAAAAACCCTGCCATTCCTTACCATAGACGTTACAATAACAAAAATACAAACTAAGAATAGTGGCAAGAGTCAGTCCTTAGGTGGCACTTCTTCTGCGCCAGGCTCTGCTCTAAGTGTTATATATTTATTTACTTGTTTAATTTCCCCCAAACCCTATGAAGGAGATATCATTCTCATTCTCACTTTATAGACAAGAAAACAAGCACAGAATGGTCAATCAGGTGGCTGGGCAGGGATTTGAACCCAGGTAGATTGAATGCCAGGGCCTGTGATGTGGATCGTTTGAATGCCATGCTATCACTAAAGAGTTGAACCCACACTCTGTAACCAACCTATAATAGCAACCTCATTCCACCATACTTGACCGGATATGGCGGGGCAACTCACATCCACACGTGCATATACGTGTGTATACCACGGAGCAGCCACGCGTGGGCTGCACGCTGCATTAGGGCTGCTCTCGAGTTATTCACCAAGACCCCCTGCACAGGCTCCCAGCCAGAAGTGACTGAAACGGCTTGTCAGGGCCACGGCAATATCCAAGGAAGGCTTTTAGAAGCCTCCTTGGTTTTAGGTTAAAAACAATGTTTAGAAGTCCCCTATTTTATTTCGAAATGCCTCCATCTGTGTCTTAACAAACTTACCACCTATTTTCTGTTTAGCTAGGGTTTGCTGGAGTGTAGCACGGGCTCCCCTGCTGGGTTTGCCATTCAGTTCTTGAATCCCCAGTGCTTCTGGGTTACACAAACAACTCTTTGAACATAATTTGATTTTTTAAAAAAGAGTAGCTGTGCATTGTTTGGAAACAAAGTGGTTTTTTCCCAAGTCAAAGTTTATTTTATGAACTCTTACAGGGCAGACCCTTGAGCTTGGTGGGGCTGCTTCAACAATGGAAATATGTTTGTGAAAACTGAAAAACAAAAGAAAACATGTTTATGAAGAGGTAGCTGGATAGCAGTCACGTTTGCAGCCTTAGCATTCAGAAGTCTCCAGTGCAGCAAGCTCCTTTGAAATGGGAGCAATTTTCTGGCATGGGTAATTGCTTTCGTAGTCAGCTTTGGCGTTATCATAATTTGTTGTTCCAAGTCATGCTATGGACTAGAGCATTCTGTGCCTTTTGCTCAGCTTGCACAATGCGATTTTCACTTCATTGTTCTAGTCAAGATGGAAGTGGATGTTCAATTAAAAAGTTGTGCAACAACCAAAACAAAAAAAAAGAAAAAAGAAAAAAGAAGGGAGGGATAGAGGGACAGCAGATGCTGGGTAAATGAAGCCAGAGGACAACTGTTTCAAACATTTCCTCCCAAGAACACACTGTGGTGGGTGGGGTGGGGTGGTGTTTGAAATGTGTTAAAACAAAGAATGGTCAATGTGAGCGATCATGTCATATTAGCATTCTCTCAGAGGGGCTCTTTTCTTGAACTTGCCCCTTGGTTCCAGGTAGTGCAGATTTCTGCCTCGGACATGCCCGAAGGGCCCTTGAGCTCACGACTTGCTGCGGGTGATGAGTGTGTTTGTTGACAGTGGTTGTCCCTCCACTGTGGAAGAAACCATAAACACATTTCTGTGTGGTAAAAACTTGATGTGCAAAAACTGAACACGATATATGATTCTGTCCCTGCCCACTTTCCCTTTCACAAAGGGGCTGATAAAAACTGAGCCAGATGTGTTTAGAAAGCGATCTCTCTTGGGCCCCATCTGTGTTCCTCTTCCTTCTGCTGGTCCCACCCTGCTCTAGGTGACTGAGGGATGTCACTCTCTGGTGTCACAGCTCTTATGACTATTCCTGGGAAATTCTTTCTTTATATCCTTACTCACTCAAGGCCCTTTGTTTAGTTTTATTAGTTTTGGCTTTAGCATTGTTGTATCAATGTAGTATATATACATATATAAACATAATGAAACTCGGACTAAAAACTTATAAAGAAAAAAAAGCACTCCTCTGTTGCATTCCTCCAGCCTCTGTCTCAGCCTCCCTGAAAGTGATCACATTTAACTCTTTAGCCATTTCTTTCAGTATGTATTACATTTCTAATGAATATGCTTATACTGACATTATATATTTTTTTTCAATTTTTCATATTATTCTTTTGTTCTGCTCCTGTCTCCTCCCTCATCATCTAGTTCTGTCCAAAGTTTTGGTTAAATCCATGCTCAGTATTTATATTACTATGACCAGCTCAGTTGCTCACAGCAGAAGCAAGTGATGTTTGCTGCTTGCATTTCCTTTCATGTAGACCTTTTTAATCCTGACGTTAACAATTGCCTTAATTTTTCATTGGCTTAGTTTTCTACGTATCTGTTGAGAATTTGTTTTCAAAATGCTTCAACAGATTTGTGAAACATCTGGGAACATTTTTTTGAAGACTCAAACCAGTTTTACCAAAAAACAAACGACCATGGGTCCCATCCCCCCTTCCCATCCCCCACCTCATCGTCTTCCAACCTCTGATTCCTCCACAACCCCGGAGAACTTGCTTTGTGGGCCAGCAACCCAGGAACCCTTGTGGGACTTCTCTGGTCTTGGGACCCTGTTTTCCAGATGCTATGACTTTCCCATCCTTTAATTTTCTGAAGCACAGCCTTGCTCGAGAAGCATAGTTTTTGAGTTCTTGGGAAGTTTGGAAATGTCTTTATTCTGCACCACACCTTGATTAATTAATCGTTTGGCTTGGTGTATAGAATTCTGTCCCCATTTTCCAGGATTTTGAAGGCCTTGTTTACTGTCTTTGATAATCTAGTTTTTTTTTCCCCTCTAGCTTTCTTGAGGTATAGTTGTCAAATAAAATTGTAAGATATTTAAAGTGTATAAAGTGATGATTTGATATACGTATACACTGTGATTGGATTTCCCTTCATTGAGGTAACACATCTATCACCTCCTGTATTTACCTGCTTTTCCTTTTGGTGAGAACATTTCTGTTCTCTTAGCCAGGTAATCTCGTTTTGTTGTTAAGAAATTGGACGCTATTCCAATTCCCATTTTCTTGGTGAGTTATCATTATTGCTGCCGCTGTTGGTGTTAAATCTGTGTGACCTCCCCAGAATTTTCTGTTTATCTTTGGTTTTCTAAAGTTTCACGGTAATATGCTTTTATGTGGGTTTCTTATAATTCATTTTATGTGCACGTGTGGATTTTTCAGCTTGAAGACCCACGTCCTTCAGTTTTGGAACATTCTTTCTTCAGCACTTCCCTCCTGCGCTTTCTCTGTTCTCTCTTCTGCAGTTTCCCATTATGATGATGGGTCTCAGTTCTAAGTTTGGTTAGAGTTAGGAGTGAATCCTAATTTTGTTGTCTTCTATACTATTGTCATTTTCATTCTACTCTTCTTAGTCTTATATTGAATTTTTAAACATTTCAGCCAACATATTTTTAATTTCAAAGAGCTCTTTATTTTGATTTTTGATTTTTAATACTAAATTTTTCGTTCTGTTTCATGGATGAACTATCTACCTTTAACCTTAGGGTATTAAGGACAGTTTTATATTGCTCTTATAATCTGTATCTGCGTGAGTACTTACCGTGTGTCTGGCATTATTTTATGCTTAGCGATACAGCAGTGCATGAAACAAAGTTCCTGCTCTCTTGGTATGTCTGTCCAAGACGTTCTTGGCCTGAACCACTTACTGAGAACCAGAATGGTACGGGCATTTGGAGGAGACGGATTGGGAGTTCACTTTAGGGATCTGTGTTAGTTTCCTATTGTTGCTGTAACACATTACCACCAAGTTAGTGGCTTAAGGCAACACAAATTTACCTCTTATGGTCCTGGAGTCTGAAGTCCGATGCTGGTTTTATTGGGCTGAAATCAAGGTCTGGGCAGGGCTGCGTGTACTTTCTCCAGAGGTGCCAAGGGAGGTTCTGTTTCCTTGCCTTGTCCAGCTCCTAGAGTGGTATTCCTTGCCTTCTTTGGCTTGTGGATTTTTCTTCCATCTATGCCATTGTGGTCACTATAGGTTAATTTCGCCTATTCTAGAATGTCATGTAAGTGGAATCACACATTATGTTGTGTTTATGTCTAACTTCTTTTGTTCTGCATAATGTTTTGGAGATTCATCTGTGTTGTATCTATTTCGTTTCAATCGCTGAATCGTATATAGACATGCCCCCTTTATTTATCCATTTATCCATGGACATTCGGGTAATAGAGATAGCCCAGCTTGGGGCTATGATGAACAGAGATATAATAAAATTCACATGCAAATTTTTGTATAAGTATATGTTTGCATTTGTCTTGAGAAAGTACTTAGGAAGCAATGGCTGGGTTCTGTAGTAAACGTATGGTTAACTTTAAAAAGTGTATGGTTGACTGCCAAGTGATTGTGCCATTTTACAACCCCACCAGCAATGGAGAAGAGTTCCAGTTGCTCTACTTCCTTGTCAGCATTTGGTATTGTTATTTTTTAGAATTTTAGCCCCTCTAGTCGGTAAGTAGTGGTACCTCATTGAGATTTCAATTTGCAATTCTTTAATGACTAATAATACTCAAGATATTTTTACATACTCATTTGCCATTTGTTCATCTTTCTGGGTAAATTGTCTATTAAAATATTGTGCTATTTAAAAAACATTGGGTTGTTTGTCCTATTATTGAGGAGTAAGGGTTCTTTCCTGGATACAAGTCCTTATATATTTACTACCAAACTGTAGTAGGTGACCTTTTCATTTTTAAATATGCCTTTTAAACAGAAAAAATTTAAAAATTTCAACTTTAAATATATTATCAATTTATTTTAATGGGGGTATTTTTTATGTTTTGTATAAGGAAAATCTTTGCCTGCTCCAAGTTGGTGAGAATTTTTTTCTATGTTTTCTTCTAGAAGTTTCATAGCTTTAGCTTTAATGAGAATTTGGGGTGTAGTGTGAGGTTAATTTTTGTCCATATGCGTATCCTGCTGTTCTAGCACTGTTTGTTGATAAAGCCTATTCTTTCTTTGGAGAAAACCTTGCCATTAAATGAGATTTGTCAAAAATCTGTTTCTGTTTTGTTTTTCTTTCTGTCTATCCAATGCAAACGTTACTGCAGTTTATCATAGATCTTGAAGTCAGGTAGTATAAGGCAACCAACTTTGTTCAAATGTTTGGGAATAAGAATACCTACCTTCTACCTACCTTCTCATTAAAACAATAATCACTTGAAAGCAAACTGGAAGTTGACAGTGGAGCATGTGGTCTTTGGGCTGTGAGTTGACTTGTTCATTGAGACACTCAATATTAATACCTGGAGAGCTGTTCTCCTCTCATGCTGTTCAATTTCTTTACACAAGAACATGTTGATATCTTTCCTAGAGGGTATATGGTTCCGCCCAGCAGCAGGGTAAGGGGATGTAGATCCAGTATTTACTGTGAAGGCTTGCCTTAGTCCACTGTTTTGAGCTCCATGCTTCAGGGCAACTCCCCACTACCTAATGTTTTTGAGTCTCTCTGGCTATTTTTCTGGAGGCTAAGTCTCCAGTCTCCTAAGCAGTGGGGAGAAGGCCAGTGGCCTGGCTACAAGGAATTGAAGGAAGGGAAAGGGCCGTTAGTGTTCGATCACTTCCGACTTTGTGTACAGATTTTCCTTCCTAGGTCTCATCCTACCTTCTGGTTCCTGGTATATCTACTCATGAGCCTTTCTGTGGTATTGCGGGTGATTTGGCTTTGTTAGTTTCTTTCTTTCTTTCTTTCTTTCTTTCTTTCTTTCTTTCTTTCTTTCTTTCTTTCTTTCTTTCTTTCTGATTGTTCACTGTCTTTGATACTGGATTCCTCCCCGTTGCTAGAGTTGTTAGTGCTCCCCTGTCTGCTTTCCATCTTGGAAAATTTGCTGATGTCACTCATTGGCATTTGTCTCCTCCCTGTGCATTTTTAATTCCTCTGATTTATTTTAGTGGCATTTCCAAAGGTGGTAGATAACTGCTGTTCTTCATTCCACCCTGTTACACTAGATGCACCCTTTTAAAGTCCTTCAAATAATAAATAATAAATACTTCATGATGTGCTTCCTAAGGTTTACCATCTACAGATGCTTTGTCAAATGCCTGTCACTGATACCTGAGAGTGACTTATTTTCCTCCTTGCTCAGTGTCACAGTCTTGCTCTTCAAGCTGTGTCTTTCAGGCTGGATATCTCCAAGGCTCTGCCTCTGGGTTTTGAGTTCTTTATTTTTCTGATGTTGCACCCCTGGTATTGCAAGGTGACAACAGGTTTTGCATAGGTGATTTCTATTTCTTTTTGTGTAAAGAGTTATTTCTTAGCTAGAAATGATTTCCCCAGAAATACAGACAACATTAAACATCACCTCGGACTTGAACAGTTCTAAAGGATTTTTCCTACTTTCACGTAGCCTATATATACGTACTGAAAGACAATAAATGTGTGTAACTCACACATGGACTGGGAGCTCTTGTTCCTTTAATGTCTAATAAGCTTTATCTGAATGCCTCAAAACCATAGAAATCCATCCTCAGCAGGATTTCTGCAAATTCACAAGGAACTCACATTCTGATGGTCTCTGACAAATGCATTTGCGTTTTTCTTTGACCTACACTGCCACAACCTAGATATAAAATGCAGACTTCTTTAAATTCCCAAAACTACCCTCATACAAATTAACTGTGGGCAGATTTAAATTTAGTGTATGGAACTCAGTTGAATAGAGTTACTTGAGTAGAGTTTCAATTAGATTGAGTTTGAACTGAGTCAGATATTGACTTGAGAAGGGTTTTTAACTGAGAGACTGAGTTGAGAAGAATTTGATTTGAGTAGAGGTTGAGTGGAGAAAAGATTGAGGTGTGTAGAGATTGAATTTTATAAAGATTGAGTTCTGCAGAGGAGTAATTGACTAGTTTGGTAGAAGGTTTGGGTGACGTATGGAGTTAAGAGTCATATTTCACATGATAGAATAAACACACTGAAAGTCTATAATAAATTCTCCCAAATCCATTTGGGTCCCTCCTTTTGGGGTCATATTTGGTTTGCTATGTATGGACAAAGGGTAAATTGCAAGGAATTCTGGTTCTGCTCTCTTTTCCTTTCCTTCTCTCCTCCCCTCCACCCACTCATTTGAAAACAAATTCCTTATCTTGTTTCCCTCAGAGCAGTTTTAAGGTCTTCTCTGCCAGCCAGATCCTTAACTTCTCAACTGAACATCACAGGTGCTCATCAAAGTGTTTCTCAGAGACTATTCTATCCCTCCGAAGGTATGGTAAAACTGCGGAAATGATACATTTTTTTCCTACCCTGTTACCTTTAGTTTAACTAATGAAAAATTTAAAAATCCTCTTCTTTCCCTCCGTTTTTGGAATACATTGAATTGAATGCTAGGAGTATGTCTGTCAATATTTACCTGAAGAACAAAAAGAAAACTCAATGTTTGCTCATTGAAAAATACTAAGATATACTTGTGTGTCAGTCCATACATGGCATAGTCCTTTGTGGTTCCAATAGGTGAATTGTCCAAAATGGCAATGGTAGTTTATTTTAATGCAAATGTGTCAAATCGACTGTGATGAAAAGAGGCTGCTGTACTGTACTGTCACAACATCACCCCCCTACACCTCTACATATGAAGTTGTGAAATTCCATTTGGTGAGCATACGAATAGCGGAAATGACAGTTCCCCATGAGATCTAACACTTCAAAGCATATTAAGATAATGGACACTGAATGTTTACTAGGTGCCTTGCATTGTGCTACAGAGAAAAGCTGGATGAATCACAATTCTTTCCTTCAGGGAGGTTGGGAATCTTATTAATGAATAATATTAGTGAAATAAGATGTAATATTCTATTATGTATTAATCCTATTAATTCCTGCCCATTAAGGACTATATGTTAATTATATTATTGGCTAATGCAATTCCTGTTAGGCCGTCTACTGTAAAAAAGATTAGTGAAATGAGACAAAGATAATTTTTAGATAATATGAAAGAGCATAAATTTAGGTATGAAATTGTGGGGTAAAGCTCTGTTATGGGGTTTTGGAGATAGGAAGGTTGTTAGGGTTTAGTCTGAAAAGCCTGTGAGAGGGGACTGGATCTTCACCTGCGTCCAAGGAGGAGGGGCTGGGCTTATCAGGTGAGGGGAAGAGTTTGGACAAAGCCAGTGTCGTGGAAATAGGTTGAATGAGGGTGAAGAAAAGAAGGACTTGAGATCCAGGGTAGAGGAGTATTTCTTGGGGAAATACTAACAATTGAGATCGGCTAGGAAAGGTGGGAGTTGATTGGGTTCCAGGCTGAAGAGGCTGGACTTTGCCTCACAGGGAGGAGGAAGCCGCCCAGGTATGACTGTGCACCAAGAACAAAGAATGATGAAATTGCTTAGCCATGGATACATTCCACAAGTCTCAGAGGTCTTCCTTTGCTTCCACACGCTTACAGGTCTTTCTCAGCAGAAAAAGAGAAAACAAGCTTTTACGTTTTCAATGAGAGTGATGCGAAGGGAAAAAACCAACTTTTTTTTAAAAGAACTTCAAAGTAATTTGTTTCCTGTATGTGGATTAAAATAGAAAGGCATGAATAGCCTTGGGGAAATAACTGATAATCAGTTATTTCTTCAAGTGAGGAAGCCTCTACTGCTCACTGCATTCTTTGGTATATATTAAAATATTCCATAACTTTTTTTCTATAAAAAATATTGAAGGGTACCTACAATTGGTTTCAGTCTTTTTAAACAATTCTGGAAGACTGAGGAGGTTGGAGATGGTCAGACAAAGCGGACTGCAGGGAAGAAGGGCCAGTTTTGACCTCCAGACGGAGAGTTTTGACCTTCAGAGGCTCTCAGAGCTCTTACATTTGGAGACCCCACCCCGTATCACTCTAATAAGTGAAACCTCACCCATGTTCTATGAAAAATGTCTTTATATGGGAACAGTATTTGAGTTGATGTAACGTTATAGCTGGTAAACATTTTAGTTGAATATTTGTTCACTTTGTTTTAAAGGGTTTAAAAAATATTTGGAGACAATTAAATACTTTTTTGTTTTGGTCTGTGCTGGGTGTCAACATTTTCACAGGCTACTGATGGAACAGCCGGTAGGCGACGGCCACTGTGTCTCCAGTGCCTAGGAAATTAAAAAAAACCCTGGAGGGAGGGCCCCTCAGAGAGAGATTCCTGTGGAGGATGGAGGGGACAACTCAGACTCTGCAAACAGCTTGGGGGTTCAGGGCTGGCACGTGTACCCATCCCCCGCTCCGCTCCTCTGACTTCCTCCAGCGCCGCCCCCACCCCCAGCCCCAGGGAGAAGGCGGGGGAATCACTGCCGTGTGTGTTACTTGAAAAACCCGTTTCACCTGACACTTTAGCCGGCGCCCACCCTCAGCCCCAGTACTTAACCACGTGGCGGAGAGGGAGCCCGCCTTTCCCTCTCGGTTCTCAACAGCTCAGCTGTTGCCACGCGGCCGGACTGGAGGCGCTGGGCGAGCGGGCAGGGAGGGGCCTGAGCCCGGGCCGAGGGGCCGCTGCCACCGGGCAAGGCGTGGGCTTAGAGCCACCGAGGAGGGGGAGACGTGGGAGTCAGAGCTGACTTGCGAGCACACGGGAGGTGCTGGCGGCAGAACTGCAGAAATAGTTCCCAGGAAGTTTGCAGCGGACAGGATCCCGCCCGAGGCGCATGCGGAGGCTCCTTGCCCTCCTCACTGAGGTACAGTGGGACCTCCCGCCTTCCCTGCCTGCAGGTTCAGCGTCCACGGATTCAAGCAGCCGGGGATGAAAAATAGTAGGGGGAAAAACCTCTAGAAAGTTCCAAAAAGGGGGCAGGGGGCATGGCTTAGTGATAGAGTGTGTGCTTAGCACATAGGAGGTCTTGGGTTCAATCTTCAGTACCTCCATTAAAAGAAATTTTTTTTTCTTTTTAAAGAAAGTTCCCAAAGCAAAAGGAGTTTGCTAGATGCTGGTAACTATTTACATAGCATTTACATTGTATGAGGTATTATAAGTCACCTAGAGATGATTCAAGGATACAGGAGGTTGTGTGGAGGTTATTGGCAAATATTATGCCATTTTCTACCAGGGAGGGGAGCCTCCAGTGAAGTTTGGTCCTGGAACCACTTCTCCCGCGGATACCAAGGGACAACTGTGTGAGTGTTGGAGAGACCTTGGGGGTATCCACAGGCTGATGAGTTTGGGGCTCATGCAGGTGCTTCCACAGGCCTGCTTTCCTGCCTTCTTTCCTTCTAGCACTGAGGGCTCGTTCTTTCCTCAAGCACTCTGCAAGTGGGATGTTAGATGCACAGATGAAGAGGCTACAAGCCTCACTTTTAAATTGCTTCTACGTCCATAGGACGAGCTCTGTAGGTAAGATGATGCATTGGGAACAGCAGCAGAGTAGCTCCTCACACTGCCTGGGGAGGGGAGTGGTGGCCGAGGAAGGCTTCCAAGAGTTCTGAGTTGGGGTTCACAGGAAGGATAGGAGTTCAGGAATTCTGTGGTTTGAACGAGTACATGGGAGCACGGTTTCATCTCAACAACAAACACAGTAACCACCTGAAATGAACACAACATTGTAAATCAGCTCTACATCAATTGAAAAAGTCTGTTGAAAGTTGAGCAGGTGCCTGGCATTTTCCTAAACACTTCAGAGACACTATCTCATTTAATCTATCAGAACCCGTGGACTAGAAGGTGCTGACGTAAATGTTGAGTGGAGCTATGTTTCCATGTTTGCCTTAACTTTTTTTTTTTCTTTTTGGACTCTTTTATTAACAGCTTAACTGAAGCATTACTTTTCCTGTTACCTGCTCATAACGTGGCATTTTATACCTCTTGGCACTGACATACTTACACATCCCTGTTTTATCACTCACCACCTAGCCCACTCTTTAGGCATTTAACCACATTCTCCTGGGCACATCTCTTCAATAAAGGAATTTTTCAAGTTTATGTCTTTTTCCCTCCAGCAAGGCTTCAGGCCCCTTTCTTTGCTCCCCTTGACCCCAACTCAGCCTCACAGCCAGGTTGTCCCTTTCTTAGGACTTCTTACCATTTTGTCAAATGTTGTCTAAAAACTATGAAGCAAAGGAGTTTGCTCCTTTTTTTAAAGCACAGAACAAAAAACGTCATGTGTCTTACCCGGCAGCCATGTGGTGCACCTCAAGCGCCCAGTTTACAAACTCTAATATAGAACATGTTTGAAAGGTCTCGCAGCTAATCCGCACCGGGACTGTCTGTGCGCTTTGGGGGGTTGGCATGGGCGTGTCTTTTCCGGAACAGGTGGTGAAGCTAAATTTGTTTGGTGTGCTTGACATACTTGGAGCCTCGTATTAAAAGGCTTCAGTGGCTGCAATAAACTGCTCTTCCCTTCTTTGTTTACAGGGAATTGGGGCTTTCTCCGGGGTGTTGGATTTCTGCTTCTGCCTGCAGGCAGGCTGGAAACCATCCTGGGTCTGCATTCTTCCACAGGGACAAACAGCTGGGCGGATTTGGTTTGAAGCCTTGTTGCTTGGCTGTGAGAAGCGACCCCTAGTTCTGACCTTCGGGTCTGAACTGATCTTAGTGATTCTTTCAGGTTCACAGAAACAAAAGAAATTCATACCGTTTCTCCCAAACCCCCGTATTTAAAGTGCTTCCTTGCGAGTTTCAAGGTCACGAGGTGCCGGGGAGAGGATGAGGGCGCAGGAAGAGGTGTTGATCAAAAAACATAGGAAGAGTGCCTGGTTGCTGGATCTGAAAATCTTTCAGGTTGAAATGCAGATGCTTCAGTTTTTGCTGGTTGGTTTTGGCTAATTCAAATGACTGTCCCCAGATCAGCTTGCGGGTGGAGAGCGAGGCTTTCCTGCTGAGGAGGACGGGGGCTTGCTGAGTTAGGTCCCTGAGGCAGGCCAGCCCTGGTTCTTTCTAAGTGTAGATTCTGGATGGACAGCTCTTCAGTTTCCGGCTCCAGGGCGCTACGGGGAATTGGAAGTTGGAAACACTTTCAGTGAGCGAGGTGAGAGGTGGTCCCAACCAAAGCACTTCGGTACTGCCCCTTGGGACTTCAGCTGGGAAGTGTCACCAGCACAGCGTTATCGGCATAGACTGTTTACGATGGGTGCTTTCTACAGCAAACCCGAATCCAGCCCTTACCTGCAGCTGTCAGAACTGTGCTTGCATAGTCGAGGTTGATGAGTCCATCATTCCAGCCGTTGGTTGGTGTTTTCATTCAAGATCCGGAGGCCTGACCTTTCAACGTGAGGTGGTACAGGCTTGTTTCAGGCATCGAAGAACTAAAATTAGCTGGCATTTTGCACCTTCCCTGGATGCCAGCTTGACCTCCTTCTGGTGTGCCCTTTCCCTTGCAGGCACTCTTGTATGGTCTGTAAGAAACTGAGCTTTAGGTTCACACAGATTTCGGTTCCCATAACAGACGATAAACAGTTATTTACCGAGGATGTGTCCTGGCTAATGAAGTAGTTGAGACATGGATTCAGTGGTTGTAGCAAAGGACAAAGTACAGTGGCTTCAACAGGAAAGAAGCTTCTATCTCTTCCCACATAACAGAGAACATGCTTTAGGGTTGATGGGACAACTTCATGATATCTGGTTTCTTTTTTTTTTTTAAACTATGTTAAAAAAATTTTTTGCATTAATTTTTTGCATGGAGGTACTGGGGATTGAACCCAGGACCTTGTGCATGCTAAGCATGCACTCTACCACGGAGCTATTACCCTCCCCCCGGTATCTGGTTTCTTGTTATTCTGCCATCTTCAGCATACGGCTTCTATTTTGTGGTCCAGGATGGTTGCTCCTGCCGCCACTGCCAAATCTGCATCCCAGCCAATGGGAAGGGAAGAAGCGAAGCAGGGGGCATGTTCCTTTTAAAGGAACAACCTAAAAACTACACATGTCACTTTGACTCAGAGCCCATTGCCCAGGATTTAATTACATGGCTGTTATGTTTGTTTCTACCCAAAATTCGTATGTTGAACCCTAACTCCCAGTGTGATGATGTTAGGGATTAGGGCCTTTGGGAGTTAATTAGGTTTCAGTGAAGTCATGAAGGTGGGGTCTTCATGACGGAATTAGTGCCCTTATAGAAGAGACCAGAGCACTTGCTCTCGCTCTCTCCTTGAGGATACAAGGAGAAAGCAGTCTGCGAGCAGGAAGAGGGCTCTCACCAGAACCGAGTCAGCGAGCACCTTCATCTTGTACTGCTTAGTCTCCAGAGCTGTGAGAATTAAATTTCTCTTGTTGAAGCCAATCACATTTTGTTAAAGCAAGCCGAGCTGACTGATAACAATGGCCATATAGAGAAGTTGGGAGATGTTGTGTTTAGTCAGGTTGCTGTGTGCCAAGCTAGATGCAGAGAGCTATAACTAAAACAAGAAGAAGATGATGGGTGTTTGGGGACAAATAGCCTCTCCCTAGGACAAACTATTTACATTTACTGTGTCTTCATCTGAAAACTGAGATTGATCTCATAAAACTCTGAGACTTAAATGAGGTGATGCTTAGAAAGCTTTCAATGTGGTGTCTGGGACATCGTAACCGTTTGGCGAACCACAAGTAAAAGAAAATGTGTGGGTTTACTTGGATCCTTGCCTTTTGTTAGGATAGTTTTTATTAAACTTTTTTTTGGTTTGTTTTTATATTTATCTTAAAGCTTCATCTCCAGAAGAAAATTCTCTGTATCACGATGGCAAAGTGAAGGCTTCACCATTTGCATCAATTTAGAGCTTTATCGAGTGGCATAAAGTTAGGCTTGAGGTGTTTGTCAAGGAGACCTTGCATCCATAGGAATGTATCCTGCTTTATCCTTTCAAGAATTGCTGCATTTGCAGCCTTCATCAGAAATGCCATAATTTGGAACTCTAGTTTCTGGAAATGAGAAGAGAGGTTGACTGCTTATGAATCTCAGAGTCAGAGAATAGTTGCTGGAGCTTCTAAGAAAGGCAGCTTCTGGAACCCAGTGAAGGGTATTGTGGCCTGTGGTGGACACGGACCTTTAGCATCTGATAAGGCTGGCGCCTCATACTTCTGAGTTGTTCTGGTCTCTAGAGCAAACTCATTAGTTGAATCTGAGGTCTCAGTGAATCTGAGATCGACGTGACGTCTGTGCCTCTCTCCAAAGGTTTTCATCGTTTCAGTTGATTGTAAGTTGTCATCCGTGCTCATTATACAAGCTTTTCATTTAATAATTAAAAATTTATTCTCATTGCACTGCTTTGAATCATGAGCCAGACTGCAGCACTAGTACAGATTACCAGCTGTTGCCTGGATTCGCGGTCTAAGGAAACAAGGGCACCCCAGGGGGGACCATGCAGGGTGGAGGCAGCCTACACAGACTTGCTCGTGTGGGAGGGTGCAGTAGAGGGTCAAGGAAGTTCTCCCCAACCTCTGAAAGGTATGGAAGCTGACAGCCGCCAAGGCCCCCATGCAGCTGGTAGTCAGTTCTGATCTTGTTCTACCGAGTTGTTTTCCAAACTGTAAAATTGTGGAATAATTTAGATGAGTCTTTAAAAATTGAAATAGAATAGAGAATAGTAGACTGCATCACAGGTAACAAGAGAAGTATAAAATATTTGCTCTCTCTGTATGTATGTGTGCTGAGTTGTGATGTGTTTTTCTTATTGTGGGTCATGCTGAAAAAAAGTTGGAAAGCTGTTGCTCTAGCGTAAGAAGTGCCAGTGTTACCCCTGCAGAGCCGCTTTCTTGTGGTTTGTTTTCATTTTTCTGCAGTCAGACTACGGTGAGGAGGTGGTGGGCATTTGGGGATTTTTGTCACCTGTAGCTCTCTTTCACAAGGTGGGCTGAAATCATCGTAAAGCCTCCGCAGCACAATCAGTTCCATTCCACAAACCAGCGCCGGTCGTGAACCATGTAGACACTGGCTGGGTGGTGTGGGAGGTACGTAAACCCTTTGCTGCCCTCCAGAGGCTCATGAACTAGTAACGGTGGCAACAGATTAAGGAATGCACAGATAAGTCAACCACGAGCCTGACCATAAAAGCGACTATAATTAACTTTGATCCAAGAATCCTGAATTAACTAAATTCAAATTTTAGTTTAGATAATCAAAGTATTTTTATTGCCTAGATATCAATTATTTTGTACTAATACTCTTTCAACTTCAGAAGTTTTGAAATTCAGTGTGGGCAAAGGTTTGATAAGGTGGGCACTCATGCATTGCCAGTGGGAATGTAAGTTGGTATTATCTTTTTGGAAAGAAATTGATGAGCAATAATTAGCTTAAAAATACAATCTTTGCCATAGTTCCACTTCTAGATATCCTTAAAGAATCAGAGATTTGGACAAAGAGTAATTTGCAAAGATGTTTATTGCAGCTTTAGTTTTCTGAGTAAAAATTTAAAAACTAATGATTTATAGGAGAAATATTACGTATTGTTAAAAGTCACATCTTTCGGAAATAGATAAGGATACTGGAAAGTGTTCACATGAATAATTAAATGAAAAAAAGTAGGGGCAAATACTGAACAGACAATATGATCACAATTCTAAAAATATTGCCATTTGTGCTTAGGAGAAAAAAACTAAAAGGAAACCCATCAATATATTAAGTGTTTAGTCTCTAAATTGTAGCATTTGGGTGATTTTTGTTATCTTCGTCAAAAGTTTGATGTATTTTCCACAGCATGCAATTCTTTGTTTCACAGTCATTAAACAAAAACACCATTTTATAAAAATGATAAAAATTAATTCTAACATGCTAAATTGAGCATGTTATTTTTAGAAGAGCCTTTCTTAGAGTGTAATGACATCTTTTTGGATTTAATGGCTAGTCCTAATATTTGCCTCCTGCCTTCGCTTTGCCAGTTGGGGAGAGGTTTGCTATGGCAACAGAAGGGAGCAGAGCAGTCACATACTTCCTTTTCTAAATTTAACTTGTAAGAAGAATAGAACGTGAAATGTCTTCTAAGCAGTTGGCCCCGTCTATATACCCATTTATATGTCCTGGGGTCCAACTGGACTTAGCCTCCTAGCTCAGCGCTAACCCGGAAACCTTCACACTCTGTCACGGGACAAAAATGAGTGCTTAGACTCAATATGGATGTATTTAAGTCATCCCTAGTTAGCCCCCGTGTTAGGCCCAGTTTCCCTCTACCCTGGGCAGCTTCGACCCAAGAGAGACTAAATGGAAATGAGAATTTGTATCATACTTTTTTGGGTAAACTCTCTAAAGATAGGAACGAGTAACGGCTGATGGTTACTAAGTGATTCTTTAGCGTCATGCCCTAACAGTGCAGTGTAATTTGCTTGCATTATCTCATTTATTTCTAACACTAACCCGTCATGTAGTTCCTATTATTATTCCTGTTTTATATACAAGGCACCTGATGTCTAAAGAGGTTAAGTAACTTGTCTACAGTCATATCAATACTGAGTGACAGACCAGAGCCCAGGCCCTTGGGAGGCTAGAGGTCACATTTTTAGACTCTATGCTATTCAGTGTTCCTATGCGTCGGCCCTCTGGGACCCACTGCGACATCTGTGTACAGCCTAGGTAATTTTTAAGAATTCCAATGTCAGAAAAGACCTTCTATCAGGAGACTATTGCTATAATGGCGAAATCATCCTGAATTGATTAGGGATGCCAACTGCCTTCAGGTTCCTTCCATTAAAATTAGCTTGGCATATTTCTGCCCTGCACTCAGTGAAACTCATGTTTTAATCTCCTTGCAAATCCAGGAAGGAAAAACAAAAAAGTAAAAGCATTTTATTGCCAGTAAAAATCTTCTAGGTTTAGTCAAAGCAAGTTATAATTTCTGGTGCTCCTTGGCTCATTAGTTCCTCCAGATGGTGCATGTAAACATGGCAGAAGCTGCAAATTGTGCGAAGGCCGAAATGTAAATCAAGAACTAAGTATTCATTATAATTGGTGTGACAAATGGAAAGCCTGCAAAGAGAAACAGTGCACTGCTCCATCGATTTCGTGCCATTACTTTTGGGATCCCCCGGAGACTGTTTTCGGAAGTGGACTTCCCTGATTTTTGTCAAGGTCAGCTGTCATTCCAGTGTTTCGAGGAGCCCTCAGTCTAGCTCAGATGTATTTGGGGGCATCGCAGCTGCGCTCTTTCTGCTCTTGATGATCTACAGGCTGATTTTAGTTCTTCAAGGGGAACTAAAGAGAGAGGGGCAATTGCTACCCTAAAATTTGGAGTGCTATTGGAGAAGGAGGCTGCTTGCAGGTGTTCTCAGGCCCACTGGGGTGGATGCCATGGTGCCCTGAGCAGATTCCCCCCTCTTTAGGGCAAAGCTACTCATTCCATTACCCTGATGGGCATGTGGGTGGCAGGTGACTCTCAACTGAGACCCTGAAGAGATCTTCCTGGCCCTAGTCACACGCCTTCTGAGTAGTCCACATCTGTTGGCTGGTTGGTGAGGGAATATAAGGGTCCAGGCTTCCCATCTCACCTTCCATCCCCCTCCTCAACTCAGGACATATGTGAATGGCCCCCCATCACCTGAGATCCCTCACAAGGTTGGCTGAGGCCTTTGTTGCTACTGAATTGCAGTTCCACTTTCTGTCCAATTTTTAATAATGATTTAGCACCCAACATAAGCAGCAGCAACATGAGGTATAGAAAGGGCACGGGCCCAGGAGTCAGGAAACCTGGGTCTGATGCGCACACTGCCACTGTTAAGCTCTCAGATCTCGGATAAGTAATTTGTCTTCTATATGCCTTTTTTTCTTATCTTTTAAGTGTAAAGCCTGGCCTGGGTCAGCAGTTCTGACACAGGGATCTCCCAAGTGAGTGTCCTTTGGCTCTGAAACACTGAACTTCTTCGCGATATCTCTGTGTGTTCCTGGTGACCGGGGCCGTATCTTTCATCAGGTTCTCAAAGGGCTCCACAGAAGTTTAGGAACCGAAGCACCAGGTGATTATCATCTCCGACTCTGGCTAAAAACTGATGCTTCTATGATTACTACATGAATTAAGATGGAAATTATTGTGTCAATCTTTCTGTGTAGAATCTATAGTGAAGACGCATCTTTCCTGACTCTGGCTCTAAAATTGCAGGGCTAAGTAGGTAGACAAGAAATTTCCATCCAAGGGTAGTGAGAGAAGCTACCAAAATAGATAAACTTTGTCACAGTTCACAGGGGGAATTTCTAGAGAAAGCTGCCAAGAACTCTGGTTCATTTGAGCCTCTGGACACGGAGACTCTGAGGCATCTTCTTCAGTATCTGAGAGCTTCCGGGTACATACTGCAAGTTATGCCTGTGGATGAGAGCATGCTGACCTCTGTGCTCGGGGGGATTCAAAGAGCATCTCTATGCGGCAGCTTATTGGAGAGAATGAAAGACTAGATGGAGCTTATTCTACAAAAGGGAGAATGTCAAAGTACGCAGCAGGATACAGCATGAGTGAGAGTTTCCTACCTTTGAAAGTGTTTAAGCCAAGGCAGAGAAGTCAGTTGACAGAGGTGTGGGAGGGGATTCCCACCCTAGAAGGAGGGTTGGACTAAGTTGTCTTACAGTTGTCTGGATCAGGTTTTTGTAAACCTGGTGAAGGATTCTGGTTCATGACCATTGCATGTGGAAGCTACAGTTCATAGAAGGGCAATGATAATTAGAATGTCAAGTAAGGATGGAAAAGAAATAATGAAACCAATCAGGAAATATATTCTGCATGACCCAAACCTGATGGATCCAGCTACAGCTCAGAGTCATTTTTGTTGTTTATTTTTTGCGATGTATCTATACATTGTGAACACATTTTCTGGGTACTATTCATATCCAGAAGGTGGCTGACAACATTTTACTGAATCACAGAGGATGCGTAGGACAAAATAGATGAGAAGAATAACTTCTATTGGGTTTTCCTGCCTAAATCACATTGAACGCTCCACGCTGATGATCAGCGACTGTGATGGAGACGTCTTGGCTTATGTAGAAGAATATTTGCTGTACCATGTTGTGCTGTATCATTATTTCTCTCAGCCTCAGGGCGACTTCTTCACTTATCTTGAACAATACAGTAAGCCTACTGATCTTGTAGGAACTTGTTTAAAACTGGAGATTTGGTTTTCTGGGCCCCAATTTTGATGCAGTTGCCTTGGTGCTTGGTCTTAGAACTCTTGGGGTCTCTCTGAGCCGTTGTCTTAGCCTTTATAATTATGTCAGTCATGCAACATTGCTAGTGTTTCACTGAAGTAGACATCTCTGAACACCCCCCAGTTTGAATAGCCTACTCCCGTATCAAGCTGGCCTGTCTATTTTTATAATTTCCAATACTGCTTTCATTAGCTTTCTGTTTGTAAATTCTTCTAAGGGCAGGCATGAAAGGTCTTTTCCTTCATATTTTTGCAATGAGATCTACAGACTCTCTAGAAACACATGATTTATTTTTACTGAGCTTGACTCTTTTATCCTTGGATGTTACTTGACAGTTTACGTTAATAAAATCATTTAAAATTTATTCATCAATATAAAATTTTTTTCTCTAAATTATGAAATCATTTTGAATATCTTTCCCCAATAAATAGTGTGATGATGATCTTGTTAGCAGATTTGGAAAAAAAAAGTTTCTTCCTAGAAAATTCATTAGCTGAATTCCCATTTTACTAGCTTTTTTTTTTTTTTTTGCACTGTGCCTCAAAATGCATCAAGCAGTAATTGAATAAAAAATGACTGGAGATATATGTTCAATATCTCGCAGTAGCTCATAGTGAAAAAGAATATGAAAATGAATATATGTATGCTCATGTATGACTGAAGTATTGTGCTGTACACCAGAAATTGACACAACATTGTAAACTGACTATAACTCAATTAAAAAAAAAGAAAGAAAGAAAAAAAATGACTGGAAAACTATCTGCAGAACCAAAGGCACCAGCAATAGATCTGTTATAACTCAAGTTATTTTTTTATTGTTGAAGTGTAACTGATTTCCAATGTTGTGTTAGTTTCTGCATAGCATTGTGATTCAGTTTGACATACGTATATATTCTTTTTCATAACTCAAGTTATCTTTTACACAGCCTGATTACCAGTGGGTCTGGAGGCATGTTCTCTACATGTATGGGTTCATTAAATCCTCGCAACTTCCTCATGGGGGATTTCCCCCATTTTATATACAGTAAGAATTAAGTGAACATTTGCATAAATCCGTCACATCTTGGTTCCTTCATCATTAATCAATCCCCACACATCATGGGGAGGCAGTTGTGTGTGTGTATACGTGTGTCTGTCTCTCTCTGTGTCTGGCTGGCTGTCTCTCTTTGCCCCTTTCTCTCTAGCATCACACCCTCACCATCTCCACATCTAGCTCAGGTCCTCATCATTGCTCACCTGGATTACTCTAGTGGCCTCTGAACTGGTGTATTATTCTCCACTTTGCAGCTGGCTTGTTTTTTCCTAAAATACAGTAGTGCTCTTATATTAGTCGAGTTTTTTTGTTTGCGAATGGGTGAGACGCAATGTAAACTATATTAAATGAATCAGGGGATTTATTGGACCACATCACAGGGAATTCCAGGAGATGGGTCTGGTTAAAGGCCCAGCTTGATGTAGGGTTTCATAGACACCCACTGCTGGGTATGCTGTTTGCTGACAGCCCAGGACTCAGACTCTACCATCTGCACAGCCCAGCAAAGGCAGAATATCTTCCCACATGGTTTTGGCAGGAAGATCCCAAGGAGGGTCACGGGTCTATATGTGAACCAGCCACAGATGTACAAGTCAGACGGGCTTTTCTTTGGGCAGACCTGGGCTTAGAGGACAGAGTCAGCTCTACCCAAACCCCATGAATGGGTTCTGTTATCAGCTGAAGGGGAGAAGGGAGCCTTGGCAGGCGGACACAACAGATGTACATGACATTCCGTGTTGAAGTCTTGCTACCACTCCCAAATGTCTTTGGATAATTGCCAAACTCTTTAGCATATTATATATGCCTACCTGTGTAGTTTTATTTCTGCCTTTCTTTCTTTCTTTTTTTTTTTTTTTGACTGACAACTTGTCTAAGGCTCCATTTAAACAGCACATCACAACTTCCTTCTAGCCTGTCACACTGTGTTAGGGATTCCTTGTCTATGATTCGTGAGCACCCTGAACCTCTGGTATCCTAGCCCTGAACACAATTTCTTCCTTTGTAATTAGTATTTATCAACCCTGAAATTCCTAGAGAATCCTTTACTGAAGATTAAAGTACACCCATGCCCTGCCCCTCCCCTAGCTCAAGTCCGTCAGAATCTTGGGGTGGGGAAAGGGAAGGCTGCTTATCTACCCACCATCTATCCATCTGTGGTTATTATCCATCGACCTGTCTGCCTACCTATCGTCTATCATCTACCTATCTGTCTGTCTGTCTGTCTATCATATATCATCTGTCTGTCTGTCATCTGCCTCATTCATTTTTTCCTAAGCTCCCCAGGTAATTCTGAAGTGCAGCTAGACTGAAGAACCACTGTGCTACATCACAAATGTTTCACCCAGATCTAAAGTTCTGTTGAGAGTAAGATATTGCCATTTGGTAACAACCTGCATGGACCTAGAGATGATCATAAGTGAAGTAAGGTAGACAGAGAAAGACAAATACTACATATCACTCATATGTAGAATCTAAATAAATGACACAAACACACTTATTTACACAACAGAAACAAACTTGCAGACATAGAAAAGAAATGTATGGTTATCAAAGGGGAAAGGAAGGGGGATAGATTAGGAGTTTGGGATTAGCAGATACACTCTACTACACACTAAAGCAACAAGGACTTATTGTATAACATGGAACAATATTGAATGTCTTCTAACAGCCTATAATGGAAAGGAATCTGAAAAAAATACACATCACTGAATCACTTTGCTATACACCTGAAACTAACACAATATTGTAGATCAACTATACTTCAGTTAGAAGAATAAAATTCTGTGGTCTTGGATCTGGAAGGAGCATTGCCTGCCCTTCTTCACCACTCGCCTCCCCCTCCTTCTCCTGTTCCCCCTCCCTCCTTTGACTTCCAGCTCTTGCATTGAGAGCTATCAAAGCCATAGTTTCATCAAAAAAAAAAAAAAAACCCAAACAAACTATTTTCTCTTCATTTTTACCTTCATTGTCCTTAGGGGCTTAGAAGCTACCTCAGTGACACTGAGATTATCTGAGTTACTCAAAAAGGAATCACTTTGTCCTTCACCTCCTTCTGCTAAGCTCAGCCCAGTCCCCCCTCGTAGGAGGCCCAGCTCTGGAGCTGTGCCCGTGGGCCCCTTATAATTGCTTCTTAACAGCGTGGCTACAGTGAGCAGAGTCGTCTGAGGTACTTTCTGTCATGTGTCAGACTGTTGTGTTGTTGACATTGAGGGCATGTGTTTGTCATGGACCCACGGGCTCCCACTGCAGCTGGAATGTTGAGGCTGTTTAAAGGAAACCTTCCTGCTTATCTCAAAGCCAGGGAGCGTGGACGGGAGGGAGGTGTCCGCCCACATCCTCACGCGCCCTGCATTTCGGGGATGCCAGCAGGACCGCTTTCATTTCAGAGAGACTGCTGCTGCTTTTCCTGAGATCCTGACAGTGTTTGTCTTTAATGTCATGAGACGAGATAGTGCAGCTGTGTTTATGGTGGGAGTTACCTGTAATTTATGTTCCAACTTAAACATTTGAGAAGATTAGCTGTTTCCTTTAATTTAAAGACCTGGAATCTTTCCTTCTTTACTTTCTTCCTATATTTTTTTTTCTTAAAGCTCAACTCCTATACATTTTTTAAGCACCAGGAATGCAGTTGGAAAATCAGGACTTCTGGTCTTTGGGGCAGAGTTGGAATTATTGAAGTGGCAGCATTCTAGAATGTGAGCATATATTTAATTTCAGCCCAGAAAACCATAAGCAAATGAAGAAAAACCTACCCAGCTGGTTTTTTAAATGAAGGCAGGACATTTTTTAGGAGGTTTGTGAAGCCCCAGCTGATGGTATCATGTACCTCCCTTCTCACTTACTAGTCAGCTGCCGTACTTTTTTTGTAGTTCTGATTATGCTAAATTTTATTATCCTGAAAAAGTGACCTCTAAGGATGTTGGGGAAAGTGAGCTGGGTCAACACCACTCAGATTTGGGGACTGGTAAGAGGAGTGTAGGGGGTTGTAATTGTGAACTGATTGAATCTAGTGGAACCCAAGTGTTTGTTTTATAAACACCAGATGGATTTCTCCCCTTGCCTGACCCAGTGAAATACGGTTTGTTTTCATCTAAGAACTGAGAGAGAAAATTGATTTGTCCCTCCTCTGCTAAAGGAACTCAGAGCCCTTTGTTCACGTATCTTTAGGACCTTTTCTCTAAAAACTCACCTTTCATTGAAAAGTTTACCAGAATCTTCAAGGAAAATTAAAATGTAGCCTCATTTTTATTTATCAATTCACACACTTAAGTGCCCACTATATGCAGGCATTATGGAAAGAATAAAAAACGGGAGTGAATGCTTCATCTATACGAATGCATTTAATAAATGATAAGAAGTGCTTCATTAAGTCACTGGACAGAATTGCTATTGGTCACAGACAGAGAAAGACAAAGTACTTGGACGAGATTAGATTTAGTCTGTGGTGTTATCTTGTGCTGTGAATCTTGGGACCCTCTGGCAAAAGTCAAAGAGATTAATCTGGCCTGACTCATTCTGTGAGCCTATGTTGTCTCATGATGGCACTATTTTCTTTAGTAAAATTACCTAAATTCTGAGTAGTAGTCAATTCTAGAATTTTCCTGGGAGTAGCTTTTCAATTTCACTGGTTGGTACACTTCAGAATGTTCACTGTGATGAGCCGAGTTACGCTGTGTCACCGTGCAGAGATACTGCACAGTTACAGGCTATCTGCCCCACGCTGTACAAAACTGTGACTCACTTAGTTTATAATTGGAAGGTTGCACTTCTTAATCTCCCTCACCTATTTTTTTCCTCCCTCCACCCCCTCCCTTCTGGCGACCACCTGTTTGTTCAAAGTGTAGGTATATTTTTTGATGCATATTATCAAACTGTTCTCTGAAAGTTTCTCGTAACACTGCTATTGGCTGTTATAATTTTAAAAGTATTTTTCAGTTGGATAGAAAATAATGATACTTTATTGTTGTTTTAATTTGCCTTGCTTCTATTACTGAAGAGAATAGCAATCTTTTTATGTTTATTACCTGTTTGTACTTGACGTGTGTAAATTACCTGCTTACGACTTTCACACATTTTACTTGTGGGGATGTCCCCATTTATCTTAGCAATTTGTATCAAGTCTTTAATGTGGTTCCAAATTTTGACCTTATGTTGAGATTTTTTTTCATCAGTTGATGACTTAGGAGATTTAGGTTTAATTTGTTAAGAGAGTGTGAAAGTTTTGTTTTATTAAAACATTTATTAAAAAATAAATGTTCCATCTCCAAGGACTGGAAATAAAACAATAGATGAGCATCATCCCCTAAGTAACATCCAAAATTGCTCTCTCCACTGGTAATCAGTCTTTATCCTTAGATGTAGCCCAAGAACTCCAGCTCATTGCAATCAGAAGGTGAGTTTCTGATGATTTCTGGTCTCTCAAGGGGATGGTAAGGATGTGAATACCAGCTCGTGTCCTCACTAGTGCACAATTCAACGCAGGACTCTTCTCTCTTTCCAAGCCCTCCTTTCTCACACTTGAGATTTTCTGAGAATTCAAGTAAGGGCTGTCATTTCACTTCCCACCAGTCCTGCTCATGCAGGCTCACCTTCCTTGGGTCAGGCTTCTCCTTGTCCCTGAATTTTCCCTCTAACAGCTCTGTGTCATTGCTCCCACCTTCAGCTAGCTTGTCCAGAACAATCCCCTCTGCTCCCAGCCCCACTTATCCGCTTGGAAAGTTCCTACTTATCCTTAGGACTTCAGCGAAAGGCTCATGTGTCACCATGATGAGAGGTGAATTGATTGCCAGGGGAGCACTCGGAGTCCTTAGATATGGGAAGTTTTAAGTCCCAGATGAACAGAGAAAGATTACAGTTGACGATTTATGCAGCTGATTTCATTACTTCTGACATTTCTATCATACTATAGTTACACACTTCATTTTTTTCCTCTGAAAAGGTGGTGGACACGTTTCCTGAGCCCTGGGGACTCTTACCACCACCCCCTTCATTGTGAAGCCTTCTTGCACTCTTGGGCGGGTCCCCAGTCTCTCCTGGCCTTATGTAGCCTGGTGCACACGTCTCTCTCGAAACAGTCGCCTGCTGTCCTGACAGTTCTCTTGCTACATTGTTTTTTTTTTTTTTTGCCTACTCTACTGAAACTCTGTCAGAGCTTCCGCTGTGTCTCACTCATTTTTATGTTTTCTTCGCCCCCGTTGGTGCCTGATATATAGAATGTGCTCGATAAAAAGCTGAGAACTGTTAGTCCACCCTTTATAGAAATTATAATTGAGAAATATGAATTTTACTTTACCCAAGAGCTTGTTAATCACACAATACATATATATTTGGAAAAAGTGGAAAATACTGTTAAACACGGAGAAGAAGAGCAAAGTGTTCTGTAATTATACTTCCCAGAAATTACCACGGTTAGGATTTGGGCATGTATTCTTCCAGAATTTGAAGAAGAAGAAGATGATATTGATGGTGAATATTTATTAAGTCCTCACAGTGTGTCAGGCATTGTGCTAAACACTCTTATGTGAATTTTCTCACTCAATCCACATGTGAACATCATGTGAGAGGCCAGTCATTTTCTCCATTTTCAGAATGGAAGATGCTGAGGCTTAGGAAGATTAAATAACTTGCCCCTGATCATATGACTGACAAGTAGCCTAGCCTGGATTTGAAGCTGCAGTGTGAACCCAAGCACACAGGAGTAGAAGAGCACATTGATCAAAGCACATATCTCCAGAAGCAACCTAAATGTCCATGGATAGATGACTGGATACAGAAGTTGTAGTATATTTATACAATGGAATACTACTCAGCTATAAAAAAGAATAAAATAATGTCATTGCAGCAACATGGATGGACCTAATAATGATTGTCATCCTAAGTGAAGTAAGCCGGAAAGAGAAAGAAAAATACCATACGATATCACCCATATGTGGAATTAAAAAAAAAAAAAGGAAAGGAAAAAGGAAAAAAGAGGACACTATGAACTCATCTACAAAAGGAACAAACTTGCAGACATAGTAAACAATCTTATGGTTACTGGGGGAAAGAGGGTGGGAAGGGATAAATTTGGTAGTTCAATATTTCCAAATGTTAGCCACTATACATAAAAATAGATAAAAAAACAAATTTCTTCTGTATAGCACAGGGAACCATATTCAGTATCTTGTAATAACGTTTAGTGGAAAAGAACATGAAAACGAAAGTATGTATGTATATGCATGACTGGGACATTATGCCGTACACCAGAAACTGATGCATTGTAACTGACTAGACTTCAATTAAAAAAAAAAGTACATATCTCTGGAGCCAAATTACCTGAGTTTAAATCCTAATTCCTTCACTAACAAGTGGTATGACTTTAGGCAATATGTTTAATCTCTCTGTGCCTCAGTCGCCCTTCCTTCATCTTTAAAATGGGGTTAATAACGATATTAACCCCAAACTCTGCACAGAGTTGTAATGAGGAGAAAATGAAACACTTTATGTGAACTATTTAGAACAGTGCCTACCTACAGTAAAACCTGAATTGTTAGCTCTGCTGTTACTATGTATATTAAATAAAACCCTCATACTGTAATCTTCTTTGTAACCTGTCTTTTTACTTACTATACTGTGAACATCATTTTAGTTAATAAATATGCTTGTACAACATCATTTATAGGACTATACAGTATTCCACCCTTTGAATACACCATAATTTATGTAACCAATTTCCTGTTTCTCTAGGATATAAACTTCACGAGATGGGGACTGTTCCAAGTCCTGTGGTTTTCCTGTGCTTAGAACAAGGTAGGCCCTCAATAAATGCTTGTTGAATGATCGAATAAATGAAATAATTGATGTTATTTTCAGTCTTTCCATATTAATCATATTTTAAAGAATTCCTTTATTTCCAGGAGGTTCTGAAGTTTTAACGTTTCTTTGTGCAGTAATATATGACTTACTAATCATTGCTTATGAACCAAAATGTAATTCTTACACTGATGTAAAAATATGTTGAGTCCTAGGATACCCATTTGAACTAAGAGAAAAAACACTGCAGTTAAACTAAAGATGCATGGTTATGTTTAAAATAATAACTTTAAGAAGTCTTTTTCATGAAATTGTTTTCAAAGAGTATTTTACCATGTGGGTAAATTTTAACAAAAATTGCTCACATTGACTCCAAGTCCAGTGACATGCATAATGCTTTGATTACACATGTGAAATTCATTTAGTCAAAAAGAGACTTTGAGTAGGAAAAATGCAACGCTGCGACAGAAAAAAAAAAATCCCCATTACGATAATGATAGAGTAGTTGCCCAAGATCTAATCACATGCACATTTAGAAGAAAGCATTTTGGAGTCTGTGTAATGGCAACATCTGGCGACTTTCTGACTACTCCTGAGCAGCGCCACTCTGCCTTCAGAATTCCGTGTTGTGTTGCACAAGCCTGTGAAGTTGCCTGCGGAGATTTAGGAAACTTGGACGATTTTCAACCTAACTTGAAAAATATGCTCCTCTCCCTCAGCCCCTTGACCCAGGGTGGAAATCGTGACGGATGGAGAGGCGCGAGGAACGAGGTCAGGAGAACAGCTTCACGTGTCGCTCCGAGGTGGTGAGCGCCTCGGGGACGCTCTGGAAGGCGGTGTTGAGACCGCCGACCGAGCGTGTTGACTCGAAGGAAGAGAGATAGACAATGACTAGCTTGAGGAGCAGCTGTAGCAAAGGATTGCTCCAGAAAGGGAGGAAATCTAGAGTCCAGCCAGGGATCTACGTTTTTTTCCGTTGGGACGGTGTCACCATTATATTACACTTCTAGATAGATTTCATTTAATTGTATTTTTCGGCCTTGAGCTGCAGTGTCGACTATGAAGCTTAGTCTGCTTCCTAGGAAAGTATTGGAGTTGCTTCGAACTTGAGGGTCAGTTTCTCGTTCATTCTGGCGTTGTTCAGTGCGGAAGTGGAGGTCCCTGGCTACCTGCAGAGTCACCTCAACTGTAAGTTTTCCAGATACCTACGGTAGTTACATCAGTTGGAGCCAAGACTCTGAAAACATAGTGAGAGACACTGGAGATCTGTGACCCGTGGTTCAACAGTTAACCAGGCATCGTAAAAGGAAATAATCCACTGATATTTTGGCCTAAAGTCCATGCACAACCTGACTCAGTAGCAAAGTGTGAGGTAGAAATAACCCTCCTAGGGTTTCCCTTATCTTCTCTTTGCATTTGTTCCTCAGTTTTTTCACCTGTTCTCTCCTTTTGATTCTTTCTCTTCTTTTCCCCCTTCCCCCACCTTTAAACGTGTTTTTCCTCTTTTCCTATATTCTCTTTCTTCCCCCCTTCTCTCCCGCAGCCCCCCTTTGCCTCTGTCTCTTAGAACTTCTCCTCTCTTCTCCACCAGTTTTTTAACGGCCAACTTTTTAACTTCATGGAGCTGAAGTATTATTTGGATGGTAATCGTGAAATGGAATTTCAGTTTGTAATTTTAAAAATAGTCTGAGGACAGTGTTTATTTTTCCAGGGAAAAAAATTGTGCTCCACTTTTTCTGATCTTACTTTTATTACCTAATATAAAGCACTTGAATAAAGTCTGGCACAGAACAGGCGCTCCATTAAATCTTAGCGATTCGTATTCCCTTGATTCAGTTTTTCCCTCTGGATCAATCGACCTTGAAAGAAAAAAGGGCTCCTCTGTTTTCCCTAAACAATTCAGGATGACTGGTTGCTGTTGCCCTTACAGGTGCTCTTAAGCATGGAGGAGTGCTCACCCTTCTCCCAGCTCCCTGTTTCAGTGGGTCATTATTAACTTGTCTACTCAAACTTTCTCTCCATGGAATTTAAGCTTGTTTTCTCTTGTTGGAGCCTTAGTGGAAAGTGCAAATTAATGCCTCCTTGTGGTTCTAGAAAATGGCTCTTAATGCTACCTTTGGACCTTTTGTGGCATAGTCCATGGACAGAGCGTGGGCTCAGATGCTTGAGTCACGGGTAAAGGATTTACACCCTCTCAGCATCCGATTTCTCATCTATCAGGAAGCATTCAGAGGATTGTTGTGATAAGGAAAGAAACCCAAGCTGATAGAAGCCTTAGTGCCCATGCGTGGGGAGATGGTGAGAAGTGGCTCACATGCCCTGAATTCCCCACTGTGGAAAGTCTCCTCATGGAAGTGCTGCCGATCGTCCCTCCTACCTCTCTATAGTCCGTGAATTATGAGTGTGACCTGGGAATACTAAAACCAGAGATCAGAGATCATTAGGCGTGGAGAGAGAGGGAGGAGCAGAGGCAGCCTGTCGGCCTGCGTACCTCGTGCCTCTGGGCACAGAGACCACCTCTTTGGCGGCTGAGTGACTAAGCCTGGGAGCTTCCCGGTACAGAGCCAGGAGAAATGGTGGGTGGGCCTAACATTTGCTGAACTGACTTCTTTGCAAATTCTTGTGTAGGAGGGCCTGCGCTGGGGTTGTCCCTCCTCCGCCTCCCCACAGGCCTTGCGCGAGTATCTGGTGGTGGAGAAGCCAAGCAAGTGTGACAAACTGGCTCTCTTTCTAGTGTAAGGGTTACACAAGACAGTGTCTGCGGAGTGTGTGTGTGTGATAAGCGAATAGAACTAAACCTTTTTCTTAGCAATATTTGAAATGCCCCTAAAACTTAAACAATCTGAGCTACAGTTTCTTGGTACCTTTGATACAGGAAAATGGGGCACAAAGGATGGCCTTGTCCCAGGTCCCAGGCAAGATCCTGGGATGCGCTCCATCAAGTGAGGGTCCTTGGCTTCATGCGGGAAAGAATTCAAGAGGGAGCCGTAGCAGAGTGAAGGTAGATTTATTCAGAGAGAGGCACACTCCATAGACAGAGGGCAGGCAGGCCGTCTCAGAAGGCCAGAGAGAGCCAGAGAGGCCGCAGGCTGCGGAGTTGTTAGCTTTTGTGGGCTCAGTTACTGCATATGCTAAGAAGTGAGAGGATTATTCCAAGTACTTTGGGGAAGGGGCGGAGATTCCCAGGAATGGGGCCACAGCCTGCTTTTAGATATGGTCCGCCTTGGGCCTGTCCGGTCGCCTGGGGGTGTCACTTCCCACTTGGCAGTGAGCCTATAATAAGGCTCAGGGTCTGCTGGGGGTTGAGTCTTCTGCCGTCTTGATGCTAATTGCTGTGTCATTCTTTTGAGGGTTGTGCCCTGCCCCCTTCCCTCCTGTCTCACTTTCTCCAAATTAACCTAAAAATGCTGAGACCAAAACTGTTCCAATCGGGAAATGTTTTTATGAAAATCTGTGTAGGATACACTCCTAAGGTTTCAGTGCTTCTTAATTGCAGTGCTCGCCGCGGAGCTGCCTGCCGGCACCTGTGGCCTGGGCTGCCGGCAGCTTCACAGGAAGGCCGTTCGCGGTTACAGTGCTCAAGCTCGCAAGTGATGTGCTTTCTAACCAAATAGATGGGAATGAATGCAAGGTTTTCTCTGTAATAACATCACTTTCGCTTGCTTTAATTTGGCCTTCCTGGGTGAAGAAAACAGAGGTTGGCATTACGGCTGGCAGGTGGGGATCTTCCTTGACCCAAGGGGTGAACATCACTGGTCACGGTGTTGTGAGCAGTAATATAAACCTGGCAGGAGATGGGGTGTGTTGCGTGACTATTGATTCCGAGATGGAACCATAAGTGCTCTGACAATTCATTGTTTTGCATTCTCAAATCCCTCTTTCTCAGGAATGCCTGTAGAAACAGTACCTTGATGAGTGACAGTCTGAGAAAATGGATCTTTTGGAGGGTCTGTACGTGGTACAGCAAGATGTTTCTAGTGCTGTGAGGAAGAGCAGCAAGGAGAGATGGAAGTTAGACACCAAAAGGGAAGCAGGTGAGATCGGTGGGCAGCTGGTCTTCAAGGACGGTGAGAGAAGGGAGGGCAGCCACCTTTCCTCCGGGGCGGCCATAGAAGAGAGCCTGTGACATGACTGTACTTACTTCTCAGACTTTGAAATGGTATAAAAAAATCCTCTGAGGTTAAAACCCTTTGAGGGGTTCTTCTCAGGCTGCCGACCTCAAAGATGTGGTGAGCGAGGCTGCGGGAAGGGTCTGAGGAGCAATAAGTAATAAATGTCCGCTCCTTTCTGTTTTATCGTGTGGACGTACTTATGCTTTGGAGACTCATCTTCAGCGTTTTCGTGTGGCCTCTGAAGCTGCTCCCGGTACTTCTGCTCATTGGCATGGCTCTTCTGGGGTCCTGGGGCACTCAAAGGCCAATGGAGACTATTTGGCCATCAAAATCTCAGGATATTCCCCCAACGGGAGCCTCTTACATAATCATGGTACAGTCATGAAAACTAGGAAATTAACTTCAGTGCGGCGCTACGAGTAGCTCAGTTAGAGACTTCATCTGGATGTCATCAGTCACAGCTAATGCCCTTGTCCCCTTCTGGAACCCGCACTGCATTTACCTTCCGCGTCTTCTTAGTCTTCTCTTCAGTCTATGAGAGTTTCTTGCTTTTTCCTTGTTTTCTTGTGACCTTGACACTTTTGAAGAGTATTAGTCAGGTTAAAAAAAAAGTTTTTAAATGGAAGTGTATTTGATTTACAATGATGTGTTAGTTAGATGGTGTGCAGCAAAGTGTTCAGTTATGCATATGTGTTATTTTTCTTTTTGTTTTTACTTTTTTGTAACATTTTTTATTGATTTATAATCATTTTACAATGTTGTGTCAAATTCCAGTGTTCAGCACAATTTTGTATGCTGACGACATGTTACCATATATAGAAAACCCTAAAAGGTCCACACAAAAGCTACTAGAGCTGATTGAAGAATTCAGCAAGGTAGCAGGTTACAAAATTAATGTTCAAAAATCAGTTGCCTTTCTTTACACTAACGATAAATCAACAGAAAAAGAAAGTAAAGAAACAATCCCCTTTAAAATAGCACCCAAAGTAATAAAATATCTGGGAATAAATCTAACCAAGGAGGCGAAAGAATTATACACAGAAAACTATAAACCATTGATGAAGGAAATTAAAGAAGACTTTAAAAAGTGGAAAGATATTACATGCTCTTGGATTGGAAGAATCAATATTGTCAAAATGGTCACACTGCCCAAGGCAATCTACAGATTCAATGCAATCCCTATCCAATTACCCAGGGCATATTTCACAGAACTAGTGTTATTTTTCATTATGGTTCATTATAAGCTATTGAACATTCCCTGTGCTATACAGTAGGACCTTGCTGTCTATCTGCTATATCTATACCTGTATGTCTGTATCTGCTGATCCCAAGCTCCTAGTTTATGTCTCTCCCACTCCCTTTCCCCTTTGGTAACCATATGTTTTCTATGTCTGTGAGTCTCTTTCTGTTTTGTAAATAGGTTCATTTGTATCATACTTTAGCTTCCACACAGAAGTGATATCATATGGTGTTTGTCTTCCTCTGTTGGTCAGGTGGTTTGCAGACTGTCCCTCAGTTTGGGTTTGCCGGGCGTTTCCTCATGGTTAGACTGGAGTTTTGAATTTGGGGGTCAGACACCACTCTTCTCATTACACATCATAGGTACGTAGTATCAACATGACTGTTTACTGTTGGTGTTAACCTTGACCATGTGGGTCAGGCGGTGTCTTCTAGGTGTGTCCACTGTAAAGTCACTCTATCACTCTTTCCATGCTCTGTGCTTTAGAAGTCAGTCACTAAGGGCAGGCTTCTCTCAGGGACAGGGGAATTAAACTCCACCTCCTGAAGGGCAGACTCTCACAGAATTGGTAGACGTATGTTAAAACTTGGTAATAAATATTTTGGGCGTGATACTTCGAGGCTATGTAAATATCTCACTTCTGCATAATGTTTTCCTTGTAATCTTAGCCTTGATCAGTGAATCTTGACTGCAGTAATTCTGACTGTAGTGTTGGTTCTGAGGTGATTTACTATAACCTTCATTGCTATGTTTATTACTTGGAATTCTCCTGTAAGGAGGAGCTGTCCCTTCTCCCCTGTGCGTTTATTTGTTCAGTCATTTCTTTGTATCAGCATGGGCTCATAGGTACTTACTTTTATTTTTTGGGTTCCTAGCTTCTTACTGACATAGACCTTCCAGTGGCATCTCCCCCGTGTGAGTAAATGCTGGAGTTTTGTTTCTCCCTCCTGGCGCCTGTCTTTCTCAGGTTTCATATTACTCTTTTGCCCTGTGATCTCAGCTGTGGGATGGGTTCAAGAAGAGTTGTTCATTTGCAGCTGAGCTTTTTTTGTTGTTGTAAGTGTGTGAGTGTCACTTTTTCCAGCTCTCTACATCTTTAATGTGAAACTGGAAGTCTATATATTGAAATATGGTATGTTATATATTTCAGTGTAATATAGTACAACATAACATAATAAATGGCTGATTAACTGTAGAAAGATTCTGAGCATAAGTAGAGGAAACTATAATAGGTATGAGATGGTAGTCAGGAATTCTGATTGGCTTTGGTAGACGTGGTAACGGTACCATGGTGGTGTTAGATTTGTGGTGTCATTTGTTTTTAGGATGGCTTGAGGAAGTATTTGGGGATGAAACATGATCTTTTTGTCTTGCTTTGTTCTGTGTTCACAGGGGTCTTTTAAAGATACTATTTGATCATGAAGATGTGCTCATTATAGTTGAAAAATTGGGGCCTCATTTACTTTAGGACTTTGCCTGGATTGAGTCATTTGTATAGAGAATTGTGGCTGTCCCTTCAGTCCTTAGACAGAGTCTCTTTATAGACCCAGAGTCCTTTAAAAAGGAGGCAGGTACACTTGAGGAAGAAACTTCAATAACAAATACATATGGGGGCTGCTTCTCTTAACCTTCCCCAAGGGGACCTGCAGACAGTTTGCCTAGTCACTGCACACTGAGGACAGGGAAATACCTCAGGCTTCGCAGGCTCATTGAACACTGCTGCCTGGGGACACAGTGCCATTGGAGCGGGAGTTCACGGAGCCTGCGTCTGGGAGACAGGTGGGTTTCTCAGCAGGATGCCTCTCTGCGGACTCAGTGGAACCCTAATTATAACTTGTGGTTAATTTTCCAGTTTCTGTGTGGAAGTTTAAAAAGCTCCCCTCAGCTGATAGCAGAATCCTCACTTCAGTTTCCAGACTCTAACGGTAAAGGCTTTTATGGTCTAAAGAACCAAAGGAAGTGTGTGGTGTTTCATAAGAAGTAATCAATCAAAAGCAATACTGCATCCCTTGGAGGAACCACAGGTATTAGAAACACTACGAGAGATGTGAGAGTGGTGAGGCGGTCTTACCGCATCCTCATTTGAAGTTGCCTACTTGGTCAGTGCTAAAGACAGAAGGATTTTAGAGACTAACAGTAGATTTTCTTCATCTTGATTAGAGGTGACTTCAACTGCCTCCTGAATACAGTTTCCTTACCTGGAACAGATTGGTTCTGTCTTGGCTCCTGCATTTAACAATTGAACTGGCATTTCTCACCAATGCTCCATTAGTAGGAAATATTGGGAAACCTTTGAATTCACTTGGAACAACAATAAAATTTTGCTGAATTGCTTCAGGTGATACCAACTTTGGGACTTTATGCCACCTCACAGTGGCGTTGCGGCCTTGGCCATTCCCACTTTCAACAAGACATTTTATTGGTCCACTACCCTGATGACGTCATGCCAGTAAGACCTGAGGGGCAGGGACTCGTGAGCACGTGAGCTGCTTTGGTAAGACACTTACGTGTTGGTAGTGAGACAGCTGTGTGTCAAAGGTAGGAAACAAAGCCCTAAAAAACAGGGCCTTCTTGTTTGTACCTTAAATCCCTTGGTCTCGTTGGCAGCTGTACAATAAGATCAGCAGGTGTGTGTGAGCCGTGAGCAGCTTCGTGCCGGTGCAGCCTGACAGTACCCCACCCTGCGCCTTGGCACATGCCTCTCACTCCCCACCCCACAGATCCTGGCACTTCTGCCTGGGACACCTGCAGCCACCCCTTAGCATTCATAGAGTTATTGCTCCATAGAAATGTGACGCTGGATTAATCCAGTTGGGTGATCCTCCCTAGGATTTTGACTCTTGAAGGCCTGGTACAGAGATGCAGGGACAACCAGTGATTACTTACATGGTGGTGGAGGAAAGAGTCCACTGGTTTAATGATGATGTCCGGTGTTGGTGCCCCCAGTGGTAGAGTCTAGAACAGTTCCTGTAAAATGATTTTGGCAGTGTCCCCTACCTACCTTGGTTCCGGGCCATTTTTTTCAGCTTTGTTGTTCAATCTTCACCTTGATTCTGTGAGCTAACCAATAATTTTCCGATAAGAAACTTTTCTGCTTCAGAAGTTTCTACTGTACAACCATGAACTGTGATTCTGTAAAACAAGAGTGTTAGACTAAGTGACCTCTACCATGTTGACCTCCTCTCTCCCTTCACTCTATTATTATGTTGCTTCCACTATCAGTGGGTGTGCTTTTGTGAAGTTTTTTTTGTTTTTTCTTTAAGAAATAAGAGCACTATTTCATTAGGCTTAAGTTTTTAGTTTTTCTTGGTGGTGTCTTTTGAGAAGATGTGTGTAAAGAACAGAGAATTGAGTAAGTACCAGTACAATACTTAACGCTCATGAGGCTTTTTTATTGCATGTTTTGAAATAATTTTATTAATTAACATGCAACTGGGTGACTTATTTTAAAGTTGATGTTGTGACTTTCTGTCCCTTTCCGTTGGGTAGGTTAGTTCTGGTGTTAATGACCACAGAGGCAGAATGTAAACACTGGCACATGTGAGCAGGAGGAAGGTTTTGTGGCCACTGTTGTTATTGTTACGTACTATTAACTCAGTCTAACACATAGTGATGGAAGGATCTGATGTTTGCTGATCTCTTCATACATGAGGACAGTGTGAGGGATCTGGTATGGACCTAAACTGTTCTGGTTAAAACGGGAGAGAGACACAGAGAGGCCCGGAGGGGAGATCTACAGCCGAGTGCTGTAGCTTGAAGATGTTTGAAGTCTATGTAGGGAAAGGTCGAGAAACAGGTGACCCTCTGCATGGTGGCTGAGGAGAACTGGACATGTGTCGTGGGGATTTTGGAGAGAAGTACTTTATGTGTGATATAAACAATCTCCATCTCCTCTGAGAAATCATGAAGTCCATATTGTGTACTATCTATCGCCTGTGGGTGGAAGTCTCCTTATTTTAAAGGAGATGAAGGGTAGGGTGAAAATAGAGGCAACACGCAAAGGCAGCCGACGCTTGGATGGCAGAAATCGTTTTTGTAAAATCCTGTAAATGTCGTTCTTCACTGTCCTCAAGTGGGGCTAAGTTGAGCTGTAGGAGGATTCATGTTCCGAGGCTCTTTTCCTACGTTAAATCTATTTTCACACAGATTTGGCCCATTCCCACCGAGAGCTGACTAGCATTTCCCGAGGACCTACTATGCACCAGGCACTAAGCCAGTTGCGTACCAAGGTGTGGGCGCAGCGTCGGGGCAGTTACCTCCCTGGGTGGGAGAAGTTTCCAGGCACTGAGTTTGTTTGGGACTGTCTGCAGTTGTAATAATACAAAGCAAGTCAACTTTCAGTTGGCTTTATTATTGTTTTTAAGTTCTTTACAGATAAGGTACCCCCTTTGACCTGCACCTGGGTGCCTGTCTTCTCTCAGTTCCCCCTTGGCATGCCACTGCTCTAAGCTCTACATATATTACCTGTTTCACCACTTAGAATAACCAGAGAGGGAGCTGTCACCCCATATGATAGATGAGCCTTGAGGAGATGAAGAACTTCAGGCTAGACAAGGGTAGAGTCAAGATTTCAGCCCAGCGCTGCAGGCGTGCAAACCCCTGCTGCCCCACTACATCGCCTGCACCCTCAAGGCAGCCCGGGCAGTGCATCAGTGTGCAGGTCTTTTCCAGTCCAGAATTTGGAAGATCACTGCTGCTGTCTCTGCAGCTTCTATCCTCGTGGAGGGTAGAGGACCACTTTGGGCAATGGGCAAGTACCCCTTCTGTCGCTGGTGGCAAAAATAGTTCGGGTGTCTTTGGTCTGTAAAGCTCTTAGGTTGTCAGCTTTGTGAAAAGAGCTATATAAAAGCAGTGACTAAATCCAGACCTACAGGACAGGACATCTGTCCCACTTCCTAATGCATTTGGCTCATCCTCAAGAAATAAACATAAATAGCACCATAGCTTGTTTGTGATTAAAGGCAAGTCTCTTGCATGAAAAAGTTGATCTTTTGAAAAATAGCTTCAAGCGATCCAGCTCTCATGATGAGGTATCAAAACTGACTTACTCCTGGTTAAAAACGTGCCCCTTCTACGTGCCCCCAGTGAAAGGACGGATGTTCCAAAGCAGTAAATTAAGAGTTCAAAGCACTTGGGAAAGTTTGCTTTGAACTGAATCAGACATAAAGCAGCAATAGAAAAATTCTTCCAAACTGCTTTTGAATTGCAGGCTTTTTCCTGTGTTCCCCATTTTAGGTCTCCTGCCTTCAATTCTGAATATTTATTGTTAAAATATACTTACACCAAGGGTAGATTCTTTCTCCTTTGCTGTTCTTAAAGGGTTTCTCTTGCTTATAAAGTAACGCCAAAAACATTCTGGAATCAAGTCTAGACATGACAAACATATGGCTTAGATTTGTTTTGAAGCGAACATGACTCCCAGGCTTATCTGTGGGAGTGGCAGCACAGGGAGAGACAGACAGATACCTCTTGGCCTTCTCCAACATCAAAACCCTTGAGATGTCTTGGGGTCAGGCATGACCCCAGCAGCACAGATGTCCTCAGTCTTTGGACTATCCTGCCATTCAGCCAGAACCCTACAGCTCTTGTCAGTTGCGGGGCTGGTTGAGAGCTTTCCTGCTTGCTTTCCGTCTAGCTCCCAAACCCTGGTCCTCCTTAGTTTAGGGTGGAAGTTGACTATAGAGCTATAAATATCTTAATTTAATTTTTCAGATTAAATTATCCTGCTGCCCTGAGTATCATTTTTTGTGTAAGTGTGATCTGCAAACCACCTGCATTGGATGATGCAAAGAGCGTGTTAGAAATGCAGAGCCCCAGGTCCCAGGCTAGTCCTCATGGATCCACACTTTGATGGGTAGGCTTCAGGGGTGTGCCTTTTAATCAGATTCCCAAGTGCACCGGAGTTTGAGATCTGCTGTTCCAATCACTTAGTATTAACTACAGATTTAGCCTTGTTGAATTGGTAGCCTATGACATCCTCGGGCTGTATCTAGGTAATAATAATTTTGGTGCTGCTTAAGGTTTCAATTCTGCTAGTATTTTTTGATCCCCGACCCTGTGTCAGGCTTTTTCACATTATTTCATGTAACAATAAATTATCCAGTATTTTATCTAGCAATAAAGATGAGGAAACCACGGCTCTCAGATGTTCAGTGACTTGCTCACCCAAGTTTATACAACTAGCTAATGGTAGGAGTAAGATTAGGATCAGGTTCCTGCCTTCATAGTCCCAATTGTATAGCTGCTCTTTGACTGAATTACAGGTGTTCCTTGAGTTTTTACCACAGGCCAGGCACCATTCTAAGTGCTGGAGACAGGGCGAGAGCAGGAGACCCCGGCTCCTCCAGACCACGTCCTAATGGGAAAAGACAGACAATAAACAGCTCAAATGCACATAAACATCCACATTAAAGAATACACAATAAGTGAAGATTCTAATTCAGAAAAAAATGTCATTCTTGTAATATTTATTGTCACATAGAACTAAATGACATCATTAGTCTTTAGGGCTAATAAAATCCTTAGGTATTATATCTAGCAGATGATGTAAGAATTGCCCATTAATATTAATTAATGAGAATAGTAACCAGGGAAATATATAATCTGGAAATCCACTTTTATTTCATCAGTAACCTTAGCTACGATCAACTGGTCAGATTGGAAAGAATTTTCAAGCTGTTTAAGCATTTAAGCAAGCGACACATCAGGGGATCATTCTTCACCTCTGACCTTGAGCATATCAGCCTCCCGGTAGTGGAAGTGGATCTGAAAAAGAACAGAATAACCGTCTCCACTCTGGACTTAGTCATGGAGCCTCGCGGGGCTGGTGCTCATTATATTTTGAAACAAGCTTGAACAAATGCCTTCTGGCACTCACCAGAGAGCACTTTAATTTAGTTATTTTGCCTGAATTGTGGTTCTGCTCCTCCTGAAAGCATGATTAAGATGAGTGACGAATGTGGAAGAGAGAGAGAGAGAGAGAAAGAGAGAGAGAGAATCTCCCACGTCTTCCGTTGAATCCAGTGAGGTTGCCTGAAAACGATGCACTTGAATTCCCTTTACCTTTTTCCTGCCGCTGAAGTTCCCTCTTTGAGCTTCAGGTCTCCCCACTTGTGAGGAAGTTGATGAAAGAAATAATCACTTGAGGACTATTTCTGCCTCCTCTCAAAATGGCTTTTGAGACATTGCTCCTTCTGTTTTCCTGAGCTGCTCCGAGGATCCATGTAAAGAGTTATTGGAACTTAATGCTCAGTGAGATTTTGTTCTCCTGGGCGCCTGGAATGTTTTTCTTTCTGTGAAAGTCTGGCTAAACCTCCATTCATTCAGCTCAGATGGTACGACTTCAAAAAAGCCCCCTCTTATTCCCTGTCTCCCTTCTGAGGAGCTGACCATTCCACCTCCCCACCCAAGCTCTGCATCTTGGGGCTGAGTTTTTCACTGTTTCCTTGTCCATCTCCTTCAGCGTTACCCTGAGTCACCATGAGGATCACCGTCATGACTTAGCCATCTCTGAGCCCTCTGCATTCATCACAGAGGGAGCCACATAGAACATTTTTTGAATTCAATCCAAACTGGAGTAAATTTGAGAATTGGACTGAGCCTTGAATGCTGAAAAGAAATTGTTCTGATAACTGAGAGTGACTGGGATGGGATAGAATCTGTCCCAGGTGTCACCAAGGGACCTGCTACTCAGTGGAAAAGGCACCACAACACAATCCAAGGGCATCCATTAAAAGGAGTGCGTCTCTTCTCTTTATACTAACTAGGCGATTGGGGTGGGTAGAAGGACTGTCTTTTCAGTTGTAATCCTGTCTCCCTCTTTCTGGTGAGAGGTGGCTGACTCTGCTTTGGAGAATTAGCTCTTTCCTGTCAGATACCCCTTGCTGGACTGTCAGTTAAAGCAGCAACTCTCTTGGCCAAGACGGGGGCATGTGCTGTGAGTAAGGCCAATCTCTCACGGAATTGAATCTTGCAAAGAGGGATTCACAACCTAAAAACTTTGATGCTCATTCAAGTGTGGGTCCCACCCTGAAGATGCTGTTCCTTAGTTTCTGACCCAGATCCTGAATGACATTTGTTCCTGACTCCCCCTGATTCATTCATTCATTCAGTAAATGTATTGTTTGAGGTCCCGGGGATCTTGTGTTGAACCGGACAGGTGAGCCCCTTGTCTGGCAGTTGGGGCTGACGTTGTGTGGTGGTTCCTCAGCTCTTCCTCTTGGAGCTGTTTGTGGAGCTACCTCATACCCTTCTAATGGAGTCCTGTTCTGCTCATGTTAGCTGAGCTGGTTTCTCTTGCCTGCACCACAACCCTGGTTGATCCACTGATCATGTCTGCCCTCTTTACCTTCCTGATCTGACCCAGCCCACATTCGTCTCACTACACGGCCGGACACACCCCAAAGCCCAGGCATACCGAACTGCAGCAGACCCTGGGCATATGCTGATAGTTTTCAGATTTGACTATTTGATAAAGACGCAAAACACTCCAAGACACAAGTGTTTTCCTGGGACACAACTCAGGATACTTTCTCCTGCCTTTGTGCACACTGCTCCTTCAGAATAGAATGCTCTTCCCTTTCTGTTACTGCCTACCAGCAAAATTCCATCTTTAAGATTTAGTTCAAACATCACTGTTATCTCCGACCTCTGCCCCGCAAGTTTATTCTGTAATAGAGGCAAGAGCATGGGCTTTAGAACCAGCCTGATTCATTCATTAGTTCTGTGTCCTTGGGTGAGTTACTTAAACTCTTTGAGCCTCAGTTTCCTCATATGTAAAATGGAGATAATGATACCTGCCTCACTGGGCTGTGAAGGTGGAATGGGATGGTACGTGTAAAATCCCTAACCCAGTGCTTGGTACAGAGGCACTACTTACAGTATTTTGGTTCCCTTTTGTACTGATTTAGAAATAGATGACATCCATGGAGAATTGGTTGTTTAGGTCTTTTGCCCATTTTTGGATTGGGTCGTTTGGTTGTTTCTTATCAAGTCATATGAGCTGCTTATATATTCTGGAGATCAAGCCTTTGTCGGTTTCATCTGCAAAAATTTTCTCCCATTCCATAGGTTGTCTTTTTGTTTTACTTCTGGTTTCCTTTGCTGTGCAGAAGCTTGTAAGTTTCATTAGGTCCCATTTGTTTATTCTTGCTTTTGTTTCTTCTAGGAGAAAATTTTTGAAATGTATGTCAGATACTATTTTGCCTATATTTTCCTCTAGGAAGTTTATTGTATCTTGTCTTATGTTTAAGTCTTTGATCCATTTTGAGTTTATTTTTGTGTATGGTGTAAGGGAGTGTTCTAGCTTCATTGCTTTACATGCTGCTGTCCAGTTTTCCCAACACCATTTGCTGAAGAGACTGTGTTTATTTCACTGTATATTCTTGCCTCCTTTGTTGAAGATGAGTTGACCAAAAGTTTGTGGGTTCATTTCTGGGCTCTCTATTCTGTTCCATTGGTCTATATGTCTGTTTTTGTACCAATCCCATGCTGTCTTGATGACTGTAGCTCTATAGTATTGTCTGAAGTCTGGGAGAGTTATTCCTCCAGCCTCTTTCTTTCTCTTCAATAATGTTTTGGCAATTCTAGGTCTTTGATGGTTCCATATAAATTTTATTATGATTTGTTCTAGTTCTGTGAACTATGTCCTGGGTAATTTGATAGGGATTGCATTAAATCTGTAGATTGCCTTGGGCACAAGGAAGACATACAAATGATCAATAAGCACATGAAAAAATGCTCAATATCACTAATTATCAGAGAAAGGCAAAGCAAAACTACAATGAGGTATCACCTCACACCAGTCAGAATGTCTGTCATTCAAAAATCCACAAATGACAAATGCTGGAGAGGCTGTGGAGAAAGGGGAACCCTCCTACACTGCTGGTGGGAATGCAGTTTGGTGCAGCCACTGTGGAAAACAGTGTGGAGATTCCTCAAAAGACTAGGAATAGATTTACCATATGACCCAGGAATCCCGCTCCTGGGCTTATATCCAGAAGGAGCCCTACTTCAGGATGACACCTGCACCCCAACGTTCATAGCAGCACTATTTACAATACCCAAGACATGGAAACAGCCTAAATGTCCACCAATGGATGACTGGATAAAGAAGCTGTGGTATATTTATACAATGGAATACTACTCAGCCATAAAAACCAACAACATACCGCTATTTGCAGCAACATGGATGCTCCTGGAGAATGTCATTTTAAGTGAAGTAAGCCAGAAAGAGAAAGAAAAATACCATATGAGATCGCTCATATGTGGAATCTAAAAAACAAAAACAAAAACAAAAAAACAAAGCATAAATACAAAACAGAAATAGACTCATAGACATAGAATACAAACTTGTGTTTGCCAAGAGGGCAGAGGGTAGGAAGGGATAGACGGGATTTCAAAATTGTAGAATAAATAAACAAGATTATACTGTATAGCACAGGGAAATATACACAAGATCTTATGGTAGCTCACAGAGAAAAAAATGTGACAATATATATATGTTTATGTATAACTGAAAAATTGTGCTGAACACTGGAATTTGACACAACATTGTAAAATGATTATAAATCAATAAAAAATGTTAAAAAAAAAGAAATAGATGACATCCTGAAAATAGGATAATTTACAAAGTAAGGCAGACTATAAGAGAACTACACGGGGAGTGCAGTAACCTGGGCTTAATAACGGAAGGAAGACCTGACACCAAATCTGAAGGGACAAGCGGAGGGAGAGGTTACATAGGAGAGTGGATTGTCCAGAGTGTGACCTTGAGAAGACCAGTGACCTGGAGAGGAGGGACATGGCTTCGTGACCTTGCAGAAAGGAGAGTGGGAATAAGTGCTGTCGCCTCATTCTCCTCCCATCCCCTGTCCGTGTTCCCAACGAGAAGCTCGAGGGCCGGGAGCCTGTGCATGAAGCCCAGGCAGGTCAGTTTTCCAGCCGAGGAAGCAGGGGGAGAAGAAAGGAAAGCGGGCTGGGAGGAATAGACCAGAGACATCCTCCGTCCCTCTCCTTTATGGTGCATGGTTAGTCATTTAATCTCACTGTACTCATATACAAAAAAAAGAAAAGAAAAGAAAAGAAAATTTATTTAAGTGACCCCACTCCCCTCTTTCAGGCAAAAATCATACGAAATTGCTATTTTATAGGTCAAAAAGTGTTGAATATTAGTGCTTTCTCGTGGCCAACCCAGTGGTCATTCGGCCTGGTGTAATAATTTAAACAGACTTTTTATGGCTGGATCTGTAAACTGCTGACACCCCAGCCAACCCCCCCACCCCCAACTTTTCCCTTCACTCCGTGGTATGTTATGCAGAGCTGAAAACTAAGGTTCATCTCTGGACTGTGGTCTCACCAACACAGTGCTGGAATAAGACGGGTCACCAGCCCCAGTGTTCTGCATGTTTCTGAAGTCACCTCATCTTTGAGGTAGCCCGTGGAAGGGGAAATGCCATCTGGAGCTTAACCCTCATTGTGCCTTTATATTCCCTCCGTTCCTTGATCTAGGAAGGATGGGCATTTTTGTGGCTCTCCTCCCTGACAGGCTGGACCTTTGCCTCTCTCATTTCCTCCTCCTTCCCGACCTCGTGGCTTATTTAGCCTTTACAATAAAAGGACACTAACAAGAAAAACCAGCTTCTCCATAAGGAAACAAAATTAGAAGCAATTAAAAATATGTGCTATATTTATCTCTGATTATAAGACAGAAGCCCCTAGAATAGGTAGCATATTGAGTCATATCAATAATTTTTACCTTACTGGGAACAAATGAACAAAAATCCTTTCCTTGAGAGTGGATTTTGATACAGGAGGGGAAAAGAAATCTTAAAGTTAAAAGTATCCGTGAGCAAGAAAAGTGCACACAAGAAGTTAGGGAGATAAACTTCACCCACTTCCTGTTAAGGATACAAAATGCGCCTGACCCCACTGGTCAAATTCTTATTTTCCTCCTTAGATCCAGACACAGTAGGAGCCCAGCCTAATTCATTTATTTATTTATGACAGTGCTCCATCCTGAGCTGTTTCAGAATCCAGTTGTTTATTTTCTGGTATTTTGAGCTAAGTCAGGATTTTTCAGCCCCTAACATTTTTGCGATAAGAACACTTCATTTTCCAGACACTGGTTTTTTTTTAACAGACATTTCCATTCTGTGTGTTGCCTGGTCTGGCTTTTGTCTAGAAAAGACAGTCCTCTCTAGCCCTTGCTAAGTGAGAGATAAGGATGGACGACTTTCTTTGTGCCCCTGAGGGTAGCAGTTTGAGAAGAACACAGCGGGGGAGGCGTGGTGTGTGTAGGCGTGGCCTTTGGTTTCTCCATTCTTTAAATCTCAGTTTAATGCTCTCGTTGGGGAGTAAACACGGGAATGTCCTGGCTCACCCACAGAAGGATGAGAAGCCTGGGAAAGCAGCGTCTGTATACATTTAGGAACAAGGGAAGTCCCAGTTTGCTGTTCATAAAATTAGTGCTGGGTTATTTTTCCTGATAGAGAATAAGAGATTCCACTATTGGTGCAAATAACAATATAGATAGAAATCCAGCCCCTATTGGAACTCCTGCTTCACTCCAGTGGGTAAAAGCCACATTTCTGTGGGAGTGAAAGGGAGTAATAAATTGCTTTGAGAAATGTGGGGGTCACAGCCTTTACTTGGTGGATGAGAAAGGCACGGTCTCTGGGTTCAGACCTGAGTTCCAGTCCCGCCTCCATTGCACACTAGCTGAACGGCTTTGGGCAAGTTACTCACCTACGCTGAGTTTCAGTTTCTGCGTGAGTACAAACACCAAAGTCATGCATACCTCAGGGAGTTGTAAAAAGGGCATAGTTACAGAGCCTGGTCCCTAAAATGCCCTTTCTGCTGTGCGTGTTACTTTTCTTTGCAAAGAAGGAAAGCTAACATCCAGAAAATTAGTAAAGACACATTCACAAGAGCTGACTTTCTCTTAGTGATCATACGCAGTAAATCGCAGGTGACTATTTCCTCAATGCAGGGAGCTTCATTCTATGAACTCCCCTGCTAAATCATCTCGAAGTGGCCTCTCCAAACATTTGGTGTGTCATGTCTCATGGAAGGTAGTTTTAGCAGACGCCAAAAGTGTCACATTGTCCTAAAAGTGAAGAAGATGAGAATCACTGGGCACGTACGTAAAAATGGTGCCTTAGTTCAGGCTGGTATGACAAAGTACCATGAAGTAGGTGGCTTGTAAACAACAGAAACTGATTTCTCACACTTTTGGAGGCCAGAAGGTTGGGATCAGGATGCCAGCATGGCTGTGGTTTGGCGAGAGCCCTCTTTCAGGTTGTAGACTGTCATTTTCTCGTACTTTCATTGATGGAAAGAGACCGTGAGCTTTCTGGGGTTCCTTTCCCATTCATGAGGGTGTTGCTCTCCTGATCTCATTACCTCCCAAAGGCCCCTCTTCTCATACCATCACAACTGGGATTTAGGGTTTCAACATAAGAATTGGGGGGAGTGGGGGCACATTCAGTTCGTAACATGTGATTTTGTAACAAATTTGTCCAAATATGGTAGTTTCTTCTTGGAAAGGAAACCACCAATCCACTACATGCTAGTTATTTGCACACACACCTCCCCTTTCTAATCCATTGAAATATATGTAAGTTCTTTTTACACTTTCCCCTGTGACCCTTAGCAAGACATACATTTTAATTATGTGTGTACGTATAATATAATTACATATTTACATATGAAGTTAGAGCAAAATTTCTGGAAACAGTACTTACTCTTATGACATACAGTGTACCCTTGAAATTTTCTATTCCATGCCATTTCATTTGGTTAAAATGTTGACTGTAACCCAGATTGGTGTTATGGCCTGCTAGTATGTAGCAAAATGCATTTTGATAAGCTCTCCCTTACGTTCTAGGTACTGGTGTCTACGTTTTGTTTTTTAATGGCAGAAATGGGCGTTTTGAGGGTGTGTGAGATGTGCCCAAGGCCACATGGCTGGGAACTGCCAGGGTGTGGATTTGGATCCAGAGTTTTGATTCTGAACTGCATGTTGTATCACAGAGCTCTGCTTTTTGTGGAACCGTCTTCTCTCTCTCTCTCTCTCTCCGGTGTGTGTGTGTGCGTGCGTGTGCACGCGTGTGCGCGTATCTGTCTCCCAAACACACTTAGCTATTCAGAGGCCATGAAACCATTTGTTAAATCCGTCCTGGAGGAGATTAAAATAATCCCACCAGACACGCACAGCACGGCCCCCAGGACTTGCCTCCTTGCAGGGCTCTGACAGCACGCGCTCTGCATGCAGAAAACCTGGTCTCTCTATTCAGATGTTTAAAAATATCACTTTATTTTTCTTTTCCAAAGGGAGGCACAAGTTGCTGGTTGAAACCAAAGAGAAAAATATCTACCTCATTTTTTTTTCTTGTATTTTGCACTCACTTGGCTTCGAAAATGAACAAAACCAAGGCACCAAAGTGAAGAGGGCCCTGTCGCAGCCCTGGATTCGTTTTGATGATTTTTTGCTAACACCTTAAAGCAAATTGGAGAATGTGACACACCCACATTTTATAGCCTATTGTGTTGTTCCAGTGACGTGTTATTTCCTGGAATTCTTCAAAATAATGAGCTTTGCAAATCCAGTGTAAAAAAGTCGCTAGTGCGTTTGTTTAAAAAAATAGTTTATTCTTAGGGTCTGGAAGACCGTTACCATGGCCTTGCCCTCACTTGACGTTAGGTAGAAGGACTTAGCTTATTTGTGAGATTTTTCATTAAAGGACTCCAAGAGCCTGACCAGCCAAGCCCCCCAGTGCCTCACAGACGGCAGCTGCCTTGGTAACTCCGCTGTGTCCGTCCCAGAGCTAAGCTTGGGTAAGCCAGGCATGCATTTTGACATTCTAATTCTAAGCCTTCTAGTTCAAATTGCCAGAATGTATAAGTGATTCCTGCAAAATACTGTAGTTTTTTTTTTTTTTAAAGAGCAAAATAGAACCGAAGAAAGAGATGGCGGGCTATATTATAATTCAACAGCTTCTAAGGACTGCCCAGAAGACCAGAAAAGTCTCCTTTATGACCAATCATTCATTCAATCAATAAATATGTATCAAGTATTTACAACTGGCCCTCCATATTCCCAGGTCCTGCATCTACAGATTCATCCAACCATGGATAGAAAAGTTTTGGGGGAAAAAAATTGCAGAATGTTGCAAAAAGCAAAACTTGAATTTACTGCATGTTGGTGACTATTTACATGGTATTTAGATTGTATTTTCAACTTACATAGTATTTACAACTATTTACATTAGGTATTATAAATAATCCAGATGATTTAAAGTATACGAGAGGATGTGCCTAGGTTATGTGCAAATACTAATGCCATTTTATAGAGGGAACTTGAGCATCTGTGGACTTTGGTGTCCCTGGGAGTCCCGGGGCCAATCCCCCATGGGTACTGAGGGATAACTGGATTCTGTGGCAGCCTGTTTATTCTCAAGCCGTGTGGCCATTGAAAAATTAATTTCTTTCTATCTCCTCTTTTCAGAGAGCATTTTGGGTGATTGGGAGCTTCCTCTGAGCCAAGTTTCTGATTCTGATACTTGATGCGATGGCATCTCATGGAAGGTCACTGGAGGCAGAGTGGTGGGTAGAGCAGAAGTGGGAGTGAGCGGCCCCCTCTCATCCCATCCTGTGTAATGGGCAGTTCTCTCTGTGCGTGAAGATGATAACAATGACTGTTAAAACCACTTTCCTCTGTAGAGTAGGAGCCCTTTTCTTAGATCTTTATAGTTCAGAGAGGTTTGGGAATTGTGGTTGTAAACTGAAAGGATCCTGATTACACATAGCCTTTGGGGGTCTGTGCAGGGGGTCTGTGTATTTTCGTTCATTCGTTCATTTTTAAAAAGGAGGCAAAATTAGAAACCAAAACAAAACATCCATGCCCTCAGGAACATCTGTACAAGCCACATGTAAGAGAGCCCAACAGGGCTTTTTAAAGGTCCACTGAAATAACCATTGTGTTGCAACTGAGTTTTAAGATCAAGAGCTTGTCTTTCAAGTAAAATTAAACCGAGCATCTGCTTTGTCTGAAATAGACCCTAGGAGGGCATAATACTTGGAACACAATAGAAGCCCAATAAATATGTTTTCAGAAAAACTGATGGATGATTAATTCTTGGTCCCAAATTCGATGAAACTTGAAATCTAGTGTTGTAAACAGACACTGATTTTTCATTGAACCGTTTATTCAACAAATATTTATGACGTGCCTACTATTGACAGGTACTTTTCTGAGTTCTAGGCAACAAGATTGTGGTGACCATGAGAGACGTATTATCTTTGGGACCATTAACCAACCTTGAAATGGTAACATGAAACCTTAGTGTCCTAGTAACGTTGGTAACAGACAGCCGCTGCTCCGTGCTTCCGGTGTGCCAGCCACCACAGTAAGTGTTTTACCTAACTGTCCTATTGAGCCCTCATGACACTCTTGGCTGTTATTGCTCTCCTATTTTAATTATTATTTCATTTTTGCTGCTGAGGAAACTGAGCCTCAGAGAGGTGAGGTAACTTGCCCAAAGTCATAAAGCAAAGAAGAAGCGGAGACAGGATTTTAGTCTTGGTGGTATTTTTCCATTCCCCGTAACTTTCTAACCTAAAAGCTAACAATAGCTCTTTGCAATTAAAAAGTACTCTCACGTCCTTTTACTGACATTTTTCTGCAGGGGAGGAAGCAAGACTTCAGCGGATGGTTGGTTCTGCTCGGGCTTATTAACATAGGATTCTGGGCCAATGCCCACAGTTAGAGACCGTGGGCGACACCGTGTGAGTGTCATTAATGACCGCTCTTTAGTTCAACCTTACGAGTCTGTGTAAATCTTATCACAAATGAGACTGAGACTTGCTTAGAAATATTCCTGTTTTTTCCCTCACATACTCAAAGGCTTTTTCTGCCAAATCTACAACTTTTGATGTGAAGTGCAGAGCCCTGGAAGGGAGGCGGGCTCTCCCTGGCTTGCTCGGACCTCCTGTCTGCCTGGAGGAGAGAGAGGCCCTGCCCCTGTGAGAAGGGTGACGTGGTGGTCAGAGAGGAAGAGCTTTGGTTTCCTTCGTATCTGCTCGTCTCCTCCTCAAGCACCCAGGCCTCGTGCCACGCTGGCGGCCGAGTGCTCTCAGCTTGTGAGGTTTACTCGGGTCACAGGCTGATAAAAGGAGGCTGGGCCAGCTGGCGGGGAGAGGATCTGTGCCTTTCAGTTGCCTTCGTTCACGAGAAACAGAGGGAGTGGATTAGTAATATTTATAATCCTCAGTGCTGGGCTGATAATTACTCCCTTGGCTTAAACTATCTGAAACTGTTAGCTCTACCTCAGTCCCTCTTTCTCTAACAAGGTCAAAAAGGAAAGGCCCAGCTGAGTTTTCTTTATGTATTTATGTATATTTTTATTGAACTATAGTTGATGTACAATAGTATATAAATTACAGGTATACAACATAGTGATTCGCAGTTTTCAAGTGTTAGATTCCATTTACGGTTATTATAAAATGTTGGCTACCTTCCCTGAGTTGTATAATAGATCCTTATAGTGTATTTTATGCATAGTAGTTTGTACCTCTGACTCCCCTACCCCCGTTTGCCACTCCCCCCTTGGGGGGATCGGTCTGAAGAGCACGGGGACCTCCGGGTCCTTGTCTCCACCTTCTCTCTCTCTTCCTCCTCTGGTCCTTCTGTCAGTCCCTTCCCACCACTCACTTTGGAGCAAAACCTTTCTTTGTTTGATGCCAAAATGGCTAGTCTGTATACGTATCTACCTTGTGCAGCTATCATGAGAACACAGTGAAATAAAATAAATAACAAGTGAAGAACTTCAGAAGAGTTCTGGAGGTGTCGGTCACAGAACTGACTTCGTGGGTAGATGGCCTGTGAATTTGTCTAGAAACCTGGACTTAGGGGGGCCCCACACTTGGCATAAAGCCCTCTCATCACTGTCTTGAAATGCTTAATAATTTTTGAACAAGGGGACCTACGTTTTCACTCTGTAACTGCGTCCCGTACATCCTGTTTCATGGTGGAGAGGCAAGACCGAGCTTTTCCCAAGTGCTGTCCTTTAATGCAGTTACTGTGGCTGACAATACCATGACTTAATCACATTTACCTTTGTGAGTGTTTGTTAGTACACAAACTTCCCTTCCCTCTGTTGCCCCTACGAAAGAGCTAAAAAGTAATTGCCTTGTGGTGTGTTTAAGACATAGCTGGCCGTCACATACCACAGAGAAATTTGAGCCCCTTTAACATGGAAAGATCAGCATTAGTAGGGGATTTATAGCATTTTGAAAAAGCATGCCCCCAGTTTCACCTGCTTTTCTGCTTCCCAGGATGAAGGAAGTTCTGCAGAGAAGCAGTGAGAACCTGTGCTCTCACACTGTGAAAAGAACCCCTGCGGAGTGTTGACTTCATTCATGAATCCATACATCCCACAGACATCTCTTGGGTGTCTCTGAGGTGCAAGATGCTCTCTTACCCACTGGGGTTCTGTGAACATGACAGACCTGGCCCCTGGCCTCCCCGAGCCCCCCGTCCAGTGGGAGAGGTCAGACGCTACGAGGAGTGCTGTGAGGACGAGCTCTGTTGTCATGGAACCAAACTTGGGTTCGCTCACCCATGTGCAGTAAGGCCAATCTACTGACCCCGGGTTGTGGGGAAGGCAAGTGCGGCGTTTACTGCAGGGGCCAAGCAAGGAGTCCAGGGCCCCAAGTGCTCAAGACGCCCGAACTCCCCAGTGGGTTTTAGCAGAGCTGAGAAGGCCAGGTGAGGGAGGGGCGTCCCAGGGTACATGATCAGCTCGTGCACAATTCTCTGACTGGTTGGTGGTGAGGACACAGGACGGTGTCACAGGGGTTAACCTCATCAGTACTTAGGCTCTAGTAGGTCTGGGGGCTACGTGCTCATGGTCATCAAGTAGTTAATTTCTTCCATTTTAGCATCTGTAAAACAACTCAGGAAATGTGCATCAGACACTGTTACCCAGGGACTTCAGAGAGGAGCTGCAGCAGAGGGCGTGGGGGGGGGGGCTGTCCCGGGAAGGCCCTGTGGGGTCTTGCTGGGTTACACTACAGGGGAACAACAGGAAACCTAAAGCACACAGGGAATCAAGGGGAGTTCTGGGGGAGGGGACTTGTAAGTTGATACCTTTTATCAAAGGACAAGAGACATGTGATCCCCTTAGAGCTGAATTTAGGGACAGCTGGCTCGGGAGGAGTGAAAGGATCTTGTACAGAGCTACACTCAGGAGGGCTTTCAGGTCAGGTCAACCCGAGTTCGAGGATTCTTTTTGTTGCTCACTAGCTGTGTGACCTCATAGAAGTTACTTAACTTCTCTGAGCCTCTCTTTTCCACCTGGGAAATAGGGATAATTACGGTACCTCCTTCACCTGGCTGTGACATAGAATAAGGAGTTAATTTCTCTAAAACCTAGCACAGTGCTTGGCAAAAATTAAGTGTTAAATAAACATTGGCTATATTGTTTGAAGACATATTAGCTGTTTTCCTGGCATAGCAGCTGTTATTTTTATGATTAAGATGTGAAGTTCTAAAGCAATACTGTGCGATTGATTTACTAATAATCTGGGTTTCTCGTCATTTGTGGTTTGGCCACACGATCACTGTTGTTTAGCACCACGCTGGATCCGAGCAGGCTTCCTGCTGCGAGCAAGGGGCTTTTCACTGGTCAGCGGGGAAACGCGATGGCCAGGGACCGCAATGAGAGGGTCGTTCAAGACACGAGGTCTGCTGTCCTGGGGGAGCCAAAGCTCTGAATCCCACTCATTGTGTTCAGCTGAGTTTCAAACAGGAAGCGATGTGGTCAGTCTCAGAGGATTGAAACCAGGGATCCTTATTAATCTGGATATTCAAGATGCTGAGGTCACAGCCCTGAGGAAGAGCTGGGAACCCTCACAACCCCTTTGAGAAGCACCAGTTGTGTGCCATTTCGCTGTGCATGTAGCAGACAGCATCTAAGGGATGCTGAAAACAGAAATGGCAGCCCTCGCCCCTGTCACCCAGGCTCCTAATTGTTACCATCTGTCCTCGCTTCACTGAGTTCCCTGTGAAGGAGTCTTACCTGCTCCACAGTGGCCTCGCCAGGTCAGCTGGAACAGCAGCAAAAACCGTGACTCGCTCATGGCGCGCTGCCTAGCAGTCTGCTCGTCAGAGGGTCGGTTTCCTCCCAGAAACAGGATGCAGGGCTGTTTGGTTTTTCTGGCCTAAGGTTTAAAAAAGTTCTGAGTGTGGGGCCAGGAGCCTTTGGCTCTGATTTGGATCATCTCCTCTGCAGAATTTTTTTCCTGAAATATCTGAAGTGCTTTGGATTTCCTGTCCAGAGCTTTATTCTTTTTCCCTTTTTTTTTTTTTTTTGCTTTTTACTCTTCCACTGATAAATAATCAAAACCTATGTCCAAAGCACTCTAGAGAAAGGAAGCTCTGGTCTCTGCGATCAAGGAGTTACAGTCTGATTACAAAGATGGAGCAAACTCACATGAATGGTAGATTTGTGTGTCTGCGTCTGATACGCAGGATATTAAATCTCTCAGTTAATAAAATGGAGGATAGAATTCGTGCCGCAGCTTTGATTCGTATGTAATTCTAAGGTTTCCGTGGTCAGGAATCCAAGGGTCTGATGGAGAAGCCTGAGTGACCATCCTTCTCAGTAAAACTGAGTGATGTGGTGATGATGATGATGATGATGACGATGATGGTAATGACATCTGGGTTACCTGTTATTTACCCAGGATGCATCTCAGCTACTATACATACGATCTTCGCAGCAACACACGTGTTTCCTTTTCACAGATGAGGAAATCATCTCAGGGAGATTGAAACACTGACTCAAGTCCACACAGCAAGAAAACGGCCATGCCAGAGCTGGGACTCAGGTCCCCCAGGCAGTGATCTGTGAAATGTGTTCTTCCCGTCTGTGTGAGCTGGGCGTGTTTAGACGCCTTGGAGCCTGTGTTGCCTTTTCTGTACGATGGGCTAAAACCATGGTTGGGTGGTTGTGACGATTAAAAGGATTAATATATCTAAAAGGGCTTGGAAAGCTGTAGAGTGCTATCAATATGCAACTTCATATTATACAAAAACTTACAGATAATCTTCCAAACTGATACTGGGCTGTTTTATGCCAAAGCAGGCCTGGGCTCCCTCTCCTAGAATTGGTTGGTGACCCAGCTCTGCATGTGTTCAGCAACTTCTGTGACGTTTGCTACCAGATGACTGGGCCACTCATTTGAGAACTATTTATTGTGCTCTGTGCTCTTTCACGTATCAGGCAAAATGCTGGGTGCTGGCTCTGTGCTGAGGCACATGCAGTCACCACTCCTGCCTTCCTGGATCTCGTAGCTCCATGGGGGACATTGAGATACAATCCATAAACGTGCAAATATCTGTATCTGTATCTGTCTGAAAAATCTGATCAGTGCTCCAAGAGGGAACCATGACATTAGGAGAGAGAACCTAGAGGAAAGACATAATTAAAATGGGCGAGGAAGTTATTTGTAAATTGAAACTTGAAGGATGAGTGGGAGTTAACTGAATGCAGAGCAGGCAGAACGCGCCAGGCATAAGAAAGCAAATTTTAAGGCCCGGTGTAAGGAAACGATAATGATACTTAATTCTAGTAATTATAAAAGTTAACATTTAGTGAATTCTTGTTATGTGCCAACTACTCTACCAAGTACATTACCAGTGTCATCTCACTTTATCCTCACGCTTTCTGAGGTAGATGCTATTTTTATTCCCATTCTACAAACGAGAATACTGAGGCTAGAGAGATGAAGTAACTTATCCAAGGTCATATAGTGTGTGAGTCTTGGAACAGGTTTTCAGATTCAGCCAGGATGATTAAAAACTCATTCTAAGCCATGATCTTAGTTCAGCTAAACTTAAAGACGGTCAGTCCATCTGTTAGGGTTCAGTTGCAGACAGTAGAAACCACCGTAGCTAGTTGGAGGAAGAAGAGATTTATCAAGTACTCAATGATGTACAAAATAGCTGGAGGAGCTGGAAGGGAATCTCTTGGGCTTAGAGTTCAGGCAGAGCTTCCAGGGACAGCCTCTTACACCTGGAACCACATTGTTGCTTCTGTGATTAGGAAAACTGCTGCTGCTTCAGGAAACCACCAAATCTGGAAGCCAGGGGCTGCAGAGCTGTGCTGACGCTGGCCCAGGTTGCACCAGCAAAAGGGATGCCTCATCCTCTGCCTCTTACTTGCTTACCTGAGCCCCAGAGTCAAGTCTCGCAAAAGTGCTTGTAACTGGCAGAATGAAATCACATGCTGGTCTCCAGCTGCCAGGGGCATCCAAGAAATGTAGTTCTTAGTCTTCCTGACATGCATGGCAGGGAGTGGGCAGCCTGTCCTCACCCAGTGCGGGGCTGGAGGGCGGGGAGTGACGGGGAGGGTAGAGAGGTAGATCGGACCACATCACCAAAGCCTTTTGGTCGTGTTAAGGTGTTTATATTCTGTATGGAGTACAAGGGAAGCAGGGGACTAGCAAAGTCAGATAACTTTAAAAGAGAATTAACTTGGCTGATGTGTGGCAAGTGGATTGGAGGAGACAGAAATGGATGCAGGAAGATTATTTACAGGCTATAAGGTGGAAAGAATTGGACAGATGTTAAATATGGGTTGGATATTGAATCAATGTGATAGGGTGTTGAGTTAGATATGGAAAGCTGGGAAAGAAAAGATGACTCAGGTTTCAGGCTTGAGAAACTGGGAAGATTGGGGAGAATTTGCTGTGACAGAAGAGGCTGGGGAGTGACTTGCTTGGGTGAGTGTTAGGGGGAGAACTGAAGAATCAGGAGAGTTTTGTAGATCTCAAGTTGAAGACAGCTCTTAGACGTGCCGGTGGAAATGTTAAATGGGCAGCTGTAGATGACTCTGGAGCCCAGAGACTCAGGACCAGGTAGAAATTTAGGGGCCATCAGCATACTATTTAAAGTCAAGAGGCCGGATGGAATCACCTATGCACAGGGGTTGATAGAAGAAGAGAAGGGGACACAGGGCTGAGCTCTGAGCCTCTCCAACAATTGGCAGTTGGGTAGAGGTGGTGGGACCCATGCTGGAGAGTAAGAACCAGAGAGAGGGGAGGAAGACAGAGGAGACTGTGAGGAAGCGAAGGAGAGTGTGTTTTTTTAAGAAGATAGTAGTTGACTGGACTGGACAGAATGGAGGGCTTTGGTGTTCGGTGACTCTTGAGTGTTTTGGAGAGGGCTGAAGGGTAAGGCGGAGGGGTGAGGAAGTGCAGAAGAGTGTTGTGGGCAGCATTTCTGAGGGTCTCAGCTGAGAAGGAGAACAGCCGATACACAGCTGTTGACTGAGGTCCGGGGCGGTTATGTTTGCGTGTTTTGAACTGGGTGATGTGAGACAGTGGAGGATACTGGTGGGCATGATCCCTGGAAAGTGAAGAGGAGGATTCTGCTGGATGGGGAAGCAGCAAAGTGAAAAAGCAGAGTTCCTGAGAGGGGGAGAGGGGATGCGATCCTGGCCCACAGTGCCAAGCGACCTTAGATACTCTCCCCTAACAGGAAGGAATTAATAAAGGCAAGCCACAGCCACAGGCCGACTGGAGATTTGATGGTGAAAGCAAGTTGGAAGGCTTGTCTGTTGGTTTCTGTTTTCCCACTAAAGCAGGAGGCGAGGCTGGGGCATCAGGAATCTGAGTAGATCATCCTGGCCCCTGTGTCAGAAGACTCAGAGCTGGAGATCTGGTTCAGTCCAAAACGCTGCTTAACATCTTTCCAGCCACAGCACTGCATGGCTTTTTGCTTGGGTAACCAATGGATCGTTCCGGGGCCTGGCCCCAATCAAAGGATTTCTACTCCAACATGAGATATCCTTTCCATTGCTAGAAACCAAAACCACCCAGCAAAACCCATTTGCTAGGTCGTTTCCTGGCCGTAATAAAGGAATTTAAGTTTCTCTTCATCAAGGACATCAGGACGTGTGTGACATGTATTTACTGTGGACACGGAGTGCTTGCACTTGGATGGGAGAAACAGGAGTAAACAGAGCAGTACAGTACAGAGGGAGATGAGAGGTCCTGGGGTGGAGGGGGGTGAATGCTGGGTGTTTAGAAAACAAGAGGGAAACCCAACCCACTATTTGCAAGCATATCTTAGCCTCCAGTTTCTCTGTTCTCTCCAAAATCTCCAGCCGCATTATTCACAGCTTCCCTCTTCCCTGGTAGGGGAACTCTTTCTCTGAGAGTGGTAGAGATGGATACTCACTGATATTAGCATATTAAGATCGGAAGACAAGCATTACAGGGAATCTCCTGGCAGTGGGCCCTAACAGAGGTAATGCTGTATCTCAAAGCGGAGAATAAAAAAAAGTCACATCCCCTGAGACAATTAAACGGAGCAAATACCCAGACTGTGCAGGGTGTGGGCACCCGGCCCCAGTCCCAGGCAAGATGTTAAAAGTGACTATTTCCAATTGGAGGTTCCCAGGAGACTCTGATTTAGCGCCTGTTAAAAGGCCCATGTGAGTTGTGATTGGATGTGAAATGGGACACGTGGTTTGTTTTATAATCCATCTGAATCCCTTATAAAGGCCAAATGTTTTGGAGGATGTTTTGAGTCTGGTGACGGTCATAAGGCTCGAACAGGCAGGAAGCTCAGGCAAACTTTATTAAAATATCAGATCTTATTTGACTCCCTGAACTAGGAGAAACTGTATAACAAGGGGAGGAGCCCAGGTAATTGTATTTTATTTAATTTTTCCATTCCCTTTCTTTATTAGTCAGTCTTTCATAGGAACTGTTTTTGCTATTACGTTAGCAATTGGCTTGTTACCTTCGCAATTGATGGTCAGAAGGCATCTCGCCTAATGCTGCTCCACTCTGGATAGTTCCACTTTTTTTCCTCCCTTCTGTCCTCTACAACACTTGGCATCAACTTCTCTGCCCCTTTTTAGAAGATGTGTTATTGTTTTGCATGGGAATTTGAAAAAAAAACCCTATTCTTTTAGTATTTTTTCCTTCTCTTTTTCTAATTACTGTGGTTGGACATCTCTCTGGATTTTCAACTTTTGTGTCTTTCTCCTTCACAATTCACTTTGAGTATGTTTCCTTTGAGCTGAAATCCCCAGAAGCTGGAGGGCAGGTGAGGTCGTGATCAGCTCTCCCCTTTCATTAAGGCTAAAGTAAGAACTGGGGAGCAGTGCTCGCTTCCCCAGCCTCCACCAGGAATGGAAGGGGTTTTGGGGGGCAGGTGGAAGCCATTCTCCACCAAAAGACTCAGGATCACTGGGGTTTCGCCTTACCCTTCTGAACTCAGAGCCTCACAACTCCCAAGCTTCCAGTTCAGTTTTAGGGTCTGTGAGGTTTCCTGCAAGCTGTGCGGGTAATTCTTGGTCCTTTGATGCCTGTAAAACCTCCCCACCCCAAAGCTGTGTAATGTTCACGACAGTAAGAGAATAGAGGGCGAACTGATTGATTCAGGTCCTGGAGCTTGGTCTTCATTGAATTTTCTCCTTGCTCAAACCTCTGAATGTTTGTCAGTTTGGCTGTTTGTGCATATGTATGTATTTTTATAATGGTATTACAATGACACATTTTGCAAATGGGACATCTTCACAGGTACAAATGAATGAACTCAGGATGGTGGTGGGTGTGCAATGCCATGGTCAGACTCCCTCCCTGAGCCTGGTCACCTTTGAGAAGCCAAAGTCAACTCGTAGGGCTGAAGTAGAGCCTTTGTTTTTCCCTGTGCCCATTCCTGGAATTCCCTAAAGTTTCCCCAAAACACATCACAGGGGACACCACCTTCCACATAGAAGAAACAAGTTTGGGAATAAATGCTTCTGGTTGGAAGAAACAAAGACCCTCCTCTTCAGAGGATGTGGTAATGTGAGAATTAGTTCATTTTCTTTAATTGCATTTCTTTGAAGAAAGTTTTCCTAGCAGTAGGGGATGGAGGAGAATTTTCTGGCTCACCAGAGGAAACACGTCCCAGAGCCTGAGTCTGGGGCTCTGGTGAGCATGGCATGCTCATGGCAGCTAGACCTCTCCACCCTCCCCTGGACTTTCCTATTTTCCTCAGCGTATTGTATATACATACATACCTGTCAGCAGCAAACAAATTCATCACCGACAATCTAAGGAAGAGATGGAAAATTTTATTTGCGCCAACCTGAGGGTTATAATCTGGGAGACAGTCTTTCAGAAAGCTTGGAGGACTGTTCTACCTGTTAGAGATGACTTTCTTCCAAAATATTAAGGTCACAATGATACAAGTTTTTGAGACAAAGGGTTATACATCAGAGTAACATACTGGCAGTTGACATAGTCCAACAAGGCGAGTAGGGGGTTATTGTGACCCCTGAAAGGTCTTTAAAAAGGAATGTTATCTCCTAAGGAGTTACCTTGCTGGCGCCAGGAGGAAATGCTTTTGCTTCTGATGAGTAGGCATTTCTGCATCTTCTAAGGGGCTCTAGTTCATGTGTAAATGCAGGTGCACAGGGCACACCACAGGGAGGGGTAGTGGCTCCAATGGGCAGAGAGAGAATTTCGTGTTTAAAAATGGTCTTGCCTGCCCTTAAATTAATTTTGTTTCATCACACATTAGTATAATTTTCTCTCTACTCAACTTGTAACCCATATACAAGCTGGTTCCCCTTTGCTCCTTAGAGATACAGACTTGGACACCACCATTTCCACAACCTTTGGAGGTCCAAAGTTCTCTCAGGAATTTTTATTAATTCCCAGGGACTATTTTTTTAATCCCCTTTTTTGGGAAACATAATACAGTTATGATCTAATCATGTGTAGAATCTACAGTGTATTTTATTTGGAAATATATTTCACTCATTAAGTTTGTAAGGTTCTTGTATCCATCTTAACGGCTGTTACTAATTTCCTGATTTCTTTGAAGGCTTTTCTTCTCACTGTAACAGCCACCATCTCCAGGACTCCTCACCTCTCCAGACTTTTCCATTCTCTGTATTTCTTTATTTAGAATGACAAAACTCTTTATTCCAAAATATTAAGCTTCCGGAAGATTTAGATAGTGTTCATTTCTCTGGGTTGGGGATAAAAGTAAATATTTGCAGGTTATGGAAAGAACTAAGCACAAATTGCTTGGGACAGATGGAGAAATGTCAAGGATGTATTCGGTTTTTCTTTTTTTCTGGAAGAAGGTGGACATGCATATACACATGTGGAAATACATACTGAGTGAAGTGGGGGAGTGAAAAGAAAAATACGTATTTTCTTTTCCACGTTTCCTAACTCAGTTAGTTTGCAGACTCTGTTTTGTAATGAAAAGTATCCACCCAGATTCTATCAAATGCCAGCAGTTCTGAGTGCCCCCAAACTCCAGTTATTACACGAAATTGTACGGGACGGGAAGGACTCTAGATGTTCCTCATTCAGGTGGTCAGTTAGCGTACCTTAGTTAAGTGCTCGTTTTGGTTTCAGATTTTCTCACTGAATGACAAAACCATTGGGAGAGTACAGGCTCCTGGGAGCCATAGAACCCCGTACGTCATGAAAAGGACTGTGAGCCAAGATCACATCCATCATCGTGGGTGAAAGGTCTTTGATACTGTCTGTGCCATTCCTTCTGTGTAATTACATACACGACTCAAGTTTATGATGTATAGAGATCGAATGACAGTCCTTGGCTACATGCTTAATAGAGTTTTTGTTGTTGTCTCCATCAGAAAGAAATTATTTTTATAAGGATAGCAGGAGCAATTGTATTGCAGAATGTGGCTTGATTTTCACCCTCTTTACAGTGTCTTTTGCAGACCCCAAGTTTAAAAAGTTAAGTCTAACTTCTTAACATTTCTTTGATGGATCATGCTTTACTTTACTATTGTTTCACTTGTTTTTGATATTTCTGGTACTATATTTTAAGCTATAGATTCACTCTAGGTACCAGTTTAGGTCGCTGCCCTCATTGTTGACATTCATAAGAAAGAAAATGTTAAAGTCCGTGACTCACGAACTACATATTTCGTAAGTGCCACTCATGATTCTCGCACTTTGTGTGCAGAACTGGCTCTGACTGAACAGGCTCTTTTTGCTTCTATTTCTTTCTGTTTGGTGACATAGGCAGTTGTTACTAACTTAACTACAAGAAGAGTAACTTCATTTGTACTGCATGAAAAATATTGACTGGTTTCTAGTTTTAGTATAAAGTGTTTTCCAGTAAAAATTGTTAAACTATGTAGACGATGCTTGCCAGTAAGTACTTACTTAGTAAGTAGGAAATAATTATGATTATCATTCAGCTAGGGGTCTCTAAGTGTGCTGAGCAATTTTGGAGGCTGTGCCACTACTCTCTCTAACCCCAGAAGCTATCTAGCAAATCATGAGTGTTGTAATAGATGTGTGGTGTAGAAAAGAGTTTGTGCAACATTATGTGAGAGAATGACGTCAAGGGTGGGTAAAAACTCAGGTCAACAGGGCTCCGATGAACCCAGGGAAATTGCGTTATTTTTTTTTAGGAATTCTGCTGATGGTACTAAAAGGAAAAAGAAAGGAAACACGCAAACAAAATAAACCAACAGGAATGAGGACCTGGATATTTTTGTGGGCCATTATTTTGTCCGCCCCATTCATCTGTTTCTGTATTCTTTCTTGACTATTAACTAGTTAGTGTTGACTACTTATCTTGTTACCGACTATGATGTTAACTACTTATCTTCTCTCCCCTATTTTCCTCATCTCTCTTCATGTTCTGCCTCTGTGTTTCTTCTTCTCAATTATATTTTCTAAACCATCTTTTGAAATTTTAATTTCTCCTGTCATATATTTAATTTTCAAACGTTACTTCCTGCTTTCTTAATATTCTTTAAACTATGGCCTTGTGTTCTTGTTTCATGGGTGTAATATTTCCTCAAATGTCTTGTGGACCTTGGCTGTCAATTTCATTCATATTTAAGAGCGGGGCATCTAAAGGTCATTCCTGTCTATGGCCTGCTGACAGGCAAGAATGTGCTAAGACTTTATAGGTCGTTATTTTTGACTCAGCTCTTAATTTTCCCTAGAGAAGAAACCTCCAGTATCCCACACGGAGGTTTTCATTTACTCTGCTCTGTAGGTCAGTTGCCACTCACTTCTCTTGCAAGTCTACCTAGGAGTGAAATGGTTGTATTATAAAATAAGTATAATTGACGAAGTTGATTAACATGGACAACATGCTGCAATCACAAGACTGGTAGTTTGGAAGATATGCCAACACCTGACTGGAGTAAATCTTTTAATCTCTCTGAACTTTAGTTTCATCAGTTTTAAAATAAAAATAATATCAAAATTCATCAAGTTATACATCTGAAATATGTGTAGTTTACTGGACGGAAATCATGCCACAATACAGTTGTTTAAATAATAATGATAATACCTTCCCTGAAGAGTTGCTGTGAAGATGAGAATATATGTAAAGAGTGTGATGTACCTGGCATAGAATCTGGGGCATAGCAGAGTATTCACTGCACGGGAGCTGTGATGGTGGTGGTGGTGGTGGTGAAGATGAAGATGATGATGGTGGTGGTGATGATGATGATGGTGGTGGTGGTGATGGTGATGAAGACGATGATGGTGGTGGTGATGGTGATGAAGACAATGGTGGTACTATAACCTATTTATATGTACTGATGGGTAGACTTGATGAGTTAAAATATAGAGCTGACCTCTTTCTTTTATTCTTGAAAAAGAATCTGAAAACTTTAAAAATCTCTTGTACATTGTCTAGATATGTGGTTCTTAACAGGATTCCAGCATCCCACCCCTGAGATTCTTATTTAATTTTATGGAGATGGGGCCCAGGCTTCTGTTTGCTTTAAACATTCCTCTGGTGATATTAATCTGCTGTCAGGGCTGAGAACCCCTGCTTAGCAGAATTAATTCATAGCTCACCTTGTCAGACGTTGCCATTCTTCAGTTCCCCGAAGTAGCAGATTGGCTGTAAGACTGTTACATTTTCCTCTCTGCTGAAAACTTCACCCTGGCCATGTCTGAGTCCTGGAAACCACTGCTGAGATTCATGTCTTGTTGGTGGGCATCCTTCCCTTCTTTCCTCTTGTTTCTCTTCTGAATCATAGGCCATTGATTCAGAGGGTTTGATCCACATTTGCTGCTTGGCTTCAGTATGCAGACTCAGTCTTCTCAAATGTCACCTTCTCAATATTTTCTGCCTATTCCTTCCATTGTTTGTACTTTTTCATTTAAAATAAACACAAATATGGGAAACTCCTGCGGCCTCTGGTAGTTGGCAGCCTGCGAGCGGGCTGCTCCCACCTTGGAGGTACAGACTCTGCTGGCAGACTGTTGAAGGTTGTTGTGCCTTAAGGAACAGCTGGTTTTTCTTTCCTTCTCTTTTTTAAAAATAAAAGCTTTAGTTTCTTTTTTTTTTTTAACATTTTTTATTGATTTATAATCATTTTACAATGTTGTGTCAAATTCCAGTGTTCAGCACAATTTTTCAGTCATTCATGGACATATACACACTCATTGTCACATTTTTTTGCTCTGTGAGTTATCATAACATTTTGTGTATATTTCCCTGTGCTATACAGTGTAATCTTGTTTATCTATTCTACAATTTTGAAATCCCAGTCTATCCCTTCCCACCCTCTACCCCCCCCTCGGTAACCACAAGTCTGTATTCTCTGTCCATGAGTCTATTTCTGTCCTGTATTTATGCTTTGTTTTTGTTTGTTTTTGTTTTTTAGATTCCACATATGAGCGATCTCATATGGTATTTTTCTTTCTCTTTCTGGCTTACTTCACTTAGAATGACATTCTCCAGGAGCATCCATGTTGCTGCAAATGGCATTATGTTGTTGGTTTTCATGGCTGAGTAGTATTCCATTGTATAAATATACCACTTCTTCTTTATCCAGTCACCTATTGATGGACATTTAGGCTGTTCCCATGTTTTGGCTATTGTAAATAGTGCTGCTATGAACATTGGGGTGCAGGTGTCATCCTGAAGTAGATTTCCTTCTGGGTACAAGCCCAGGAGTGGGATTCCTGGGTCATATGTAAGTCTATTCCTAGTCTTTTGAGGAATCTCCACACTGTTTTCCATAGTGGCTGCACCAAACTGCATTCCCACCAGCAGTGTAGGAGGGTTCCCCTTTCTCCACAGCCTCTCCAGCATTTGTCATTTTTGGATTTTTGAATGATGGCCATTCTGACTGGTGTGAGGTGATACCTCATTGTAGTTTTGATTTGCATTTCTCTGATAATTAGCGATATTGAACATTTTTTCATGTGCTTTTTGATCATTTGTATGTCTTCCTTGGAGAGTTGCTTGTTTAGGTCTTCTGCCCATTTTTGGATTGGGTTGTTTATTTTTTCCTTATTGAGTCGTATGAGCTGCTTATATATTTTGGAGATCAAGCCTTTGTCGGTTTCACTTGCAAAAATTTTCTCCCATTCCGTAGGTTTTCTTCTTGTTTTATCTCTGGTTTCCTTTGCTGTGCAGAAGCTTGTAAGTTTCATTAGGTCCCATTTGTTTATTCTTGCCTTTATTTCTTCTAGGAGAAAATTTTTGAAATGTATGTCAGATAATGTTTTGCCTATGTTTTCCTCTAGGAGGTTTATTGTATCTTGTCTTATGTTTAAGTCTTTAATTGATTTTGAGTTGATTTTTGTATATGGTGTAAGGGAGTGTTCTAGATTCATTGTTTTACATGCTGCTGTCCAGTTTTCCCAACACCATTTGCTGAAGAGACTGTGTTTATTCCATTGCATATTCTTGCCTCCTTTGTTGAAGATGAGTTGACCAAAAGTTTGTGGGTTCATTTCTGGGCTCTCTATTCTGTTCCATTGGTCTGTATGTCTGTTTTGGTACCAATACCACGGTGTCTTGATGACTGTAGCTCTATAGTATTGTCTGAAGTCTGGGAGAGTTATTCCTCCAGCCTCTTTCTTTCTCTTCAGTAATGCTTTGGCAATTCTAGGTTTTTGATGGTTCCATATAAATCTTATTATGATTTGTTCTAGTTCTGTGAAATATGTCCTGGGTAATTTGATAGGGATTGCATTAAATCTGTAGATTGCCTTGGGCAGTGTGACCATTTTAACAATATCGATTCTTCCAATCCAAGAGCATGGAATATCTTTCCATTTTTTAAAGTCTTCTTTAATTTCCTTCATCAATGGTTTATAGTTTTCTGTGTATAATTCTTTCACCTCCTTGGTTAGATTTATTCCCAGATATTTTATTACTTTGGGTGCTATTTTAAAGGGGATTGTTTCTTTACTTTCTTTTTCTGTTGATTTATCATTAGTGTAAAGAAAGGCAACTGATTTTTGAACATTAATTTTGTAACCTGCTACCTTGCTGAATTCTTCAATCAGCTCTAGTAGCTTTTGTGTGGACCTTTTAGGGTTTTCTATATATAGTAACATGTCATCAGCATATAATGACACTTTTACCTCTTCTTTTCCAATTTGGATCCCTTTTATTTCTTTCTCTTGCCTGATTGCTGTGGCTAGGACTTCCAAGACTATGTTGAATAGGAGTGGTGATAGTGGGCATCCTTGTCTTGTCCCAGATTTTAGTGGGAAGCTTTTGAGTTTTTCACTGTTGAGAACTATGCTGGCTGTAGGTTTGTCATATATAGCTTTTATTATGTTGAGATATGTTCCCTCTATACCCACTTTGGCGAGAGTTTTTATCATAAATGGGTGTTGAATTTTATCAAATGCTTTTTCTGCATCGATTGAGATGATCATGTGGTTTTTGTCCTTTCTCTTGTTGATGTGATGTATTACATTGATTGATTTGCGTATGTTGAACCAGCCTTGTGTCCCTGGGATGAACCCCACTTGGTCATGATGTATAATCTTTTTTATGTGTTGTTGGATTCTATTTGCTAAAATTTTGGTGAGGATTTTGGCGTCTATGTTCATCGGTGATATTGGCCTATAATTCTCTTTTTTGATAGTCTCTTGGCCTGGTTTTGGTATCAGGGTGATGGTGGCTTCATAGAATGAGTTTGGGAGTATTCCCTCCTTTTCAATCATCTGGAAGAGTTTGAGAAGGACTGGTATGAGTTCTTCTTTGTATGTTTGGTAGAATTCCCCAGTGAAGCTGTCCGGCCCTGGACTTTTATTTGTAGGGAGGTTTTTAATTGCTATTTCTATTTCCTTTCTAGTGATCGGATTGTTCAAGTGTTCAGTTTCTTCTTGATTCAGTTTTGGTGGACAGTATGTTTCCAGAAACTTGCCCATCTCCTCTAGGTTATCCAGTTTGGTTCCATATAGTTTTTCATAATATTCTCGTATGATAGTCTGTATTTCTATTTTGTTTGTTGTAATTTCTCCATTTTCCTTTCTTATTTTGCTAATTTGTGCTCTCTTTTTTCTTCTTTGTGAGTTTGGCCAGAGGTTTGTCGATTTTATTTACTTTTTCAAAAAACCAGCTTTTGGTTTGGTTGATTTTTTCTATGGTCTTGTTAATCTCTATTCTATTTAATTCCTCTCTGATCTTTATTATTTCCTTCCTTCTGCTGCTTTTTGGGGCTTTTTGTTCTTCTTTTTCTAATTCATTCATGTGGTGGGTTAACTTGTTTATTTGAGATTGTTCTTCTTTTTTGAGGAAGGCCTGTATCGCTATAAACTTCCCTCTTAGCACTGCCTTTGCTGTGTCCCATAGGTTTAGAGTGGTTGTGCTAGCTTTAGTTTCTTTTTACTTTTCATTATCAAAGTAATGTATGTTTACTGTGGCAGAAAGTTAATCTAAAGCTCCAGAAACAACAACAAAAATAATTTGTGCAGTGTTCTCCTTCTATAGTCAATATCCAACTTCAGCTTCGGCGATTCCTACATTTATGGCCCTGGGTTACTTCTCTTTCTTGAGTCTATAGCCTCAAATGTTAAAGAGGGATGATAGAAAAATAGGGGAAAATATGAAGGCTAAGTCAGCAGAAACAACATAAAAATGGCCATTAAGTGAAAACCATTCTACTTCACTCATAAGATAAATGCAAATTAATGGCAAAAAGCTTAAGGCTTGACAATACACCTTGTCAGTGAGGCAGGGGACAAACAGACACTCTCAGGTGTTGCAGGTGAAGGTGCAAAATGGCACACACCTTTAGGGGGACTTTGGCATTTCCTAAATAGACTACCTATATGTTTACATTTTGATCCAGTAATCCCACTGCAAAGAATTTACTCTGAAGGTGTATCTTAATAACATTAAATGTATATGCACAAGATTACTCATTGCAACATTATTCACAATGGGAAAATATTGGAAATAACCTAAATCGTCAACTATAGGAAATTTTTATTGAATAAACTATGAAACATTTATATCAAGAAGAACCATGCAACTTTAAGAAAGAAGGCTAAATAATTTCATAAACCAATGAAGCAATTTCCTGTGAAAAAAGCAAAGGGCAAAGGACACCATCTTGGTGTCAGAAACAGAGGTACTAAGAAGATGTACATTGCAAAAAGGATAAATCAGAAACTAACAAGATAGATTGCCTACAGGGAGTGGATGGAAACAGGGTTGAAAGTATAGGAAAGTGAATGACAATTTCTCTGAGTATATTCTCTTGGGTAGTTTTGACTTTTGACGTAATGCTAATGTTTTTTCACTGTGAAATAACTTAAATCAACAAGAATGTAGTAGGAGGAAAACTTTAAAATGGAATACAAACCAAAGTAGATGAACGGAACTTTCAATGAATTAATATAACCACTCAGATGGTAAAGAAGAATTAACTGAAGTAACTTTGTGTTTTTTAAAAAATGTTTATTGAAGTATAGTTGATTTACAATGTTGTGCTAGTTTCTGGTGTACACCATAGTGATTCAGTCATATATATATATATGTATATATGTATGTATATATATTCCTTTTCATTATAGGTTATTACAAGCTGTTGGAATGTATTTCCTGTGCTATACAGCAGGACCTTGTTGTTCATCTATTTTATATATAGAATAGTTTGTAGCTGCTAATCCCAGACTCCTAATTTATCCTTCCCCTTTGCGTTCCTCTTTGATAACCATAAATTTGTTTTCTATATCTGTGAGTCTCTTTCCGTTTTGTAATTAAGTTCATTTATATCATTTTTTCAGATTCCACATGTAAATGATATCATATGATATTTGTCTTTGTCTGACTTACTTCACTTAATATAATAATCTCTAGGTCTGTCCATGTTGCGGCAAATGGCATTATTTCATTCTTTTTTATGGCAGAGTAGTATTCCATTGTGTGTGTGTGTGTGTCTGTGTGTGTGTGTGTGTATGTATGTATATATATATATATATATATATATATACCACAACTTCTTTATCCAGTCATCAGTTGATGGACATTTAGGTTGCTTCTATGTCTTGACTATTGTAAATAGTGCTGCTGTGAACAATGGCGTGCATGTGCCTTTTTGAATTAGAGTTTTCTCTGGATATATGCCCAGGAGTGGGATTGCTGGATCATATGGTAACTCTGTTTTTAGTTTTTTAAGGACTTTCCATACTATTTTGTATAGTGACTGTACCAAAATACATTCCCACCAACAGTGTGGGAGGATTCCTTTTTCTCCACACCCTCTCCAACATTTATCATTTATGGACTTTTTAATAATAGCCATTCTGAGTAGTGTGAGGAGATAGCTCATTGTAGTTTTGATTTGCATTTCTCTGATAATTAGCGATATTGAGCATCTTTTACATGTGCTTACTGGCCATCTGTATGTCTTCATTGGAGAATTGGTTGTTTAGGTCTTCTGCGCATTTTTTTGATTGGGTTGTTTATTTTTTGCTATTGACTTGTGTGAGTTGTTTGTATATTCTAGAAGTTAAGAAGTCAGTTGCATCTTTTGCAAATATTTTCTCCCATTCTGTAGGTTGTCTTTTCATTTTGTTTATGGTTTTCTTTGTTGTGCAAAAGCTTATAAGTTTAATCAGGTCCCATTTGTTTATTTTTGCTTTTACTTTTGTTGCCTTGGTTGACGGCCCTAGGAAAACATTGCTACAATTTATGTCAGAGAATATTTTGCCTATGTTCTCTTCTAGGAGATTTTTGTGTCCTGTCTTATATTTAAGTCTTTAAGCCATTTGGGGTTTATTTTTGTGTAGGATGTGAGGGAATGTTCTAACTTTATTGTTTTATGTACAGCCGTCCAGCTTTCCCAGCACCACTTATTGAAGAGACTGTCTTTTCTCCATTGTATATTCTTGTCCCCTTTGTCAAAGATTAATTGACCATAGGTTGTGGGTTTACTTCTGGGCACTCTATTCTGTTTCATTTATCTATATGTCTGTTTTTGTGCCAATATCATGCTGTTTTGACTACTGTAGCTTTGTAGTATTGTCTGAAATCTGGGAGAGTTGTTCCTCCAGCTTTGTTTTTTTCCCTTCAGTATTGCTTTGGCAATTCTGGGTCTTTTGTGATTTCATATTAATTTTTGGATTATTTGTTCTAGTTCTGTGAAAACTGTCAAGGGTAATTTGACAGGGAACACATTAAATCTACAGATTGTTCTGGGTAGTATGGCCATTTTAGCAATATTAAATCTTCCAATACAAGAGCATTCAATATTTTTCCATTTCTTTAAATTCTCTTTAATTTCCTTCATCAGTGTTTTATAGTTCTCAGGGTATAAGTCTTTCACCTCTTTGGTCAGATTTATTCCTGGGTATTTTATTTTTTCCTATGTGATTTAAAAAAGTATTTTTAAACTTTCCTTTTCTGATATTTCATTGTTACTATAAAGAAATGTAAGAGATTTCTGCGTTAATCTTGTGTCCTGCTACCTTGCTGAATTTGTCTATCAGCTCTAGTAGTTTTTGTGTGATGACTTTAGGGTTTTCTATACATAGTACTATGTCATCTGCATATAGTGACAATTTTACCTCTACACTTCCAATTTGGATCTTGTTTATTTATTTTTCTTTTCTGATTGGTATGGCTAAGACTTCCAATATTATGCTGAATTGAAGTGGTGAGAGTGGGCATCCTTGTCTTGTTCCAAGTTTTAGTGGGAAGACTTTCAACTTTTCACCATTGAGTATTATGTTGGCTGTGGGTTTGTCATAAATAGCTTTTATTATGTTAAAATGTGTTCCCTCTGTACCCACTTTGGTGAGAGGTTTTTTTTTTTTTAAATAATGAATGGATGTTGAATTTTATCAAAGGACTTTTCTGTATCTACTGAGATGATCATGTGGTTTTCATTCTTTTTTTGTTGATGTGATGTATGACATTGATTGATTTGCATATGTTGAACCACCCTTGTGTCCCTGGGATGAATTTGACTTGGTCATAGTCTGTTTTCTTTTCTATGTATTGTTGGATTTTGTTGAGAATTTTTGCATCTATATTCATCAAAGATACTGGCCTGTAATTTTCTTTTTTGTAGTGTCTTTGTCTGATTTTGGTTTCAGGGTGATGATGGGCACGACGTATGCAGCTTACCCAAGTTGTTCAGAATATGTATGCATATGTGTGTGAAAAGGGACAGAGACAAAGCTATAGAAAGAGAGAGAGAAAGGTAAAGCAAATGTGGCAAAATGTTAATTGGCAAATCCAAGTGAAGGGTATAGAAATGTTTTTTGTAGCATTTTTGTAAGTTTTCATTAAGTGAGAAGTCATTTCAAAATAGTTATTAGAATTAAAATGAAGATACAATAAGAGTACTTATAGTACTATTATAAGAACTAAATTGGATAATCCATAAAAAGATTTTAACACAAGCACTGGCATAGATAGTAAAACTCAATTAATTGTTAGATATTATTAAACTAAAATAAATATATTATCATATTAATATTTGATTAATATAGCAATTGATAATCACTATCAATATATTAACATCAACATATGCATAAAATACTTTATCAATATTATATTAAAATTTGATCAACATCTCACATTTACTATATTAATAATGGCATTGATACATTGATACTAATCACTACTAATAATCACTACTAATAATTTCAGTATACTAATATTTAATAATGCACTGAACCAAAAGTCTGCAGGCTGGATGACCACATGCTAAATGCTTGATTACGTTCCTGCAGTTGCCCCAGGAGAGAGGCCACCAAAAACAACTTCTTACTAGTTTGATACTGAGCTAAGACTTTTAGATGGGAGAAACTTTATTTGGTTTGATTCTGAAAGTAACAAAACCAACAGTTTTGGTTGTATCTAAAAATGCTGTAAAACAGTACTTAGATTACTTAGGAATCAGACATGTTTGAAAAGATGTGGCCATTTCAAGTTTCCTTAAATCAGTTTTGCCTTGGGAGTACACTGAAAAAATATGTAATGTATTCCACCACTGAAAGACCTAGTAACAGGGCGATTGTCTACTTTTAAGTGGCTGAAAGAAAAATATATTTCCCCCACCTCTGGGTTATCATTGTAAAACTAGATTATCAGTTGTGAAAGCACTAGTAATTTAAGGTTTAAAGGGAATGGATGTTGAAAAATTAAGTTTCTATTTATCTTTCCAGGAAGCAGCCATCATGAAATGCATTCCCTTGCTTCTTGATAGTTAGCAGATGCTGCTACACCCCCAGAAAATAGAGCCCCCAAAGCCTTAACCTCTGGGGCAGAATCTGCTGCAAATGTCTGAAGATATTTACTTGGCCAAGATTTATGTGACACATTGAAATTGTCTAATCTTAAAAGAAATAATCCATTTGATTAGTATTTATGCATACTAGTGAATAACTTAAAAGCATACCCTACACATTTCTAGTATGGAGTGATAAGACAGTGTGCCAAAAATATGCACTGATGCATAGGTGTAAAAATGAAGCTTGGTTTGAAGAAGAATTTCCAACCCTTTTTGGATAGTGCGTCTTTTCTAAATTCGCTTTTCAGTCTGTGGACTAGGGTGCCATTAATTTACTTTTACATGGATGATAACTTTTAAAAAATGTTTAAGTTTAATAACTTCAGTAATGCCTGAAAATACCAAGGTGAAGGGTCTTCCTTTATGGGAGCCTATGGAAAGAGTGATCAGATGGCTCAACCTGGGACTCTGGTGGTTGGCCTTTTGAAGAGGGGAATTTATGATTGTTCTTGCTGAAACTAAATTACTGCTAAACTGACTTGGTTGGGAGAGAGTGCAGGTTGCCGTTGACCTGCCATTCCCTTGTGATCTAAGGGTACCTCATTAAGAGATGGAGGGGTTTCTCCCTTCCCACTCTTGTTTTGCTCTTGGCAGGCACAGTGTTCCATCATTCTGTTATAAAAACAGCTCCAAAGTGCCAACATTTGGAAAATTCTTTCATTTTAATCATTATGAGGATGGTTTGGGATTACTCTAGTCAAATTTGAGAAAGTAGTTTCAAAAGAAAAATTCCTATCTCACTCTCCATTCCAGCCCTCAAATCCAGCTCCTGCCTAGTTCCATAATTGTAGTTAGAATAACAAAACAACTAATGCCAGCTGAATTTTTTCAAATACAAAAGTTGGAAATTCACACTTCAAATGTTTGACATTTATTTGGAGATGTCAAAAAAGCCCCATGTTAGTCCAAGGCATTGACATTTTAAAAGTGATTGATTATTCATTAATAAATATTAAAATTCTTTTATGTTTAGGAGTATTTGAAGCCTTTATGACAACCATGCCATTTATCTATGTTAAAGATTCTCCTGGTCCTAATTACCTGGTTTAGTTTCTTCAATTTGTTGGTATTCTTGTTCATATAGAAATAATAGAATCTGTTTTCATGATTTGAATCTCTCATTTAGCTACCCTCAAACTAAACTAAGATCCCCTTGTCTGCTTAAAACCCAACCACCAGCGTCAGCAAAAAGAAAGTTTGCACTTGTATGCCATTTAAAAAATATTTATTTTAATTGAAGTACAGTCAGTTATAATGTGTCAATCTCTGGTGTACAGCACAATGTCCCAGTCATGCATATGCATGCATATATTCCATTTTTAATTGATTCCTTAAATTAGAAGTTGGCATGCTGTTAATCTCAGGCTGAAATAGAACTGTTGGGCATCACTTAATCATCAATTTAAGAAATTAATCAAATTATGGGGAACAATCCATCAAACTCTGTAGAGCATTAGAGAAAAAAATAAAATTATCAGTTAATCACAAAACCACTAATGTTTGATCTTAGGAAATGATTGCAAAATCTGTCTTTTTAATTTAAAAACCTACTTGGTTCTTATAAGTTAAATAACTGCTATCAGTTTGCTGTGTTAAAGAGACCATATATAGGCTTGTCTAAGACAATCTTTTCATCTAATATATAAGCTTGCCATTTAGTTCTGTCTCAGAAGATACATATTTGCTTCTAACCCAAATTAGATCATAGTTACTTTTAGTTAATGCAAAGAAAGAATGGACATCAGACTTTTTTTGTAACCCTTGAAGGATAAAGATACTTCCAGATAATTAGCATCTCTTAAGATACTTTCAGGTTTGGTGAAAAAGGTTTTAGAGAGATGATGATCTTGACTTTTTTGAAGGATAAAAATGCCCAGAAAATAACATTGATAAAGAACCGTGGAGCTATAAAATACTCTTATTTGAAGTTTATTTAGGGAGTATTTTAGATACAATTACTTCCTTCTGCTACATGGAAAGCACATTACCTAGGGAGTCACAGACTCAATGTTTCCACCCCGGTCCGGCCAGTTGGACTGGTGGCCATGGATCCACCATGAATTTCCCTAGGTCAGTTTCCTCACTGATAAAATTGGAAAGATAATGCCTTTCTATTTACCTCAGAGTTGTGAGGATTAAATAAAATCATGAATGTAAAATGGAATCATGAACCATGATACTGTTTGTAGAGACAGGAAAAATATATGCCCAATCTTCTTTGAGAAGCAAGTGTAAGCCATATATTCTTTAATTTATTTCTTTCCGTAAGCCCTATTTTTGTTGATTCAATCTTGCCTAATATAACCACAGCTAAAGCCAGACTGATGATCCAGGACTTGTTACAGTAAGAGGCTGGGAATGTCTGCAGGACATTGGCTTAGATCAGCGGTTCTCAAACTTTTTGGTCTCAGGGTTGCTTTACACTCTCAAAAAATTATTGAAGGCCCTAAAGAGCTTTCATTTATTTCAGCTATATATATAAATACATATATATATATATATATATATATATATCATATTAAAAACTAAAACTGAGAAATATATAAATATTAATTTCAAGGGAATAACAATAAATTTATTACATGTTAACATAAATGAACGTTTTGATGGAAAATGACTACAATTTTGAAAGCAAAAGAACCCTGAAAAAGTGGTGATTGGCTTACATTTTTGCAAATCTCTTTAGTATCTGACAATGCAAAACAGCTGGATTTTCGTATCTGCTTCTGCATTCAGTCTCTTGCATTATCACACATCATGTAGCCTCTGGAAAGCTCTGTCCTATACTCAGAAGAGAATAAGGAAGGGAAGAGCTTAGTATTATAAAAATAGTTTTGATCTCTTGGAGCCCCACCAACACCACTTAACGCTGAAATGCTCTGGAGGGGCCTCAACAAGACGAACAGAAGACATCAGGAAATTCTCCATCCCGTTTCAGTGATAGCATTTGTCAGAGGAGGAAAAGAGATGGTAGGAAAACAATGAGCTGGATACCTTTATCATTGCTGTTAAAACCCAAGGGAACAAGACGGAATTGCTCTGAAGACCGCAGAGCTGATAAGTAGGGTGCATTGCTGGAGACTTAGGCTGAACGTGAGGACCGAGAGAAGAGCAAACAGCCCTGCTGGATTATCAAAGGAGCATGTCACCTGCGAGGGTGATTGATGGCCGCCGTTCATACTGAATGTTTGTAGTGTGTCATCAGAGTTGGAGGACCTGCTGAGGACCTGCTATGTCCTACCAAAATCACAACAGTAAGCCAGAGAGACATGGACCCCTTTCTGTTTAAAGTGATCTATCGAATGCAAATCCACTCATTTCCTTAAACCCTCTAGTGGCTCCCCAGAGCCTACAGGGCACAGGCCAAGCTCCTTGACAAAACACGAAGGGCTCTCCAACCTCTCGGCCTTGCTTGCCTGTCTCACTTCATCTCCCATTTCCCTCAGCCTCATACTTTTTTTTAAACTTTTTTTTTTATTGAGTTATAGTCATTTAGCCTCATACTTTAAGCTTCCGTGATACCCTACTTCTTACAGTTTTCTGCTTGTAGCGAACTGCTCTCATCTCCATGCCTTTGGTCTTGCAGAGACATCTCCCTAGAATGATCTCTCCTTCTTTCTGTATCTTCTTGTTCATCTTTTTGGAGTCAGCCCTGACACTTAGGTCCTCTGAGAAAGCTTCTCAGAATGTTCTTCTTCCATATCTTGGTTCAGAGCATATTACTGATTCTCCTATAGTATCTCGTATGTATGCTACTGTTTTACCTGACATCTTATAGTAATTATTATCCTTTTAACATTTCTAGTCCCTCTTTTATTTTTATTTATTTTTTATTGAAGTACAGTCAGTTACAATGTGTCAATTTCTGGTGTGCAGCACAATGTCCTAGTCATTCATATACATACATATATTTGTTTTCATATTCTTTTTCATTAAAGGTTATTCAAAGATATTGAACTGTATAGTTCCCTGTGCTATACAGAAGAAATTTCTTTAAAATCTGTTTTTATGGATAGTGGCTAACACTTGTAAATCTTAAATTCCCAAATTTATCCCTTCCCACCCCCTTTCCCCAGGAACCATAAGACTGTTTACTATGTCTGCAAGTCTGTTTCTGTTTTGTAGATGGGTTTATAGTGTCTTTTCTGTCCCCCTACCCTATTTTTAGATTCCACATATGAGCGATATCATATGGTATTTTTCTTTCTCTTTCTGGCTTACTTCACTTAGAATGACATTTTCCAGGTCCATCCATGTTGCTACAAATGGCATTATTTTATCCTTTTTATGGCTGAGCAGTATTCCATTGTATAAATGTACCACAACTTCTATATCCAGTCCTCTGTTGATGGACATTTAGGTTGCTCCCATGTCTGCTATGAATACTGGGGTGCATGCATCTTTTCAAATTAGAATTCCTTCTGGATATATACTCAGAAATGGGATTGCTGGATCATGTGGTAAGTCTATTTTTAATTTTTTGAGAAATCTCCATACTGCTTTCCATAATGGCTGCACCAAACTACATTCCCACCAGCAGAGTAGGAGGGTTCCCTTTTCTCCACAGCCTCTCCAGCATTTGTCATTTGTGGACTTTTGAATGATGGCCATTCTAACTGGTGTGAGGTGATAGCTCATTGTAGTTTTGATTTGCATTTCTCTGATAATTAGTGATGCTGAGCATTTTTTCATGTTCCTATTGTCCATTTGTATGTCTTCATTGGAGAATTACTTGTTTAGGTCTTCTGCCCATTTTTGGATTGGTTTGTTTATGTTTTTTTGGCTTGTTATTAAGCTGTATGAGCAGTTTATATATTCTGGAAATTAAGCTTTCGTCAGTTGCATCACTTGCAAATATTTTCTCCCATTCCATAGGCTGTTGTTTTGTTTTGCTTATGGTTTTGCTGTGCAAAAGCTTATAAGTAATTAGGTCCCATTTGTTTATTTTTGCTCTGGTTTTCTATTGCCTGGGTAGACTGCCCTAGGAGAACATTGTTGAGATTTATGTCAGAGAATGTTTTGCACATGTTTTCTTCTAGGAGATTTATTATGTTTTATCTTATATTTAAATCTGTAAGCCATTTTGAGTTTATTTTTGTGTGTGGAGTGAGGGAGTGCTCTAGCTTCATTGATTTACATGCTGCTGTCCAGTTTTCCCAGCACCACTTGCTGTAGAGACTGTCTTTTCTTCATTGTATATTCTTGCCTCCTTTCTTGAAGATTAATTGATCATAGGTTTGTGGGCTTTTTTCTGGGCTTTCTGCTCTGTTCCATTGATCCATGTGTCTGTTTTTGTGCCAATTCTAGTCCCTCTTTTAGATTCAAAGCTTTTAGAGAGCAGGGACTACATTTTGGGGAGACAGTTCTCCATGAGTGTCATATGTTTCTGCATATCTCATGAATAAAGGCACTGGCTGTTTTTGTTCTGTACCACCCTCTCAAGGATATTTGAGCAAATAGCCTTGGAAGATAGACACAGTGCCTCCCTCCAGAGCAGAGGGCAGGTTTGTGTACTGTCCAGTGAAATAATGTCTTCTTCCAGGACCAAGGGCAGGCAGGCTTACTGCCCATAATAAAATATTCAGGTTCCCTAAACTCAGGGTTCCTCTTTTATATTGCAACCACTGTAGATGGAGGTATTACCTGACCGTCTTTATATTGTCTTGTGGGAGCTGAGTTTCAGAGAGGTGGTACAAATGTTCATACACTGGCTACAGCTATTTTCATGAGTAATAAACGTTTTGTCTCAGAACCATGAGTTTTGTGTCTCCTACCAGCATTAATGAAATTGTGGCAGACTAACTTGTTAGCTTGAAAATAGGATAAAATCCTAAACTTCTCAGAGTTCCCTACATATGTTATATTCATTGTTATACTTCTAACTTCCAGCCCCGAGATAGTATCTGGCATATGGTAGACACTTAGTGAACGTTACGTGAATGAATAACTAACTTTCTGCTACAGAATAAAAGCAGAAAAGAATAGTTGAAGGTGATCAGTTCACACAGACCATACCTACGTGGCTGCATTTCTACTTTCTGCTTAGCTCTCTCTGCTATGTCTGCAGTAGATTTCCTACATGGCTCCGACGATCTGTTGGTTTCCTAAGTACATTTTTGTTGATACCAGGAGAGAGAGCTCAGATCCTTCTGTGACATTGTTTTGGAGCATGAGCCTAAATTGTCATTGTCATTGATGCCATTTCTTAAATGCTCACCAGGGCCAGATGCAGTGATAAGTTTCATATATTTGAAGCTAAATAATTTATATAATTTCTTTGAATTATTGAGCTTAAAAATGACAGTATTAAAAGCATTGTGTGTTAAACAGAATTTGCAAACCACAGGGTAGTACAGTGCAGGGATTTGGCTAAGGAAAGATGATGACTACGTATTTGTAGCCTCTCGTGAACGTGGCTTGATATACGTAATTTATGTCTGAAATGCTGGGATGGCTTTCTGAAATTGTGTATTCTTATCTGATTTCCACATAGTAGTGGAAAATTTACTCAACAGTTTAGAAGGTGAAAGAAGGTGGATAGGGTCAAGTGCTCATAGCTGAGGAACTGAAGAGAGGGTCTGCAGACTCCAGAAAAGCTACCTTGTAATTTTTTATCTCTTTTTTGAAGCCAAGTGCATGCTGTACACTTGAATATGTCATATTTTTGCTCTTGAATATTAAAGCTTTAAAGTTGCCACTTTATGGACAAAAGATTTTGAGAAGTATGTGTGATCTTATTCTAAATAAGATTCCCAAAAATTTCCTAGATATGGAACAATGTCTCCTATTTTTAAAAATATTTAATTTTAGAAAAAGTTTAGATATGTACAACTAGTCCTGAGATCCAGAAGTAGTAAGAGGTGATTTGAAACTTTGAATAAAGGAAACTTCAGGAAAAACAGCTTTTCATCATATCCTCTCCTCTATCCCAAATAGATTTGGTTAGGTGAGTTGATTATAAGTAAGTTGGGAAACTGTAACTGTACTTGTAAGTAAAAACATGAGTTTTTAAAACGATTATTAGGAATAGTCATTGTATAATTGGTCATTCTTAAAATTAATGCCAGATCATTTGTGATTTCAGACTTGTAGAGTGAGAGTTCCTAGTGGAATTTTTAAAATCTGTGAATATTGAGCTCCTTTAAAAAAAAAACACAACCTATCTTAACCATTTTAAAGTATACAGTTCAGTAGTGTTAAGTATATTGACATTGTTGTGAAACAGATTTCCAGAAAGTTTTCATCTTGGAAATCTGAATCTCTTTACCCATCGAATGGCAGCTCTCCTTTCTCCCCTTCCCTGGCAACCACCATTCTACTTTCTGTTTCTATACATTTGCCTACTTTAGATGCTTCCTATCAGTAGAATCATACGGTTTTTGTCTTTTTGTGACTGGTTTATTTCACTTAGCATAATGTCTTCAAGTTTCATTCATGTTAGAATACGTGACAGGGTTTTTTTCTTTTATAAGGCTGAATAATATTCCAAAATACTTTGTTTATCCATTCATCCATTGATGAACATTCTGGTTGTTTCCACTTCTTGGCAACTGTGAATAGTGCTGTCATAAATATATGTATGCAAATATCTCTTCAAGATCCTGTTTTCAATTTTTTGGACTATGTATCTAGAAGTAATGTTGCTGGGTCATGTGTTAATTCTATGTTTAACTTTTTTGAGGAAACTCCACATGGTTTTCTGTAATGGTTGCACCATTTTACAACCCCATCAACAGTACATAAGGGTTCCAATTTCCCCATGTGGAATTAAAAAAAAATTTTGTTACTTAAATTAACCCATTTATTACAGGCTAGCAAGGTTTCAAATGGTGGCACTTCTACTAGTCCTTCAATGCCTTCAGTCTTCTGATGGCAGACTTTACTGTGACAGCCGAAGTGGTGTTGTAAGTCCAGGCATCACCAGCTACTGTTTTCATGCAGGACCCACAGTGCCAGATGCACACAGCTCGTCTCTTCATTCTGGTTTTGCCACAGGAGGAGCAAGTGTCCTTGGCGTGCTGGCTGACTTCAGTTTTCTTCACCATTTTCTGGAGGGAAGCACCATAATGGGTCCCATATTTATTGATGATTCCGATCTTCTTGGTGCATTTAGCCATGTTGGTGAGAACTAAGTCCGAGCCCAGAGAGTCCTGGGTGGAATCTTAAAGACAGTCTTTCCTCCTTGAGAGGATTGTGACCAGAGGTACCATTTTTTTAAATACCTCTGATTTTAAAATATATATATATATATATATATATATATATATATATATATATATATGTATGTTTATTAGATTTTATATTTCAGAGAAGTTTTAGGTTCATAGCAAAATTGAGTGAAAGTACAGAGATTTTCCTTATTCTTCTACCCAACGCATGCAGAGCCTCCCTATTATCAAATCCGCCACCAGTGTGGTACATCTTGTTACAACCGATAAACCTGTATCAACTCAGTCTCACTCGAGTCCGTAGTCTGTGTTAAGGTTCACTCTTGGTGTTGTATGTTCTATGAGTCCGGACCAATTTATAAAGACATCTGTCTGCCACACAGAGTGGCTTCTTTGCCCTAAAAATTCTCTGTGCTCTACCTTTCAGCCCTCCCTTTTCCTGTCCCCTGATTCTTTTTTGTTGTCTCTATAATTTGGCCATTTCCGGAAGTCATATAGTTGGTATAATACAGTATATAGACTTTCAGAATGGATTTTTTCACTTAGAAATATGCACTTAAGTTTCTGCCATGCAGTTGAATTTCCTCCCTTTTTTTCATGGTTTGATAGCTCTCTTCTTTTTTTAAGCACTAGAGATCTAAGTGTAGTCAATATAGACAACAATATCGTATGATAACCATCAAATTTGCTGAAAGACTAGAACTTAATTATTCCAGCCACTGAAAGGAAAGGATAATTACGTGATGTGATGGAGGTGCTAATTATCACTACAGTGACAGTTATAATACAATATATAAATGTATCAAATTAACATGTACACCTTAAATTTACACTGTTATATGTCAAATATATTTCAGTGAGAAAGGGTCCCTATTGACTCAGAGATTAAAACAGACATCTCTCAGCGTGCCTGACTGTCCTGCCCAGTGGCTTTCCTATGCCTCTTCCCCCGCCACCCTGTTCCCATTAGGAAAATCTTTCCCCGCTCTAGTTGTCTCGTTGTGTCAACATCTGCAACTCCCACTCCTTCCCCAGTTGCTCTAGGGTTTTTCTGCTTAAACTAATGAGGAAGATGACTCTTTTTCTTCCAGATTATAAACCATAGGAAGGTAGGCCTGGGCTGCTGGGGTTTTCTTTATCACAAAAAAAGCCTGTATGTAGCAGGAGAAAATAAAGCTAATATGCAAAGTAAAGCAAAGGCAAAGTTTGTCAGTAGAGGGGGGAAGAGTGGAGGCTATGGTTTGAGCCTCTAGATCCATTCAAGGTATTAGTGTTGTCAGGATTAAATGAGTTAATAAATGCATGTGAGTAAAAAATGCACATAAGGGGGTATGTGTTAAATAATTGTTAGCTGTTCTTAATCATATCTCAATATATAATCTCTCTCTCTTTTTTCCCTTAACCGAGGCACTGGGGACTGAACCCAGGACCTTGTGCACGCCAAGAACACACTCTACCATGGAACTATACCCCTCACTGTATGTATTCTTGTCTTGCTTCTCCAACTGCATTGTAAGGTTTTTGAGAGCAGGCACCAGGTCCTGCTCATGTGTGTCCCTCCCACAATGAGCACAGAGCCTCGCTCATACTAAGGTTTAATAACTCTTGTTGAAGAGAATTTAATAGATCAGCATTTTCTGGTTTCTGCGAGACACACTGAGTGTGTGACTTCAGCCTCATCTTTCTAAGCAAGTCTGGGATTTTGTTAGTAGATTGGTGCCATTTTTTTTCCTAAGATGAGAAAAGTGCCTTTTGCCTGTGGGTGTGTTCTGTCACTTTCAGTGTACTTTGCTTGGACTAAGCTGCCATGATTTTTATTTTTTTTAATGTAACAACTGTTTTTATTTTGATTTCTTTATGATGCAAAATACACTGTCTCTTGAGAGAGTTTGAGGTAGATTTTCCAGAATCAATAAGCAAAGACTCCCAACTCCTTATGTTATGATTGGAAAGATAAAATCGTTTCTGGTGCTAAGTTTTGAGAGACCAGATCACTCCCAAATCTCACAGAGAGAGTTGAAATGTAAAACATCTTTAAATTAAATTGTTTTATGCTGCCTTTGGTGCACTTCCCCGCTTTCCTGTGAAAGATGGAGATTAAAAAGGATTCTTGATGTTTCTTTTATGTTTTTAGCATATGTGCAGAAACCCTAGTGTCTGTTTACTTTGATGCTAGCATTTGAAGTTGTGTTCAAGTTAACTATTAATGAGAAAAATGCAGCACAGTGGAATGGAATGGAATGAGTCAGTTTATTCTGATTTCCTGCCTGAATTTAATGAACAAATGTGGAAGTGATAATGGGATGAGTAGAATTTTTAGCCTAAAGTTTCCATTTCCACAAGCAATAGCCTTGAACACAGAGGAGGGGAAACATTTTCTCAGGTAGAGTGAAGCACATTATTTGAGTATCAGCCTCATAAAATAAAAGGCCCTGAATCTTTCATTCTTTCATATCTCCAGCTGGACTGTTGGCTCCAGACATAGAACAAAGTGCTGTGTACCTGTGTGTACTTGGAAAAGGCTGTCCCTTCAACGCCTCTCCCACCAGGACACCCTCTTGCAACACTCTCATTCAGAAGATTCCTTTAAGATATTTTGTAGGCAAACTCTTTTAGAAATCTTTTAGAAATATCTTTTAGACTCTTTTTTTTAAGATAATATCTTTTTTAAGAAAAACTTTTAGAAGTAAAAGGTTGATCTTCTTCCTTTCCAATCCTCATGTCTCACTTTTCTTTTTTCTTGACTTACTGCATTGGCTAGGGTCGCCTACACACTGTTGAATTGTGGGGACTGTAGTCGGCATTTTTGTTCCATTCTTCTTCAGTGATTACTAACATTTTACCATTAAGCGTGAGATTTCTGACAGAAGTCTTTGGGTAAAAAGATTTCCATTCTATTCTTAGCTGGCTAATAGTGTTTTTTGTTTGCTTAGTGAATGAGCATTGAATTTTACTGAATACTACTTTTCTGCATTTATTAAGATGATCATGTGGCTTTTTTCCCCTCCTTCAGTATGTTAAACTGCTAGATGTTCGTACTCTGAACCATCCTTGCAGTCCTGAAATAAATCCTATTTGTGTATAGTATCTTTAAAAATACATAGCTAGGTCAACTTTGCAAATACATTATTGAGGATTTTGTACTTATGTTTGAAAAAGTGCTACTGGTCTGTCCTTTTAGAACTCCGCACAGAGCACTTCGCTCTCCTTCCTGCCTTGCTGGTGTCTGTTTCATTCCCTGTTATCCCCTAGCCACCCTGAACTCTGAGGTCAGCAAGTCTCCGCCTCTAAACATTCTTGCTACGTTTTGTTTCTCTTCTTTTCTGGTACACAGGGGTGCTGATCTTGCTTTAATTTTATTTACTTATTTGTTTTGAACTGATGTATTTAAAGTGTGACACTTTCACTCCTGGCCAGTAGTCTCTTTTTGTCACAGCATTACTTCCCATAACCTTAGGGTTTTACAGACTCAGTGGAAAACTGCTTTCACAGAGCAATGGATAATACCTCTCTGCTTGGTGCCATCAGCAACATTTAACAGGCATTTCCTAATTTTTTTTTTTATGGGTTTTTGGTGAAGGTGTTGGCTATGCTTCTTAGAGAATGCTGTATTCTACAGCAATTCAGCAAAAATCATACATGTTTCCGATCCCAAAAGGTGTGGGTAATCTCCAACCACAGGACATTTTATATTTTTCTTATCACTCCCACTCTAAGGTTAGAAATAGAATGATTTCTTTAAAATGCATTTTGTTTCAACAGCACAGGCTTTTTGAGGGGAAGAATTCTTTTGTTGTTTCCTTGGCTAGTTCTTTTAAAATATTCTGGCTTTGCATTTCAACTTGTTCAAAGAGTCCTTTATTAAAGTTATAGTTGTGTTATTTCAATAGCCCCTGCCCGTTTATGGAAGATGTAAGAGAAAGACCAACGTATTTGTACAAGCAGGTGCTTCAGATTTCAAGACATTTTGGCAAACTTACCTCTAACTCTGTTCTAGAATCTGTTCAGTACAAAGTTAGGCCAAGCATCATGTAATATCATTAACTTAATGAAAATTACATTTCCTGCAGATATTTTGAAATATGTTGCAATCTAAGTTTTTGTTATTTTTTTTTTTACTTAGAATGCTGAAGATGTCTTTTTTCCCCATAGACGTGATGTAAAATACTTATTTCTGTTTCTAGATGAATCCATAACCTTTATTTAGCCCAGAAGTTAGGAGAAGCACATTAATGCAGCTTCCTACTATCATTCCTTTCTCAAGTGACTTCTGTGTCTCAGCTAACAGCATCCAGAATCATCTACATTTCTTTGCAGGTGAGATATTCACAAGCTGGGAAATTTTTAAATTAAATCTGAGAACAAGATTGTCTGTCACCCTGTATTTCCTAACTATCATCTTTGAGGCTTTATTTCTTGCTTTCTCAAGGTTAATACATGAATCATACACTGTCACTGTATTTGTTTACTAATAAATGTATTTGGTAGACAGTGTTTGTAAAACACTTTGTTTAATAAAGAGCTTAGAGGTCCTTGAAGGAGATTCACCCATTTATTCTCAGAGCAAATGGAATGAGTCAAGAGATTCTTGAAGATTTTGAATTTCTGGTGACTTTGAATACGTGTGTGTGTTCCTTTCATTGCTCAAGTCTATAAAGTATGTTTTAAAATAATTGTTTTTCTCTCATTTTGAATTCTTTTTTCATTTCTTTCTTTCCTTTCTTCCTTCTTTGCATACTTTTCTTCCCTTTCTTTTCCATTTTCCTCTCTCTCCCTCTCATTGCTTTTAAGAAAGAGGGTAATGTGTGGTGACCTTATTACAGTCTAGGTTGAACTGGACTCACAGTTCCTAGCACCTGGGGCTAATGCCTAGAATAGCCAGACATGTCTCAATACAAACGGTGCCTCCAAAGCGAGATGATGCTCCAACTTCTCTATTTATGGTCAATTTAAACGTTGGCCCAGATAGTACGCCTTTATTTATTTATTTTCTGCTGGAGATGAAATAGAGGAACGCACTTCATGACGGAGCTGTTAAGGAACAAGGCTTTGACCCACCCCCCGAGTCCTGATCAGTGTAACTAAACGAGCCTCTGAGAGGACATTTTCTTGACCTGTGATAGGTCTGAGTCAGTGGGGTTACAAACTGTATGCACATGTGATGAGATTAATGGAATTTTTGTGGATTTTCAAAACGAACCAGACACTTGAAAAGCCTTATAAGCTGAAGAACTAGGGCGATACTTAGAAACCAGACTCTAGAAGCTCCTCTTTTCCTTCAAAGGCTGTGACCCAAGTTCAGAGGAGCCAGGCCCCCTTCCTCCTCCCTTCGGAAGGTGGGGCATCTTGTCTGAATTTGAATAAAAATCTTTCAGGATGGGAATTTGTTCCAAAAAGGGTTCAGGGGAAAAGTGTGTTTGCAGAGTTTGAAGGTTCAGGAGAAAACTTGTGTGAGTATGTGTGTGTGTGTGTATGTGAACGCGTGTGTGTGCTGTGTGTATCTGTGTGTGGTCTGCGTTTGCATACATGTAGGTGTGAGGGTGTGTGAATGTGTGTGCATGCCTGTGAATGCATTTGTCTGTGTGTGGGTAAGTGTGCACACACGCATGTGGGTGCCTATGCGTGGTATGTGTGGGCGACTGTGTGTATGTGGTGTGTGTGCGTGTGCCCCTGTGCGTGCCTGTGTCTCTGAGCGCCTGTGCCTGTGCGCCGCGGGCGGGAGAGGCAGCTTCAGCTCAGCCAGTGGCAGCGCAGTTAGTACATAACTAATAGTGAGGGAGGAAGCTGGGGAGAGACTGGGGAGAGACGCCACCGACCTTATTAACAAAAGCTCAGTTTTGTCCCTGCGGACCCAGCCAGCAGCAGGGACTGGAGAGCTGCGGCTCTCTGCCAGGGAGGTCGGGCTCCCTGCAAACAGTTGCAGGCATCCTTTCTCCGTGCCCTTCTCCCAGGGAGTCCTGAGGTTTGGCAACCAGGAAGTTTGCAAAGCCGCAGCAGCTGCAGCCTTGGAGGAGACCAGCAAAGACAGTGGAGTGTGTATGTGAACTTCAATTCTATATTTTCTTGTCGGGTGGGTTCATGGATGTTTAGTACAAAGAAAGCTAAAACTCAGCTGACCTGAAAGACTGGAATTTCAGCTTTCTTTCCCTCCCTGGGTTGTTTTTCCTCCCCCTTCCTCTGAAAGCCCTTTAAACCAGAGATTACCGGGTCAGTGACTCTTACCCCGTCTGCCCGGGCCAGGGGTTTCTGGCATTTTGGCTTGGCAGGGAAAACCACTACCTGTAAGTATCCGCTTTGTGTATTTCCTCTCGTCTTGACTGTGAATGCTGTTAGCCGAATGCCCCAGAGGTTGTTTGTGTGGTAGCACTAACTCCAAGTAACGAGGATGCAAGAAGTATACGGAATCTGCTTGCAAAAGTTTATTTCTCATGTAAACGCAGAAGGTGGCAACTTGCAGTGTTAAAAAGCCATAAGCCCCCAGTGCAAGGCTCTTTATTACATAACACGAATGTCTAACTCTCTTCTGAATCCATCTCCAGTAGCACCCATCAATGAAATAAACATTTTAAATTCTGTAACTTTACCCCCTAAATCAGGATGTTTCTTTTCAGCTAAATGGAATGGCAAAGAGCAAAGATGCAATAATTAACCAAATAGATAATATCCTCCTCATGGTATGAAGATCTGCAAATTTGGATGAGGTGGTTTTAGATACTTTTGCTTTAGTTTAGTTTTATATTTGGAGATACATTTTTTAAAGCATGGTTTCTATTTTTATGAGGATGAGCGAGATTTGTTGGAGAGGCAAAGAAATCATATTGTTCTGAAGTTTTTGACTGATTTTTAGCACTTTCTTCTCATTACCTGGATTTGGTCCGGAGATTTTGGTGCTGCAGTGAATAGTTTCTTTTAGTTGTCATCTGGATCTCAGAAATAATTGTCAAGGCATTTAATTTTCATTTCTGTTTTTTTTTTAAAGCTATTGTGTGCAGTCTTGTTGTGTGGGGTGAATTACAAAGCTTAAAAAGAGCGTTTCCGGATGCTGGTTGGAGTTTATGGCCTGGGAATCTTGCTGGAGGGATTAACCTCTTCAGGGCCGCTTCACAGCCCAGACCTAGAGATGCAACTGTTCTCCAGGTCTCTGCTCTGGAAAACTGACACCACCGTACCCGGCTCTGGTGAAAACTTGAAGCATTGATTCTTAGTCCCCTGCCTTCATTTGATAGAAGTGCCTTCAGCATAGTGCTAAGAAAATGTTAGCTACCTTTGCTCTTTCTCTCCGTCAGGGATTCTCAAAACTCAGGGTTCATAAGAATCCCCTGGGTGCTTGGTATAAGGCCAGTGCCTCAGCTACGCCCTTCAAGGATTTTAGACTTAAATTGGGGCTGGGAATTTGCCCAGGTGGTTCTCCTGCAGGCTTGGTCACACTTGGATAAGCACTGCTTTACATCGTCCTTGGCAGTTAAATTCTTGTCGTGTCCTTGGTTAATGTTAAACCTCATACGTAAACAATAAACTTAAGTTTGAGCTGATGTGGAACCTAAGTTACATGCAGCGTGGTTTTGCATGCCTGGCTGACAGACCAGGACTTCCAACCAGCTCTCCTGCCAAACTCATCTTTTTTTCCCCCTTTGCTCACCTTTCCCTTCACATGAGTGACAAAGGGAGTCAGGGAAAGGCACCTGAACGCTGTGTTCCTCTGGCTCCACATGCTGGGCTATGGCGGTCTGACCTGCTCTGCGTGGCCAAGCAATGTTTTTCTTGGAAACGTTAAACCCAAGGCTGTTCTTAATCCTTTATCAACCTGCTGGGGATGCTCCGCTCCTGGGGACAGGCTAGGCTGAGTTGGGCTGAACTGAGCTGGATTATTTCTTGGGACTGTTTGGGAGCAGTCTGATTCCTAGAAGCCATATTTTGATTGGACCAACCCACAGGGCTTGGGAGAAATAGGAAATGATTCCTCCGTCATGAGGGGGTCTTCACTTGACCATGTAGGAAAGTAAGAACTCAGCTTCCATTCTCATCCCCAATGACATCTAATGGCATTGTGTGCTTACAGTAAAAAGGTCATCAGCTCCCCTTCTTCGTTTTCCTCCCCTCAGTCCAAATGTTTGTAGGTACCTGGTGCATGCCAAGCTCTGTGCTGGTGTCCAAGGACTCAGAGAGATCAATGTGTGTAGTATGGATAGATTCTTTGTCCTCATGCTGTTTCACATCTAAGCTCTTGCTAACCAGTCTCAGATGAGCCACTAATCCAAGGTTAGTCTCTCTGAGCTTCACCTTCTCCATCAATAAAACAAAAGAGTTGGATTCAGTGCATTTTGGCATCTTTCTAGCTCTAATATTCTGACACTGATGGATGTGGCTCAGTCTTCCAAACATGAGATACGGGGAAATGAGATATTTTTCGTGTTTGCTTTGAGAACAGACCCACAGATTTGGCTTATTGCTTTTCTTAAAATTTTTTGAAAGTGTCTTTTAAATTTTCTTTCTCTACACAAAGAATTGAGGCCCTCGATCGAGTGAGTCAGACAAATGCCACCTTTTCAGAGCACACTGTCGTTCCTCACAATGGGATCCTGTAACTCTCTGGAAACACTGCTTCCCTGGGCCGGGTTACACAGGCCGGCAGCCTCTTGTCTTGTCTGAATCCGGCGGCGTTGCTATCCCTTTGGAGAGCTGGGTGGTCTGACCGGGGCTTGCCGGCTTCCCATGCTTGCACAGCTTGCGGTCTGACCCTTTCATTCAAGTGATTTAAGAGCTTTTGTGCTGCTAGGTGAGAGGCTCAAACAAACCTTTCAGGGGCTGGAGAACAACAGCAAAAAACTCCCTAATGAAATCTCACATTTTGTCTGTACTGTGGTTTCTCTTACTGCAGTGAGTGGGGCGACATTTCAAAGGGCACCAAAAGCTGGCTGTCAAGATAAGAAAATACAGCTGTGATCTGTGTCCTTTTCTGACAAACGTAGCCTCCAGCCATCTGAAGACGTGTTTGGGTGGGTGGGAACCTTCTCACTAGAGGACAGAGTGCACAGATCTTGCAAAGGTAGGCTATGTTCTACATACTGTTCTTGGCCTCTCGTTGGTTAAGTTCAATGGAGATGGGAAAGTAGTCTTTGGTTTCAGTTTCACCCCTCCCTATTTATGGAGCTGCTGATATGATGTCAAAATACTCCTTTGATGCATCATCAAAGGCTGCTGAGATTGTATGTCGTTCTTCACGCTCAACTTTATCCTTGAAACTTTTCAATCTAGCGTCCTTCGAGACAGGGGCAGATAACACCCCGGGGCTCCCCAAGCTCCAAGTCCTTCCCTCGGCCTTCCACCTCCCTGGGATCCCGTCTCTGCGTTCTGTCAAGTGTTATCAGCTGCTCAGTGCTTACAAATGCTCCCTACATTCTCCCCCTAAAGTACATAAGCCAGGACTTTGTCTCTTGAGGTCACACTCCATGCTGTGGTATTTTCATTCCAAGGTCGACATTTCCTGCGAGCACAAAGATGCATCATTTCGTAAAATAGCAGCCAAAACCATTGTGAAGTTACGAGAAAGGATCGAGACCCTCGGGTGAGGATTCCCGCAGATGTTTAAGTTGTTGGGTGTTTCCTTTTCATCCTCCAGATTTGTTTTGTCTGTAAAAGTGCTTCTCCTCCTTGGAAAGACAACACAGCAACAACACAAGAGCAATACTTTAATTCTCTTTATATAAATCTCCCTCTTTGTTGTAACTCGGTAGGGCAATTCTGTTTTGTCTAATAAGGATTAGTGGTCATTCTGAAACCAAAAGGTAGCCCAAGTACCAAATTAGAGAGTGCTGTAGTAGGGAAAAAAACAGTCTTTGAGTAAACTTCACCTGGGCTGCATTGGTCTTCGGTTCTGTGATGTCGGCCAAGTTACTTAGCCAGTGTCCTTGGGAGTAAAATGAGGGTGTTGATGCTTGCTTCACTAGGTGTTTGGAAGGGCTGAAAGACATTTGGAAAGCACCCAGAATGGTGCATGAATTATAAGTGCTCAATAAATATGTCTTCTTTAGGAAAGGTCTAACGCAGATGTGGAGGTTGGCAAGAGTCAAACATGTGGCAAACCACTCAATTTATAGGTGAAAAGAAAAGGGAAATGGGAAGCAGGGCTTTCTTCACACCTCATGGACCGAGCACAACAGATCTCAACCCACCACTTCCCCGGCCTTTCACTCTGAGCAGCAGCCTAGATCTCCCTCAGTTCAGCTCCTTCTCCCAGACTAAGTAGAGCAGGACGCAGATCTGTAGGCAGACTGCCGCAGTGGTTCGTTTAGAGGCAGCAAAGGTGATGTGAAAAATCTTTCTATCCTCGTTTCTTCCCGACCCTTCAGAACTGGAGACTTTAACAGCCCTTTCAGATAAATATGTGAGGAGACGGATCATTTTGTTTTTCTTTGGATTTTGCGCCACTGTAGCTAAGGGTCCAACCTTGTCTGAATGTTTGTCTGAGATTTTGAAACTCTGTAATCGCACTATGGTCAGCTATGAACTGTCACCAAATGGAAGGACATTCAAACATGCAGTGAGCACTCTCTCTCTGTCTCTATCCCTTTCTCTCTTTTTCACCCTTTCATCAGTCTTTCTCATAAGTCCAATATTTGCATTGGGTTAAGTCAGTCTCTCAACTGATGTTTATTGAGCTTCTCTCTGCCAGCCAAGTCCAGTGACCAGGACTGGAGGTATCTGAGTGAGCAGAACGATCATGGCTGTGATCTTCAAGAAGCTTACAGACTGGGGGAAAAGGCAGACATTTTTTTTAATGACAGCAAACAAACAATTAAATGCCTGTGGGTGTGCCACGTGTGGTCAGGGGGATGGCAGGATTCTGTGCAAGCAGATGACACTGGTCTGGGAGGCAGAGACCTGAAGGATGGGTACAGTTTAGCCAGGCAAGTGGGTGGATGGTTAGAGAGGGGAAAGACATTCATGGCAGATGGAACAGCATCAACAAGACACGTGAAGTCCAGGCATGGCTGGTGCCACGTGTTTAAAGAAAAGAAGACCCGTGGACAAGCTTGCTCATGGCAAGAAAGAGAGTCATGTGAGGAGAGGCTGGAGAGGTAGCAGGGGACAATCACTCAGGGACATCCAGTCGCACAGTTAAAATGGTCCCCTGAGAGATCAGGATCCACCCTCCCTCTCTGAGGCAAGGACCCCTTTCTGCATCTATACCTCAGCCCTTGCCAGCATTGGGCCACCCTGAAGGAAAGGCCTTTTTACAAGGCAGCTGCGATTCACCCATCCTCCCTGGCTGTGCACACTGGAACCACAGAGGAAAGTCACTCCTCCTTCAGGTATTTGAAGACAGACTATTTTTTTTCATGAATTATTGCCAGCGTAGGCGTGCTGTTTCCCATGCCCATGCAGGTGCTTTGGGGCCGTAGAGTTATACACGTGTGCTGGCTGAAAGCGACCTCACTGGCTTCAGCCCATCATTCCAGCCTCTGATCAGCGAGGCTGTGGATCTTGTGTCTTCAGTGATAATAGTTACCCTTCCTGGATTTGGATAAACTTGTTTTCAACGTCTTTGTTTAGGAGTTTGGAAACTGTTTGAAGCAGAGGGGGCCAAAATGGGCCATGAGCACAACTCGAGATGTTTCTCTTAAAGAGAGAGATGGAGGCCCTAACCTCTTTCCTTTTTAGAGAGGAAAGTAGACACAACATCTCTGTAACCCAGACTCACAGAAATAGCCAAGTAGGAATGAGAAAAGCTCAGAGTTGTCAATGCGTGTTGATAGTCTTTTTTTTTTTTTTAACATTTTTTATTGAGTTATAATCATTTTACAATGTTGGGTCAAATTGATAGTCTTGTTTTGACATGAATGCTAAAGGCACAGTTCAACTATAATTGCTATTTCGTTTACTGGTACATGTGTTGAACGCCTATCACATGCAACAGATTGTCCTGTCCTCCTACCTTCCAAACACGTAGATAAATAGTCACACTGTTGTGTAGGATGTGATAAATGCCCTGGGATGGGTTTAGGTAAAACGTGATTTTTTTTTTTTTTGCAATAGCAGGAAGGAAATCTTTCCAAATGGAATGATTAGGTCTTCGGGCATCTTGGAGGAGGACTTTCACAGGCAATACCACATGAGGAGAATTTTAATAAGGCTGGAAGCAAAGACATTCCAGGCAGGAGGCAGACACGAGGAGGAGCATACGGGTGGGAAGTGTCTGGCAGTTCACTGTGAATGTGTAACTGAAGGGAAGGTAAGAGAACCTGGAATATGTCGAGTCACATAAACGAGGGGAGAAGCAATTATGTAGAAAGGGTGGGTAGAGGGCACTGTTGGGCGCTATAGAGGTCAGAGAGGGTTGCTGGAGAAAAAGTCAGTTTGCTCTGGCAGTTAGGTCACCGGCAGCCTCTGAGACAGCTATTCCAGGGGTGGCAATCAAAATCAAGGGTCCTTTTAGAAAATGCAAGGGTGGTGAAGGAGTGGGTAGAGACAACTTTGCAAGGAGATAGGTTAGGTGGTCGACATCAGGTATATAATGGGAAAGGGAAGAAGAAAAGTTTTGATGAGTAGCAGTATTGATAGTAACTATTTGAGTAGTAGTAAGAACGCTAACGTTTATGGAACGCCCACTGTGTGCTAGCTGCTTACTTAGACTTATTTGTTTGAATCTCACAACTCAACTGTGGGCTGGTGTTTCAACCTGTTTTCACAGGTGAGAAAACTTAGACTAGGAAAATTTAATTTGGCTGAGACCACATCACCAGTAAGTGGCAAAGCCAGAGCTCAGCTCTAAGTCCGCGTGTCCTCGGGGCTTCCTGTTGTATCCTCACTCGCGTGGCGGCGTTGCCTGCTTCAGGCTTGGCTTCTCCCACGGGGAGGGCAGCTGGCCTGCTGACGAAAGCCTGTTTATCAAAGTGATGACAAAAACAAGCGGAACCAAGATGGGGGTCCAGAGGTGAATGCACCTGCGGAACTGATTCCTACACAGGGTGAGATAGGTAGTTCAAGCTCATTTCTAACGTCTAAAATAACCCTTTTGAAGATGAGGTCATTGCCATTGACCGTACGGGAAGTGGGCGTGGCGTGATGACCCAGCAGGGCAGTCAGGGCCGGAACATTCCACGGTGGTCAGAGCGTCGGCAGTTCGTTTCAAAGGACAGACACAAGGGCCTTTTCTCCTGTTTTTCTCCCCTTTTATTCTGCTTACTGTCTTCTTCTAATATTTCCCTGGTCTTAAGGCAACCAGACCACTGCTAACCACATGTCACAGCTCAGCACCTTTGATCTCACAGACTGTGGCCTCTGTTACTGAGATCCACCGACTTCCGCAGGATGGAGCTGAATGAAATGCCGCAGCATTTTATGAAGGTGACTTTGCTCAAATCGTGGGTTCTTGGAACAATAAAAATAGCTGCTGTTGGAGGTACTGATTTGTGAGTAAAAGGTCACTGGAGGGTGATTTATCAGTAGGAGAGGAGCAAGAGTTGAACGGTCCTTTGACTATATTAGACAGCTCCCTACAGAGCCTAGCGCTGGTTCCCATGTCCTCTCCACATCTTGTTTGCCACGTGTATTAATTTGCCAGGGCTGCCATTACACACTACCACAGACTGGGTGGCGTGAACAACAAAAATTAATTTTCTCCCGACTCCAGTGACTCAAACTCCAAGATCAAGGTGTCAGTAGGGCTGATCCCCTCCCAGGCCTCGCTCATGGGTTGTCTTCTCCCTCTATCTTCACATGGTTGTCCCTCTGCACCCATCAGTGTCAGAATTCCCTCTTTTTGTAAGGACACCAATCATATAAAATTGAGGCCCACACTAAGGCTCTCATTTTCATTTTATTACCTCTTTAATGATCCTATCTCAAATATAGTCACGTTGTGGGATACTGGGGGTTAGGACTTCAACATACGGATTTTGGGGGTACGAATTTCAGCCTGTGAAACCATACACCACATCAAGGCCTCCGGCTGGCATTCATAGCTGATCTTCTAAATTCTTCAGTCATTACTACAGCAAAAGAAAATGGAATAAGACCTGTAGCCACATAAACCCACATTTAAAAATCAGATTATAATACAGTCTGGATTTAGAGCTTGGCTTTGGGATGGGGTGACAGGGACACCTCCTCAAGCGGGACTAACTGCATTTTCAAAAATCCCACATGGAGCCCATTTCGTCCTTCTCACTTGGCCATAAAGCCCATGCAGCGCGGCTCTGACTGTTGGGATTGGGAGGGAGCAGTGTGCCCTGTGCACCGTCTTCCATCAGAGATGCCACGTGGCCTCACGCCTTGACTGTTGCTTTCTTTTTTCTTTTTTTTTGGTGGGGGGAGGTAATTAGGTTTATTTATTTATTCTTAGAGGAGGTACTGGGGATTGAACCCAGGACCTCATGCATGCTAAGCATGTGTTCTACCAATTGAGCCATACCCTCCCCCCGACTGTTGCTGAATTGCTTTACTGGGAGCTGCTGGTCTTTATATACTCCCCATAAAGAGAAACGTCCTGGGCTGGGGCTGTGTACGCTGCTCTGATGCTAGGCCCTCATAGTGTGTGGAAATCTCACACTGGGATGCATTGGTGGAAGGACCCTGGGGCTCGCACCTATCCCTCCGCCACTGTAGTGTGTGCCTCCGCTGAGAATGGCAAGTGATGACAGCTGCGTGAGCTGACGGAGACATGGCCAGAGGTCACAGGGCGCTGCACGGACAGCCCAGTGCTTACCGGCATCTCGTCTGAATTGCTAGCCCTATGGCCAGAGAGGCCTGAAACTAGGACTTTAAGACTTAAGACTTCAGCCTTTTAAGACCAAGACTTTTTAGGAGGAAGACTCAAGGCTTTAAGATAATGACATGGCGAGGAGCACATGTGCCTGTGATGGGAGGGAAGTTTCATTTCTTACGTAGTGAAAACAGCAACAAAAGCTGTCTTTGCAGCCGTCTTGTGAACTTAGTCTGATGAATCCCCACTGTTCAGATGACGGAAGCAAGGCTGAGAAAATTTAAGTGACACGTCTGTGTGGCAGACTGAGATTCTTCCTTAACGCTAAAGTATTTAGAAAGTGAACAGTTTAGTCAAAGTGTTTATCCTTAGTGAAAAGTCTACAAGGAGTGTGGGAGCTAAAGAGTGTGACAGAAATGTCATGCAGTGTTGTCTGGCTTTTTCTTTACATGAAGAGTAAAAAACAGTTTTACTTAAAAACACGAATTGACTCCTTCTGCCCCTCAAAATATTGATCTTTGATTTTTGTTTTTGATTTTTGGTGGTGTTATTGAGTCAAAAAAAAAAAAAGTGAAATCGTTTATTCCAAGCACAAGGCTGGAGAAAGTGAGATGGACCCCAATGGGCAAGATCAGGAAGGTTCGTGACCACGTGGAGGAGCGTTGTAAGAGGACTGAGAGAATGGCCCTTGTTTCATTGAAGAACTGACGGGAAATAACTGGCCCATTAGGACCTGAAGGGAATTAGACTTCGGAGTGATATGAGAGGTTTTTAATTACAGACCAGAAGGCGTGAATATTTCTGCTTTGCATGTAAGATTGAAGCAGATAGCCTCCAATCTCCTCCTAATCTGATCAGTAATGGCTTTACAAGTAACGATTTTTGGGAGATCTATTACTTCCTGCTTAAACCCAAATGTCCACTTCTATCACATATTGAAATATCATACTATGAAAAAAAGCATGGGAAAATATTAGCCTTGTGAGTAATAAAATGTAATGCTACCATATGTGTATTTAAGTTTATCTTTAAAGATTCGCTGCAAGGGAAACGTTCGAATGCAATGGAAACGAGTGGCAGTGCAAAATTTCTCCAAATTTTGTGTTAATTTCTTTTCCTTTAGACTTTATCCCTTTTCTAACAATTTTGCTCATTCAAGAAGCCAGTACCTTGTGTTTATACATCTCACACATGGGACTTGCTTCCTCGGAATGGCCCTCCCAGCTCGGCTGTCAGGAAAGCTTCCTTCCTTTCCTCTCTGTCTGGGGCCATCCTCTCTCTGTCTCCTCTTCCCCATCCTGCCTCCAGTCACCTCCAGCCTGGGGCTTGCTTTCAGCGTCTTCTTGGTGCCGGTCTTGTAGGTGGCATCCCTAGCCCTGGTCCTACCACCTCACTCCACCAAGATGGTTTCCAGACATGTCCAAGACCCTAATGCAACATGGGCACGAAAGCTCCTTTGACGTCTTCTTACACTTAAAGGAGAAGAAAATAAAGTGCAGTTGTTTCCAGCAGTGATTCTCAATCCTGGTTGCTCATTAGAATCACCTAGGGAACTTCTGAATTCAGATGCCTGGGCCCCACCCAGCCCAATGAAGTCCAGAACTTTGGGAGAGGTGCTTGATGATGGTGATGTGAAGCCAAGGACGGGCCCCGCTAGTTTAGGGGTGACGTGAAAGGCAACTCTTTCACTTGGTGTTTCCCATAGTCATCAGTAAGACAGACCGTCATTAGTCCTCACAAGGGCTGTTGCTTCCTTCGGAGCCAGCGGAGTAGGGCTGAAGTCCCTCCTGCAGCCAGCTCTTTTCCTCAGGCCACAAGAGACATGGGCTCAGCCACCGCATTGCCAGCCACCAGGGCGCCTTTCACTTTGTGGTCTTGGAGAACAGCACCCCTGGGGCATGGTTACAAGACAAATGGTGTCTTGAAATCTAGTGTGCTGAACTGAGTGCAATCAAGGAAGGGAGTCTCAACACCTCTGGCCAACACTCTGCAGGACAGATATGGTAGTGTGGTTTCCCACAGAAGTATCTTCCACCATGATAATTTGTGCGGCTTAGCGTGGCGTCGCCTTTTGAGCGGCATTTGTCAGCCAGTCTGGACACTGTGTCTATGATAAAGCTATTCTCACCTCTAGACAAATGATTTGCAAATCAACTTTAAAAAAATAGCCTATTTGTGTCTTGGAGACTCTAGGAAGTATTTTAGCCAAGAGCACTTTTGTACTTCGTATTGTCTCTCTTTTAAAACACTCCCCTGTCTTACTGGTGTTCACTACTGTTAAACAGTGCCATTCTTATGCATTGCTGTATTCTCCTGCACAGATTTATTCAACAGTCAGTCATCTAATCAGACATTCAGATACTTTATTTGCAGCCTGTGATGTTTCTAGAGATTTGTTTTTGAACCAGTACTTGAAGCATTTTTAGTCCCACAGCCTGAGAGCACCATCCCACCCTCCCACTCTCCACAGCCCACCCCAAATTCTTCTAAAAGAAGCAGATCATGTTTCACTTTTCTTAATGCAATTAAGTATCCCAATGCAATTAACTTCAGTGGGCCACAAAGGTGTCAGTGACGCATGCGTATGCAGAAGAGACATTGGTGCTGGGTGTGTGTTCATGTGTGGGACAGTGTCCTGTGAACCAGAGAGACTTGATGGCACTTGAGTGGCCCTTGAGTAGCTTGGGGATATGCAGATCCTCAGAAAGGACCAAGCTGTGTAGCCTGGCTAATACCACACTCGTTGTCGAACTCTAGGAAGTGTGATGAACAAAGTCACTGTGGTTTGCCTTGTTTCATTTTTTGTTGCTGATGGCTCTGCACTGCCCTGTAGAAAGTTTCCTCACTCTGGGTGTCCCTGGAGACTCAAGTCAACTTAAATCGTGGAGCATGTCCAAGGATGGCTCAACTAGGACTTTTAAAAAATTAACACACTTTAGTTTTTAAGCAGATAAAGTTTATAGAAAGATTGAGCAGGAAGCATGGGAAGTTCTCACTCACATACATTCCCTCCCTCCAGTTTCCCCAGTTATTAACATCGTGTATTGGCCTGGTATATTTATTGCAACTGATGAGCCATTTATGATGATCCAAAGCCTGTAGCTTACATTAGGGTTCAATATTGGTGTTGTACATTCTGTGGGTTTTGACAAATGTTTAGTGTCATGTATCCACCATGACAGTGGTAACTTTTTCAACATGTAAAAGAGGAGACTGGCTTTGGTTGAGCCTTGCAGTGTGGGCGCACTGGGGATTTTGGTTGAGCCATAATACATTTACATATAATGGCACATTTAACTATTTTAATAACCCTGAAAGGTATCAATTATTGTATAGGTAAGGAAATAGAGCCCATGGAAGAGTGAGGACCTTGTTCAAGGAAATGATGGGACCAGGAGAGGTATACCGGTTTGGAGGAACTAATGTAGAGTCTGGCCTCTGTGCTAATCACTATTATATTTCCTTTCATTTCAACTCCAATCCTACATCGGAGTATTAAGCTCTCTCTCCTTTTCCGTTTTCTTTAGTACTGTTAAATTAGAAAATCATTTTAAAAGTTATTTATAAAAACATATAGTTTTTAAAAAACCCAAAAAATGATGCATAGGTCACAGCTGAACATCAAAATTGAGCTAAGATCCTCAGCCCGAAAGAAAGTCAGGATTCTTATTAGAGTTCTGCTAAGTTTAATTATTTGTTGGTTTTAAAAGTTGCAATTGTTTTGCTGTAGTACATCTCAGTAGATACTGTGGTTTACTTTCCAAACTCTGCTTGCATTAATGAATAAAGCAGCAGGCCCAAGCAGGTTTTTAACCTTTGGCAAATCACTTAGCCTCTATTTCCTCATCCCGACCACTGTGTGCTGGGGCATGTGGCACGGGGTTTCCGGAACCTGGGCTCTCAAGCCTGTCTGCTGCGGTTAGAATTCCAGCTCCCTCATTTATTAGCATTGGCCTCGAACACATTATTCACCTGTTTCCTCAGACTCAGAATCCTTAGAATAGAATCTACTGTATAGGTTTTTGTGAAGATTAAATGTATTAAAACAGTGCCAGAGGCAGAATGAATAGATAACACCTGATGATGAAGATGATGATGATAAATTAGTACAATTTGGAGGAGAAGCTCCTTCCAGCTCTAGGAGTCTATGATTTTTCATATAGTGTGACTCAGGTTCAAACAATGACACTCTTTGTCACTTATTCCCAAGTTTCTTAAGTCATCAAAAGCATTTCCATGACAGCATGTCTTTTCACAAGAACGTTTGTCACGGGTGGTCTCTTCTGCATCAGACATCGATGAGTTTGAATTTTGTCATTAGCTGTGGCATGCAAGTTAGATGGTCAGGGTTACCCTGGTACAGCTCAAGGAGCGATGCTGGATAGTTTTCTGAATGTCTGAGCAGTCCTTTTCATGATGAGGTGGATAGTAGAAGTTCTTTAATTGTGGACTGCTGAGTTTGTTGAACTCATTAGGACATTTGGCTCATATACTGTCATAGAAATGCCATTTTGTATTGTAGAGTACTTGATTATAAGTCTCTCCCACAAGACTTGAGTCTCTCAGAGATAGGGGTTACACCGGAGTTAACTTTTATGTGCCTGGCGCCTCGCTAGTGTTTCACACAAAAACTCTGCTTCAGGCACAACACCAGCTTGTAGATTCTTTGACCGAGCCACGCTCTTCCTCTTCCTCCTCAAACATGCCACTTCTCACTGTTCCAAATCCTATTCGTTCTTTAAAATGCAACTCTCTCCCCTTCAAGAAGCCTCCCCTAGACCCAGTCAGAGTCAAATGCCGCTCTCCTCTTTATTCCTGCAGCACACAACGCGTTCCACCTTTACAGCACCTACCACCGCTTTTAAATTGTTAGTTTATATGTCTGTTTTTCACTGTAAACTCTCTACGAGCAAGACTTTTTTTCTTCTGTCTTGGTAATCCTAGCACTCAGTATAGCCCTTGTCACAAAGAGGGCGCTCAACAGTTGCCTGCACAATGAATGCATCAGGGAACCTTGTCATTTCCAGGCAGAGAACCAGGATGCATTCTAAAAATGGAATTATTCTTAGAAGATGAACTCCTAAGCATGACTTAATGTGAATTTAAATATAATCTCACTTTTGGGCTATGTGGTGTTTCTGTGTGAACTGAAGGATGCAGATTTAACTCCAGAAGAGGAAAATCAATTTCAGTTTAGGGTGACTCTGGCTGGGAAGAGCCTAGGTGTTAGTTTGGGTACACACCCATGGTAAGTCCCAAAGGAGGGACAGGTATGGTCAACCACAGTGAATGTGAGTGAGTGTTTTCCATTCTGTTTAAGGAATTCAATGAAAACAAGCTGTTGTGAAAATTTATAGGATGCAACTCTCTGGCTAAGACCAAAATTAATATACATTATTAGGCCACTTCCTAATCTTCCAGGAAATACCTTTGGTAACTTAAAAAACTTTAATAGTCATTCAAAACAGGACTGTAAATCAAGGCATAAAACATTTTTTCCTCTGCAATCCTTTTTTTTCCTACTTTGAAGATAATTTTAGTAGAAGGTCTTTGTAGAGAAAGGCCAGATGTCTGGTTTCCAAAGAGTGATCTGGAATTTGGATTTCTGATGTAGATTCAATAAGTATGGATTTATCAGGTATGATTAGAAATTTTGTAGAAACCATGTGGTCATCCTACACTTCAATCATTTTAATTCTATGACCTAGTGTCTATTGAATGATTTCTCAAAGAACCCATTTATTTTTTTTTAATTAAATAAAGTTTTTTTCTAAGATTGCAAAGTTTGGACTGAAAGGCTTTCTTTCTGCAGGACCACTTACAGCCTTTAGTAGGCTCATATTACATTGTAAATCGTTAAAAGGGGATTTTGGCATTGTGTGCTCACATATATTTGGCTATAGAAGACTTCTGTGGAAAACTTCTAACATCTCCAAGATGTGCATTTAAAAAAAACACAATTTGAAGAATGTGGCCCCTTTATCAGCAGGATAGACATTGGAGTGTTGCAAAATCTAAGAAAAGAAACCTTCTGATGAGTTTGTGTGACAGTAGAGCCATCCCTGCAATCTTGGGTTTGACAGTGCAGCCCGAGGGAGGGCTTTTCTCTTCGTAGTTCTGTTTGGGGTGAGAAGGACCAGAATTGACTTGGGGATTGGGGCTTGTTTGACTAAATACACTGTGTTTCTGGTCAAGCAGAGCATTTGCAGGGACGTGCAAGTTCTGGTTTGCTGACGTGGCGTTCTGGGAGGCAGTGGCTCCATCTCCAGCCTTACCAGTTACTTCAGCAATGGGAGAGTCATTTGACTGCCATAGGACTTCCCGTCTTCTGTAAAATCAAGGGGTTTCTAGAAGAGAAAATACAAATGGTTAATGGACATTAAAACTATAATAAAAGAGCCAAATCTCAAGTAAGCAGAGGAATGCAAGTTCAAATGGTGGCAGGATACGTTTCACATGGGAAGTGAGTGAAGATTAAAGGGGAAGATATTGAATGTCAGCAGGGAGCCAGGCTGCTAAGTGTGCTAAGTGCTAAATTAGCACCATCTTTCCAGAGAGCATGTGTAGCAAGAACCTCAAAATAAGTTTTCTACCCTTTGATCTTATAATTTCACTTCTAAAATACTATCCAAAGGATAGAACTAGAGAAATAAACTAATTATAATTAAGGATTTTTCATCACAGTCTATGGACATAGTAACAAATTCAATGACTATAGAAATCATAATATATTCATGTAATGTGGATATAATACACAGATGAAAGGTAAGATCACAAAGAATGTTTAATAATATGGAAAATGCCTGAAAGAGAGTGTAATGTGACTAGAAAAGAACGGTACACTACTCCTTTTATAGTGTGGTTCTAATTAAGTTTAAAAGCCGTATATACATATTCATTACTTACGAAAACCTAAAGGCATTTTCTTTGGGTGTTGGAAAAGTGTATTTTTTCCTTTTCCTTATGTTTTTGTATTTTCATCCTTTAGTTAAGGAGCATGCATTTCTTTTATACACATAAAGGAAGTTATTTTCAAAAAAGCAAATACATAGATAAATAAAATGAAGGATACGGACTACTTGATTTTTAAATTTTCTCCTAAACCACACATTCTGTGATTTAGATTACATCTTAGAAACAGCGGCAGAGTGGAGGAAGCAGAATGTTAGAAAGAAAATCAACAGATATTTATTGATTTAATAGACTGGGATTTTGAAGTGGCCTGTTTGCCTTGAGGCCTTTAAGCTGCTTGGAGTGTAAGCAGTTGGAGCGCTAGGAAGGATGCTGGGGGATGGGGCATCTGCATTTGTTATATGACCTTAAAGTCACATCCACTTCCTCGAGAGAACATTGCCTCCAGTAAAACAAACTCCTGCAACAGCAACGCTGCTGTCTGGAACCATAAAGGAAGCTGTTAAAGGTTTGCATGTTGTAGGAAGAGACCCCAAGGATAGTGAGGCAATTGTAAAGAGTAAGATTGTAAAGATTTTACTGTAACGCAAAGGGGCAGCAGAAAGTGCACTGGTCCTGGGGTCGGCAAAAACAGGTTGCAATAGCAAGGACACAGACTCCCGAGTCAAGCTGATGACCTTCGGCAAGTAACTTAACCTCTTTGCACCTCATTTTGCAAATCTGTAAAATCACTGTCTGCTTCCTAAAACCATTATTGGAATTACACAAGATAATGCATGTAAAGTGTTTGGAACAATGCCCAACCCATAGTATGCATTTAATAAATGTTAGTGTTTATTGAGGTTGTGATGTCAATTTCTCAAGCAACTGTTTGTTTACCTATAAAATCAGAATAATAATAGAAACTGCTTTGTAGGTTTGTTGTGAGAAATAAATGTAAACAAACATATAAAGTGTGTTAAGTTAGGAAGAATCTTCCCCCAGGCTCGTTCAGTTTGTCAGTTCAGTTTGTCGGCAGAATGCGATTCCTTGTGACCCCAGAACTCAGGGAGGCTTCTTCAAGTTCTGCAGGAGAGCCTCCAGAGCCAGTGGGCTAAAAGAACCTTATGATGTAATGAAACATAATCACAAGAATGACATCCCGTCAGCTGTGTTTCATTCTGTTGGTTGGATGTATCACAAGTTCTCCTGTCACCCAGGGGAACGTCTGGGTACTAGGAGGCTGGAATTATTGGAGGTCACCCTGAGATCTGTCCACCACAATGAACAAACAGAGCTTTTTGGTTTATTTGTTTAGAAGTAGAGTGTGAGACAAGAGAACAAATGACAAGCCGGAGTTGCATTAGCTGAGATAAAGAAGACCAAGGCAGGGGAGACCGGGCGCCCAGTTTTGGCCCCATGAAGTGGGAGATGCCTGTCCCACAGCCCTACAGGGATATGTCAAATGGACAGTTGCACACACAGTCTAGGTTCCGGGAGGAGGATAGAGATACAAACGTGAGCCTCGTTAGCAGAGAAGTGGTATTTAAAGCCAAGGAATGAGGTTGCTAGAGAGTAAGGAGACAAAAAGACAGGTCCCAGGACTGCACCCCGGGCTGCCCAACATGAAAAAGTCAGGGAGTCTAGGAAGAAGCAGCAAGGAGAAAAAGGGAGATACGGATGCCCGAGAGCATAGAGTCCTTGCAGCCTTTGTGGGTTGATTTGGTTTGTTTAAATCTCAGAAAGCAAAGTATTTATCTCTTCTCTCTCAGTTTTGGGAGACAGCTACCCACCCCGCTGCCTCTCTGCCCTCGGAATGTGCTGCTGTTCTGAATGGTCTTAGATGCCGGATGTGAATGGAAGTCATGGAGTAACAACCAGATTTGCACTCTTGCCCAAACAGGCTGACCTCGTTCAGCCTGAGTGTGGGCACCATGATCAGGGAGAGGGTGCAACTGTTTCAATTGGGGGCTGACACTGTAAAAGCAGGCTGCCCTGTGGAGCGTGCACACCCTCAGGTGTCAGGTGACACACGTCATGCACCACCTCAAAAGTCAGAGGTTTCAAACAGTGATAAGAAAAAGAGCCTTCCCTTAAAGTATTAGGGGTGGACAGCAGAGGCATTTTTTTCTTACACCTTTGGACGTTTGTTTCACTATCCTTGTACAGAAATCATTAAAAACCACTAAAATGCAGGACCTTCCTTATGGGCATAACAGACCACCGTGGGTTCATCTAATCATACCTTGGCATTAAACATCTATTTTAGCACCTTTTACTTTGGATAAAATCGTTTCTGTTCTTACAGAACACAGAGGAATAATTATGAAATTCTAAGTGGTGAAAATAGAAAGAAGATTGTGCAGATTCAGTACTTCTTGTGTAATTAGCATCGTAGAAGATGCGCAAACGCACGTATGTCTGCTGTGTCATTAGCTGTGTATGTCGAAGCTACGTTAGTCCATTCCTAGTCCTTGCTACACCTAAACAAAACCCCAGAGGTTCACTTAGAAAAAATGTATTGTCTCCAGTTTCCACTCAAGTGTTTCTTAGGTGCCTTCATTGCTCAGCAAAGTCAGAATTGTGCCCGTGTGACAGATTATTCAGCCTTTTTTTTTTTAATGTGGGTAGCACTGATTTAGAATTAATCATGTCTTCAAACAGCATGCAAGTAATTCTATCAGCTCTCTTCCAAAAATTAGGTTCTAGTCCTCATTTACCAAGTGAGGAAACAAAAGCAAAGAGTTCAACGACTTTTCCTGAAGGCAGAGGAGCCAGCGCTGCCCGGGGCAGGGAGCTGGGCTGGCTCCCGTGGGACCACACACCTGACATCCCGGCGGGGCCCTTGGAGTCCGGAAGTCGGAGTCACCAGCAGGGGGATGGAATGGCTGCGCTGCCTTTCAGATGGGCCTGGGGGTCAAGTTAGTTTATTTGTTTTTAATTTAGCTGAAATTATAGACTGGTTGAAAGATTCCTTTGTCAGCGGGGGTCTTTCGAATGGCCACATAAATCTTTTGGTCTCTCTCTCACTTTCCTTCAACCCCTTGTCCCATTTGCAGGATTAAAAGAGCACTTGGGAGGCCCATTAATCTTGCCGGCGTTGTCAGGAGTGATCAGCGCGTTTTATTAAAAGCTCCGGGACTGCCTGAAAGGCCTTCTTGTCTGAGTTTGAAATGAAAGGGACGTGTTAAGATCTGGGGGCACGTTGTCGGGACCCCTCGCCCTGCCCCTTGGACTATGAGCTGACACCCCGCGAGGAAGCCCAGAAACTCGCTTTCGTTGAAGGGATTTCACTGGTGGACGGAACCGAGCTGGCCCCAGGCGGCATGGGCTCCCGCAGCCGGGGCGGGCCCAGCGCCCTGCTGCTGCTGCTGCTGCTGCTCCCGGCCTGGGCCGGCCCCACCCTCGTCGGTGTTAACCGCGGGCTCCGGGTGATGAAGGGCGGCTCCGCCTTCCTGTCTCAAGATGACCTGAAATTCACCGTCCCCAAAGAGAAAGATGCCTGCAAAGTGGAGGTGGTGATGAATGAGCCAATAACCCAGAGGGTTGGGAAACTCACTCCACAGGTAGGTCAGACCTGAGAGTTCCTGTGTAGTGGTGTGCTGAACGTGAGTGTGTGAGGATATTAGGAAGGAAGGGAGAGAGAGGTGGGGAGAGGGGGAGAAGAGGAGAGGGAGAGAGGGAGAGAGAGAGAGAAGTTCTCTCTTCAAACTACCAGAGGTGAATGTTGCAAGATGTTCAAATTTGAAATGATGGAGTTGCAATTAGCGGGCATAATATCGCAGTGCTTTTCTAAGCAAGGTGAAACCTGTTTAAAAAAATTTTTTATTGGGGTATAATTGACATACAACATTAGTTTCAGGTGTACAAGGTAATGATTTGATATTGGTAAAACTTGTTTTTGAATGTTTTTGCGGACCGTGGATTACAACTTTGAAACCAACAGGAGTTACTCCAATTTATGTTAACACCCGTGGAGGAAGGCAGGTTCAAACTAATACGGACGGGTGGGTGGGTTTTTTTCTTTTATTACTAATGCACCACATTGACAAGTCTTTCCAATTTATCCTCTTTTGTTGAAAAGAACTCGTGCAAATCTTACCAGGCTGCTTGACCTTACAGAGCAACTAACCCTCCAGGAAAAGGCATAGTATAAGGAAATGGCACACCTCTCATTTTAGGTACATTGCCACTCTATGAGAAACTCAGAGGGGGGGCAGGAAACAGAGAGAGAGAGAGAGAGAAGGGAGAAAAGGAGAAAGAGAGGCAGAGAAAAGGAAAGCAAGGCCAGCCTTCCCAGGGTTGGAGTGGGCGTCTCATGTGTGGTGTGTTATGGTCAGTCTTTATGGGTCTATTCTTGTCCCAAATTATCTCGCCCATTGCCAGTCAGGGTGCCTTAGGATAAGATATATTAGGGTTTCAGAACATTTTCAGGACACGCTTGTGCCTGCAGAATAGCAGAAGTGAAGCATGGAGATATTTGTATCTATAAACATCACTGGGACATTCCCTGAAGTAAGAGAAGAGATATAGAAAAGAGATATGAAGATGGTTCACTTGAAATATTCCCTGTTCTTCAAAAATATCTGCATAATTTTTTTTCTTTAATCAAAACCTTGGAACTTTGTCATTTAAGGGTATTCTGTGCCCAGTCCTTTCATAGGGTGAAGAGTTAACCTCTAATTTGTTGGGTTTTAAAAAGTCTGTTTTCTTATATTTGCTTAAAATAGGAGTTTATCTCTACGAACAATAGAAAATTGCTTCAGCTTTTATTTGCTCCTACTGTGGTTAAACTTTCCTCTCCATGCGAACAATTTTGAGGATATTCAGTGCTGGATGTGGCTGCTGCTTCTGCAAAATGCATTTCTGTTTGCTGAACTATGAGCATTGATGTTCTTCCTCTCTCCTTTGGCTGAAGAGATGTATTCCATCATCTTATTCAGAAGTGGTACTAGATGTTGCAAAGATGGACTAGAGACTTGGATGGATGCTAGCTCACAGTGACATCTCTAGACATTCCATTTACCACATTACAGGTATAGTCCAGTTCTGAAGCACATCGGAGCTCTATAAGGCGCTTCTGTTGGGAGTATTCCTCATGTGACTGTGACTAAATGTCTCCCTCCAGGGTCCCATGAGATCTTCTATTGTTAGTCAATGAACTTCAGATGGGCATCTTAAAAAACTGTAGTGTGGGGTGACTGGGGGCTTATAGGTCAGTGGTAAGAGCATGTGCTCAGTGCACATAAGGTCCTGGGTTCAATCTCAGGGGAAAAACAAAAAAAATTTTTTTAAAATTAGTATGTGCCAATGACCCCCCAGGTCACACTTGTATTCCCATGTGTGTGGTAATCACAACGTCTCCCCACTTTCTCCCCACATAACTTGTCCTCCAAAGTGTGTTTGATTGGCACCTGTAAGTTCGGGAGAAACGACAGGCCCCAGAAAGCTCGTGTCTGGAGCCCAGACGCACTAAACGTGATGAGTGGGTGACTTGAATAAGCTCAGCAGCAGGCGGTGGGGACCTCACTACCGGCACTGGGCTCAAAAGCAAAACCTTGGATTTGTGGGGAGCAGCAGAATAGGACCCTAATCCTAGATGACTGGGGACCCTGATGACGCAGGGACCAGGCCTGTAAAGATGTATGTGGACACCTTACAAAGACTGATGAAGTGATCATTTGGTATCCCTTCCAATCAGCTTATTTTTAAAAAGTGTTCAACATTTATACAGGAGGGAGGCTGAATATTTTGTGAGGAAAGAAGGGAGGAAAACTTCCTCCTGGGAGCACCCTGGGGTAACCGATGGTCCGGCTGCATTAAGCTCTGGCCCTACGCTTGCAAAACCAAAGCCCTGTCATTCACCACCTTCTCCTTCCTTAGAAAGCAATTTGGAAAGGATGTACTGTTACTTAAGCCAGCCTCTGAGGGGTGTCCTCTCCCCATCCCAAATAGGCTCTGACTTCTAAACACTTACAGCTCTGTCTATGAGAGTAATTTAAATGTCGTCATCTTTCGTGATGTTTTAATGGTCCTCTCCACTTGGCAAGCTCTGAGGCACGAGAGCAGAAAAGGCGTCCACATGACTAGAACGAGGTAAAGCACTTGGTCACAAGGAGCCAAAAAGAGTGTGGAGGCAGGAAACAACCTGCCTGTCTGATAGGAGAGTCTGCCCCGCAAGGCGAAGGAGCAAGGCTCCAAATGTCCCCACAGGGCCCCCTAACGTGCTGTGGCTTATTCAAAGGTATCGTTCAGTGTATGCACGTCCAGAGGTAAATCTGACATCGCAAACAGATTTATATCATCTAAAGTAAATGCGTGATTTGTGTCTTCTAAAATTTATTCTGTGGAAAGGATTCCATTGAAATGTGGAATTTCATCACCTTTTTGTCAAATATCAGAACCTTGTACCATACAGAAGTCTGTATATCCAGAAAACTTTCTTAAACTGCCAGGTGATCTTCCTATTTTTTTTTATGAAGTTAATTTCAACAAAAATAAGATTCCTAAGTGAAAACTGCTTTTTTAGAATGTGGGCCTATTTTTTAACCCAGGCTGATACAGTCCTCCTGAGGGATTTTCTTCTTATGGAGTTTTTGAAATTAAGCATAGCCATGGAGACACACGATAGACAGACACACAGACACACACCCTAAACATTACCCTTTAATAGAGCTTACTAGGAAGTTGAACACACACACACACACACACACACAGACACACACACACCCTCTAAACACTACCCTTTAATAGAGCTTACTAGGAAGTTGAAAGCAGGCTCATGTGGGCCCATTCCTAGTAAGATGACTGTATTAACAACACCCTGCAGTGTAATGAACAGTTTCATGTGATTTGCCCAGAAAATGTTTTGTTTAACATCTGTTCAATTAGTGTCTCCATCTCATTACTGAAGTTTGTCTTCGGACCCACAGGTTCATTTTCTTATTGGATGTTTGGAAAGGGATTGCACTTGGCGCACCCCAGTACCTCTGTCTGCATAACCCTCCGGATACAGTCAGGGAGATAAGGGTCGACGGCAGTCTGTTTTCCTCATGTTTCAGGACAAGACTTCCTCACACACAGCACTTCTCACACTTGTCCCAAAGCAAGACATTTCCAGGGTGGAAAAGCATCCCAGTTTAGCACTGAGCTTGCTCTTTTGAATAGGAAATACAGCAGTAAGAAAAATCTCTCTCGTTTGAACCAGTTTACTGCCATTAAAGTGAGTAATGAGTTAGGAATGTGTGACAATTTAATTATAAGTTGTAATTGAAAAGCAGTTGAAGTGGAAAAAAACAAAGCTAGACAGTAATTAGAAAAGGATTTAGCTCTCCTTTGTTTTAGTTAGTAAATTTATGGGCGATTATGGTTGTCGCCTTTTATAAAAGGAAAACATGTTACGAAACATAAAACAGATGTTTCTTTTAACTAAGCAGATTGTCTCTTTATTACCGTGACTATCTGTCAATGATATGGGGAAGGTCTTTATCTCCTTTCTTGTTGTCAATTAGAAAGGGGAACCAAAGATGTCTGTGGGAAAAGAAGATCAATTTATACTAGTCAGAAAGTCTTCTCAGAGACGTTTATGATGTCTGTAAATGTTTGAGGCTATAACGAGGTACTGGCTAAATACTGTGAACTCAACAGTGATGATATGTGAATACCTCAGGGGTATTTCTTAGAACTCTTCCAAGTCAGATTGGGCAGAATGAGAGTCATGGTGTGGTTGGAAGGAAAAATTCTTCTAAAAATTGTGGCTCCCAGAATACAGCAGTTAGCAATTTCCTTAAGAGTTCTGAGTGAGGTGGTACAGGTAATCATACTTTTGTCTGAATAGAGAAAATTGCCTTGAGACTGCTATTTGTCTCATCAGTCATTTTTGCTATTACACAACTAAAAAAAGCAGGTTTTTTTTTGCAAATAAATAAGAAACAACTGTGGATATGTTTGGCTCTGATCCACCACAAGAGTGTCCATAGTAAGTGGCTCATCTTTGAATATAAAAACACCATTTGGAGAAGAAAACAATAAAAGGAGAAGAAAAAAATACATAGAGCTAATACAGCATGTTTGCGTGTGGGGAAATGCGTGTCTTTTCCTGCATACACGCAGGTAGACCTCTTTAATCCAATTGCTATGAACCCCTGAAGGTGTGGGGAAATAACATTTTGAAAGATGGAACCTTATTTTAAATGCACTATACATTGTAAAAAGGTAATGATTTAAAGATAATCACTGCTTAATTTACCTGTTTGATCTGCTTGGATTTTCATAATTTAGATCCTCACAGAACAAGACACAACTATATAAACAAGATGGTGACAGGTATGGGGGTGGGTGGAGTTGGTGGTGGTTAAAACACACACACACACACACACACACTGCTAACAGATCATAATTTCTCCAGCCAGTACACTACTGCTGGAAAAATTTTGAAGTGTACCAGTTTTCTCACATATATGTATCCATTTCTTCATGTGAACTAGGTCTTTGACTGCCATTTCCTTCCTAATGAAGTAAAGTATACTCACAACGGTTGCCCAATTCTTGATGAAGACACAGTGAAGCTTAGACTTTACAGGTAAGCAGCACAGAAGCATTGCTCATTCTTTGCCAAATAACCATTCTGTGTAGTCCTTTTCCTTTGGATAGGTAATACCATGACGAGAGTTACTAGATTTCAAATAAGTAAGTAATTAGCAGTAGAAACTAGAGACCTGAGTGGGTGAGGCAAGACTTGTAGCAACCTTTCAGTTCCTTGTATTTATATCATCTTCCTTGAGGCTTTTCTATGGTAAATTATTAACTCTATCCTGTTTCCTCCTGGAGTTCTTATATACGTATCTCTGTTGACCCAACCTCTGACTTATGATAAAAAAATGGAAATTACAACTACACATTCTTAATGAAAATCAGGAGGAAAGTATGTTCCAAAAGTGAATGAAATTCTTCTTTTTGATTATCAACTGCTTAGTTATAAGAAGTTCAAGATCTTCTATTTTTAAGCATATTAAGTTTTAAAAAGTTTTAAATATTGTGTTACAGAGAAAACAAAGTAACCACATGACCCAGCAGTTTCATTCCTAGATATATACATGAGAGAAATAAAAATACATATTTACACAAAAAGTTGTACACAAATGTTCATGGCAGCAATATTCATAATAGCCAAAAAGAGGACACAATCTGATGAATTCACCACCAAGTGTGGTATATCTATGCAATAGAATATTACTCAGCTGTAAAAAGGAATAAAGCAGTGACACATGCTACAACGTGGATGAACGTTGAAAGCATTAGGCCAAGTGAAATTAGCAAGTCACAAAAGGGCAAATATTGTATGATTTCATTCATGTGAGATGTCCAGAAAAGGCAAATGGGTAAAGACAGAAAATAAATTAGTGGTTGCCAGCAGTTAGAGGAGGGGTGAATGGGGAGTAACTGCTAATGGGTGTGGATTTTGGGGGGCAGGGATGATAGAAATGATCTGGAATTAGAGAATCATGATGATTACATAACCTTGTAAATATACTAGGAACCACTGAATTGTAAACTTTAAAAAGATGAGTTTTAGAGTATGTGAATTATATCGAAATAAAAAGTTAATTTAAAATTAAGCTCATGGTTATGATATTGCTTACTTCATAGACGCAACTGAGAATTCAGTGTAAGTAGAATAGTCCTTATATGGTTTTTCACTTGGGTTGTGTTGCTTTTATGGGTATTTGGCTAAAATACCTCAGCATGAACTTCCCATAAGCACTAGGCTAATAGTAGTGTAGAATTGTGTAGCAGACAGTGAACTATCCTATAAACACTTACGATCACCTACTATAGATCAGTCCCATGCTGGGCATAGGAAACACAAAGATAAGGATATATAGACTCTTGGTGCTCATAGTCTGATTCAAAAGATGGGTAGATAATTGTGATGCAGAACCACAAATGTGGAAAGACAGGCATGAACCACATGCTCACTTACAAAATGGGATGGTGCCAAAGGATTCCCTAGGAAGTGATGCAGTCAGCATACATATGGGCATTTGATCATCCTACTACTTTAAAGTTAAAAAATAAATTAGTTTCAGAAACCTTGCCTGGAAGGATTGAAAAGCTGGTGAGTTCTGGCTGTTCCCACTTCTTCCTGGAGTTTATAAAGGGAGGAACACACAGGGCAGAGTTAGAGGACCTGTCAGTCTTCTGGGTCTCGAAGATTTCAAATAGATTATTCAGAGGAGCTGGAGGCAGAAAATCAGGGAGCATGCTTATTCCCGTCTTCCTTCATCTCCAGCCCCTTTGGCAAGCTGCTTGACATCTCTATGCCTCGGTTTCCTCATCTGTAAAATGGGATGAACTTCGCCCATCATAGATCCCTGTGATAATTAAATGAGATACTCTTTGTAAAGAGTTTACCACCTGCCTGGGCCATAATGAAAGCACATCCGTATGAGTGACACATAGTTAGGAGCTGCATTATTGATGCATGCCTCACCCCTTCACTCCTGAATTAAAAATCAATCCATAAATTACACATGCTGGATACTGTTAAATTCCGCACATGCTCAAGGTGAGACTCTGGGCTCGCAGCAGTCATTAAATACTAGAATTGATGATATATTTGAGCTGAGGTGTTGGAAAAGGGTCATTGGAGAGGGAACTGAGAGAGAAAGATGTTGACACCCAGATAAGGTGAAGGGAAAAGAACAGAGAGGTTGGGAGTAGAGGATAAAATAGGATCCAAACTCTACATAATAGACAGGCTTTGTGAAAGCCCGTCTTTAAATTTCAAGCCGCGTAAGGACACGTATCGCAAGTACCCGAGGACCCACACTATCACCTTTGCTCTGTTCCCTCCACAGATTTACTGAGACAGACACCTTCGTGGAAACCTTTACCCTGCAGGTTTATCTCCTGGAACCAGACTGTAACATCATCCATATGAGTGACAGTGCCCTGGAGGTGTCTGAATTCTATGGCCTGTCCCGAGCCATTGATAAGAACCTGCTCAGATTCAATTATGACAGGATGGCTAGCCTGGAGTGTACAGTCAGCCTGGACCCTGTGGGCACTCGGCTGCCAGCCCACGGCCAGGTGGTTCTGGTGGAGCCTCAGCCGGAAGAACCTCGTGGAGATCAGCCACACAGTTTTTTCCCCGAGTCTCGTAGGATATCTTTTAATACTTAACTGGATGTTACTAAAACTGACAGATCTGTAAATGGTCCTCTCTTCCATGACAGAGTTTTACTTGTCATTTATAGCTGGTCGAAAAAGTGTAAGTCAGTGCTTAAGAGTGGAGACTTCGGAATCAGAAAAACTTGGGCTTGAAAATGGCCTCTGCTATTTATCTCCCGTGTGGTTTTAGGCGAGTTACTTAATCTGTCTAAGCCTTTGTAAAATGGACAAGGATAGTGGCGGTTCCATAGGGTTATGTAAGGATGGGAGTACGTGAGACCACATGCACACAAAGTGCGCACGTAACACAGTGCCTGGCCCTTAGCGGGTGCTTGATATATGGCAGCTGTTATTGTTAATAGTAGGTAGCACTGGCAGTGGCAGCAAGGGTAGTTGGTGAATTGAGTAAATATTATTTATGAGCAGGTTGGAGGTACAGCTTGTGGGTAGCAGCCGTGGTTCAGATCAGGAAGAGTGGATGGATAATACTCCTTCTGTTATTCATTTAATCACTACATTTTGGGCACTTCTTCTATGCATACCAAGAAATACAAGGAAAAATCACAGTCATAGTAACACCTTGAATTTGGACTGCAGTTTATAGCTGAAGACACACTTGCACATCAGCCATCTCATTGTCTTCATCTCAGTCTTTGCAACCTTCTGGGTAAGACATAGAATACCCACCTTGTACCTCAGGGAAATGTGGGAAAGGCCACTAGAAAGATGAGTGGCCTGTGAGCTTCACATGCTGTGCAAGAGTGAAAAGTGCAGTCGGGCAGAGACATGAAGACTGTACTGGCGGGATGATTAGTTTTCAGGGGAAGAGGGCAGGTTGATTCAGATGGTCAGTGAATATTTCAAGAAGGGTTTAGTAAAAGGGTTAAGTGGACCTGGGAAGGTATTCAGGATTCCAGTGTGTGACAAGCACAATGGAGAGTGAATTTCAGTGGGCAGAATATTTTAGCAGAGACTGTGTGATGGTGCCATGGAATCGGACTCTATAAAGGAAGACCAGGGCCAGACTGTGGAAGGCTACAGTGAGCCTCTATCAGAGATGCTCAAGCACCAGAAAATTCATCTGTTTTTTTTCTCTCAGTAACTTCTGGTGGACAAGGAACTGATGGGACAAATGGCTGACTATTCTTTTTAGTAAATAAAATGACAGGTTTTCAGAGTGATGACAACCCATGCAGTGAATGACTGGAAGTTACACATGAGTATTCTCAGGGCGGTGGGAAGGCATAGGTGTCCGTGGGAGGGAGGATTGGTTTTCAAATTTTACAATCACTGTGTATGAGTGATGATTTTAATTCATTGCTGTTCATTCTAGAGCTGGGAGCAGAACTGAAGTGTCCAGGGGGCAGGTGTACCCTGGGCCTGAAGACAGTAGGAAGTCTCACGGTGAGCTGCGAGGAGTTCCTACGGATGGGGCTTCGATATCAACATCTGAATCCCCCTTCTCCCGACATTGATTATATCTCCATCCGACTGGACCTCACAGACAGCAGGAGTAAAACTGTGTACAAGGTAGAGTTCGCGGGGTTATGTGTCTGTGTCCCCAGCTGATCCACAGCAAGAGAACTAGTTCATGGGCTGTGCATGCGCCTTCCATACCGACGAGAGTTCCTGTGCAGTTGTGGGAGGAACAGCCCGTGACTGATGGGAAATGCAGGCTTATTCTGTCAGTAAGTACTCCAAGCAGTAGCCTTCACCTATAATATCGGGATATAACTTCCCATTCTAGCTCTACCATCACTAAAGCATCTTAGAAAGGACCAGGGTTACATGCTAACCTTCTCCCTTTCCCCTCAATATTCTTCAGCCTGTCACTTCTTTTGTCAACCTTCTCTTGATATTCCACCTACTCCTTTTTTATTAGAACCTCTTTTCATCTGTTAGAGGGGATCCACACACCCACTCTGCAAGGCCACGGGAAACTGGGAGAGAGGGAGACCTCAGTCCCGCTTTGATGATTTTAGCAGACTATGTCATTTTCACCCTTCCAGACTCTGAGATGGAGGAGTGAGTCGTCAAGGTCACCTCCGTCTTTCAATCTCTTTTAACTTTTCCTGCCCTTTCTTCCTCTTGATCTCTTCATTTTGAGGCTAGCTCTTTTGTTCCTAAGATTTGCCTACCTATTCTTGTGCCAGCACCGTATTATTCTAAATATAAATGGTCTAAAATAGATGAATATTTTACAGGTGAGTTCTTCTTCATCGCTTCTCTTTAAAATTTTCTTATCCATTCTCACCTATTCTTAGGTCCAGATAAATAAGTCATTTATGTTAGTTTAAAAAAAGCCCTAAAGTATTTTTATCAGGATTGGATTAGAATCATAAATTATTTTGGGAAGAACTGGAGTATTGGAATATTTACCATACTGAGTCTTCTCATCCAGGCAAAAGTTATCTCTTCTTGAAGGCAAAAATTTTCTTTGCTATATTTCTGTAAAGTTTGCAGTTTTCTTCATGTAAGTTTCACATGCTTACTAAGTCCAGTCCTAGGCTGGACTGATTGGTCAGTTGTTTTTTGAAATTATTATATATAGTCTTCTTTTCCTCCATTATATCTTCTCATTGGTTACTAATGATTAATAGGAAAGCTATTTTATGGCCTAATTTTCTTTTGCTGGCTTCTTTCTCGAATTTAATTATTCTAAAAGTTTTCAATTCTTTGGGCTTTTTGAGACTGTAACTACATCTTTCACTAATGATAATAATGTTCCCTTTCTTTTTCAGTAATTATTTCTCATTTTTTTCCTGCTCTATTTCCCATTGGTTTGGCTAGGATAATATTAAACATTGTGATGCTTATAAGAATCATTGTCTTGTATATTTCATCACTGTTAACTGCACACACTGTCCTTTTTAATGCTTCTTGCCTTGAATTCTCTCTTTAAAATTCATATGGTTATATCTGTAAGCCTTACATGGTAACTTTGGATCATCCTTTTACTTTTAATATTTGTATATAATTTTAAGTGCCTGTTCTTATATAAGGCATGTATAATTAGGTATTTAATTTCAGAATATTTGTCTTGATCAAGGGAATATAAGCTATATTTTTGTGATAATGGTTATGTGGGGTTTTTTCTATCATCTTGTTTTCTGCTGTCTTGCTAATTAAAAAAATTGTCTTGCAATATAGGTTATATTTTCTTTGCTTATTGGAAAACTCTTTATCCCACTTTAAAATTCTGTTCTAAATTAAAAAAATTCTTTAACCTATTTTTAAATATTAAAAGTAAAAAAAATGAAGCAAGATCTCTTCCTTCCTATATACTACTGTGAGAATTGATACCATTTATCCTTTCTCAGGGCACCTGCCCACCCCAGGCTTGGTTTATATAATCTGCCACTTCAGTTCTAGCATATGGTTGTTATACCTTATTATTACTTACATCATCTTTTATTTCAGGAAAGCTCTTTTGACATTTGTATCCGTGCTGTTAATATATTGAAAATAGCACTCATTTAGGCTTAACTCTAGTTTTGATTGGTCTTATTATAAAGCATCAGTCTTTTTATACTGTGATTTCCTCGTCCTTAAGTTTT